>NC_091993.1:4439609-5057004 GCF_044704955.1 Pristiophorus japonicus
TGACCTGCTGAGTATTTCCAGCATTTTCTGATTTTATTGCAAAATCTCCTGTTTATCCTTGAGTTCTTGATTCTAGGTTAAAATCAAATGGGTACAAGATCATCATCGGCGGTCCCTCGAACGAGGATGACTTGCTTCCACATGAGTTCACAGATGTTTCAATGAAGGACCCGATGTTCCAGTCCTGAATTCCAGTTGAGGGGGTGGAAGATGCCTGTGGGTGGATTGTTTTAACGTGTGGTGACCGTTGCACACCAGCCACCACACGGGCTCGACAGAGCTAGGGCTTTATCCAGTGGCAAGGGTTAACTAGGACGACTGGAGAGCTGCTCTGCTGCACGGATCTAGTGCACACACATATCGCAGTGTGGGCTAGCCCGTGCTCCCCCTGGGCCCCGTACCCTCATTTGCCGCAACTTTGCCACGATTTCTCGCCGCTCCTCCACCACAAAAACACTCGCCGCACCTCCGCCATGATCTCTTGCTGCACCTTGAATGCAATACTAAGATGTAGATGCTAAGGCTTTGTTGTCCCTTTCATGAAACCATGCTGACTGCTTGACTGCATTATGATTTTCTAAATTTCCTGCTACTAATGATGGACTCCAGCATTTTCCCAATGATAGAGGTTAGGCTAACTGGTCTATAGTTTACGGTTTTCTGTCTCCCTCCTTTCTTAAATAGGGGCGTTACATTTGTGGTTTTCCAGTCCGCTGGAACCTCTCCAGAATTCATGGAATTTTGGTACATTACAACCAATGCAGCCACTACCTCTGCAGCCACTTCTTTCAAGATCCTAGGATGCAGGCCATCAGGTCCAGGGCATTTGTCCACCTTAAGCCCCATTAGTTTGCCTAGTACTTTATCTCTAGTGATAGTGATTGTTTTAAGTACTCCCTCCCCAATAGTTCCTTGATTATCAATTATTGGGATGTTTTCAGTGCCCTCTACCGTGAAGACCAATACAAAATATTTGTTCAAAGTCTCTGCCATTTCCCTGTTTCCCATTATTAATTCTCCAGTCCCATCCTCTAAGGGACCAATTTTTACTTTAGCTACTTGTTTCCTTTTTATATACCTCTAGAAGCTCTTACTGTCTGTTTTTATATTTCTTGCTAGTTTACTCTCATATGCTATCTTACATAGAAACATAAAAACATAGAAAGTAGGTGCAGGAGTAGGCCATTCGGCCCTTCGAGCCTGCACCACCATTCAATATGATCATGGCTGATCATGCTACTTCAGTACCCCACTCCCGCTTTCTCTCCATACTCCTAGATCCCTTTAGCCGTAAAACTCCCTTTTGAATATATCTAACGAACTGGCCTCAACAACTTTCTGTGGTAGAGAATTCCACAGGTTCACAATTCTCTGAGTGATATTACTATCTTCTCTGTCTTTATCATTTTTTTTAGTCCTCCTTTGCTGGTTTCTAAATATTTCCCATTCCTCTAGCCTTCCACTGTCCTTCACAACATTGTATGCCTTTGTTTTCAATTTGATACCATCCTTTACTGCCTTAGTTAGCCAGGGATCATTCATCCTTCTCTTAGCATCTTTTTTTCTCACTGGAATAAATCTTTGTTGCACACAGTACTCCAGCTGTGGCCTCACTAGTACTTTATACATTTCAAGCATAACGTCCTTGCTCTTGTATTCCATGCCTCGACTAATAAAGGCAAGTATTCCATATGCCTTCTTACCAGCTTATCTACCTGGCCTGCTACCTTCAGGGATCTGTGGACTTGCACTCCAAAGTCCCTTTGTTCCTCTACACTTTTCAGTGTCGTACCCTTTAATGTGTATTCCCTTGCCTTGTTAAACCTCCCTCAATGCATTACCTCACACTTATCCAGGTTGAATTCCATTGATCACTGTTCTGCCCACCTGACCAGTACATTGATAGCTTCATGCAGTCCACGGCTTTCTTCTTCATTATTAAGCACACAGCCAATTTTAGTGTCACCTGCAAACATCTTAATCATACCCCCTATATTCAAGTCCATGTCATTGATTATATACCACAAAAAGCAAGGGACCCAGCACTGAGCCCTGCATAACCCCACTGGATACAGCCTTCCAGTCACAAAAACACCCAACCATTACCCTTTTAAAGCTGCTAAGCTCCTTAATACTTCCTCTCTCACTATGTTTATCTTGTCTAATATTTTACACTCATCCTCCCTCATTGCAAAGTCTGCAACACCCCTCTCTTTTGTGAAAACAGATGCAAAAAATTCATTAAGAATCATACCCATGTCTTCTGCCTCCACACACAGATTTCCTTTATGGTCTATAATAGCCCCACTCTTTTCCCAGTTATTCTCTTGCTCTTAATGTACTTAGAAAACATCTTTGGGTTTTCCCTGATTTTACGTGCCAACATTCTTTTATGCTCTCTCTTTGCTTTCCTGATATATTTTTTAATTGCACCCTGCACTTCTTATACTCATCTCGAGTTTCTGCAGTACTCAGTTCTCGGTATCTGTCGTAAGCGTCCCTTTTTTCTTTATCTCACTCTGTATGTCCCTTGACATCCAGGGAGCTCTAGATTGGTTAGCTGCACCCAAAGGGAACATATTTGGCTCTGTACCCTCAGGATCTCCTCCTGGAATGCCTCCCACTGCTCTGACACTGATTTATCATCAAGTAACCGTTTCTAGTCCACTTTGGCCAAATCCCATCTCAGCTTAGAAAAATTGGCTTTACCCCAATTGAGAACATTTTTTCCTGGTCCACCTTTGTCCTTTTCCATAACTACCCTAAATCTCACTGAATTATGATCACTGGCATCAAAATGCTCTCCCACTGATACCCCTTCCATCTGCCCCTCTTCATTTCCCACAACCAAGTCCAGAATCGCCTATTCCCTTGTTGGGCTTGTTACATACTGGCTAAAGAAGTTCTCCTGAATGCATTTTAGGAATTCCACACCCTCTGTACCATTCACAATCTTTTTTCCCCAGTTAATATTAAGGTAATTGAAATCCCCCACTATTACAGCTCTATAATTTTTGCACTTTGCAGAATTTGCCCACATATTTGTTCTTCTATCTCCCTCTGACTGTTTGGGGGTCTATAGTACACTCCCAATAATGTGATCACCCCTTTTTTGTTCTTCAATTCACCCATATGGCCTCCTTTGATGACCCCTCAAACATATTATCCCTTCTCACAGCTGCAATTCTTTCTTTAATTGATACTGCGATCCCCCCCCTCTTTTTTCCTCCCTCTTGATCCTGTCTGAAATCCCTGTAACCAGGAATGTTGAGCTGCCATTCCTGCCCTTCTTTCAGCCATGTCTCAGTAATAGCTATAATATCGTACTCCCAAGTGTCTATCCATGCTCTCAGCTCATCTGTTTTATTCCCTATACTCCTTGCATTGAAGTATATACCATTTAGTGGTGCCAAACACCCTTGTTGTCTATTTTCCAGCCCTTGTTTCCTCTGTCTTCCAAATTCACTTTCTACTTTGCTGCTGCCCAACTCCAGGTTTGCTTTTCTCCCCCCGGAATCTATTCTCTGGTTCCCATCCCCCTGCCAAGCTAGTTTAAACCCTCCCCAACAGCACGAGCAAACCCTCCCGCGAGGATACTGGTCCCGGCTCCGTTGAGGTGCAACCCCTCCGGTTTGTACAGGTCCCGCCTCCCCCAGAAATGGTCCCAATGCCGCCTGCACCATCTCTCCAGCCACGCACTCATCTTTCTATCCTCCTATTTCTGAACTCACTCGCACGCGGCACTGGCAGTAACCCAGGGATTACTACCTTTGAGGTTCTGCTTTTGGTTCTCTCTCCTAGCTCCCTAATCTCTGCCTGCAGGATCTCATCCCTCTTTCTACCTATGTCATTGGTACTGATATCGACCACAACCTCTGGCTGTTTACCGTCTCCCCCCAGAATGTCTTGCAGCTGCTCGGTGACATCCTTGATCCTGGCACCAGGTAGGCAACACACCATCCTGGAGTCAGGTTCGTGGCCACAGAAATGCCTGTCTGCTCCCCTGACTATCGAATCCACCCACCATTATTGCTCTTCCACTCTTCTTCCTCCCGCCATGCAGTTGAGCCACCCATGGTGCCATGGACTTGGCTCTGGCTACAATCCCCAGAGGTACAATTGCCCTTACCAGTACTCAGAACAGCATACAGGTTGGAGAGCGAGATGGACTCGGGCGGATTCCTGCATTACCTGCCTGATCTTCCTTTTCTGTCTGGTGGTCATCTCTTCCTCTCTGCCGGCACACTTTTAAGCTGTGGGGTGACCACCGCTAGAAACGTATTATCCACAAAATTGTCCATCTCGTGGATGCACCGAAGTGACTCCAGCCGCGGCTCAAGCTCCAAAATGCGGAGCTCAAGTTGCTGCAGCTGGAGACACCTCCTGCACTTGTGGTCGTCCAGGCTACGCAATACACACTCAGCAGCTACTCACCAATCAGCTCTTACCCTCGATTTTATAGGCTATGAAATACTTAGCAGAAAATAACTTTAAATAAAAATATTTAATTAAAAAAAAGTTTAATCAACGAGGTTTCTAAGTTTGTTCTTCTATGCTTTTCCTGGGTCAAAGATCCATTGGGCATCAAGTTGAGGACTGACCCTATTGATAAAATAGAGTACACAATGCCTTGATATCTGGTCATCATGTTCCTGTTTGTGGAAGCTTGCTGTGCGCAAATTGGCTGCCACATTTCGTACATTACAACAGTAATGTAAAGCACTTTGGAATGTCCAATGGTTGTGAAAGGAACTGTATGAATTTAAGTCTTTTCCCTTCCTTTCCACCGATGCCAACCGTTGTTATCCCTTCACTGTCTCAGTGTTGGTCCGGCCAGCAGCAATTCAGTGCTGCCCGTATTCCGTGCCCCAATGTCCCATGTAGTGTTTGTTGATGGGAATAATGCTGTGTCTTTTACCTGCAGCAGTGAAAGATCAGTTCAGGACTCAGTCTGTGCAGTAGGAGGAGGAGTTTGGAATGGTTCTTCACAAGACACAGCTCAAACACAGCAGCTCATCAAATAAAAAGATTTAAAAAAAAATAATATTACAGAAAACCTGAAGTGGGAATGAGAAAACGTTGTAAATACACAACAGCTCCATCAGCCTCTGTGAAGAGAAAAGACAAGTCAACATTTCAGGTGCAAGGCTCTTCCTCTGAGCCAAGAGGTTCTTACACCCAAAATCTTAAACTGTCTTATCTCTTTACGGAGGCTGACTGACCCAGTGCGTTTCCAGCATTTTCTGTTTTTGAAAGGGTACTTGCGCTGTAATTACAAGAATTGCCTTTCTGCAGCATGTTTAATGGGCAATGAATGTGAAAATCCAGCGAGTTTAAAATAACGGGGAGGCTAAGGGCGTGATGCCGTTCGTGCATGGCATGACTCCAGGGCCTAGAAAAGGGAGGATCCTCTTCTGGGTGCCTGATGACCAATCCGCGAGTGGGTCTCTCCAATGTACCAAGATTGAGTCCCTTCCTCTGTGTGCGACCCACAGTTATGGGAGGGCGATGGGGGCCCGAGGACCATGCCCTAATGTTAATCTCACGGGTAACAGTCCCAGGCTATTCGTCAGGGCAGCCCTGCAGATGCCCAGACTGGAGAAGTCACAGGAATGGAAACGAGTTACGGTGTCTTCGTGGGAGTGTTCGAGGGTGAGGTACATTGGGAGCATAAGGAGAGGCGTAACTTGGAAGGCCCCTAACACTGAATGTTGCCACCCGATTGAAGGAGCATCGGTTTGCTCCTGTAATGTAACCCAACCAGGGGATCCAGGATGGGGTTTGACCTTAAACAAAGATGATCCTCCGGTTTGTTCCATGAGCATTGAGAAATGGGGTCACCCGAATCACCAGGGCTATATGTCCCCAATGGCATGATCTTTGGAGTGACCAAACAACACGTATCAACTTGGATTAAAGACATGCGTGTTCACAACCTCGAACTTCTGCTTCCACCCCACTAAGTAAACCATCATTGGGGAGGATCAGTACTATCTGAGACAGCAACACAATTCCACCACTTTCTGAGTAAAAATCAAAGGAATGGCTGCAGCTGTTGAGGCAGATCACGCCTTCGGGAACCAATTCCTCCATTCTCTCAAAATCTGAAGCAAATCTTGCGACACGCCACGCGCGCCCTCCCAGAAATATTTGGTAATCAAGCGACAGAGGGCTAAGGAAAGAGCTAGTCAGCTAGAGGAGGAACTAGGAGCAGGACCCTGGTATGTGACAACATACAACCTGTCTCAAAATCCCTGGCTACGTCTAACATCAGTGATATTATTGCTTCTTGTCCCTAGAATGCTTATGTATTGCTATCACATTGGGTGCCTGGTGAGGAGCCTATGGGCTACCCACGGCCAGATGGAATGAAATATAAAAACAAATAGTAAGAGTTTCTATACGTATATAAAAAGGAAAAGAGTGGCTAAAGTAAATGTTGGTCCCTTGGAGGATGAGACCGGGGAATTAGTAATGGGGAACATGGAGATGGCAGAAACTCTGACAAAAATTTTGTATCTGTCTTTACGGTAGAGGACACAAACAATATCCCAACAGTGGATAGTCAAGGGCCTATAGGCGGGGGGAGGAACTTAATACAAACACAATCACTAAGGAGGTGGTACTCAGTAAGATGATGGGACTAAAGGCGGATAAATCCCCTGGACCTGATGGCTTGCATCCTAGGGTCTTAAGAGAAGTAGCCGCAGGAATTGTGGATGCATTGGTTGTAATTTACCTAAATTCCCTGGGGAGGTCCCAGCAGTTTGGAAAACTGCAAATGTAACGCCCCTATTTAAAAAAGGAGGCAGAATAAAAGCAGGAAACTATAGCCCAGTTAGCCCAATATCTGTGGCTGGGAAAATGTTGGAATCCATTATTAAAGAAGCAGTAGCAGGACCGTAAGGATTTGGGCCACCAGCAGTGTCACAATGCCAGTCAGACTGGGGCCAGCAAATCTCCCCATTGCCCTGGCCAACAAGACAACGCCCTTGTGGGACTTGCGGCGATCCATCATCTGGTCCCATCCTACACTTTGCTCCATGTTGTTCAGCACTGCTTCGTTCTTTGTCTGTGCAAGCAGGACCTTCAGTGACTGCACACACATCACGCACAAGTCGCTGCTCTCCAGTGTGACAGGCTCAATGAAGAGTTCCCTCTGCTGGAATCGACCGTCAGGAACCTAACCACTGACCAGACAAACTTTAGTGCAAGAGTTAAGATAAATGAGCAGGGTACTAAATACCTGCGGGAATAACGATGTCACCGCCTTTGCCGACTTGGGCTCATTTATCATCGCCTGCAACCCACAGGTGGCAGCCAGGAAATCTTGGCTCCAATGTTTGATTGTTTGGTCAGGATCGGTTTTGCCTACCGGAAATGGCAGCTGATTATTGAGGATGTCCAGCAGCTCTCTCATTGTAGTCGTGGCACAGTCAGTGTTCTCTGCCAGTACTGCCACATGGCACGGACGTACTTGTCCAAAGGGACATGGTAGGTGAGGAGACAGGACACAACTGCTGCTCTGTTGTGGGAGGACAAAATGGCGATGCTCCTTAGAACCAAAAGTTTCACTTCCTCATGAGGAATTGACTCCAACTGAACCCTCAACAGGTGAATTATCTCTGCCATCTGATCCCGAAGTTCACTGCCACATCTTTCGATGATGACTTTCATGAGGGCAGCGGCTGCACTGGAACAGCTGAGGTGTTGGTCAGACAATCCCTTGGAGGACACAATGAGCAAGTTGGTCAGCTGGTCATGGGGCAAACACTTGGCAATGACCTCCGCGATCTGGCAGCAAGTTTGAATGAGGACTGAAGCATCGTGATTAACTAACTGTTCCCTGACTGCTTTCAGAACCTCCAACTGCTGATCCCGATCGGTGTCTTCATACGATATCTGAATGGCCAGGGTGGTGTATAAGATGTCCAGAGCCATCCGTCGAACAGGAAGCGAAGGGTCTGCACAACGTGGCATCAGTCGTCCAATCAGAGTCCCCGGGTTATTTGCAGGCACCACATGATGAACATTGAGCTGCTCTCTGTAAAATTTCAGCAGCTGTAAGTTCATGCTCATGGCGCTGTCTTGCTCGTGAGCTTCTTCTGAAATATTCCAGACATCTACCTGGTTCAAAATGACCTCAAGACCTTCAGGGGTCAGGTCCTGCAGCAATAATTGCTTCAGAAGCTCTTCCAGGGAACTCATGGTTTGGGTATAAAGTATTGCCATCTCTTTTGTATCACAATCCAGATCCTCAGCATTATCCAGTTCTGGTGGTGACACACTGAAAGTACTGGTCAGGCAGGCTTGGATCAGTTGGTAGGTGTCCGCTCTGGTTGTTTCAATGTTTAATTTGATCAGATGTGTGCAGGCGGACATGGCTAGCTGTCGATCAGGGCTCCGCAGCAGCTCTGGTGGCTCAGCCTCGATAAAACTCAGCTTGTACATCAGCAGCTCCCTGTTTCTGATACAGCTGAGGGGAGGTCTCTGGTGATTTGAATGTAGGGAGCTGGCTTTTATCAGGCTGAGCTTTAGTATAGCATCCTCGGACCTATACTATATACCACAACTTTTTCTCCTGCCCAGTTGTGGTATATAGGTTGACCACAGCTGGCAGAGTGTGGGTCTCGATCGTGGTGTAAGGTTTGAAAATCCACGGCCGCATTTTATTGGAACACCCGAAGGACAAGAAAACCAAGAATGGGATCATCCTATACATTTTAAATGAACATTTTTGGCCAAGTAAAACCCTCAGACCAGGCAGGCTGGGAAACGTGTGGGTGGATACAGACATTGTGGAGTCTGGCTCACAAGCGAGACAGAGGCACTGGCCAATGGGGGAAAAGTGCATTCTGGCCGGCCAATCAGGGGTCGAGTCGGGCCTGAAGCGGGGAAATCCTCAACCAATGGGGACTACCCGGCCCAGTTTGAAAATATGACTCACCCCTAATCAAATTATGAATGTGGACCATCATCTACCTAATTAATATGGGCAGTAGACAATAGTCCTGAGATCACTGCGGTGATGGCCCATCAAAGGGGAGGCCCAAACCGATTGACTCCCAGGACTGTTACAATGGACCAGCAGACTTTGAGCACCAATGTGCACTGAAACAATACCTCTGTCCTCACACCTACCTGTACCTGTGACATCTTCTGGTTAAATATTCAAAGCTATCTCCCCGCCCAAACTTACACAATGGACCACCAACTGAGTTTGGGCGCGAAAAGGCCAGAACTAAACTGGATACAAATATAGGACGTACGGAACCACCGAGAGGGAGAGAAGCAGCTGGAGCAGTCGGAGAAGGAGTCGAGGAGCAGTAGCCGTCACAGACAGACAGAAACCGAGAGAGAACGGAGACGGACTGTTACCGGCTGGGAAACCTACCATCGAACGGGCCCTGGACTCGACTTGTGTGCAGAATATACAACCCAACTACCGAGAGGCCCAACATCGTCTCAAGAAGCCGAGCCGCACACCGAACAACGTTCCGAGGCCAACCAGCTGAAGAACCGGAGACCGAAGTAACTGGGAGAGGCAACATTCACTCCAGCTACCCCGTAAACCAACCATCCTAAAGCTAAAAAAATAACTGTCAAAAGGGATGGTAAGTATTATCCTGGGGTTTCTTTTCCCAACTGTCAGCCTCGGTCAGTCAGGTAAAAAGGGTGGTGGGGGTGTTGGAAATGTCTTGTAAAGATAAAATTGTGTAAGGTTTTCGTTGTGTCCGTTTCTTCCCATAGATTTTCATAGTTTATAAGTGCGTGTCAGATATGTGTTTTGATCAAGTTTGACCTTGTTGGAAACTTACCGTGGTTAATAAATTGGACTTACCTGTTTTTTTTTTTCGCTCCAAGGACCACTTGTCTCTGAGTGTTTTGTTTTCCCTTGTGGAAGCTCATAATCCACCAAAATTCTGAGTTTAGAACCAGATAGGGGTGCTAGGGCGCTTCGAAACCGCCAGTTTAGTGGTCATTGAGCCATAAGCTGCTGGACCATCCCCTAGAAGGGACAGAGAGGCCCAATACACCAACAGCCACCAAAGACCCCCGTAATTGGGCAGAGCAAAACCCCCTACAGTGGACAGCACTAGTTCCTCATTTACGTAGAAAGCCATGTTCCCATAACACAGAACTAGAGTGCTCTTGGCCAAATCCCCATCAGGCTTGTCCCCAAGAATGTTCAACAACCCTTTCGCCTTCTTAAATTGTTTGGAGTTAGTAAACTCCTTTAGGCTACTGAGGGTTTCAGCAAAGTGCGTCATGGCACAGAAACCAATGGCGAGGGCTGCACCCTCTCTCTCCGCACTCTCACTGTGCTGCACACTCAGTAGCATTTTCTTAGTGTGGGTGTGATGGAGCACGGTGACCAGGGATTTATAGAGAAAAGCCCTTCTCTTGTGGGGAGAAGTTGCTGGTGCCCAGCTCGCTGTGTATTTGATCGCCGAGCTGACATGTCCATTCCTCGTCGTCAATGGCATTGAGGGATGTAGACAAGAGCAGCAATAATTTATCCTCCCATTCCCTTTGGGCCAGAGACTCCTTTGAATTTGTCAGCAGTTCCTCTACCAATGAAGGAAGCTCCTTCTCCCATCCCCTCGCTGTTGCTGGGTGGATATTGAAACTCAGGACTTGCATTAGCCTCAGTGCCGCAGCTCCTCGGCTTCCTTCCTGATATGGGCAACGAGACACGATGAGGAGCAGGTCAGCAATGCCTGGGCTTTAGGGAGATTTACATCTTCACTGCTGCTGAGGAAATATCTTTCACTGCCGGCTTGCAGTTTCTTTTTCCCAAGATGTGCAGCACAGTTACATATGATTGTTGAAGCAGTGGTGTATTGGGTCAACTGCAGTAAGAATGGCCAAAGGATATCCTCCATCTTAACTGCAGTTGTGATTACGCACATTACTGTTTCACATACAGTCACTACTTCCTCATCTGTAACCTGGTCTGGCCCATTATTGGATGGTACCAAGGTCCTTGAAGCAATGGATGCAGCACACTCTTGGATGAGAAATTCTACCATTGCCTTGCCTCCCTCTAGCTTAAGGTAACCTTGCTGGGCCATGACACAGATTACCTGGGCAACGAGCTTCTTCTCCTGATTGCTGCTCTTGTTTTGAAGAAGTGGTTTCAAGGCGGCCACAATCTGAGCCTTCCTCTCAGATTGTGGGGAGACCGATATAACGAGCTGCCTCAATACATTGAGTGTTGCTACTTTCGTGTTTTGCTCAGTGTTCTTTAACAGCGAGAGGATAAGTTTCTGTATTGAATCTCCATAAGCTGGGGCCAGAACTTCAAAACAGCTAAGGATCTTATTGCATTTCTTGGCAGCAAAATGGTAATCATATCCGGCCAAAACACACATCTGCTGGTGGAAACTTTGAAATAGATTGTCCACCTGTGCTTTCAGCCCCAGATACTTCATCTCCATGGCAACCTCCAGTACCCGGCACAGACACTCGGTGATGGAACAATGCCCAGGTTGCTTCTCGTAGAGAGACAGGATGCTTGGAAATAACCTGGGCAGCTCCTCCTCCAGTGTGTCCTTGGGCAGCAGGGAGATGACATAGCCAAGAGCTTCCACTATTGGGATCTTCAATGCAGAGGACTTCTTCTCAAGCCACACCTTGAGTACAAGACTACAGAGAGAGTGGAACTTGGTGGAGAAAGAATCTTTAGTCATGTTAGAGTCTGAGGCTTCCTCCACATTTGTCAGATAGATCAGGATGCTCTTGCCAAAACTTCCCATTGCTGAAACAAATGCAGACTTCAGCTCAGCCTGGTCAACACCAACAAATACTGGAATCATGGTCCCCAGGATGGATTTTAGTAAAGACACCATGCCATGCACATTTTCCACAGCCAGTTTTGTTAATGTCTTGACCATGTATACATGTGGAAGGTGCCCTTGTTCGAAACGCTTTTTCATCAATTGCACAACTTCACTTCTGAACCTGAAGCTCATGGCAACCAGGAGATTGCTGGCAGCTTCCTGGCTCTCAGCTTATGCTCCTGCACCATTCGCAACCCTTGGCAGCCATATTGGATTGAGCAGCTGTTTGTTCCTACTAAAGAACCCACCACACCACAGACTCTCAAAGTACACGTGACAAAAGATGTAGAATAGGGAGTGTAGGACATACATTTCTAGCAGAATTGCCCCTAATTGGGATGTTCATATGAAATCAATTTTAAATACACTACAAATAAAAGATCTGACGTTATGAGGTGGGTAAATGGAGTTGAGATGCAAATCAGCCGTGATCTAAGTTAATTGCAGCGAAAACCTTAGGGACTAAATGTCCTCCTTCTGTTCCTATGAAAGAGAGTTTTTGGTTGGGGGGAAATGCAGAAGGAAGTGGGGTTAAGCCTAAAATTTGTGCCATGTGTTGTCCTTTCCCACTATAAGTTCCGAAGTCTAAGAATCAGAGTAGAGTAGAAAACAAACACTCTACACCACCCAAAGTATTTGGGGAAAATCGCCCCCCTGGAATCTGCAATGCCCCAATCCCTTTTCACCCTTCATAAATGTGGGGTCGATTAGGGACAAAAAGGAAAACATTGTGTGGAGGCAGAGGGCAGGACTGAGGTACTGAATCATTACTTTGCATCTGCCTTGACAAAAGAAGAGAATGAAGTTAATGTTGCAGGAGAGGAGAGGCAGTAGATTTATTGGATCTGCTCAAAATAGAAAGGAGATGCTAAATAGGTTGGCTTCGCTTCAAGTTAACAAGTCATGTGGTCCCGATGCTGAGTGAAGCAAGGGTGGAGATAGCAGAAGTTCTGTACATTGTCCCATAAAACACTCCCAGGGCAGGTACAGCACGGGTTAGATACAGAGTAATGCTCCCTCTACACTGTTCCATCAAACACTCCCAGAGCAGGCACAGCACAGGTTAGATACAAAGTAAAGCTCCCTCTATATTGTCCCATGAAACAGTCCCAAGGTAGGTACAGCCCGTGTAAGATACAAAGTAAAGCTCCCTCTACATTATCCCATCAAACACTCCCAGGATAGTTACAGCATGGGGTTAGATACAGAGTAAAGCTCCCTCTACACTGTCCCTTCAAACACTCCCAGGGCAGGTAGAGCATGGGTTAGATACAGAGTAAAGCTCCCTCTACACTGTCCCATCAAACACTCCCAGGGCAGGTACAGCATGGAGTTAGATATAGAGTAAAGCTCCCTCTACACTTCCCATTAATCACTCCCAGGGCTGGTCCAATATGTGTCAGATAAAGAATAATTCTCCCTCGTCACTGTCCCATCAAACACTCCCAGGGCAGGTACAGCACAGGGTTAGATACAGAGTAAAGCTCCCTCTACACTGTCCCATCAAAAGCTCTCAGGACAGGGTCAGCCCATGTAAAATACAGAGTAAAGCTTCCTCTAGACTGTCCCATCAAACGCTCCCAGGGCAGGGACAGCACGGGTTACATACAGAATTAAGCTCCCTCTACACTGTCCCATCAAACTCTCCCAGGGCAGGTAAAGCACGGGTTATATAGAGAGTAAAGCTCCCTCTACACTGTCCCATCAAACCCTCCCAGGGCAAGTACAGTACGGGTTAGATACAAAGTAAAATTCCCTCTATATTATTCCATGAAACACTCCCAAGGCAGGTACAGCACTGTTTGATACAGAGTAAAGCTCCCTCTACACTGCCCCATCAAACACTCCCAGCGCAGGTACAGCATGGGTTAGATACAGAGTAAAGCTCCCTCTACACTGTCCCATCATACCCTCCCAGGGCAGGTCGAGCATGGGGTTAGATAGAGGGGAAAGCTCCCTCTCCACTGTCCCATCAAACTCTCCCAGGGAAGGCACAGCATGTGTTAGATACAGAGTAATGCTCTTTTTAGATTGTCCTATCAAACACTCCTAGGGCAGGAACAGCACAGAGTAAAGATTTCGCTAAACTGTCCCATCAAACCCTCCCAGGGCAGGTACAGTATGAGTTAGATACAGAGTAAAGCTTCCTTTATAATGTCCCATCAAACACTCCCAGGGCAGGTACAGCCCATGTAAGATACAGAGTAAAGCTTCCTCTACACTGTCTCATCAAACACTCCCAGGGCAGGTACAGCACGGGGTTAGATACTGAGTGAAGCTCCCTCTGCACTGTCCCATGAAACACTTCCAGGACAGATATAGCACAGTTAGATACAGAGTAATGCTCCCTCTACACTGACCCGAAACACTACCAAGGCAGGTACAGCCCATGTAAGATACAGAGTAAAGCTTCCTCTACACTGCCCCATCAAACACTCCCAAGGCAGGTACAGCACGGGGTTAGATACAGAGTGAAGCTCCCTCTACACTGCCCCATCAAACACTCCCAGAGCAGGTACAGCACGGGGTTAGATACAGAGTAAAGCTCCCTCTACACTGCCCCATCAAACACTCCCAGGGCAGGTACAGCATGGGTTAGATACAGAGTAAAGCTCCCTCTACACTGCCCCATCAAACACTCCCAGGGCAGGTACAGCATGGGTTAGATACAGAGTAAAGCTCCCTCTACACTGCCCCATCAAACACTCCCAGCGCAGGTACAGCCCATGTAAGATACAGAGTAAAGCTCCCTCTACACTGCCCCTTCAAACTCTCCCAGGACAGGTACAGCATGTGTTAGATACAGAGTGAAGCTCTTTTTAGATTGTCCTATCAAACACTCCCAGGGTAGGAACAGCACAGAGTAAAGATTTCTCTAAACTGTCCCATCAAACTCTCCCAGGGCAGGTACAGCATGGGTTTAGAAACAAAGTAAAGCTCCCACTATACTGTCCCATCAAACACGCCCAGGGCAGGTACAGCATGGGGTTAGATACAGAGTAAAGCTCCCTGTACATTGTCCCATCAAACCCTCCCAGGGCAGGTACAGTACTGTATTAGATACAGAGTAAAGCTCACCCCACACTGTCCCATCAAACTCTCCCAGGGCAGGTACAGTATGAGTTAGATACAGAGTAAAGCTTCCTTTATAATGTCCCATCAAACACTCCCAGGGCAGGTACAGCATGGGCAAGGTACAGGTTAAAGCTTCCTCCACACTGTCCCATCAAACCATCCCAGGGCAGGTACAATATGAGTTAGATACAGAGTAAAGCTTCCTTTATAATGTCCCATCAAACACTCCCAGGGCAGGTACAGCCCATGTAAGATACAGAGTAAAGCTTCCTCTACACTGTCTCATCAAACACTCCCAGGGCAGGTACAGCACGGGGTTAGATACAGAGTAAAGCTCCCTGTACATTGTCCCATCAAACACTCCCAGAGCAGGTACAGCACGGGGTTAGATACTGAGTGAAGCTCCCTCTGCACTGTCCCATGAAACACGCCCAGGGCAGGTACAGGGGGTTAGATACAGAGTAAAGCTCCCTGTACATTGTCCCATCAAACCCTCCCAGGGCAGGTACAGTACTGTATTAGATACAGAGTAAAGCTCACCCCACACTGTCCTATCAAACCCTCCCAGGGCAGGTACAGTATGAGTTAGATACAGAGTAAAGCTCCCTCTACAATGTCACATCAAACACACCCAGGGCAGGTACAGCATGGGCTAGGTACAGGTTAAAGCTTCCTCTATACGGTCCCATCATACCCTCCCAGGGCAAGTACAGCACAGGGTTAGATACAGAGTAAAGCTCCCTTTATAATGTCCCATCAAACACCCCCAGGGTAGGTATAGCCCATGTAAAATACAGAGTAAAGCTCCCCTTACACTATCCCATCAAACCCTCCCAGGGCAGGTACAGCATGTGTTAGATACAGAGTAAAGCTTCCTCTACACTATCTCATCAAACACTCCCAGGGCAGGTACAGCACGGGTTAGATGCAGAGCAAATCTTCCTCTGCACTGTCCCATCAAACTCTCCAGGGGCTGGTACAGCATGGGTTAGATACCGAATGAAGCTCCCTCTGCACTGTCCCATGAAACACTTCCAGGACAGGTATAGCACAGGTTAGATACAGAGTAATGCTCCCTCTACACTGTCCTATCAAACTCTCCCAGGGCAGGCACAGCACAGGTTAGATACAGAGTAATGCTCCCTCTACACTGTCCCATCAAACCCTCCCAAGGCAGGTATAGCATGGGGTTAGATACAGGATAACATAGAAACATAGAAAATAGGAGCAGTAGTCGGGCATTCGGCCCTTTGAGTCTGCACCACCATTCAATATGATTATGGCTGATCCTCTATCTCAACACCATATTCCTGCTTTTTCCCCATACCCCTTGATGCCTTTTGTGTCTAGAAATCTATCTAGCTCCTTCTTAAATATATTCAGTGACTTGGCCTCCACAGCCTTCTGTGGTAGAGAATTCCATAGGTTCACCACCCTCTGAGTAAAATAATTTCTCCTCTTCTTGGTGCTAAATTTCCTACCCCGTATCCTGAGACTGTGACCCCTTGTTCTTGACTTCTCAGCCAGGGGAAACATCCTCCCTGCATCCAGTCTGTCCAACTTCGTCAGAATTTTATACGTTTCAATAAAATCCCCTCTCATTTCTCTAAGCTAGTGAATACAGGCCAAGTCGAACAATCTCTCCTCATACGGCAGTCCTGATATCCCAGAAATCAGTCTTATGAACCTTCGCTGCACTCCCCCTATAGCAAGTATATCCTTTCTTCGGTAAGGAGACCAAAACTGCACACAATACTCCAGTGCGTCTCACCAAGGCCCTGTGTAACTGTAGTAAGACATCCTTGTTCCTGTACACAAATCCTCTTACAATGAAGGCCAACTTCCTAACTGCTTGCTGCACCTGCATGTTTGCTTTCAATGACTGGTGTACAAGGACACCCAGGGTGCTTTGTACATTGACATTTCCCAAGCTATCACCATTTGTCTGTATATTTTTCCTAACAAAGTGGATAACTTCACATTTATCCACTTTATATTGCATCTGCCATGTGTTTGCCCACTCACTCAACCTATCTAAATCGCCTTGCAGCGTCTTTGCATCCTCCTCACAACTCACAATCCCACCTAGATAACTATAGTAATACAGCAGTCTTGAATTTTTATTTTGAAGCCTTCCTTAACGTAACAACTCTTAGGACGACCATATAAATATTCTTGAGACAACATCAGTCCCACAGATGTCTTCCGTGATTTCACTTACTAGAAATATTGTATAATTGCTGCTGAAATTTATATGGGATAACACCGAGAGCAAATTACATGGTATTTGTATATTCCATTACAATTTCTAGTTTCATGCTTAACTGTGATTTGGAGTTATTTTTCCCATTTGTTTACATTTACGTATCCAGGATGAGAAAAATCCATCAGGCCCACATGTGCTTACTCTCACCCATCGTCTGATTTCATACCCATGCACCAACCATCCCTTCCCCCACCTTCTGAGAGAAGCTAAATAAAACTCAAGGAGCTGCAGCCAATTCAGGGGGTGCACCATTAATAAATTCCTCACCGACTGTGCTTGGGTAATCAGGCAAGTCCCAGGAGGTCCCAGATCCATGCGTTATTTTCCAGAATAATTTACATCCATGTGCCGTGATCACCTTGTTTTCTTACATTGTGACGAGGCTGCAAAGCGCTTTGGGACGTTCATCGGGTCATGACAGGCGCTATATAAAAAGCATGTTCTTTCTTTAAATTAGTATTATTGCAGCAAAAATAGGAACATTGCAAAATATCAAACCGAAGAGACATGTTAAGGAACAGGTCGTGAAAGGTGATCTATAAATTAAAGTCTTTCTTTTCTTTTTCCAGAATTTGATTTCAGCAGATGTGGCCAAATTATCAAGTTAGCATTATTAGCATTCCTCATCTACAATTTAAAATAAATGTGTTAAAAAAATTAACAGTCCTATGAAGTCTTTGTGCAATAGCACTGACAAAGCAACTACAACATTGGGGGCAGGGAGGGGGGATTGGAAATTTTATTTTGATATATATTAGCATTGTGCATTATAATCAGTTTCTGTAAGGTGATAACTTGCGCGTAACCCATTGTCACTTAGTGTTGGATCTCAGAGATCCCACTGAGGTACCATTCTCGAAAAAAAAATTAGCGTGGCTTGAAAAACTGCATCTTTTTCTTATCTAATGTGAAGATCAAACCAACATTAAAGAAGTGTTTTCCTGTACTGAAAGGTGTAAAAGGGGAATAAACATCTTGCACTTCATTACAGTATCAGTTTACATATCCAGGAAGCACAAAAAGGCTATTTCATCAAGCTAATTGCCTGAAAGTAGAGAAAGAACTTTATCTATTAGTCTATTATGGAGCTTTTCTTAATCACAAATAGGCCTCTGTTTCCCCAGGGGCGGCGTATTCTAATTTACAATTGAACCACAGACCAAAGTAATCAATCTTTCGCAGCACTTTTACACTGTAATTGCTGTGACATAACAAAAAGTCACTGGGCAGAGTCGGGGATTGAGGTGGAGATATTTACCAGGAATTAGCCTAGGGTGTGAATAGCCATGCTCCGATGGTATGAATATTCAATGAGGGCTCATTAGTAGCAGAGTGATGTTGTGACGGATGGTGTTCCTAGACCGATATGGCCTAAACATGAATTTTATAATGAGTCATATTTCACTACGTGTCAACATGTTCTTTACTTTCTTTCCTCTTACCTCTACCATCTCTGCTTTATCAACACCTCACCATCCCTCTTTTTCTCACTATAATTTATTCTCTCAGCTTCTCTCTGCCTTTCCAGCAATACAACTTTAGTGAATTGCACTAAGATACAAGCCTGAACGGAATATCAATTAATTTGAATGCAGACACTTCTCAAAATCATTTTTTCAAAAAAAAAAATCAGTGTCTAGCACATTTAGTCAGATGTAGTCTCCGTTGATTGATGATGTTATCTCTCCAGTTGATACAGTGGATCACATTAGTGACCTCCTCAAGACTGCATTTGGAAATTAAAAACTTCCATAAGACCCTTGTTAACAGACTAAGAGACAATTAAACGTGTTCCATGTAGCCTTGCATCGAAGATCAATTTTATTGCTTCACAATGACTTCCAGAGACTCGCACAAAAGACAGCTGCCAAAAGCTGGAGTAGCTTTTTAAATGTTACAATTGCCTTTTGAGTGAGAGCTCTTAAATATCTACTTTAAGCTGCATTAGAGACGGGTTATATGTGTTCCGTTTAAGGCTTTTTCATATTCTCCTAATGGAAATGGAGAGAGAGATGTGATTTTAATGCACTTTTTCTCCCCAAAAAACAGTACATTAAACTACTACCATCACATCAGTAAAGCAGTAGGTTAATTCTAAAATATTCTTGAATTATTGGGCTTAAAAGCATTTGAAGTGCATATTAGGAACTACATTTAACTAAAGTGTATGCGATTTTTCTAAGGACATTTTACTCATGCCCATATAAGACACCTGTATAGTACATTTCTTCTGAAGGAGCTGTCAGATTTGTACAATGCAATTTAAGAGCAAATAATTTGAAGAATTCCTCAGTGTGTTCTATCTGCAAGCAGGTATAAGCAACAGTGTTCTGATTATGTGCATAATGTTTACCAACATTATACATTTAACCATTTTTATTGCGACCCATGTGAATTAAGACAATGACCCTGTGTGACTACCCCTCTGTGTGTCCATACCTGGGCAGAATAGCAGCCAGAGAGTCTTAGCCACATGGGTAGAATTATGAGGAGAGCTGAATCAGGATTCATCACTAATTTTTTGCTGAGGGCCATATGGCCAAGGCCTATCTGCCCCAATCTCTATGCAGCCTGACCCCGTTTCCATGGTAGCTTATGTTAAGGGGATCGACTTGCTTCTGCTCTTGTCAGTGTACCTGATCTTGGGCTACTACAATAACAACATCCTGCATTTATATTGCACCTTTAACATAGTAAACACGTTTCACAAGAGCGTTAGCAAACAAAATTTGACACTGAGCCACATAAGGAGATATTAGGACGCTTGGTCACAGAGGTACACAGGATGGCCTTGCTGAGGACGTGTCATCTAAAAAGATTAAAAAAATGGCATAAAAACAAAATTGCTGGGAAATATATTTTCTGCATGAATAGATGTTTCGTAAAATGACTGAACAGTACGGCTCCTGACAATGGCAACAAATTAAAATCAGCAAGTAGAGAGCTTGAGTAAAAGAATGTGACAGATACAAGACACAAGCAAATAATAACGGGACAAGACCGAAACCAAAAATCAAGAAAATACTTCAACTTCCCTTTTTATAAATTTTGTTTTATCATTCATCAATTTTCCAACTATTCCTTATTCTTTGTGTATTCTTTTTCCTCAATTTTCCCTATGACTTCATTAGTTTGCTTTTCGAAGCCCCATGGACTTAACACACCTTTAGATTTTTTTACACATTTGTTATTGTTCTTTTCCTCCATGTGGTACCCTTTCTTCGTATCTCCCTGTTACAAATCTGTTCCCTTGAAGCTGTACAAATGTTTTGCTGCAGTACTTGGTTCCCCAATTCCACTACTCCACAATGCAAGTGATGATGAACAAAGTGCAAGGGCTCTACCAATCAAGTGTAAAGGACCGATATACAAACTGCTAGCTCTGTGGCCTCAGACAGTTAAGAATCGCAGAGAGCTTGCAACGAGAAAAATAAATAAGCACACTCTGGAGGTTTCAGCAGATATCTATACCAATGGGAAAGACCTGGGGTAACCTGGAAGAGCTGGCAACATTGTAATTCAGAATTGAAGGGTCTGCTGGTATTCTGGCCCTCGTGCTTTGACAGTAAGCTGAGCAGTATGGTTGGGGGGTGGGGGCGGGATGAGTGCAAAAGGGATACTGCAGGTAAAGAAAGGCAAGGCCACACATGACCTATGAGCTGTACTTGTAAGTGTTGCGGTATTAGATTGACAGAAGGGAAAACAGAGGCAAGCTTGTGTTTTTGAGACAGTCACACTTGACGGATGAAATACAATACATCGCATTCTGTATGGAGAGTGCAGGTTCATCATTTTATATGATAACCAAACACATATTGCCTGTTAACTGGTGCACTAAGTCCCACCCACAGTACACCAGACAGGGCTCACTTAAATAAACTAGTAAGGATTCTTTTACGTTTCTCCTCTTCCTATTTTGTAAGTCCCTCCTTTCTCACTCCACCTGCATTAGGCACCATTCATCAGCATGCGCAGGGCACCTGTCTCTAGGCCTGTGTCTGTGCTACTCTGTAACCTGCCTCTTGAAGTGTGGGAGAGGCCAAAATCCCCAGCATTGAAGCACTGACTAAACTTGATCAGCTCCGCTGGGCGGGCCACGTCATCCGCATGCCAGATGCGAGACTCCTGAAACAAACGCTCTACTCGGAACTCCTTCGTGGCAAATGAGCCAAAGGCAGACAAAGGAAACGCTAGAAGGACACCCTCAAAGCCTCTCTGGTAAAGTGCAGCATCCCCACCGATTCCTGGGAGTCCCTGGCCGAAGACCACCCTGGGTGGAGGAGGTGGATCCGAGAGGGTGCTAAGCACCTCGAGATTCGTCGGCGAATGCATGCGGAAGACAAGCGCAGGCAGCGGAAAGAACGTGCGGCAAACCTGTCCCACCCTGCCTTACCCTCAACGACTGTCTGTCCCACCTGTGGCAGGGACTGTGGCTCTCGCATTGGACTGTTCAGCCACCTAAGGACTCATTCTAAGAGTGGAAGCAAATCTTCCTCGATTCCGAGGGACTACCTATGAGAGAAGGGGGAGAGTGACTGACCTACATGACACAGCCTCAGAGCTTCCCTCCCACTCTATTGGGAAGTGGCCCTCGCCTGTGGATTGAGGAAAGGTTGGGAATATATAGGGTGGGAATCATGGGTATGAATTGGTGTCCTACAACTTTAGTAGCTGGATGATTCCACCAGACAATGCTAACCAGAGAAAACGGGAAAACGATAATTAGATAATGAGAAATGGTGCAAAAACATCATACCTACACAAATGTAGATTGGTCACTAGGTTTGATCAAGATGAAGGGTCATCGACCTGAAACATTAACTCTGCTTCTCTCTACAGATGCTGCCTGACCCGCTGAGATTTCCAGCATCTTCTGTTTTTATTATTAGTCAAGATGGGTTTCATCTTTGGCAAAATGACTGTTTGCCATGTCTAGCAAGTCACTGCTGGATAACTGTTCTTTAATTTCAGTGATTCAAATGTGGTTTTACATTCTGTTTGGAAGTCAAACTTTCTGAAGGAACTATTACACAGCTCAACTCAGACGCTTACATGTATATTCAAAATTATGCAAAAGTTCAATCATTGTTCTTTAAGGATTACATAACGACATGGGAGTAGGCCATCCAACCCCTCGAGCCTGTTCCGTTATTCTTTTATATCATGGCTGATCTATACTTCAACTCCATTTATACAGTTAACATTGCCTATGACTGCTCTATGCCTCAGATCTGACAACAATTTCTCATTTCAAAGAGCTAAACTCTCGTAAATAAGTAAATATCAAGATATGACAAAAGAACTGATCATTTAGTCCTTCAAACTCATCCTTCCACAGACCAAGTACAATCTGCCTGGCCTACTATAGTCTCTGCTTAATTTATTTATTACCCTTTCTTACTGTGTTAAGCCAATATTTGTTTAAAATTCTGCAGCACAAATAAAAATGTTGATGTGCTTTATACACTGCATCTGGAGTATATAGCATCCACATGTTTTAAATACCTTCTATCTAACTCTTCCTATATCAACATCATAAATTGAAGAAGGCTTGCTTCCACTCCACGGGCCCAAGTTTCGGACCCCCGGTAGAACGGCACACCTTGGAGAGGCCTGCCCAACTTGTAGAACTGAAAATACTTACCTCGCGATTCTCCGATATCAGTAGACCCATTTGCAGCTCGGCACGGTGCAGCAGGAGCAGCTGGAGGCGGAGCTACAGCCCTGCGCCAAAAAGAGTGCTGGCAGCTGCGCGCGTGCGCAATGGAGGCTGCGCATGTGCTCAGTAGCTCCTGGCCCTCCCAGCGCGTCCTGTCTCTGGGCGACGACCCTATCCCTGGCCGAAGGGATGTTGCCCCTATCCTGGGCCGAGTTGCCCTTACGTGTTCGGCAGCGGGGCCCGCCCGACCAGCAGCTCTTCAGTGGCAGTTGGTCACAACACTCTGTGATATCAAACAGGCTTACACACAGTTCAGAGGGAAGCGCCTTTTGCTGTTTCACTGCTCTACATGGGATGGGATAAGCACTGTGGCTACCAGTTGTATCAGAGTGACCCCAGTGGAAACTACGGAGGATGGAAGGCCACCTGCATTGGGAATAACAGCGCCGCTGAGTATCTATGCTGAAACAGGACTTCAAAGAAGGAGATATGACTTTGCAGTCAGCACTTGCATTGGCAGTTCAAGTGTTGAATAAGATTATGGACGTCAGCAAACTATCGGCCGAAAAGATGGAAATTGCAACGCTAACCAGACAAAACGGGAAAACGTGCATAAAGGTCCTG
The DNA here is from genome assembly GCF_044704955.1 of Pristiophorus japonicus. Lineage (NCBI taxonomy): Eukaryota > Metazoa > Chordata > Chondrichthyes > Pristiophoridae > Pristiophorus > Pristiophorus japonicus. The sequence continues at coordinate 4,463,077 of NC_091993.1, forward strand.
AAGCAAAAGGAACTGGAGGTTTTGATTAAATGACACGAGGCAGAAGAAGCGAAATCTGAACGTGAGAAAAAGGAGAAGGAGCAAAAAGAGAAGGACAAATAGAGCTGCAAATGAATCATTGAAAATCTAGTTGACTGCAGATTCTCAATTTATAGAATTGACCATACCAGAAACCATCCAGCCTCTCTCTTCAGTAGGCTGTTGGAGGGCTCCTGGTACTGCAGTAGGTGAGTAGAAACTTTAAATTTTTTATTTATTGATTGATTTTTTATTATTTTTTTTATTTTTTATTTTTTAACTTTTTTTGATTGATTGATTTATTGGTTGATTTATTGATTTATTTATCATTTATTATTGATGATGGCTCTTTATTGGTAAAAGTGAAGTGTTTAATGTTTTGTAAAATCCCCTAACTTCCCTCTAACTTCTCTCGCTACCTGCGCCTAATTTATAAAGTGAAGGCAAGGTTTTTCTTAGCGTACAAAAAGCAATACTTATTCCGTTCTAAGTTAGTTTGGAGTATCTTTTCGCTGCCTAAACTTGAAAAACAGGTGTAAGTGGCTGGTAACGCCCCCTTTTGAAAAAAAAACTACTAAAACAAAACTATTCTATTGGAGCAAACTAAATGCCGAGAATTGCAATTTCTAAGATACTCCATACTAAATTAGTTGCTCCAAAAAAATAGGAGCAACTCAAGCCGAAACTTGGGCCCTAAAAGTGAGTTCTCAGGTGGCTGTACAGTCCAATGCGGCAATTATAGTCTCTGTCACAGGGCAGACAGGGCAAGGTTGAAGGAAAGGGTGTGTGGGGAGCCTGGGTTGCCGCACGCTTTCTGCTGCCTGCGTTTGGTTTCTGCATGCTCTCAGCGATGAGACTCGAGGTGCTCAGCGCCCTCCCGGATGCTCTTCCTCCACTTTGGGCGGTCTTGGGCCAGGGATTCCCAGGTGCCGGTGGGGATGTTGCATTTTATCAAGGAGGCTTTGAGGGTGTACTTGAAATGTTTCCTCTGCCCACCTGGGAGTCTCGTGTCGGGCATGTGGACGATGTGACCCGCCCAACGGAGCTGGTCGAGCGTGGTCAGTGCTTCGATGCTGGGGATATTGGCCTTAGTGAGAACACTGACGTTGGTGCCTCTATCCTCTCAGTGGATTTGCAGGATCTTGCAGGGGCATCGTTGGTGGTGCTTCTCCAGCGCTTTGAGAAGTCTGCTGTATATGGTCTACGTCTCTGAGCCATATAGGAGGGCGGGTATCACTACTGCCCTGTAAACCATAAGCTTGGTGCCAGATTTGAGGTCCTGGTCTTCAAACACTCTCTTCCTCAGGCAATTGAAGGCTGCGCTGGTGCACTGGAGGCGGTGTTAGACCTCGTCATCGATGTCTGCCCTTGCTGATAGTAGGCTCCCGAGGTATGGAAAATGGTTCATGTTGTCCAAGGCCGCGCCATGGATTTTGATAACCAGGGGGGTAGCGCTGTGTGGCGGGTCAGGTTGGTGGAGGACCTTTGTCTTACGGATGTACTGTCAGTTTGACTCCACAGTGAAGTCCCCAGCTCTACTACATATTTAGAAACATTACCACATTCTCTGCATGTATATACAATCTAAATTTCTACATACCATTTCAATGGCCCTTGCTTCATTTCAACTAAGATATACAGTAAATACCATGACAGCTGATATTGTTCTCTCATAGTTAATAACTTGCATTTATACAGCGCCTTATCACAACCTCATGCCCGCCTCAAGAATTTCAAAGTGCTTCATAACCATTATTTTTGGAGTTCAGTAAAACACAGCACACAAGTAGAAAATGAGAGATGAAGGTGGGCCCGGCAGATAGCTGTGTGGTCGCATGGTTTAGAGGGACATTGCCGGAGATGATTTACTACATTAAAGGTGCTATATAAATAAAAGTTGTTGTTGTATGAATAGTAGATGTCTCCAGTACGAATGACATTCAGCTTAGTCATGGCACAGATATGGTCCACGTACCGACGCTAGAGATTCCATAGCATGTATCGGAAATTCCTGGTATGTACATCTTTTCTAGTTCCCAAATTGTTCCGTGCTTTTTTCCAGGATTTAAGAAGAAATTAGATTTTTTCATTGTAAACCATTGTATTTCCTACCTTACAAAAGTGACCACACTTCAAAAGTACTTCATTGGCTGTAATGCGTTTTGGGACGTCCTGAGGTCAAGAAAGGTGCTGTATATATGCAAGTCTTTATTTTCTTTTTATTTGTTAAATGCATGTATACTAATCTAACCAACATTGACTGTGACACCAAAGTAACTGTTTAATTGACAGGACCTCTATTTATGTGGATTGGTCTTAATTAGATGTGACTGAATCAACAACAAAAAAATCAATGATAATTTCTGGAGTTAATGTACACCTCAGTACCGGCTCACAGAAATGTATAGTGTGGGCATCTTGTTTTAAACAGTGAACGGGTCTGTAGACATGTTTTGGGAGTCACTTATGTTAATCCAGAGAGTCAAATTAGACAAGTTTAAACCCCTCATCCCTGTGAGGCAGTTTGATGGCAACAAATTCAATACCATGCCACTGAAATTCATGACTATAAAGGTTAATGGTTGTTTACTTAGGTCGCCCAATGTTTAAGTAATGGCATTTTATTCTCTAGGAAAAAGTTGGCATAGAAATCAGAGTGTCTGTTCGCACTTCTGAACCCTGAGCAGGACGGTTGTTACGATGCTGGACTGCAACTCTAATTGTGAACGAGAATAAAAATCTCAAAGTCATCTGGTGAGATAAGAGGAGACAGAGGAGCATTGTACACCTAATGACAGACTCCTCTGCATCCCTGATGTCATGGGTCATCCATGTTAAGAATGTGTGCGTCCAATCATCTACTGATTGTTATCATGGTAGGCCTCAAGCACAAATCAGACATGAACTAATTTTGTGCTACAGTGAATGAACAATGACCTTTTGGAACACTGATGACTATATGATAGAGTTATGCATTTATAGCCTAAAACATGGTGACATTAGCCAGTGTGCCAATTACAGGACAACTCCTTCCATTAGATTCCCCAAACTGTTTACATGTTTATTTACTTCTGATTTGCAAAGCTGTCACACAGAATCATAGATAGGGCTGCAAATACAAAAGCTGTCAATGTCTATGCAAAAGAGACAAAATGGATCATCACTTATTATACTATGTTGTTTCCAACACAGGTCATTATTATTTAATACATTTATCACCCTATAGATAATGTTAAATGGAGAAAAATGGAATATCCCCTTTATTTTATTTGTGTTTACTGCAACATGAAGCCTACTTTAATAATCCTGCTGCCTATTGCCTCTCTCTAGGCACGGTTGGCAAGTGTGAATGACTATATGGAAAAGAAGGTGCAATACCATCAGCTTCTGTTTCTTGCCAGTTCCATTCCATACAGTCGTCCAAAAGTATGTTATTGCTGTGACAATGCACCTGAATATAACAGATTTTTGACAGTACTGAATGAGGGTGGAGTGGCTCTCTTTAGAATGTTATCAGACAATGTAACAAACTTCATATCCCTTTGGAATATGATAACATCTTTGACCCAACAGGATCTATCAAAGTGCTTGTTGCATAAGATGTGTTTACTATCTGTATTCACAACCCTTTTCTATTTACACGGATGTAGCTTTACTGTGTTATTAAAACTATGCTATGAGGTTGCAGCCTACAAGCTGCTAATTTGAAACACACATCTTTTCCAAAGAGGTTTCTAGTTTTCTATCGATTTCTGTCAAATCCTTTACTGTTTTGAGTACAACAATCATGGTCATTTTCATTTGACTATATTCAATCCAGACCCCATTTTCACCTTTACAAATGTTAATCTGTTAATTGTTCAGCTAATGGGATGACTTTTACATCAATTTTTTAGTAACTGCTAGAATGTAGGCAGTATAAATGTCATATGCTACGCCCTTTAAGGAGTGCTGAACAGTTCTATTTTTATTTTATTTAAATGTAAAACAGCATTTTTTCAAATAATTTAGCTTTTGTTCCATTACATATTTCATATGCACTCATTTTAGGAGCATACCTTTGACAAGTGCAACTGGAGTGTCCTATAATATGTTTAGGATAAGTTTTGTTGCATTGTATGTGGTGGTCGATTGACTTTCAATTCCTCAAAAACACAGGAGAGACAAGTGTTCCCAATAAATCTTACCAGGTCACCAATCGTCTGATTGACAATGTTTTTAGAATACGATTATCTACTTTAAAAATAATTTATATTCCTTCACTTTTTAGTTGAGTAAATAGTTAAGCCATACTCCTTCCATCTGGGTAAGCATAGAAATTAGATCTTTAACATTGCTTAAGTAAATGTTCAATTGGGCATGTGTAGTGATAATAAAAGCTAAGTAATAAAACGTATTGTCAATCCTAGTTGCACCGGACATAAATAATTTCTGTATCCTACGATATGAAAAACAGATCTGGTTGGGAATTTTGAAAAGATGTTGCAAACTAGTACATTTAAAAGCCTAGCATTTTAGCAGCTTATCTTCATCCTGTCAATCATCAATGAGCCAAATAGTGTCCCTGATATAATTCCAAATCTTTCTCACTTGAGAATGAGCCATTGCCATGCACAGAGAGATAGTCCATATGATTGCCTTTGGATTGGACGGCATACTGATTTAGTGTTTACAAAGCGTCATTCAATGCGACCACAGAAGTCTCATTTGGTAATTAGAAATTTATGGTCCTCTTTTACAGTATAATTAATAAAGGCAAAACTATAAACAAGGGCTGATAAATACGCCAGAGAATACCATACTTCCACTCATGAACTCCCAGGAGCACTTACTGACATAGTGCCAGCGTTTTCTTAGGAGTGTCTCCAGACACATTGTGAGCTTCTTCATTGATGTCTCAAGCTATCTTTAGAATGTGCTTTTGTTTACAGGTAAAGACCAGCATTAAAATTACCGCCTGCATAATTGATATGAATACCGAGATGCTAATGGTAGAAGTAAAGTAGCGGCAAATTTTGTGCCTGACAAATCAGAAACTGTAACGCTAATTGATAGTTTTCCATACATGAAAGCTGCTTCATTAGTGACAGCAGACTGGTAGAGACTGTGCAGTGCATGACAGTAAAAGCCTCTATGGACTGCAAGGTCATTTTTTGCAGGCAGGACTTGGTAGATTGAAGGGTTAAAGCTGCAGTATTATATTTTCCGACCTACACTAGCTGCATTTTAAAACGATCAAAAATGCTCATTAACACCCATGTGCCTCTTCATATTTAACAAAAATGGTGGGGCTTCCAGTCGCGGAAGAAAATAAATGCTTGCTGGAAAGCAGCAGCTTTTGCAAGTGGCTCAGTTATCAGCAAAGTTTACGATATCTAAAAATGCTCAAAGCACTGCAGGGAGAGATGAAGTTATATCCGATAGATACCGTAGGATTCATTGTCACCTTGTGTTCAGTCAGTGCGGGTTAGTAAATCGAAATCCTGCTATCTGAAAATGCTTTAAATATTAGCTTCCTCTGCAAAATAAAACCGGATTTTAAACACATTGAGGTATGCACTGAAAGGTGAGAACATTTGAATCAAAGCAAGTTGTGAGAAGGAAAAGCGCCAGGAGTAAGTTCTACTTATTCAGTGACCCGAGGCAAAAGGTATGAAGGGTGAGACATGCTTGAGAAAACAAGACCAACCCTTCAGATTTCAACTTAGCACGCAAATTGGTTGCAAGAATTTGAACAACAAAAAGTTATATTAACCAAGAAAACTTGAATGTAATTCAAGTTACTGCTGTACTTCAAAGCTAATTGATTCAAAATAACTTTAAAATGGGATTTGGTTTTTGCAGCGTTTGGGGCCAATTGTCTGTTGCCCTTTACTAATATTTGATAATGAAGATTTATAGTTTCCCTGTTACAGGGGAAATCACAAGAAGCAACACTGCCTCATTGATTCATTTAGCAGGAAGTGTTAACAAAACTACATTTCCCACAAGTTCCTACAGTTACTGGTAATTAATTCCCATAAGGCACTACATTCCAGTAGGAAGTGCATTTGAAATCTCATGCATGTGTGAACATGACTTCAAGTTGATAGTTCTGTAAAAACAGATAAAGGAAACCAGATATAGTTCATGGCTTAATTAAGTAAGTGTTATACTTCGATAGAGTAGTTAAGCATCGGTTAAATAAAAAGGTCCTATGTGTTGAAGGAAAAATAGCAGTGATCTAAATGCAAACGCTATAGGGAGCTTAATCAGGAGTTTGTACAGAAAAATAGATGTGTACTTACTGAAAAAAAGATTATTTGTGTGAGCTGCCTTGTTATATATAGACCACTTATTACTGAAGCTATAGGTCATTGTCATGTTGTACCATGAGAATCACCACCTTAGGCTAAGATAGAAATGACATGGCAATTGTTACAATTATTAGGTCACTGGCTGCAGAGAAAGTTTTATAGAGGAAGACTACAAGATTTAATCTTTGCCTCACAATCACGTCAACAGCCATTCAATAACAATGCTCTTTGCATATTATCTAGTAAAAGGCCAAGACCTCTGTTGATTACATGGGCTGTAATAAACAGAAACAATGTTGGCACACAGTGCTTCAAGGATTAAACTATAAAATGTCCTCTGCTCAAATCCTTTAAATAAACTTGTGCAGGTTTACTATGAAAACATACTTTTCTGCTAATCCTGAAAATAATACAGCATTACAGCATTTCTGGATTTTCTACTGATCCTCCTTGATTGTATAAATTAGAGTTATAACAGCGTTTGAAGATCCTGAAACAACACACCAGAGTGAGGGGCGATTTTCATTTGTGATCGAGACCTCGGAGAAGTAGGTCACTCGATGATTTCTTGAGGGATAGTGGGGAATATTAAGCCAGACTGCAACATTAAAACACACTCACACACACATTATGGTTTGTGCCTTGGAACCTTTATTATCCTTCAGAATAGGTAGGCAGAACCTCAGTTCAGCATCTTATCTGAATGACTGGGTCTCTAATAATTCAGTGAATTCTGTCAGTATTAAAGAGAGATTCAAGTCTTCCAGTTGGAATTTGATTCCATAACTTTCTGATCTAGAGTTGCAAAATAAAGAAGTGATTGGTCAATTAAGGTAGTGCTGAGGAAATTTGCTTTCATGTATGGGCTAAAATATGTTTTATCCTGAAGGAGCAGAGGGTTATTTAACTATTTTTAGGCCTTTTCTTAATAAAATCTTAGTGAGTTTAATAATGCACTGGTACATTATTTACTGAGCCATGAGAAATTTGCAGCTGACCAACTTATTTTCCAAACCCTGTGCACAATGACTCGATAGCTGTGTATTCATATTGTTAATATTACGACGTCAAAGCACACGTGGCTGTGAACGTCATGATGTGCAAGTGTACTAAGGCAGGGTTGGTTCTCAGTACCTCCACAGCTACAGGTAGTGGCAGAGGAGAGTGGTGCATGGAGGTCACGCTCCCAAAACCAGATGAATACTAAGTTGCCTTATGTAAAGTACTTGCCCCCTGCGCTGATAATCCTCTTGAAATTAATGAAAAATGCCACATTCACAAGATGAGTTTCAAAAAGAACAAATTTGCTTCTGTTGTTGCTTTTTACATAGTTCCACTGGTGAAGCATTTTTCAGTATATTTTAATTCATTTGTTTGAGAAGATTAAAGCTACAGGCTGCACAGTCACTGCAACATTACTGTTCCTTGGCCCCTACACTGTGATCTATGGATAGTAGGAGTATGTGTGCGCGCTAGGTCCATGCAGCAGAGCTGGTCTCCAGTCGTCTTGGTTAATCCTTGCCACTGGACCAAGACCTAGCTCTGTCGAGCCCATGTGGTGGCTGGTGTGCAACGGCCACCCCACGTTAAAACAATCCACACACAGGCATCTTCCACCCTTCAGTATGTAGTTCGGGACCTAGAATGTCAGGTCCCTCATTGAAACACGTGTGAACTCATCCCTTTTTGGTGTGGAAGTGGGTCATCCTCGATACAAGGGACTGCCTAATACTATTACTACGTCACACATTCACAAAAGGTACAACTGGTACGAGGTCAGCAAAAACAGCAGATTTACAAAATAAGAATCCCAACTGTATTATCCTGCTGAAAAATAGGACCTCAGATAATGATTGGCGAGAACATAAGAGTTATGTATCTTAATCCTGATTATATACTGGTTTGTATCCAGAAGACAATGCACAGAAACCTTTATCCCGCTACGCAGATGGAAAAAGTAGTACAAGCTCAAAGTCAAGTTAATGCTAACAAGCAGGAACTGGAACACAAATATGTTAGTGACAGTAGAAAGGTTAAATGCTCAGATGAAAAGGCATGTAATGCATGTCATACATATAATAATCAACCAGATTTTGCCATGGTCGGAATTACCAATTGGCATTGGTTTCCAGAATTCTCCATGTAATCAGCATTGACGGGATTTGCGTATTTCTGTTTAGAATGCAAGGAATGTGTTCCATTTCACCCCCACACATTAACTCTTTCAGAACTTACATTGTTTGCATCATTTCACATAACTTCTTTCCTATAATATTGGCTAAACAATCACTTTGTTAAAAAACATTTTAAAAAACAAAGTTACTGGAAATTTGTCTTATTAATACAATCAATCATTAACCAAAAATGAAAACGAGAAAGAATAGTCTTGTTATTTATTTAAAGATGTTTTAATCTAAGGGGCCGATTTTCATCAAGGCCTCTGCCCGCCCAAGTGCTGCCCAAAGTGCCGCCGATGGCTACCGAGGCACCGCACGGTACTTTGGGCGGGATATTCATCGCCGAGGTCCCTCGAAGGTCGGCGGGCGGCAAATGGATAACATACGCCACTAATCTGGGCGGCAGCGGGCGGGAGGTCTCATTCTCGGCGGCAGAGGCTCTTGACGCCCAAGTGCCGCTGAGGATGGAGTTGGGCCCACGGAGGATCGAAGAGCTGAAAAAAAAATGCAGCAGTAAAAAAATAAAGAAACTATCGGAAGACCTCCAGGGGTCTCCATGTAGGTTAGTCGCTGTGGAAATAAAATTAAAAAATGTTCACTTACCTTTTTTTCAGGTTTTTCATAACGTCGGGGTCAGACCAGCCTCCATGGAGCTGTCCACCCCCGTTCTGGCACCGGCTCCCGCCCGCAGGAGCTCGACGGGCGGGAGGTCAGTTGCGCCACTCAGCCTGTCCGCTGACGTCAGCAGGCGTTTCCCTCCTGCCCGCTCCAGGCCACCTCGAAAGTGGCACGGGGCGGATCAAGCAGAGCAATGTCGGCGGCAGCGGGTGGTGAGGTGATGAATTTCAGCCCCTAAGTCTTTACAAGTCCAGATAAATTAAAGCTATCTTTCGTTCAGGCTATTGTAATCATCCCTAATTATAGAAATGGGAAGGACTTCGAAATGTATGCTACCCACAGACCCATATCGCTCTTTAAGTACCACTGTAGGATACTGGCCAATAGGCTAGACTTGGAAGTCACTAGTCTGCCATTCAGATTAAACTGGCTTCATACTAAAGCTTCTTCATGGACAACAATACACAACCATTCAATGTGCTGCAAATATATCTTTTCACCTTATAGGGACAACCATCTGCAGTTCAGCAGTTGAATAAATATTGTACATTGTGGTATAATTCTCTTGTCCGTGTAAAACACCACATCCTCTAACTTAGCATGAATGTTCTTTGGATAGAAAAAAGATAAGAGTGCAACTTCCTATTCCTCATGCTGAAATGAACAACGGTTGGGTACTTTTAGACAATAGGTCAAACCCCTCTACTATAGCTCCATGTCTGCACTGCCCATATGGCTAACCACTGTTCCATATTCCCCCTATGAGAGGTCACACAGGGTTGTCCCCTATCCTCTTTTCCTTGCCCATGGAACCCCTCGTTATGACTATTGGGTAAACTTTCTCATCCATGCAGGCTGACATAGAATGAAAAAAATATCACTCTATGTGTTACGTCTCGAATAAAGCAAAGTAACCGAGTACTGTAGACTTGAGTAAGTGTGACCTTAGTCTCTTTATTCTGACTCCAGAGTGCTCGCACAGCATGGGAGGCCTGCTTATATACAGTGCTCCCAAGGGATGCTGGGATCCCTTAGCTCTCCAACAGATGTGCCCTCTGGTGGCGGTAGAATGTTGGTTACATGGTGTTGCATACATAACATCACTCCACTCCAAAGTTAATTGTACACTTATTTACAGGGTGAGATGATCTGGGGCTTTCCGCTCCCTAGTTGATCGTCTCGATACAAACACAGGTGCAGGTGAGTTGATTGGGCCTTCGCTGGGCTGCTGAGCAGCTGGCTTTGCTGGGCTGCTGGGGATGATGAGTTCAGCCTCGTGGTCAACCGTGATGTCGGTTGCCACTTGTGTGTCTGTCGGAGGATCGAAGTTGGTGGTGTCCTCTTCAGGTTGCTCGTGGCTGACTGTGAATCGCCATTTGTTTATGAATGGGGCTCAGCTAGGGCCTTTGTGCCTTGTTGCACCACAGTCTGTCGAGGGCCTTTTTGCTCATGGTGGATTGACTCTCACCTGTGTCCAATTCCATGGATACTGGAATTCCATTCAGTTCAACTTTTAACATGATTAGTGGACATTTCATGGTGAAGGTATGTACCCCGTATACTTCTGCCTCCTCGGTTTGAGTCTCTAGTTCAGTTTGATCCGCCATGGATCGGTCTTCCTCTGCAACGTGGTGGTTTGCAGGGTTTGCAGCTCGTCTGCACATTCGCTGGAGGTGTCCCATTGTTCCACAGCCTTTGCACGCATAGTGTTTGAAGCGGCATTGATGGGCGCGATGATCACCTCCACAGCGCCAACAAGATATCAATTGCCTCGCATTCAAGCTTGATGGTGGACTTTGAGTCATCTGAGGTCGTGCAACTGCCGGTGTGTACGTTCTGCCATATGCATTCCTGCCTGAAAACTTTCATGTATTCAACTGTCATTGTAACCCATGTATAAGCTGACCTAAGTTGTACACCTTGAGAACACTGACCACAATGGGGTGAACTTGTGGGAGACACTCCGAACCTGGACTTTCAGGTATAAAAGGGGAAGCTCCACCCACCGTCTGTGTCTTGAGGTCTTGGTAATAAAGGTAACTGGTCACAGAGTGATCTTCTCTCAAGTATGGGCCTCGTGTGCATTTATACTGTATTGTAAGGACATATTATTGGCAATGAGAAACTGGGATTTAAACCACGCGAGCATGGCCACTAGCAGCACAGAAGAGAGGTACTGTGTTGGTGATGATTGGGACGACTTTATTGAGAGACTACAGCAAAGTTTTGTCACTAAGGAATGGCTGGGACAGGATTCGGCCGACAAACGCAGGGCTCATCTCCTGACGGTTTGTGAATCCAGAACGTACTCCCTGATGAAGGACCTTCTAGCGCCAGAGAAGCCGGCGGACAAGATGTTCGAAGAGCTCAGTAAGTTGATCGGGGAACACCTTAAACCGGCGAGCAGCATGCACATGGTGAGACACCGGTTTAACACGCACCGGCGGCGAGAAGGGCAAAGCGTTCCAGACTTCATGGCAGATCTCCGGTGACTGGCGAGCCTATGTAAGTTCCCAGATGCATGCAGAGTGGAGATGCTGCGAGATTTTTTTATTGAGGGCATCGGGCCACTGGGGTTTTCAGGAAACTGATTGAGACCAAAGACTTGACCTTGGAAGCGGCGGCTCTGATAGCCCAGACAATTATCTCAGGGGAGGAAGAGACCAGAATGATTTATGCCAAAAATCTTGGTTCAAATGCGGCAAACGACCAGGGAGTCAACATTGTTAACGCGGCACACAGTTCTCTAGGCAGACAAGGGCAATTGGACATGCCCCAGCATGCAGTCGAACCCAAAGGGGCAATTCAACAGAGACAATGGCTAGTTGAACGGCGATTCATGCCATCGCAATGGACAATGCGGCCAGTAATGGGGCCATCAACACCTGTTAATGGTGCGTTTAAGGACAGTTACAGAGACAGTCAGAGACGATCAACTGGTAATGGACCTTTTGTTTCCAACAATGGGGCCTCCAGCTCATGCTGAGGTGTGGAGGCAAACACCCAGCCAGAGCTTGCAGGTATCAGCAATATACCTGCAGAAACTGCAACGTCAGCGGTCACTTGGCGCGTATGTGCAGGAAGCCTGCAGCCAGGTTGATGTACGAGGAGGACGGGCCCGATGTAAGCCCCACGAGGCCAGATGAATACTGGGGGAAATCGCTGGAAGCTGAAGTTCAGCGAGTTCATGTGGAGCACATATACAGTTCATATACCAGGACGCCACCGATAATGATGAAAGTGCTCCTCAATGGCATCCCAGTATTAATGGAGCTACGCACGGAAGCCATCCAGTCCCTGATGGGTATCAAACAGTTCAAAAGGTTGTGGGTGTCCAAGGCCAGGAGGCCAAAACTATTGCCGATTGACGCACTGCTACAGCCATATACAAAGGAGATAATTCCGGTGCTAGGCAGCGCCACAGTAGTCATGACCCACAAAGATCCGGAGAACAGGTTGCCACTCTGGATTGTCCCAGGGGACGGTCCCGCACTACTGGGGAGGAGTTGGCTTGCTGTCATGAACTGTAAATGGGGCGATGTCAATGCAATTTCTTCTGTGGAACGAGTATCATGCTCACAGGTCTTGGACAAATTTGACTCATTATTTCAACCCGGCATCAGCACTTTCATAGGGACCAAGGTAATGATTCACATAAACCCGGACGCCAGGCCAGTACACCACAAGGCCAGAGCGGTGCCATACGTGATGCGGGAAAAGATAGAATGCGAATTGGACCGCCTGCTGAGGGAAGGCATCATCTCGCCAGTCGAATTCAGTGACTGGGCGAGCCCGATTGTGCCGGTGCTCAAGGCGGATGGGTCGGTCAGGATATGTTGCGATTATAAGGCCACCATCAATCGGGTGTCACTCCAAGACCAGTACCTGCTACCGAGAGCGGAGGACCTGTTTGCGACGCTATCCGGTGGCAAACCTGACCTCAGCTTACATGACCCAGGAGCTGGCGAGTGAGTCGAAGAAGCTGACCACCATCACGACACACAAGGGGTTGTTTGAGTATAACAGATGTCCGTTCGGGATTCGTTCGGCCGCCGCGAACTTTCAGCGAAATATGGAAAGCCTCCTCAAGTCGATTCCAAGGACGTTGGTTTTTCAAGACGACATCCTCATCACGGGTCGCGATACTGAAGAACACCTCCACAACCTGGAGGAGGTGCTATGCAGACTGGACCGGGTAGGGCTGCGACTGAAAAAGGCGAAGTGCGTCTTCTTAGTTCCTGAAGTAGAATTCCTGGGGAGGAGGGTAGCAGCAGACGGGATCAGACCTACTGCATCCAAAACGGAAGCAGTCCAGAGAGCACCCAGACCCCGTAACATGACGGAGCTGCGTTCGTTCCTGGGGCTCTTGAACTATTTTGGCAAATTTCTTCCCAAATTGAGCAAGCTGTTAGAGCCGCTACACGTGCTCCTACGCAAAGGTCGCGATTGGGTCTGGGGGGACAGCCAGGAAAGGGCTTTTGATAGAGCAGGCAATTTGTTATGCTCCAACAAACTGTTAATGTTATGTGACCCATGTAAGAAACTAGTTTTAACATGTGATGCGTCGTCCTATGGGGTCGGATGTGTGTTGCAGCATGTAAATGCCAATGCTTAGTTACAGCTGGTAGCTTATGCCTCCAGAAGTCTGTCCCAGGCAGAAAGGGGCTACGGGATGGTAGAAAAGGAAGCGCTAGCATGTGTATATGCAGTAAAAAAAATGCACCAGTACCTGTTTGGCAGGAAATTTGAGCTGGAGACAGATCATAAACCCCTAACATCCCTTTTGGCCGACAACATGGCCATAAATGCGAATGCATCGGCCCGCATACAGAGGCAGGCACTTACGTTAGCCACCTATGACTACATAATTCGGCACAGACCGAGCACTGAAAACTGCGCCGATGCACTCAACAGGCTCCCACTAGCCACCACTGAGGGGGCAACTGAGCATGATGCTGAGATGGTCATGGCTGTTGAAGCTTTCGAAAGTGAAGGCTCACCTGTGACAGCCCGTCAGATTAAAGTCTGGACAAATAAAGACCCGCTACTGTCTTTAATTAAGAAACGTGTCCTGAATGGGGACTGGGCAGCCACGTACGGGGCATGCCCTGAGGAGTTTAAACCGTTTCATAGGCGCAAGGATGAACTCTCGATTCAGGCCGATTGCCTACTGTGGGGAAACCGAGTAGTCATGCCCCAGAAAGGCAGAGAGGTGTTTATCAGAGAACTTCACAATGAGCACCCAGGCATTGTCATGATGAAGGCAATTGCCTGGTCACACATTTGGTGGCCAGGGATAGATGCAGACCTAGAACTTTGTGTTCGCATGTGCAACACGTGTGCTCAGCTGGGCAACACACCCAGGGAAGCCCCCCATAGTCCCTGGTCGTGGCCCGCCAAGCCATCGTCACGCATCCATGTGGACTACGCAGGTCCTTTCATGAGAAAAATGTTTTTGGTTGTAGTAGACGCCTACTCCTAATGGATTGAGTGTGTTATTTTAAATTCAAGCACATCCTCTGCCACGGTAGAAAGTCTACAGGCAATGTTCGCTGCCAATGGTCTACCGAACATCTTGATCAGTACAATGGCCCGTGCTTCACAAGCACTGAATTCCAGGACTTTATGGCAGGCAATGGAATCAACCATGTCAGAATGGCACCGTTCAAGCCGACCTCAAACGGCCAGGTGGAATGAGCAGTGCAGATAATCAAACAGGGGATGCTCAGAATCCAAGGGGGTTCCCTACAAAGCCGCTTATCACGCCTCCTGTTGGCCAATAGATTCCGGCCACTCTCGCTCACAGGGGTTCCACCCGCAGAGCTGCTAATGAAAAGGACGCTCAAAACCAGTTATCCCTTATACACCCCACTATGAAAGAAATTGTTGAGAGCAGGTGTCAGTCACAATGTGACTACCATGACAGGAATGCGAGGGCGCGATGTATTGATGTCAATGATCCTGTTTTTGTCCTTAATTATGCTGCAGGGCCCAAATGGCTCGCAGGCACTGTGATTGCCAAAGAGGGGAATCGGGTTTTGGTAGTTAAACTTACCAATGGACAAATCTGCCACAAACACGTGGATCAAACAAAAAGGAGATTCAGCAACCCCATAGAAGAAGCAGAGGAAGAACACGACGTAGAGTTTACTCCACCACAGGTGACCAAACACTGGAACCAAAGGGAGGAGAGCCCAGTCACTGTGGGCAGTCCGGACAGTCCTGAGGCACCGCAAACAGCAGACACTCAGGCCAGCGCCCAACAACCGGAGCCCCAACTCAGGCGCTCTACAAGGGAGCGTAAACAACCAGAGAGACTCAACCTGTGATCCCAATAAGACTTTGCGGGGGAGGTGATGTCATGTATTCAACTGTCATTGTAACCCATGTGTCAGCTGACCGAATTTGTATACCTTGAGAACACTGACCACAGGGGGCGATCTTGTGGGAGACACTCCTAACCTGGGCTTTCAGGTATAAAAGGGGAAGTTCCACCCACCGTCTGTGTCTTGAGGTCTTGGTAATAAAGGTAACTGGTCACAGAGTGATCTTCTCTCAAGTATGGGCCTCGTGTGCATTTATACTGTATAGTAAGGACATTTTAAAAACTATGTTACTTTGTGCACAGTACTTGCCGAAGCATCTTTATGTTGCAAAATTTGTTTGGTGTTATCGCTGGTGGACATAAATGCCTGGGCTATCGTTATGGCTTTACTCAGGTTCGGTGTTTCAACAGTCAATAATTTGTGAAGGATAACTTCATGGCCAATGCCAAGCACAAAAAAGTCTCTTAGCATTTGCTCCAGGAATCCATCGAATTCGCAATGTCCTGCAAGGCGCTTTAGTTCGGTGATGAAGCTCGCCACTTCCTGGACTTCAGACCGTTGACATCTGTAAAATCAATACTTGCCTTCGGATTTAGGTGCTCCCGGACCAGCGTATACAGTTCTTCATACAATTTGGCTGTTGGTTTCACCGGAGCAAGAAGATTCTTCATGAGGCCATAGTTTGTTGCCCCACAAAACGGTGAGGAGGATCGCCCTTCGTTTGGCAGCATTCACACTCCCTTCTAGCTCATTGGCCACAAAGTATTGGTCGAGTCGCTCCAGGAAGACTTCCCAATCGTCACCTTCTGAGAATTTCGCCAGGATACCAACAGTTTTCTGCATTTTCGCGTGATGGGTTCGTTATCTCATCACCAGTTGTTACGTCTCGAATAAAGCAATATGACTGAGTACTGTAGACTTGAGTAAGTGTGACCTTAGTCTCTTTATTCTGACTCCAGAATGCTGGTACGGCATGGGAGACCTGCTTATATACAATGCTCCCAAGGGATGCTGGGATCCCTTGGGACTCCAACAGATGTGCCCTCTGGTGGTGGTAGAATGCTGGTTACATGGTGTTGCATACATAACAATGTGGAAGACATGACCAGCTACATTGCATGCTACCCCAACATCCTCCTGTCTATCAAAGACTTTTTATGGCTAATGTGCTGTTAACTCAACTCCAAAATAGAAGCTATGGCCATAGTTCAAATAATATCAAATCATAGAACTTGGCTACATGACAGCCCTTCATGTGTATTCCATTCAGGGTCTGAGAAATGTAGGAATTAAGCGCATTGTAATCTGCTACTTGCCAAATCTCCATTCAATCCTCTTCCGGCTCCACCTTTCATGAGCAGGACAAAATGACCCAGCACCTCGCAGGGCACTTTCTACTATTTTCACTGCCTACAATATAATCTCACCACCAAACACATCTTCCCCTCCCCACCCTACTCTGTTTTCCAGAGGAACTGTTCACTCGCTCACCACCTCAAACTGGCCCCATCCCATGCAACCACAGGAAATGCACTCTCTGCCCATTCACATGACACAGCCATACATGCTAGATGCAAGAATTACATGTGAACACACAGACAAAAATATTGCAGTTTCAGGCATTCTAGCACACACAGCAATGCAGGAGTGCATAATTCATCTAGATTTATTATAAAAATAGCTTCACTTTTTTCAACAGCTTGAACTACATGATATTACAACCTCAATAAAGACAATGTACCATTAAAAAAACCACAGAATTTGCACTAATCAAATCGCTCAAAATAAGTTTTGAAAATCTTTTCATTGTGATGCTTGATTTCTCAGTAACTGAAATATACTAAATTGAACTTTACTAATGTCATACAGAATTATTTTAAATAATCACAACATAAATAAACTCACCTGCTAAATTCTTGTTTTTTTATCTTTAAGTCTCTTTATCAATGTTTTTGCTCAGAGGCCTATTGGTGTCCGAGAAGCCTAGCTCTCCATTTCTCTTCCATAATGCTACCCCGCTCATTTTTCTTTGCTTTTTCCCAAGATGCCTCTGTCCCTCCTTAGTTACCCCACGCACATGGATCCCTCCCTTAGATTTGATATCCTGTCCTCTGTCAAAGAACAACAACATTCCAGTCACAACCCTACACACTCACCAATATGCTCGATCCTGTTTTTCCATACTTAACATTGGGCATGTAAGGACAACTAAAAATGACGTGACAATAGGAAAATTCTGACAAAGGGTCTCAGACCTGAAACGTTAACTGTTTCTCTCAGCATGGATGCTGTCTAGCCTGCTGAGTGTTTCCAGCATTTTCTGTTTTGGTAAAACTGAAGCTAAGTTGGTTTGAGTTGCCAGGCTGTTGTTTTCCTCAGCTTAGAATTTAAAGGTAAAAATACCATTTACTACATGAGAAAGCCATTAAAAAAACACACTTCTGCATAAAATGCTTATTTTTTACTCAGAGTTACCTGTGCAGCGCAGTAAATTCCTGGGAAATGTTTTCTCAGGGAGGCCCGTTCCTGTGTGGTAAGCCTGAGACTCAATTTTGAGTACTTGGCTGGAGCTTAAATTATTGAGCTGGGCTTTCCTAATCATTTTGTAGACACCTTGGTATTTTCTTTTGCATGTCAGTCACAGTAAGCCCCTCCCCTCTTCATTTTTGGCTCCAGTGTGCACGTAAGAGCCAAATAAACATTGACAGAGACTGCCAGTGTTTGTTGTTTCGCAGCCCTGCCTCTTGTGGTGCAGTGATGAAAATATCTGAACTGAAGTAACTTATCTTTTTGTATTTAAAAACCTTAAAACGGCATAAACCATGAACTTTCAGACTTTATTTGAAGTAAATTATGTTTACCTGAGGTAAATTCTAGAAATGGTTATGATGAAGAGCATGACCCGCCATTGACAGAGCATGCCATGTCTTTCTGTTTTTAAGTCTTCCTTTCTTACTTTTCAAGATGATGGAAAATCACTGACAGGCCGAAGACAAGAAACCATTTTGCGGGCTTGCAGGTAAAACAATTTTTAGAAAGCAGTGAACTATTGAACATTTTTGTGAGCAAACTTTTGTCAAGGAAGGCAAAGTAGATATGAAGGTTTATATATCTAAGCAATTTATGTTTATCAAAATAGCTATGCATCTATTTACTGTTCCTCTCCCCAGTGAACCGCAAGGTAAACCATGAACTTTTCAACGTTTTGGGAATTAATCTTGCTGAGAAAAGAATTAAGTTACTGTATTCAAGAGGTGTCAAAACCATGCCAAATTTCAAATTTGCGATTTTTTTTCCCCTTTTTTATAAATGGTTATGGCAGCTGCCTTTTTTTGCTAATACCGAGAATTTAAAAACAATTGTTCATGTGAAAACATTTACTTACGCAGCTGCGGGAATCTATTTCTGGTAACTGATTGGCTTGAACTTTGCATTCATAAAACAGCAGCAAGGCACAACTGAACAGAATGGGAACGGACAAACTGCACGTGAGGAAAATGGGTCGAGAAATTACCAGTGATGAACTGCTATGGCAAATCAAATAGGAGAAAAAATATACCAATAAAAGGTAGGAGTTATCAATGTTCTACCCTGTCTTCCTAGTGTTAAACGTTATTACCATTCTTTAATCAATGGTAGTCAACTTTTTTCTTCAGTGAACATCACCACCTTCCTTTTTGGTACTTTATTACGTGCTACGAGTTTAAGGTCATTTAACTGGCACACAGTCCACTGCATCCCTGGCAATGTGCAAGCTTCTGTTTATTTTGGGGCTATCTTAACTCAGCCACTAATGCCTCGACGTTGCTGACATTTTGCTGGATGAATCCATACTGTCATTTCTTTTTGTGAAATTCTTGGGCTTTTATGTGCAGTCCTTTCTCTGTGAAATGTGGCATTCTGGTAAGTTTAGATGCGATTTTCTGCACATTAATGTCTGAGTGCTTTAAGCCATGTCATTAACAAAGGTTAAGTGGCTCATTAGTGGTCATTAAGGTGGTAAATTTGCATAATTTCATCAAACATACCATTGAAGGGCTTGTTACTGCTGGTGGTAAGTTGTCACGTAGAAATGCAGACACCATTGTACAAATGAGTATAACGTCTTAGCCATTTGCCCATATTTCCCACCCAAAAGTGCTTCTCGGTCCTCCAGAATAGAATTCACCTCTGTGAGAATAAGTATAGAACCGACAGTTTTTCAAAATATATTCATTCCTGGGATGTGGCAAAGCCGGCATTTATTGCCCATCCCTAATTGCCCTTGAGAAGGGCGTGGTGAGCCGCCTTCTTGAACCACTCTTCTTTGTAGCGGTTTGGTACAACTGATTGGCTTGCTAGACGATTTCACAGGGCAGTTAAGAGTCAACCGCATTGCTATGGGTCTGGAGTCACAGATAGGCCAGACCGGGTAAGGATGGCAGATTTCCTTCCCTGAAGGACATTAGTGAAACTGATGGGTTTTTATGATAATCCAGTAGCTTCATGCTGTGAAACTATGCTACCATTTCCAATATGGTATGCAAATGAAACTAACTCCTTTTCAACATTATCCCAGAAAGCTATCACAGATCTCATCTGTTAACTCCCGGGTTTAGAGGTATAAAAGCTGACTGACGCCCTCAGTAAAATCGTACACATGAGAAAACAAACCTTTTAGCGTTGGTACAAATTCAGATTAGCCATCAAAACCATTGTCGGTCAGTGATGTCGGTCGCTCCGGTAAGTGGATCATATGGCTCTTACGTGCCAAAGTTGATTCACACTGCCCAATATCCATGTACACAATAGCGTAACACAGGGCTGTAAAGAATGCGTCCTTCCTAACATATGAATTTACACATCTCCTAACATGTGCGTCTTCAATCTTCTGAAGGTCGACCGAGAAAACTCTTGATAAGTTGAGGCCAGATATGAATTGTGAAACGACTTTATTTCACAGATAACAAATGAACTCGCAGCAAAACAGGTTATTCTTGGCTTCACTTAATTCAATCTGTATAACCTGTCTTTACATAATGATATAAAATAATGAGTATGCTACCCTTCCCCACATTTGTGGGCCACCTTGCTTGATTGAAACAAAATAACCTCTCATTACTATCTTGCATTTTAACCTTCTGAGTCTGACGAAAGCAAACCCTCGTAGCTTCTGTTTGAAAACCTGAGTGACCACAAGTCTATATGTCTGTGTTTACAACCTAAGGGAGAGGTTTCTGCTTGGCAAACCCAGCTGAGCACCCTAAACTAGGAACCTCCCAATGCCATGGGTCTGAGGTACTTATCAATTACTGAGACAGGCTAATAATTTGCTTCTTGTTTACAGTCTTTGAGGAAACAACTGCAAAGCCTTGCCTTTCAGTATTTTAACTAGCTTTTGTCTTAGAGCCTTTTTTAAACTTGTGCAAATACACGTTGCTTTACAACACACATTTGCCAGCTGTGGCTCAGTGGGTAGCACACTCGCCTCTGAGTCAGAAGGTTGTGGGTTCAAGTCCCACTCATCTAGGCTGACACTCCAGGGCAGTACTGAGGGACAGCTGCACTGTCGGAGGTGCTGTCTTTCGGACGAGACGTTAAACCGACGCCCCGTCTGCTCTCTCAGGAGGACGTAAAAGATCTATTTCGAAGAAGAGCAGGGGAGCTATCCCCAGTATCCTGGAAAATATTTATCCCTCATTCAATATAACAAAAACAGATTATCTGGCCATTATCACATTGCTGTTTGTGCGAGCTTGCTGTGCGTAAATTGGCTGCCATGTTTCCCACATTACAACAGTGACTACACTCCAAAAGTACTGTTTTGAGATATCCGGTGGTCATGAAAGGCGCTTTATAAATGCAAGTCTTTCTTTCTTCTTTCTTATTTAAATGACTCTTTTCCCCAAATCCTTCCTGTGAGAATATAGTCAAAGGATCCTGAAAAATGTAACAAATATATTGGTGAGCACACACTGCAGGAAGATATAGGAGGGACATCAGAATCAAGATGGTACATTATGTTTGTCAGTACACTAATTCTGGCATTTAGAATCTGACCATAAACATTATTTAACCGTAAGAATTTGAGTAGGATATTTGCATCAAAATGTACATTAAAAATATGCATTCATTTAGATCATATTATGAACACAAGATTGTTTAGTGATTCTGTGCATTTCTTAAACATCACTTTACAATTTAATTTTGCCGATATTCTGTACTGATGCAAATAATAGTGAAGGATATCAACTGCTCCAACATCAACCAGTTCTAAAGTCAATTTATTTAGCTCAAGACCTACTTAATAATAGTTCAATTAATATTGTTCTTGCTGTGGTCACCAGATATTTATTAAACCAAAGTCTTGTCATGAAAGGTACCCTGGAGTTGAAAAGTGATCAGGTCCAATACATTATAGCTTTAGACAGATTTACAAAAACAGGAATAATGTTGTGTTCTGATATTGCAACATTGTCATTGTTGTTAATCAGTCCTTTAAGTGACTCTCAAATATGTATATCAACTTCAAACAAGACCCCATGGTTTTTATAATAACATCACAGGTGTCTAACTAAATGCCTGACAAGCATTCCTAAGGTCCCAGCTGGCTAAATCAATGTCTGATCATTTTCATTTGCCTAACACAGTCCCCTTTGAACATAGATATTGCAATTTACCATTACTGCAGCCGACAGAAACACTTGCATGTTCAAATACAGGTCTAAATTAAATAATTCCATATTGAATTCTCTCAAAGAGACCCCAGCAAACATTTTCTGTGGGAACACTGACCAAATTGTATTTGAGCTTATTTTTTTTTTTATTTTCATAAAATGTTGTAATGAATGGTTAAAATTCACAGCACACCAAGCAATCATCTTCAGCGGAATCATTCCTTTTATATCACGATTCATTTCCTCGATTCAGATGTTGCATTGCTACATTTTGTCAGCTGGAGGTGTGACTCATTAATGCTGCTCTACTCCCACAACACTTCAGCTCTGCAGTCGGCATTTAATGATGCTACGAAGCATCACGAGGTCAGGTTAGGTACAGTCAAGACACTAATGCTCATGCTTTGGAATGTGCCAGCGATACAGACTCGATCATATGCTCGCAGCTACAGTGAAACTGAGTTTTGAGAGGGTATGCAGAAGTATATGGACACACTCAGGGAGTTAACATGTGAAATACATTCATGTAACAAAGTAAATTAAAATAGCATCGATAATAATCGTACTCCCTTCTCTCTCATCACCTGGGAAGGATAAGTTTACATGCTAAGCTATTCCCAAACAGGTTTTGCTTGCCACCTATCAGGTTTTGCACTGGACAGTCCTACGTTTAAATGGGCTAGACAGAAATGTGAGTAATGTCAATCAGACCTCTATTATTTTTCTGCTTTGCTTCCTCGTCGTCGCATCTGTCGTTACTTATTTTTTCGATATAATTTTCATAAGCAGAAAACTAAAGATCCGAACTCCGAACTATGAACCTATCCACATTCTGCCTCCCATCTAGTTGGGCAAAAATGGGAATCTTAGATAGAAGGACCAACAAACTAAAGGTTGCGTATCGAGAGAAAGATATACAACAGCAGCATACACAGCAAGCTCAGCAAAAGAGAAGGTGTGATGTCACAGGAAATGATGTTCCATAGTCTTAAAGGGGCACTGTTCTCATTAACATTTTTTGGCATATATCTTTTTTTGCGGGGGGGAGGGGGAGCAGGTTGGGAAAGAGGTGTGCATTACTTCTGTCACAACAATTTCACCTTCAAGTGAAGTGATGATAGGTTTCAATATGACCCTGGAACATCACTTCCTGTGATCTCACCTCTCGTTCTCTCTCTCTCTCCATGAGCTTTCTGAGCATGGTATTCATGAACCTGTCTCTTACTATTTTGTAAACAAATGAAAAAAAGGTTCCACCAAGCATACGCACATGAAGCCTGTGTCTTTTGTTGTTGTTTGAAGGTAAATTCATGCTGCATTACAGAAATAGCCCAGATATCTCTGGGATGGTGAGGTCGGCAAAGCAAACCATAATGTTTGCTGGCTAGTGCACTGGTCTCACTGTCAATAATCTACTCTATATATATTCTTGCATTGCTAATTAGCCTATGCTGCAGCGGGCACAGCGGCCAATCAGAAGTGGAGCAGCCCATGGCCAATGTAATGATTCAGCGACTAACGGTGTGATCCCTTTGTTACGGTGGTAATTGAAGTGCTGAGTGCCACATGACTGCAGCATTAGCTCCGCCTCCTTATGACCTCGATTCCGATGTAAACTACATTTCCACTCATGAAATTGTAAATAAACGTTGTCAGCGGATCCCGCTCCGTCAGTGACTCAGTGAGTGTATCCTTCTGGTTAGTGGCTCAATGCGTGGATCCTCCTGGTTAGTGGTTCAGAGAGTGGATCCTTCCTGGTTAGTGGCTCAAAGAGTGGATCCTCCTGGTTAGTGGCTCAATGAGTGGATCCTCCTGGTTAGTGGCTCAGAGAGTGGATCCTTCCTGGTTAGTGCCTCAGTGAGTGGATCCTCCTGGTTAGTGGCTCAATGAGTGGATCCTCCTGGTTATTGGCTCAGTGAGTGGATCCTCCTGGTTAGTGGCTCAGAGAGTGGATCCTTCCTGGTTAGTGGCTCAATGAGTGAATCCTCCTGGTTAGTGACTCAGAGAGTGGATCCTCCTGGTTAGTGGCTCAATGAGTGGATCCTCCTGGTTAGTGGCTCAATGAGTGGATCCTCCTGGTTAGTGGCTCAGAGAGTGGATCCTTCCTGGTTAGTGGCTCAATGAGTGAATCCTCCTGGTTAGTGACTCAGAGAGTGGATCCTCCTGGTTAGTGCCTCAGTGAGTGGAGCCTCCTGGTTCGTGGCTCAGAGAGTGGATCCTCCTGGTTAGTGACTCAGAATGGATCCTTCTGGTTAGTGCCTCAGTAAGTGGATCCTTCTGGCTAGTGGATCAGAAAGTGGATCCTCCTGGTTAGTGGATCAGTGACCAGGTCTTTCTTATTTGCAGGTTCCTCGGTGTCAACACTAAAATCCTCAGGTACCATTTTCCCAAATTGATTTCTTCCCCGATTTCAACATCCTATTAAATGGCTTCGCTAAAGAAGGGTTTCCATCCAACCCGCGCAATCGAGGTGTTAAAGGGTTCTTTTACACCAACTATTTGAGAACTAACTTCAGTCAAAATAATTAGACCAAAGTTCAATCTTGGTACTAACCATTAGTGTTTGGAAGCATTTGTAGTTTATCGATAATGTTTGCTAAAACAGCAACAGCATTTTGCATTTATGTAGCGCCTTTAACACAGTAAAACGACCCAAGGAGCTTCAGAGGAGCGTTATCAGATCAGTATTGACACGGATCGAAAATTCACACCACTGCTAGGCCACCAGTACGATTATTTTCCAGTTTATCAGGATGAGGAAAGGGTGGGAATCCTGCAATTCTGGTTTAAAATCAGATGTAAATAAGCCATAAAAGTCACAGGTTCACCGACTCAACAGTTAACGTTTGTTGCCAGGAACAACTTTCTCATCAATAAATCAAGACTTTGAATTATTAATGAAGGCAGAGGGTTCGGGTGTAAAATACCTCCTGTAACTGGTCAGTAAGAACTTGTCTCAATTGGCAGACACATTTAGCGCGCTGTTTAAAAGCAATCAGTGAATGCATTATAAAGTCAATCAATCACACCAGCACCATTAGGTTTCAGGCTAACAGGCAGCAGAGTCACAGGTGGCTGAACAGGAAAATCCCGATTGCCATTGATTTCATTTGGGGGCGGAGCTTTGATAATTAGCTTCTAACTGATTTTACCGGGCAACATCAAAAGCCTGAGGAAAACGGCATAATTAATTGCGCAAGTCGTTTACTCCCGAATTTTCTCTTCCTTTTATGCCGTTGAAGGGTCTCTACATTGTGGCTGCACCATTGTAAGTTCCCAGGAAACATTGGGCCAATGTTATAACATTGAGTATATTTTAAAACATTGAACATGGTTTTAAAACTCTTTCACAACATAAAATAATACCCATTAACTTTGAACATGATAACGATATGAACATTTCTCTCGTCAATAATAAATGGAATGATCTTAACCCTTCATGCTTGCTGGAAACTGGGCGGGTTGGCAGTTAAAGTCGGCCAAGTTACTTACCTTCCCTGAAGCCCCGGAAAACTGACCGATCCAGAATTGAATTTGTTCAACTGAGCAGGCGGCAAGGACACCCGCCCAAAGCTGGTGGGGTCCTTACTTTACGTACGCATGTCGGGTCCCAATGACATCATCGGGACACCGAGTGCAATTCTTAATAGGCGACCTGAGCGGGAATTGGCAACGAGTTTCCTGCTAGGCCAACCCAGCGAGGAAGTGAATCAGAACCAGAAGAGGCCCAAAAGGGATCGATTTTATATTTTCTTTTACTTTCCTTGTGGGGCCCAGAGCCCTATCTCTGTAATCTCCTCCAGCCCCACAACCCCCACCGCCTCCCCCCCCCCCAGAGATGTCTGCGCTTCTCTAATTCTGCCCTCTTGAGCATTCCTGATTATAAATCGCTCAACCATTGGTGGCGGTGTTTTCTGTTGCCTCGGCCCCAAGCTCTAGAACTCCCTGCCTCAACCTCTCCACCTCTCTACCTCTCTTTCCTCTTTAAAGATGTTCCTTAAAACCTACCTCTTTGACTAAGCTTTTGCTCACCTGCGCTGTTTTCTACTTACACGGCTCAGTGTCAATTTTTAAAAGCCTCATAATACACCTGTGAAGCCCCTTGGGGGCGTATCATTACATTAAAAGGCACTATATAAAGACAAGTTGTTGTTGTAGAGGAGCAGGAGTGCAATTCCGGGGCCCCCTAAAGGAAAGTTGAGCGTTCCCCTGCTGCATTCTCACCCCTCCCCCTATCCCCAATCACGGGATGTCCCGGCAGCCGGCAGTCGATCCCACCACTTAACCTGCTGTGGGAGGGCAGACTTCAGGTCACGCAATTTTCCCCGGATTTCCTGCCCAGAATGGAATTTACACGAAACCTTTAAAATCAGCCGGGTCTCGTTCTGCAACGGGAGGGCGAGAAATGAAATCACGAGTGCGGTTATCCGCTGGCAGTAAAAACCCGGCCCAAACCTCTGTTGCATTATTATTGGCGCAGGCTCAAAGAAAGGTGTGATGTTAATGTGTTTTGCAGTGATATTTAATTATTTCCTGACTCTCTAGCTTTCCGTGTTTTAAAACATTTTATTTTTAGCTGACACTGTTTGTGGTCAGTTATCTGAGTAATTAAATCTAATTTAAATCCAATCACTACTGACGAATAGAAATGCAGTGAGGTACATGCTAGGGCGATATTTCAATTTTTGATTTCTGGCTGCAGAGATAGGTCTAACAGCACTTGGCATTGTTCTGTGGCTTGTTATGTGGCGCACAGAGTCATCACCTGACGTGGTGTATGGCTCACACTTGCCGGAGACAGATTAAATTCTGTTTATGTCAATAACATGCCATGGACAGACTTGCAGGCAGGAGCAGGCCAAGCCTGTGAAAAGGCCAAGGTTATTAGGGTCAACATCAGCAAGCAGCATGCTCAGACATGTGGGTGTGAATAATATTAATCGTCTTACGTGAAACCTATTATTTTAGGGTTGGAAATCGATAGTACCTTTATTTAATTAAACCAAAGTCACAAATGTTAATGTTGGTTGTACCAGTTCAGGCCAGTGTGGAGTTAGTGAGGTATGCTGCTTACTAGCAAATATTATTTCTTGCATTTTTTAGAAAGAAAGTTAATCGTAAGTGTCCCTGGTTTAATGTCACGTGACTGGGTTCCATTAGAATTCCTCCAGTTTCTTTCCAGATTTTCCTTTAGTAATCTTGCAAATACTCAACTCCTGCAACAATAAAAATAAACTTATATATTTATGCTTGAAATAGTTGTGCACCTGTCTTATTGTTTTATTTCTTAAGGTTCTTTTTCTTTTGCTTGACGATTTGGGAGATGGTGGGGGTTGGGCGGGGGGGTGGGGTGGATACAGCTGGTTCAGCCCCACTTCTTCTGGCAAGGACATCCACCAGTCTCTGCTGTCAGCCTGCCTGAGGAAGAATTCTCTTGTACTGGAGTTTCTGCTGGCAGACAGACAGGCGGTGACAGAATATCACTGGGAGGCACCAGGGCAGCAGAGGAGCAGAAAGTGCCTGAGCTGATGATCCCTCTTGTACAGTGGAACTCAGAATATCATCAGGAGAAGGCTTGACAGGCAACATTTGTGTGGCCAACTGGGGAATTAGAAGCCAAGGTGGAATGGATCTGTCACAGCAGTTCTACACCAAGACAGATGCATGCTGGGACGGTTCATCCACCTTATTGCCTAAAATCTCCAGATGGGTACAAGTCCTGTCAAACCTCGATGATCCAAAGCCCCAAGAAAACGCTGCGCAAAGGGATCATTAGACTGAGCTTCAAGATGCCAAAGGCACTTATTCCTAGGTGGACAATGATGCTATTCCTTTGGAGGTGCAAAGAGAAAGGTAGGAGTGACAGGTGCTGAGCGTCTGATTCTGAAAGTGAGGATTTTTCTGTTGCTGAAGGCATAAGAAGAGCCCTAGACTATTGGCGGAGGATTCCCGCATGTTCTTTGCGATGTCAGCTGTACTTAGTGTGGTTGCTGGGTAAGGAGATGGTGTGAGCTTTGTGGTGGCGTGGACTCTCTACCACCTTCTGTGAACATAGAAAAGAATTGTGCCTGCCCCCACATTCTGTACAAAAAGCTTACTGTGTACTGACTTGAATTTTGAGCATTGAACTATGGTTCTCTGGGGCACTGCCTTGATCATTGAGGAGTGAGAAGAATGGAACAGTGGAACTGCTGTGCATCATTTTCTTCCAGTGATATCACATGTCGTGTTTGGCATTTAGGTTACGCCATGCTGCCTTTCAATGTGATTTATATTTAAATTATAATATTTGGTAAACACCGGAACAGCATTGACAAAACTCTTTTCCACACAATGCCTCTTTAACTTATTAAGCACCCGCCTGGAATTTCTGCTGGAGGTGGGGAAGGGATTGGGGAGTTGTTCACCAGTGGGAGATCAGTGGAACCCCCGAAGAAACGCCTCAAGTGGCCACAAACACCTGTTTCTGTCATTATTCCAGAAATTCCACTGATTTTCCACCTATGTTATGGCGGGAGATTGGGAGAACCCCATGGAAATTCAAGGCCTGTCTACATGGTTAGCAGCTTGACCGTTGAACCAGAATAATCCACAGTGCGCTGTTTTATATTACTGCATCGTTGTAAGTAATATAGATTTTTAAACATGAAATATAAGCCGCACTTTTCCATTGTGGGTGTGGAATGCACATGTCATGGCAGATATTTTGTTCTGTGGCAGGTAATGGTGGAAGAACCATTTAGTTCAGGAGTGTGATTTTTTTTTTTAAACATCCCGTTGAGGACACAACTGTGTGGAAGAAGACCATCTTTGTAAAAATATTAATTCGAATGGGCAGAGTAATATGTACTTTTCCCTATCACTGGTGATTTAAAAAGAAGACAAAATCAAAAGCACACAAACATTCAATTCAACTCATTCCCTTCCTCAGATCAGTCCATTATGTCGATCCAGGCAATAAATCATTACACCAACACAAAGTAATTTGACTTGAAGGAACAAGTCAGCTGACTACAACATGGGGTAATACAATTACTGACCACAGCACAATTCAGGACATAGCATGACAGCGCACTCTACTTCAGTCCCGACACAGTACTGCCGCCAGGCTTGTATCACTGAACGTATTTTACCTGAGGAGCTGATTTTGCACAATTTTGCAAAGTGGTTTTGTTCGCATAATTTGAGAATGCCCCAGTTGCAAGGCGCTCGCTGATTTGGGAAGGCCGGTTATCCAGCACAACAGCAGCTTATAAAGAGCTGCTGCTCGTATTTAAATGGAAGCTACAGTGAATGATAGCACATTGGAAACTCTTCTAATAAACAGTGGAGGGTGCCCTTCAAAGCGGTAGGATACCGTCCTATCAAGCACAATGTTCAAAATGCCTGGCTGGAGCTGGCTGAGTCAATGAACATAGTGCCCCTCATCTGTAAGTTGTGGGAACAAGTAAAGGAAATTATTCCCGGTGATCAGGTAGATTGCCAGTCACATTACCTAGAATGTGTGTACTCAAAGTATATGGCCATAGGAGGTGTACCACAATAAGTTCACTGGGCAGCCTCACTGAAGCAACATACAAAGCACTCAGGCAAATTTTCAGCTTTTGCCCGTGCACGTCAATGCCCATATTGACATTTTTGGTGGCAGTGAAATATGCCTCTAATGTCGCACATTAATCTTACAAGTCCGCCACCAAAACACAAACTGATGGCATGCTGCATTTTCACGGACTCGCACAAAGTCGTATGTAGGCTGTGCACTTGAGTGTGGTGAATTTGTCTCGTGTGGCAGGCGGCTCAAAACATTCGGGGGGGGGGTGGTGGTATCGGAGCGGTCGGCCTTGATACGCCCCGCCCAATATTCAATTACAATGGAAGTGAATATAGGAAGGGGAGTATAACAGGCAGCCTTATGTTCTTATAACAGGCAGCCAGTGCGATACCGCTTGTTTTGCATTACCGACCAAGGTGATTTTCTATCCCAGTGTCTGTATCCTTCAAAATTCTAACACCTGTACATTTTGTATGTGCTTACCAGAAGAAACTGCGCATGACAGATGGAGTGGAGATGTCATCACCATCATCATAGGCAGTCCCTCGAAACGAGGATGACTTGCTTCCACGCCAAAAAGGGATGAATTCCTAGGTGTTTCAATGAAGGACCTAATATTCCAGGTCCTGAACTACATCCTGAAGGGTGGAAGAGGCCTGTGCCATGATGTTTGCACCAGTGCTTCTCATGCAGGTCGGGGCCTCCACGCTGTGGAGATGTATTGGAGTACCAACTACCAGCCTGACTTGATTCGAGGAGACTGTCCTCCAAACTATGGGGGCCGGAGGTCATAGAAAGACAGACTTATTTGGCAGGTATCACTGGGGGGTTGCTGCCAATGTGCGATGGTGCAAAGATTAAATGATGTACCACTTTCACAGCCACCAGCAGATGGCTAGATGTTCTGGACACTAAGATATATCATAACTCAGTCACTGCCTCCCTCTTGAAGAACAGAGGCTCAATGTCGGTCTGTTCTGAGATGCAAAGGTAGCTCCACTTATGTTTCTCCTGATCGAAGAGGGGTGCAGTCGGAATATTTATGATCCAATCCCTCCTGCCTCTTACCAGAAACTCCTCTTCTTCCTCCAAATATCTGAGTCAAAGAGGAATCCTCTGAGGAATTCAAATCCTCAGATATTTAGTTGCGGCAATTAAAATTGCCGCTGACAGCAATATTATGGTGGAATACCAGTAGAGATTTATTTTTAAATGCTAATAAAAACGGTTAATCAAAAAAATACAAGTAATACCGCAGTAAAATAGAGTGAAAGGAATTCAAAACTCCCTAATAAATAATTGTCAACTCCAACAGCAAACACTACAGTACACCTTTAAAAATTCAATTCTTAAAGGCCAGAACTTGCCTTCCTTTCAGGTCCCATTTTATATAGGCTTGCAAAGCTGTCAGCACATTCGCAGTGAAAAGCTCAGGAAATCATGACTGGCAGCTATTTACATAAATTTGCATTTAATTTTGGGCCTTAATGAGGTTCTTAAATGCTCCTTCGACCAATGGGAAATCATGCACCGCACAAATCAGGCGAAATCCTGGCCTACTCGCCTGATTTTGCTCACTCCTCTTCGATGTCTGCATTACCACGTCATCCGACCAGAACATCTATGCTGTCGAGTATAAATGCCTGTGTAGTTTAGTGTTACGGCACTTGCTATTTGTGTGCTCTTGGCCAGTAATTTTCTGTGTCTGCTACGCTGCGTGATTGCTTCCTTCTTTGGGACTACATCGAACGGCAGGAGGGAGCACATGGCACTCCGGTCAGGCACTACATCAATTAAAGCAGTCAAAGAAGACCTAATTGCTTGCTGAGGCACCAGCTCCACATTGTTCGGAGTCCCATTTTGTATGGTTAACTCCAATTGGAAATGGAGGTGGGGTAGTCCCTGCAGAATACTCAGCTTCAGAGCTAAGGGATCAGATGCAATGAGAGTTGAAGATATTTTGAACTCGCAAAGTATCGGGAATGGCACTTGGATATTGGGGTTGGCTTGCACTTGGCGAAGAAGGAGGAAGAAGACCAGGTAAGGGATGCTTGCAATGACATGGTGAATAAGGCATGTATTGTCTTCCTGAGCAAAGGCGATATACCATCCCAGGCATTGGATGTCAAGAATGGCATTTTATGAGAATCGGCCTAAGCTGGGAAGCACTACTTGCTCGATTAACACCAGCAGAGCACATTAATCATTTGTGCAGCACCTCTCGAAGTCATTATGGCCCGAAACTTCTATATCTTATCGTCCTTCCAGGCCAGTAAAGGATTACTGCTGCAAGTATCGACTTAGCTTAGTTGGCTGACACTCTTGCCTTTGAATCAGAAGATTGTCGGTACAAATCCCACTCTCGGACCTGGTTACATAATCTATACTGAACATTTTACTGCCGTACTTTGTCCTCCCTTATTAAAATGTTAAACTGAGGTTCCCTCTGCTTGTACTTGCAGAAGAGCTGATATCCTGGAATCTGAGCTAAAGTTCCTCCTGCAACCAATGTCACCAAAACATGAGATTGACTGAACATTCATCTCATTTTGCTGTGTGTGGGCAAGTAGAAGGTTGGTTGCAAGGAGACCAGGGCTACCTTTAGAGTCATGGCTCAGGACAGCTTTGTACCAACCATGGACAATAGCAGACCACAGGTACAATGGGCCTCATGCTGTGACAAGGATATTGTTATGTATGTAAACATTACCAATGTGTAAGACTTGCCACCAGGGGGGCGCACCCGTGGGAGCCACAAGGGCAACCTGCACACCCTGGGCAAGCAGGTATAAAAGGCAGTCTACCATGCTGCTTACTCACTCTGGAGTTACTTTAAAGAGACCAAGGTCACAACAGTT
Source organism: Pristiophorus japonicus (assembly GCF_044704955.1). Lineage (NCBI taxonomy): Eukaryota > Metazoa > Chordata > Chondrichthyes > Pristiophoridae > Pristiophorus > Pristiophorus japonicus. Next base: position 4,495,578 of record NC_091993.1, read on the forward strand.
TGAGCTTACAATATACAGTCTTGTGGAATTATTATGAACATAACAACTAGCGACGAGGAACAGATCACGAACTTTCACGCGGTTATGGCTGCCGTTGATATTCTCGAGAGATTTGTTGACGGTGATGATTGGGAAGCCTCCGTTGAGCGTCTTGACCAGTACTTCATGGCCAATTGGCTGGATAAGGAAGAAACTGCGGTCAAGTTCCTCACCGTTTGCGGTTTGCGGGTCCACGATATATGGCCTCATCAAAAATCTGCTAGCACCGATGAAACCAACGGAGAAGACATATGAAGAGTTGTGCACACAGGTTCTGGAACACCTCAAGCCAAAGGAGAGCATCTTGATGGCCAGGTATCGCTTTTATATGCACTATCGCTCCGAGGGCCAGGACGTGGCGAGCTATGCCGCCCCATAAGACGCCTTGCGGGACCGTGCGTATTTGCTGGATTTTTGGGGGAAGTGTTGCAGGACTTTTTCATGCTTGGAATCGGCCACAAGGTCATTCTTCGCAAACTGCTGTCTGCCGAATCCCTAGATCTGAGCAAGGCCATCACGATAGCCCAGGCTTTCATGTCCACAAACGATAACACTAAACAGATATCATTGCAGCATTGAAGCTCACCGGAAAGTACTGTGCATAAAATAACGCCTTCAGCAGGCAGAACTATACCTGGCGGGGCCTACACGCCCGCAGAGGCCAGACCTAGGATGACTCAGAGCCCGCCGTGGGGCGTGAATGTGAATCCATTAGCACCATGTTGGTGCTGCGGGGGTAATCATCGGGCCTATCAATGTTGATTCAAGCACTACGCGTGCAAGGGCTGTGGAACAATGGGGTACCTCCAGCGAATGTGCAGACGTGCTGTGACTCACCACGTGGCAGAGTAGGCAGAAGATGACCGATCCGGTGTGGATCATGCTGAACGAGTGAGAGAGGCAACTCAACCCGAGTCTGAAGAGGAAGTGTATGGGGTACACACCTTCACCACCAAAAACCCTCCGATAATGTTAAAAGTCAAATTAAACGGCATTCCAGTTTCCATGGAATTGGACACGGGGGCGAGTCAGTCAATTATGAGCCAGAAGGCTTTGGGAAACTGTGGGGCAACAAGGCACAAAGGCCAAAACTAAGCCCGATCCACACCAAGCTGCGCACTTACATGAATGAGCTCATACCAGTCATTGGCAGTGCGGCAGTGAAGGTATTGTACGATGGAGCTGTGCATGAGTTACCACTATGGATTGTACCAGGCTATGGCCCAATGCTGTGCGGCAGAAGCTGGCTAGGAAAGATCCAATGGAATTGGGACGACATCAAAGCATTGACTTCGGTTGATGAGGCCTCGTGCGCACAAGTGCTAAACAAATTCCCGTCATTATGCGAGCCAGGCACCGGCAACTGCACAGGCACCAAAGTGCAGATCCATCTAGTCCCTGATGCATGACCCGTTCATCACAAGGCCCGAGCGGTTCCGTACATGATGTGAGAGAAAGTCGAGATCGAGCTGGACAGACTTCAATGAGAGGGCATCATATCGCCAGTCGAGTTCAACGAGTGGGCCAGTCCAATAGTTCCAGTGTTGAAAAGCAATGGGACGGTCAGAATCTGCGGGGACTACAAGGTAACGATCAACCGAGTCTCATTACAGGATCAGTACACACTACCCAAAGCAGATGACCTGTTCGCAATGCTAGCAGGGGGGAAGTCGTTCACCAAGCTGGATCTAACCTCTGCTTACATGACACATCCACTGCTGTTGCATTGGGATAAATTGTGAAAATTGGATTTAGTCTTGGAGGCTCTGGTCCATTGTATGGTGATATTCGCACTCAGTCTGGCTCAAAATCATGTGACTCTTACAGGCCATTTGCACCATGCTGCACAGATGAGTATTTTACTTCATTCTGGGTACAAATAGCAATACAACAGTGCAAGCCAATGAGCAAGCATGCAAAAATTCAATGATAGTCATATTGTAATGAAAGACATCTCTAACTGGTAGTTTTAATCAGAGAGGCCATGAGGATGATTGATGCGGCAAGTATGCACGTTCCATCAGTGCAGCAGCTAGCAGATTATTGGTGCAGAGTAGATGGAACTTCACTTTGCACATTATGCCTGACCTGCAATGTTTGACATCAGGGCCTGGAACTTCGATCATATCAGCGGGTGCAGGGAACTTGGCGCTGGGAACGATCACTGCACCGTAACGGGCAGCAATGAGGCCCACCCAGCAGTGGATGGCAAATATTTGAGCACAGATGCCCATGTGGAGGGGCATCACAGAAAAGTGGGTATCCTCTTTCAAATTTGGCACATTGGCACACCAGCCAATCACATGCATCTTGTCAATGAACATAACTTGAATGTATAATTATTCTAAGTGGCACATAAATGGTGCAGTTACGTCTGTGCTAAGAAACTATGACAAAAACTATGACATTAACAGGAAGATCATTAACACTTAAGTTCTGCAACTGGGAATCCCAGAAAAGAGACTTTCTGTGACATAGAGGTCAAATTTTCATTCAAAGCGTATGACTCCTCTCACATGTTGTTATATAACTTCCAATATGCTGTTGAGCAAATAGACACAAACTCATGTTTGAGGCAAAACAGAAAATGCATTAGAAGTAGAGGAACTAACTGAAATACTGGGGTAAGCAAATTTTACCCTGCATAAACATCAGTTGGCAAAAATGCAAAGGAGATCATTGTCATGTTTCTGACTCCTGGCTAGGAAGAGAGAGTTCGGGTACTCAGCCAGGAGCTAGTTGAAGATGAGAGGACCTTTACATTTCATTCAAGACTATTTAGGCAGAAGTAAGCTTTGACAACACCTAGTCCTTCTGCTTTGGTTTATGATTCTTCCTAGTGGGGGGTGACGAATAGAATGAAGGGGGTTGGGTGGGGGGGGATAGGGAAGAAATAGTGGCTGGAATGAGAATCTGTTCCGCCTTCCCCATTCAATTAGCAGTTGGTCTGTTTTCCCGATGACATATAAACCATGATTTTGTGACGCTTTAATTTATGCACCATTGTTCATTAGCATTGTATGGGTTGGAACCCAGCCGTTTTCGAAGCTATTTTTCTTTTCTCCTCTCCCCGTCTTTCAAATGATAGAAATGAAGACTAAGGGGCCTGCTCTCAGGCCTCTACCAACAGAGCTGCAAAACTAGCTGCCAAAAGGCCTGTAAATGCGCATCAGAGGAACGCACTCTCTAAGTAACTTTTCTTGCCAAGAAGCATTTAGTTTGCACTTGTTTAAGATCAAGAAGTCATTGTGTAAAGAGTGAAGGTTGAAGCCCAGCTTGATCATTCGATGCCACAGTTTATTGGAACTCCAATGAGGCAGTTTGGTAAGACCATCATGATGGCAGCATAATGGACTCATTCATCCATTTCCACTTATAATACCAGGAAAAACAACCAACGAGAGGACTCCAGTTCCCAAAAAAGCAAGAGCCTAGAAGATATTTCTTCCACTTATTAAGTTGTTCTAAACGATTAGTCTGGAATCAATAGCAGAGAAATTGCTCCTTAACTTACATACACAGCCATTTGTCTCCAATCCTTTGGCATTAGCATACCACTGGCAGCACATAAGTACTTAGCTTTTCAGGTTTACATACAGCATATTACACTGCCTGATAAAATACAAATTTTGCACCAGGTCATGCCAGAGCATATAAATTACACCAACCCTTTCACTAATACTGATACTTGAACTGTATCCGTAATGAGCTTCAATGAAAGAAAGATGAGCTGCTGTATGATATATTAAAGTAATTTCATGTTCGATTTATACGGAAAATCAGACATTGAAGACGACTTAGCGTCTGCCTGACTCCAACAACCTGCGTGTAACCTCATCGAATTCTACACTCCGAATCAATCCCAGCGATGATGCAAGGCACTTCCTGAGGCAGGTCAGTGCTAAAGTTTGTGGGATTTGTGTCTACATCGGTGTTCACCAGGATCTGCTGGCAACATCTGGTCTATTCATGCTGCCTATCATGTAGAGTTAAGAAGGTCAGAAATACATGTGCTCACATATAGCATTTGATGTGTTCAGGTGGTGCCTGATGTGTGCATGTGCCGAGAATGATGTATGCATGAACCTGTTAAAGTAAAATGACACCTGTAGAGATTCCCCATGAGGTCTAAATGGGTCAGTTGCATTGAATCCTCCAGTACAGTGTGACACACTAAGACTAGATATAGTGACCTGGGTTTTGTGGTGGGTAATGATGCCAAACGTTCAGTGTTCGCCGTCATTACCCCTCTGAAACTGACCATAACTTCAGGATTTAGCGCATGTCCCCCCCCAATGCAAAGATCCTGAAGTTGCGGTCAGGTATTCACTGCTCCGACATAGACTGCACTGTTGAACCCGCCCATAGCCGGCAACTAGTGTAATCAGTGGAACTGACGAAAACTTGAGCTTTGCCGTTCTAATATCACCATTAAAGGTTAAGCCTTGTTGGAATAGGCGTAACTGGGGTTTTAACAGTGTATTGACTGCTAAGCAACATTTTTTAAAGTTTGTTCAAGATATTTTAGCTTCTACCCTAACCTCATATGTCCCAATCTTTATTTAACTCTCTGTACCAATTTTAAAAAGTGAGGGTAAAGGCTGCTTTTTATTTCCTGGTTTGCTGTCTGTGAGAATTCTTCAAAGTAATTGGCTGCTTAGACAGCTTAATGACATCACTGCTGAAGCATGCTAGGAATCCCTTATTCACAGCACTACAATCAATTCCATGTCAAGAAACCTCAAGTTTATACCACAGAGATCGCAAGATCTTCATAACAAGTGTTTTGCCAAAATGGCTTTCGTTTATTCTCAGAACACACAATTCAGACAAATGCAGCCCCACATTAATGACAAAAGCTAATAGGATCCCAAAATGTTTCCTTTTAATTAATGACCGTCATTATTTTCTCGCAATATAGTTGAAACTGTAATATAAAGGCTTATCAAATTTGAAACAAAAGCCTATTGCTAGCTGCTGTATGCGTTGTGTTTGTAATGTATGTAGCACACAAATCACTGACTCCACACGGTCTGATGTTGATCGAACTGCTGTGACCTTGATCCTTTATTGAACAGCTCCAGAGTGCTCCACAGGTGTGGTGGGCAGCCTTTTATACTGCCTCGTGCAGGTACTTTCAGGTCTCCCACCACAGCGCCCTCTGTGATGCACCATTGTACTTATCATACATTTAATGTACCAGAGCAATACACAACATCACTGCCCCCCACCCAGTTCAAAAAGCCATTGCTTGAATCCCCTAAATCGAAAAACGCATTAGCCCATTGGTAATGTTGGTCACGGATCCACGTCCCTAAATTTAAACACAGTAACCATTCAGCATTGAAATATTAACTCTTATCGTAATTCGCAATTCATGTCGATTATTGTAAACACAGTGACCACCCAGCATTAAAATATTATTTCTTGTCATAAATCCATCATCCTACATTCACATAGCACACTTAGACTTGCTCTAGCCTTACAAAAGTCCAAAAGTCTTTATGTGGGGACCGCAGTGGTGTGAGGCCCTTTTAAGACGCCCGGGAGCATTTCCCTTTTAAGACGCCAGCCTGTGGTTTCCACAAGACTTCCGTTGGGCGCCGCCATCTTAGGTGTTCAGCTGGCCTAGGAAGAAGAAGAAGAAACACGGAAGGAGGGAAAGGGAAACACAGAAGGTGGGGAGAGGGAATTTTTGGGAAAGGTTTCAGGCATTTGTCCAAGATCCTCTTCCTCTGGCGCTGATGGACATTCTCGATGCTGGTGCTCTCAAACTCGGCGCTGCGTTTCGTTACAGAATGAGGAACAACAAACATCAGCGGCAGCGCCGGTTTGCTTCCTGCCGCACCCGTCGTGGCCGCGATTCCTGCTGCCTCCGTGGCCGCCACCATCGTGGCCGCTGCCGTCGCCCGACTGTTCCATTGCGTGGGTCCTCAGGCCATTGATGGACCGCAGCACCCTGCCGGCCCGCACCCCAGCAATGGGCCCGCACCTGTAGCCTTGAGTGGAGGCTGAGGCTGCAGGATTGCTTGGGGCCAGGAGTTCTGGGCCGCTGCTGCAGCTCCAGCTCGGTTGACGCTGCCCTTCGGAAACCCGGGGGGCAGCAGTCTGTGGAGGAGTGAAGAAGTCTTCCCAGCTCCCACGGACCTTTCCCATCCGTCTTCTGCCAAGGAGCATTGGCCCATCGCCTGCAATGACCCATAAAGGTAAACCGTGCATCTCGCCCCCGTGAGATACCTGCACATCCGCTCTGCCAAGAACAGGCATCAGTTCCGTGGTGTAGGTGCGCAGCTTTGCCGTGACCGGGACCAGCTTGGGTCGTGCGGCCGGGTTACCCCACAGTTTATCAAAAGTTCTCTGACTCATCAACGACGGACCCGATCCCGTATCCACTGCCATACTCACTGGGACTCCGTCAATTTTTACTTCCATTATCACTGGGGGCGAATCGTCGGTACACGTGTACAGTCCCAACACCTCATCTTCTTCTGCCTGCTCCTCGCTGAACAGTGGATCATCCCCCATCTCCTCAGCCACATGGTGAGTCCGATTTCTTTTACACATACGCTGAAGGTGGCCTTTAATGTGGCAGGAATTGCACGTGTACTCCGCAAACCTGCACCGGTGAGCCCCATGGCTTCCTCCACAGCGCCAGCATGGTGCTGCTTGATTGGCCCCCCTCAGCGGACTCTGAGTCCCAGGACCCCGAGGTCCGTGCTCTCTGCCCCGGGCAGAGCCACGTTCTGCAGTTTTGTCCGTGGTGGGCGCTATCCTGTGGACAGTGCCTGCCGGGTTTGAGACTGTGTGGATCATCTGCTTGGTGCTGCAAGTCGAGGTCATATATGCCCGGCTGATGGCGATGGCCTTTGTCAGGGTGACTGTGGGTTCCGTGGCCAGCAGCTTGTGAAGGAGGCCCTCGTGGCCAATCCCCATGAGGAAAACGTCCCGCAACGCCTCGTCAAGGTGTGCCCCAAAATCACACGGCGCCGCGAGTCTCCTGAGGTTTGCAGCATATTTGGTGACATCCTGGCCCTCGGGTCTGCAGTGCTGGTAAAATTTGTATCTGGTCGTGAGGATGCTCTCCTTTGGTTTCAACTGGTCACGAATGAGTGCGACCAGCTCCTCATATGACTTGTCCCTGGCGCTCTCGGGTGCCGGCAAATCCCTGACGAGACAGTAAACCTCATCGCCACAACTGGAAAGCAATATCGCCTTACGCTTCTCTCTCAGTGTGTATGTGTCCTCCGTCAGGTCATTTGCTGTGAAGTAGTACTCGAGCCTTTCCGTAAAGACCTCCCAATCATTGCCCACCGTAAAATCCTTTAGCGAGCCCAGAGTGGCCATGGTTGCGTGGAGTTCGTCCGCTTCCCCGTCGCCAATGTGGTGTATGTAGCACACAAATCACTGACTCCACACGGTCTGGTGTTGATCTAACTGCTGTGACCTTCGTCCTTTATTGAACAGCTCCAGAGTGCTCCACAGGTGTGGTGGGCAGCCTTTTATACTGCCTCGTGCAGGTACTTTCAGGTCTCCCACCACAGCGCCCTCTGAGGTGCACCATTGTACTTATCATACATTTAATGTACCAGAGCAATACACAACATTGTTCAGTAAATATGTAATGACTATTAGCCTTTCTGAATCTTATGGAGCCAATTTGATGAACTTACCGCCCACTGCTGCTGACTGCCACCCACTGCCGCCGACATCCCTCTGCTCGAACCACCCAGTGCCACTTTCGACGTGCCCTGGAGCGGGAAGAGGGGAGAGCTGCTGGGAAGCGTCCGCGGACGTCAACGGACGGCCGATGCACGTAAGTGATCTCCTGCCCACCGAGATGCCAGATTGGTGTGGGCGGGAGTTGGCTGGAGTCGGCAGCAGGACGGTGGTGGACTGCTATGTGGAGGCTGGTCTGTCCTGAATGGGGAGTGTCAAGATCCTGTAAAAAAGGTAAGTGGAATGATTTTAAATTATTTCTTTACAGATATATTTTCCTGGATGGGGTCCCCTGAAGGTCCGCAGATGTTTTTTTTGTTGGTGATGATTTTTAACTTTTACCACTTCGGCCCTCCGTGGGCCCGACTCCATCCTCAATGGCACTTGGGCAGCAAGCGCCTCTGCCGCCGAGAATGAGATCTCCCGCCCGCTGCCGCCCAGATTGGCAACATACGTGATTGATTTGCCGCCCGCCGACCTTCGAGGGACCTCAGCGATGAAAACCCCGCCGAAAATACCGTCCAGTATCTCAGTGGCCATCTTGGGCGGCTGGGGGCCTTGACCAAATTCAGCCCCATATATATCTTTTAAGGAGTTTACTCTAAAAGAAATATCTTGCATTGATATAACACCTTTCATGACCTCAGACCATCACAAAGCACTTCATAGCCAATGAAGTACTTTTGAAGTGTAAATCCCACAAAAAGCAATGAGATTAATGTCCTGATAATTTGTTTTCATGATGGGAGGTCTAAATATTGTCCAGGGCACCATGAGAACTCCCCTGCTTTTCTTGAAATGGTGCCATGGGATCTTTTACGTCTACCTAAGAGAGACGCAGTTTAACGTCTCATCCAAAAGCCGGCACCTCCGACAACCCAGTACTCTCTCAGCACTGGACTGAAGTATCAGCCTAGATTATGTGCTCAAGTCTCTGGAGAGGTGCTTGAACTCACAACCTTCTGACTCAGCAGCAAGAGGGCTGCTCATCATCATCAGAGGCGATCCCTCAAAACGAGGATGACTTGCTTCCATGCCAAAAAAAGGTTGAGTTCTAAGAGGGCTGCTACTGAGCCAAGGCTGACACTAAAAATTTCAAGTTTGATATCAAATAAATGTATCATCAAATACATGAAAACTGCTTTTACAACACAAACCCACCAAAGAGTAAAATTTGATCAGCTGCACGTACTGCCAGTACTTTGTTATATAAATGTTAATACATGTTAAATAGGCCAGGAAGAAAGATTCTGTGACTTTAATAATGCTGGTCAGAAGCAAGCTGTATTTTTACAAGGCACATTTAATCGTGCCTTCTAGATTTGGTGTGAATACTATTTAGCAAATTCCAAATTAGCTGATGATAGATGGATGGTAAGTGAATACTGATGTCTGTATGTTTATTGCAGAAATATTTTAAAACACAGCACCACAACTAGACATGGAAAATCGCAACAACCAAAAAAGGACCAAAGTAATCCTCTTACTAAATGTGCTAACTGTGAAGGAAAAAATGTACTCAACTTCTCATTAACTCAGAGGTCAACTAGAGCCCAGCAACGTGTCTTTCACAGTGTCAAAGGTTTTCTGAAACTCTCTGCCCTGCCCTTTGTACAGAGGCTGATAACCATGAACTTCCTGTATGAGCTGTTTGTAAAATATTTGAGAGTAATTCACATCAAGTGGGACTGGTGAATGGAGCGCACAGATAGCAGCAAGGATAAAGTGAAAACACATCTCTCAAACAGATGCCCCTTTTTATAACTGGAAGGGGATGCTTAAAGTTGCAGGTGGCCGGCCTTGCATCACGCCTGTAGAGGGCTGTAACAGCTCCCTCAGAGGTCTAGTTTTATTCTGTATTTAATCACCCAAGGTTATATGAAACAGCATCTATGTAGGAACAGCATGATGAGAGCCATAATCTGAAAAGGGAAAAAAAAGACAAGCATTAGGTTTTTACTTTGTGACCTTTTTATTAACGTACTAAACTGTAGCCAACAGATGCACACACCCTTTTTAACAGCTGAGATAACTGCCTTCAGTTATTAGTTACAACTGGTAATAAAGCTGCGAGAGAGCTGCTTTTCTGCAGAGTTAAAGTGACAGGTCTCCCTTTTGATCCAACTGACAGTCGATATTTGAAAACAAATCAAAATTGAAAGATCCCCCCCTCTTAACATCTTTAGCAGCTTTTGAGAAGATTCATGGACCCTATTCTATGACACTGGCCGAACCCAGGACCCTCCCGAGCTGAGTTTAAGGACCAGTAAAGATTGCACTGTAACGCCAATTCCCCGAGTGTAAGGCTATATTCTTTAAGGACAATTTCACTTTTGATATTCTGAAGGAAGCTTATTTTGCAAAGCACTAAATAAGATCTGTAAATATTAAACAATCATGTGTTTATACGCTTCATTATAAATAACCGTGAATTGAAAATGGCCGATCTATTGAATTTGTAACTAGTTGGTCTAATTAGCGGATTTCTGGTAGACACCCACTATAGCACAGCACTATGAAGTAGAAGGACTTTAAAAACAGCAGTAAAATAATTGCTATAATATAATCTTGATTCTGTCGCTGTTATTACTACAATTGTTTTATCTTCATTCTTTGCCTTCCTGCCTCCACCACTCCAGGGGCAGCACGGGCCCAGCCCACACTGCGGTATATACGCGCACTAGGTCCGTGCAGCAAAGCTGGTCTCCAGTCATCTTGGTTAATCCTCGCCACTGGACCAAGACCTAGCTCTGTCAAGCCCGTGTGGTGGTTGATGTGCAATGGCCACCACACGTTAAAACAATCCACGCCCAGGCATTTTCCACCCGCCAAGATTTAGTTCGGGACCTGGAATTTTAGGTTCTTCATTGAAACACCTGTGAACTTTTTGACATGGAAGCAAGTCATCCTCGATTCGAGGGACTGCCTGTGATGATGATGATGATGTTCTTCAGCCCGGACTTAAGAAAAGGGCGTGATAACACGAGCTGTAGATAACCTCATATCAACTACTAGGAGATAGGTGATGTGGAGTGGGTTTGATCTTCTTGCCCATTTCTACTGCTCTATGAGATCCAATCTAGGATACAGGCCAAGTTCTGGAAAAAAAATCTCATCTGTAATAACAAAGTTCAAATGTAAGCTGAGGCCCCAAGGTCCCAGAATGGGAGCTCAGTGCTTTACATCTTGGGTTACCAGGTCACCTTATCATAAGAGAATTTTAATCTAGAGTGTTAAATGAACAAGGATAGAGATCAACATATATTCAGCTTTATTACAGCTAAAACTGGCATAAATATTAAAGGCGTGTGCAGGTCAACAAAGTGGCTTCATGCTGCAGAAAATGCAAAATATGCACACACCAATATTATATGAAGCAACAGGTATCGGAAATAACATAATCAGGAAATACGAATACGATTATACTCATCTTCTACAGGTCATGAAATATTCATATTATTGCATTAAATATGTAGTAACACATGACTCTTCCCTCGACTGCTGAATTCAGAGCAGTGGGAGGATCAATCTCAGTCTAAATGCTCATTTCAAGCCTTTTAAGATAGATTCAGGGATTGGGTTGCTTTCAGTATATAGTATTTCAATATAAAGATAGATCCTGATAATAGTAATAACCATTATTGTGATATCACAATAACTGGTGTAATCATAACAAATCAACAATAAACCACAACTTGAAAAGTGCAGTGAGTTTTTCCCCCACATTATCAGTTATTACTCTGAGACAAAGGTTACTTAAGTTTAATTGAGAAACTGTGTAACAACTGCAAGAAGTAAACTGAAGCAACAGGGAAGTAATAATAATAGAAAAATATCACCAAGTTGGAAATTGTTGGAAAATCACTAGAATAACAAAATGAATTATACAGTGGAATCTCCTTTAATGTATTCTGCATTATCCACCTTCTCAGTTATTTGCCAGAATTTCCACTGAACAAAGTATTGCACAAGATGGTGATTCATTCCACAGTCCACTAACTTCTAACTTCGCACGTGCAGAAAGAAATCAAAACTCACAGCCTAAAAAAAGGTGTAACTTATTTAATGCTATGTGTATTGGACTGCTCTTTCTGACAGGGCGGTGGATACAGATTCAATAGTAGCCTTCAAAAAGGAATTGGATAAATACTTAAAGGAGCAAAAAATGCAGGGATATGGGGAAAGAGTGGGGGAGTGGGACAAACTGGATCGCTCTTCAAAAGAGCCGGCGCAGACAAGATGGGCCGAATGGCCTCCTTCTGTGCTGGACAATTCTATGCTTCTATGCTTTAAATATTGCTATACTGTAACATCTAAATAATTACCTGCTTGCTTCCATTTTGTCTGCAGGGGGCAGGAGTGGGGGGAGGTACCCACCATGGTGAATTAAAATTAATCATTTTAAAGACATTTTACGATAGGAAGAGATGGGACTAGCATCAGTGGCCGCCCCACTGACTCAGTTAGTTAAAGCTACAATTTAGGAAGTCCCAGACTGCATCCCAAGTCTATGCTGCATTAATTGATCTCAGCCAGTAGGACTACAAGTGGCCTCAGCTTCCCTCCAGTAGCAAGAGAAAATCAGCCATAGTTAATCACTATCTAGTGACATCTACAGGAAGAAGGGATGCCCCTTTGATGGAATAAGGAGAAACATTTCCAGCTGCAATATTTATTATATTTGTCTTATACTGAGTTTTACACTGATTAGATAAGAACATAGGACATAAGAAATAGGAGCAGAACTAGGCCATATGGCCCCTCGAGCCTGGTCTGCATTTAATACTATCATGGCTGATCTGATCATGGACTCAGGTCCACTTCCCTACCCGCTCCCCATAACCCCTTATTCGCTTATCGGTTAAGAAACTGTCTATCTCTGTCTTAAATTTAGCTTATTAGCTTTCACTGCTCTCTGAGGCAGTGAATTCCACAGATTTATAACCCTCTGAGAGAAGAAATTCCTCCTCATCTCAGTTTTAAATGGGCGGCCCCTTATTCTAAGATCGTGCCCCCTAGTTCTAGTCTCCCCCATCAGTGGAAACATCCTCTCTGCATCCACCTTGTCAAGCATCCTCATAATCTTATACGTTTCGATAAGATCACCTCTCATTCTTCTGAATTCCAATGAGTAGAGGCCCAACCTACTAAACCTTTCCTCATAAGTCAACCCCCCCATCTCCAGAAACAACCTAGTGAATCTTCTCAGAACTGCTTCCAAAGCAAGTATATCTTTTCTTAAATATGGAAATCAAAACTGAACGCAGTATTCTAGGTGTGGCCTCACCAATACCCTGTGTAACTGTAGCAAGACTTCCCTGCTTTTATACTCTATCCCCTTTGCAATAAAGGCCAAGATTCCATTAGCCTACCTGATCACTTGCTGTACCTGCATACTAACCTTTTCTGTTTCATGCACAAGTACCCCCAGGTTCCGCTGTACTGTGGCACCTTGCAATTTTTCTCCATTTAAATAATAACTTGCTCTTTGATTTTTTTCCTGCCAAAGTGCATGATCTCATACTTTCCAACATTATACTCCATCTGCAAAATATTTGCCCACTCACTTAGCCTCTCTATGTCCTTTTGCAGGTTTTTTGTGTCTGCCTCACACATTGCTTTTCCTCCCAACTTTGTATCGTCAGCAAACTTGGCTACATTACACTCATTCCCTTCATCCAAGTTGTTAATATAGATTGTAAATAGTTGAGGTCCCAGCACTGATCCCTGCGGCGCCCCACTAGTTACTAATTGTCACCACGAGAATGACCCATTTATCCCGACTCTGTTTTCTGTTAGTTAGCCAATCCTCTATCCATGCTAATATATTACCCCCAACCCCGTGAACTTTTATCTTGTGCAGTAACCTTTTATGTGGCACCTTGTCAAATGCCTTCTGGAAGTCCAAATACACCACATCCACTGGTTCCCCTTTATCCAACCTGTTCGTTACATCCTCAAAGAATTCCAGCAAGTTTGTCAAAATTCCATTTCTGTGAAGCCATTTAATTAGGGAAGCTGATGCCAAAGGATGCTGGGACATCTTGGAGTAAGGAACAGAACATTTGCGGTTCACACTGTGGCTTACTGCACAGAATGAAAAGTCGAGGTAAAGCAGAATTTAGATGTTTGTGGGAGTCCATTGCTTAAAAGTCAGGTGGCTGGCATGTCTGAAACTATGTCAGGGCATCAGGACAACATCAGGACAAATTAGTTTGGGTCACTTGGGCCAACAGAATCTATTTGTTCCAACCCAATCTTTTTCCCCTTTCATTTATCCACTTGTTTTTTCCCTATTTCCTCTTGGAAAGATGCTTTTGGATGGGATATAGTTCTATGGCTGCACTATCCCAGTTGACTCTTATCCATGTGTGACCCTTGACAGTGAGAGTTGGTAGACTAGTCACAAGATCACAAGTTAGCTTCAGATGAAGAAAGCCCTTAAGCCCATTCCATTTCTTCCGCCTAGAATACTAACCCTACATCTTATCATTATAGCATCTAGTTCTTTCTGAAATTAGTGCAGTGTCCTGGTCTCAGCTACCCTTCCTGATAAACTCTCCCAGGCCTTGGTCACCCTCCGTGGAGAGAAGCATTTCCTGATGCCTTTCCTAAATCTGCCTTGTACAATACTGAACTTCTGCCCTCTTGTCCTGATGCCCAGGCAGTGTTTCAGATACACCAGCCAAATTACTTTTAAACACTGGACTCCCGTGAACATCTAAATTCTGCTTCACCTCAGCTTTTCATTCTGTTCAGCAAGCTGCAATGCGAACCGCAAATGTTCTGTTCCTTGCTCCAAGATGGCCCGGCATCCTTTGGCATCAGCTTCCCTAATTAAATGGCTTCACAGAAATGGAAAACTGGTATAGTCGCAGTCAATTGGGATTGGTTTGATTTGCAGCATTAACAATTTCTCCAAAGGGGGAAAATTTTGTCTCCTCAGAGAAATATCTGTCTGTAATCACTCAAAACCAAAGAGTAGAAATTATATCTGTTAATTGCAAAAGGCAGAGATAGAAATCTACGGTCTCTCATAATTTTCAGTTACAATATATCATCACAAGGTTTTATACGAAGATTGCTCTTTTGAAAGTCTTAAACAAAGCTTTATTTTAAAGATTACGGTAGGTTATTTTCCCTATTGTTCAGTGCACCATCAACACACTGAAGGGATAGGCTGTCCCTACTTTAAAGCTAACCTGTGGAACAATACAAAGTCCTTAAGACTGAATGAACACATAAGCCCCACCCCAATTTACATCATTGTTTCACAGAGAACATCCCTCATAGACTCTAATCTAAGTGAGTAACCGCAGGGTCAAATTTTCGTTATGACAATGACTAATAAAATGCAGGGGAATCAATTAGTTTAATTAAATCTCTGACTATTTAAAACAGTGTCTGCTGCAAAGTTGAGTAATGAGGAAGGGATGCTCTCTGGCCCTATCTGTCTTAATGCAACACTAAAATTTTCTGTTGTGACTTTTTTTACACTTGTGTCTGGCTTAAGGGACTCTTGAGAACACTTGAGGCAATTATGGGTCTTAAAATAAAGCCTTTAAAAAGGAGGGGCAGGGACTCTATTGCTCTTGTGCCCAAGGAATAGGAGTCCTTTGCCTTCATACTGCTAATCCAACACTCATGGACATGATTATCTCATCCTGTGCCAAGGTTTGAACCTGAATAGTTGGTATGTCTTAATTTAAATAAATCCCTTCATAATTATTCAAAGTAAGACATGGTCAAAGGAGTGCTGAGTGCGCAGTTGGAATATACAGTGCCTTTTGTCTTGGGAGTAGAGTTGTAGATTTTTAGCTGGTTAGTAAAGGCCGGCACAATGTGTAGAAAACATTTAAAAAGTCACACAGCTAAGTCATCCACTTCCTCATTACGCAGTGTGAAATCCAGGTGGAGGGTTTAAAAAATATTTCCTCTGCGGAAATCTTCACAGGCAGAAGGAAAAGAGGAGGTTGGAGCTGTAGAGGAAACCACCCAGCAACTTCTCTTTGAAAAAAAAACTGCGCTTCACAAGTCAAAGTGATTACACGCTTGAAAGATTTGAGGGTGAGATGATTTCACTGTCACAGATGCAGAGCTCAATGAAAGAGACTGCTGACAAGACATGTGGGTGCAAAGAAACAACCAGCTTTAAACACTACAGAAAACTTTTTCATGTAGGCAGGAGACTATATGAAAGTGACTGGAACTTTCAATTAGAAATGTAACAGCTATTCAGTCGGCTTTTGTTAGGGGGGCTATAATCCATTAAAATCCATTACAGCAATCAAACAGCACCATAACGTGCAATGTTACTGTCATGAAAGTCATGGTGACTTTTAAACATTAAAACTTAGGAAGATAATTGTATTTAGTTCTTAGCCTATATTTAGCTGCAGCAAAATCCCATCTACTTATTGTTTTCCAGACACACACACAGATTTGTTGTTCTCTCACCAGTTCCCAAAATGTCTGCTATTCAAGTATATTTCAATATTTGTTCTTTTGGCGTAAGTTTAGAAAACAAGTTTGGCCAGAAAACTTTGCTGTGCAGAGATATTTATGGATCTCAGCTTAATACTTATTTAATATTGGCTTAGCAAGCTTAACAGGGATCCGTCTCTTCAGTGGTAATAGATAGATATTCTGATGGTTACTGATTCCTTGGGAATTAAGTGTTAAGAGAATGATGCCTATCAGCAGTCATTGCACTTCTGTTAGCTTAATTTCTTCCCTCTTCTCTCCCCTCCCCCCTGCTTAATTCCCTTCATCCACACTAACCTCCTCAGTCTAGAGGGTGGGACAGTTCAGCCCACTGACATCTCCAGGGATGCCAGGAGCTGCAGTTGAGTGGCGCAGGAATGAATCCCTCCCTCCCCCACATAAATGTCTGAAACTGCCAAACTCGCCCTCTATGGGAAGCCTAAGTGCAAATGTCAGTCGAGACTGGAATCTGAACTTGGGTCCCTGGATGAGGGGTCCAGCCTTGCAGCTACCAGTGCTGTGTGATCCTAATACAAATGGTGTAGCAGGGGAATGTCTGGAGCAGTGCATAACTGCTGTATAAGGTTGAAAGATCTCTGCCTTATGATACATCAGGAAAACAGGAACCAAAGTTTTAATGGCTGCAAAAGTGGGAATGTCATGTGCCCACTGTCTTAATCAGAGTAATATAAATTGATAGAGTGATGCGGCAGTCTGTAGTGGAACTTGCTTTCATTTCATGAGCAACTTTTCTTGTTCTAATACACAAAAGAAATAAAATATGCATTACACTAGGCAAATATATATGCAGATAGAATCAAACCAACAGAAATCAGTGCCAGAACCCAGTCTGAAAACCCTTCATCTCTTGTAACATCACTTAAAATAATTGGAAATCATACTTTATTGATAAATATTGAAGTAATTAAACTACATTAAAATGCCTCAACACTAATCCATTTAATCCACCTCACATACAGACTTTGTGTCTCACTGAGTATAACCTCAGCTGCCCTAAGCGCTGGAATTCCCTCCCTAAACCTTCCCGCCTCTCTACCTCTCTCTCCTCCTTTAAGAGGCTCTTTAAAGCCTACCTCTTCCTGTCCTAATTAAGGCATGCCTTGATGTCAAGGGCAGTCACTCTCACCTCCCCTCTGGAATTTAGCTCTTTTGTCCATGTTTGAACCCAGGCTGTAATGAGGTCTGAAGCTGAATTGTCCTTCCGAAACCCAAACTGAGCATCGGTGAGCAAGTTATCGGCGAATAAGTGCCGCTTGATAGTACTGTCGACGACACCTGCCATCACTTTGCTGATGATCGAAAGTAGACTGATGGGGCGGTAATTGGCCAGATTGGATTTGTCCTGCTATTTGTGGACAGGGCATACCTGGGGCAATTTTCCACTTTGCTGGGTAGATGCCAGTGTTGTAACTGTACTGAAACAGCTTGGCTAGAGGCATGGCTGGTTCTGGAGCACAAGTCCTCAGCACCACAGCCGGGATGTTGTCGGGGACCATAGCCTTTGCTGTATCCAGTGCGCTCAGCTGTTTCTTGATATCATGTGGAGTAAATCGAATTGGCTGAAGACTGGCATCTGTGATGGTGGGAACCTCAGGAAGAGGCCACGATGGATCATCCACTCGGCACATCTGGCTGAAGCTGGTTGCGAACGTTTCAGCCTTGCCTTTTGCACTCACATGCTGGACTCCACCATTGTTGACGATGGGGATGTTCATGGAGCCTCCTCCTCCTGTTAGTTATTTAATTGTTCACCACCATTCACGAGTGGATGTGGCAGGATTAGAGCTTCGATCTGCTCCGTTGGTCCACTCGCTTCGACCAAACCATCCATTCCACCCTGCTCAAAACATTTTTATAATATTTGGTTGCAAATTATTTACAGGAAACAAAAACTTGATTTGATGCAGTTTTATTGAAGAAACAAAGTAGACTGTGATATCATATGATAGCACTGAAGTTGACATACTGTGAAGTTACTGGTGCTCGGTGCCATTGATATATTGTCACGTATTTGCTTGTGTAATGCAATACCTCCAAAGTTATCATGCAGCAGAAAAGATAGCATTGCTTTAACCACAGTTCCCCTCTACAGCCCAATAGAGCTTTCCCTATCGGCTTAGTGTTGTATTTAATGTTCATGTCTGGTTTATGCCATAATAGATATGATCCATAATAGGCACAACCCTCCACTCAGGGTGTTAATACTCCCCAGTATATCTTACAATTAGCATTTGATTAAGACCCATCCGTGGTCCTTTCAGTCTTTTATGTTAGGTCAAATTGCCTGTGATGGAGTAAAGCACGCAGGCACCCTAGTAATGAACTGGCTAGTAAACCGTTTCAAGTGAAAAGAGAACCATTTTATCACCCTAATGAAAACCAGTTGGCAATCCTTTACTCCTTTTTAATCACTTATCAGCACAGCTGCTCAAGCATGAGCCTTCAGCCTTAACCATTTAATAGTTTTACCTGTTGAGACTAGAGCTTTGTAACTGTTTGCCGGACTGCCAAATAGCTAGCCTAAAATGTCCTGTGAAACCTTCATGTAAATTGAACACGGTTATCGTCATGTATGATGTCATGTCTTAACAGCGGAAAGTTCAGGTCAGAAAGCCACTCCTTACTTTAACGGCCATAACCTTTCTCTGTTTAATGTTCCTGTCCATTGCCATGTACCTGGACAAACTGGAACTTTTGCAGAAATACTCATGCTGCTTATGGGACATTTGTGTGCATCATTTTAGAGGAAGCACAGTCAGTTTAAATGTCAAGTAAATAAAAATTTACTCAACCTTCATAGCACTGATCTCGCAAAAACAGTGCTAGCTTCAGGAAAATTAAGAATACCATGAATATATTTAAAGAGAAATGTAAACAAAGCGTGCATGTGGCTCTGCTCTGCCAATAGAAGATTCTTCTCTCCTGACAAGGAGGCTGTGGTTTCAACGAAGTGAGGTACCTACCTCTAGGATCCACCTACCTAATGTGGATGAGTTTTACCAGTTTCCAGCTGGGCTTCTAGATGTAGCATCAAGCAAAATGAGGTGTTCCATCCAAAGTGTTGTGTATGCATGCCTGTTTACTGTGTGATGTCTGTAACACTGTTATGCCACATTGAATGTACCCTTATACTGTACACAGCTTACCGGTACACCAGAGGGTGCTGCTGCTGGAGACCTAGGGGTTGCTTGCACACTGCAGATAACCCAGTATAAAAGGGAACTCACAGCTTGTTGTCGTCACTCAGGAGCTGCAAAAAAAGGACTACAGGTCTACACAGTTTAAGTATCATACCCTGCCTCATGGAGTCATTACTAAAGGTGCCTACATACACTAAAACTGGCGACGAGGATATGAGGTCATGAACTACATGCTCAAAATGTCTAACCTCAGCAACCCTCAGCAATTTACAGAGGGGGAAGATTGGGATGCTTTTGTGGAAAGATTGGAACACTTCTTTATAGCCAACGACCTGGACGGGGACACACCGGCCACACTACCGAACAAACGCAGGGCCATCCTGCTTAGCAGTTGTGGGCCCACCATCTACGGTCTTGTCAGGGACTTACTAGCCCCGGAGAAGACAACCACCAAGAGCTATGAGCAACTTGTAACAATCATACAGGAACAACTAAAACCGAAAGGAAGCATCCTCACAGCCAGGCACCGGTTCTACACTTACCGGCGACCTGAGGGCCAAGAAATTGCCAAGTATGCTGCACACTTAAGAAGACTAGCTGCACCATGTGAGTTTGAAGCACTTAGGGACATATTTGTCATCGGAATCGGCCACGAAGACCTCCTACACAAATTGCTCTTGGCTGACATCACGGTCACCCTGCAGAAGGCAATTCAAGTGAGCCAGGCCTACATGGTTTCGGCCAGCGACTCCAGGTGAATACTGACCTAGGACTCTAAACCGGCGAGCGCAGTGCACCGCATGGACACTTCTAAAGGCAAAAATGCTGCCCCGAGTCCCGCAACCCTGAGTCCGCCACATGGGGCAAACCAGATGGCCCCGTGCTGGCGCTGTGGAGGAAACCACAGGGCCCACCAGTGCCGCTGTGCATGCAAAGGCTGCAAAGAGAAAGGGCACCTTCAGAGGATGTGCAGAAAAGGCTGTACTCACCGCGTCTCTGATGAGTTGGCTGATCACCGGGGCTCCGACACAGATGAAGATGAAGCTGCTCAAACCCTGGAAGAAGAGTATGGAGTCTTTGTCTGCTTCACTGGAAGTTCTCCGTGGATGATGGAAGTGGACATCGATGGAGTCCCAGTCGCCATGGAGATCGACACAGGGGCGAGCCAGTCTGTGATGAGCCAAATGACCTTTGAAAAAATTTGGAGGAATCCTGCCACTCGACCAAAACTGTCTCCTGTCCAGGCAAAGGACACCTGTGCTCACCTATACCAAAGGTAAAATCCAAATCGTTGGCAGTGTAGACGTCCAGGTCTCCCAGGGCGGCGTGTTGAACAAACTCCCCCTGTGGATTGTAGCCAGCGACTGTCCCACCTTGCTGGGCAAGAATTGGATGAACCGGGTCCACATCAGGTGAAGTGGCCCTGTGGAAGAAAAGACCACCACAGCCTGCCTGCAGGAAAGCCAGGAAATGGCTGCAGCACCAGCAGCACAAGGAGAAACACTTGTAATCAAAATGGTCATCGCCTTGCCACCATGAGCATGGAGGAGCATCACATGACACCGAGCGGCCAATCGGATTTGAAGGCTCCCTAAAAGGAGACCGGTAACCAAAGAAATTTAAAGGGGAATTTCAACTATTTGAGTATACGGACTTTAAAGCTAAAGATGCGATTAAAGGGTGCAAGTATGAAAATGTATGCAATGTAACAATGAATTGTGATGCTGGTTTAACTATTGTGACTAATGATATGAATGCAGGTGTCAGTAAGGTTAAGAACAAGTTTATTATGCTTAACAATAATGATAGAGATTGTGAAATGCCTAATGTAACCATGTCTGTTGAAACCAGGACACCCAAAAGTGATGCAAATGCTAAAATGTATAATGCAGACTCGACTATGTGTGATCAGAGCCAAGGTGTCATGTATACCGGTAGGACACTGCCAAAGGACATTGGGTCCTACAGGGACCATGCTGATGCCAATGGAATCCCCCTGTGGGAGACCCCCAGGTCCAGCAGGCTACCTGACTATGTAGCCTGGACCTTTGGAACGAATGTGATACCCCTTGCAGGACACACACACAGGCAGTGGGAGCAGACCCACTACAGGGACAGTGGTCAATGGGCAGCCCAGCCACCACCAATGGCAACCTGCACCAGACCAGCCCTACAGCCCCTGGCCACCAGGGCCAACACCAGGAGCATGAGGCCAATACCCTCCAGCTTCCCTGGCAAACCCTGGGATGACCTGACCCTCATCCCAATTGGTGGACAAGGAGCCCACCCAGTCTTGTGGCCCTGCCCACCAGCCCACAACTACCCACATCACAGAGTATACACACCACCCACTGCTGCCGTGGCTACCTCCCCGAGGGATCCCACAACAGTGACACCCACATGGTCTGTGTGTGAGGGGGGGGAAACGTACGAGGCCAGCCTCAAGCACAGGGGTCACACCTGGCAACCACACACCCCTCACCACAGCCTCCCACAGCCCACCACTGATCACCTCCCCTGGTCATGACAACTAGGATATGAAAAATGCTCAGGGGGGAGTATTGTTGTGTAGGCATGCATGTTCACTGTGTGATGTCTGTAACACTGTTATGCAACATTGAATGTACCCTTGTACTGTACACACCTCACCGGTACACCAGAGGGTGCTGCTGCTGGAGACCTAGGGGTTGCCTGCACACGGCAGGTAACCCAGTACAAAAGGGAACTCACAGCTTGTTATTGTCACTCAGGAGCTGCAAATAAAGGACTACAGATCTACACATTTTAAGTATCATACCCTGCCTCGTGGAGTCATTACTAAAGGTGCCTACATACACTATAGAAAGAACATAGGCAGGTGCGGAACAAGAGAAGGTTAATTGGCTCATCAAACTTGTTCCTTCCACAGACCAAGTACAGTTGTGATTCCATCCTATTTATTTAATCTCCTGAGGCAAGTAACTAACCACAGGTAAAACTTCCGAGATGATAAAGCTGTGTGAAATTTCTCCTCAGCTCCCAAGGTCATCGAATGAAACTGCAAGATATCGATCTAATATGGTTATTCAGCCCTGACCAATTACATTCCACAGAGCTTCTATGTTCTGACTAGTGCAGATTCCATAGTCTATCAGATTGTTTTTGATCATCTGTGTCTGTACTTACTTGCATAGCCTTCAGTACCTCTTAATCAGATATCAATCCAACTCCTTTCTAAAGGAATTAATCAGCATACCTTTGACATGATCTAGTTCACATATCTAATAATTTGCAGGCCTTTGAGATGACAATATTCTAAGTTATGATTCCATGATCTAGTGGGGAGCAATGTTTGCGCTGCGGACAATCACGGGTGGGCAACCTGTAGTTTTTCAGCGATTCATTTTAAAGGACACAGGATCACGGCTCCGTGTCCACAATTTCCAATGATGCACTCCATGCGAGCGGTGCTCCTCACTGCAAGTCATCACAGGCGGTCCCTCGAACGAGGATGACTTGTTTCCATGAGAGTTCACTGATGTTTCAATGAAGGACCCGATGTTCCAGTCCTGAACTCCAATTGAGGGGGGTGGAAGATGCCTGTGCATGGATTTTTTTAACGTGTGGTGACCGTTGCACACCAGCCACCACACGGGCTCGACAGAGCTCGGTCTTTATCCAGTGGCAAGGGTTAAGCAGGATGACTGGAGACCTGCACGGGCCTAATGCACACATATCGCAGTGTTGGCAGGTCCATACTGCCCCTGGGCCCTCGGCTCCTCTGGGCTCCGTACCCCCATTCGCCGCACCTTCGCCCACGGTGTTCCAGGGCCCAGCGCTCCAGCTCCATTTATAGACCCGACCTGCAGTGGTGTTCTCACACTCTGCGAGTGTTGCACCATGGAATCACCCCTTTTTAAATGGAGTGATGTACCCCGCTCATAGCATAGGGAAAGTGCACTACAAAGGTAGGACATTCAAAGTACAATATTAACAATCTTGAGGCTTGTGTGGAGCATAAACCCCAGCACAGATCAGTTAGGTTGAATGGCCTGTTTCTGTGCAGTAAATTCTATGTAATTTTATGTGACATTGTCACTAATAAATCCAGTAAGGAATTCAGAAGAAACTACTTTACTCAGAGAGTACTCAGAATGTGGAATTCGCTACCACATGGAGTAGGTGGGGCGAATAGCATAGGTGCATTTAAGGGGAAGCTAAATAGGTACATGAGATAGAAAGGAATAGAAAGATATGCGGACAGGGTGAGACGTAAGGGTGGGAGGAGACTCGTGTGGAGCATAAACATGGGCTCAACCTGTTGGACCTGTTTGTGTGCTGTAAATTCTATATACTCTAATGTCTGTCTTTAGTGTGTGAACAATAACTACTGCTGCTACTGCTAGATTATTATTGCACTCCTCATGTATGTACAAGAGATATCTCAGACCAGTTTACAAACGGAGAGGTGCACACTGAGCAGGAAAGAACATAGGAGAGGGAAGTGATCAAAGTGGAAGAGAGTCTTTGTTCGGGAAGTTATGAAGCTAGGAAGAAAGTAGCTGATAAAGTGGTTCTGGGAGACAATTTCAGAGAACAGTTCAAAGAGCCGGCACATGCACGATGGGTCAAATGACC
This sequence comes from Pristiophorus japonicus, assembly GCF_044704955.1. Lineage (NCBI taxonomy): Eukaryota > Metazoa > Chordata > Chondrichthyes > Pristiophoridae > Pristiophorus > Pristiophorus japonicus. Next base: position 4,519,595 of record NC_091993.1, read on the forward strand.
TCCTTCTGTGATGTAAGATTCTATGATTCTATGAACAGGGGTGAAGGATTGGTTCCCAAAGATGGAGCAAAGGGGGAAACAGTCAGAGGAACGTACATTTCTCTTGGAAGCAAAGAGCCTCATATAGGGATGCCAACCAGGGGTGAGGGTCAGAGGTTAATCAGCATGATCTATACCTTAAACCATCCTGTCCTCTTGGCTGAATGAGGACAATGCAGTGAGAAAGGAAACAGGAAGAGTGGAAGATAATAGGAAGTTTCAGTAACAGTTCCATTGCTATCTGATTCAGTGAAGTCAATAGCGTAATTGCAGTGCTAATATGTGTAAACATCAAATGTACTTAACTCTAGGTGGCTTGGCTCCCTCCTTTTATTTGATGTTTCTCCATAATCAGTAACATAGCTCATCATTTCTAAACAGTGCCATAATTTCGTGGTATCAGTACAAATGAGGCTGCAGGAGTTGCACAGCATGTTCTTAGGATCTGGGCCCAGATTCTACACATAGCAAGAACACCGGAGCATTGGGTTATTTATGCCTGGCAGAGGCACAGTTGAGGTTCAAGGTCAGTGCCTGCACACCATCATCATCATAGGCAGTCCCCGAAGCGAGGATGACTTGCTTCCACGCAAAAAAGGGATGAGTTCACAATGAAGGACCTAATATTCCGGATCCCGAACTACATCTTGAAGGGTGGAAGATGCCTGGGCGTGGATTTTTTTAACGTGTGGTGGCTGTTGCACACCAGCCACCACATGGGTTTGACAGAGCCAGGTCTTGGTCCAGTGGCAAGGATTACCCAAGGCTAACTGGAGACTAGCTCTGCTGCACAGACCTAGCGCGCACACATATCGCAGTGTAGGCTGCCCCGTCTGAGCCCCAGATTCATGCCGCTCCTGGGCCCTGGTCACTTCCCCCTACAGACTCTTGCCACTCCTTCGCCCCTCCTGCTGTGCCTGCCCGCACTGCAATCAACGACCTGGCTTCGTAGCCGTCGCCCTCCTGCAGCAGCACGCGCTGCTCCCTGCAGTGGTATACCGCCACACTCTGCTCCCTCCAATGGCCCCGGCCTGCTGATGGTCTTGCAGGCCGGGACCACGCCGATTGGAGGGAGCAGTGTGCAGCGACCTGCACACACACAATAGGACACTAACGCAGTTAATGCTTTTCAAGGGGGCAGCTCATGATAGCTATTCTCAGATTTATTGCATGAACGCGAGGAGATTTTACTGCTGACAGAGCTTAAACCAAAACCTTCATGATGGAAGCCAAATATCTCCACCATTAAATCATTAATAAATTCCCCAGGATGTAAACAATTAAAAATAAACTTTTTATACGGGAAAGTACAACAGTCCCAGATCAAAACACAAAACAAAATCAGAATCACTTGTAACGAAGAGATACCCACTGTGAGCATTCCACTGCACTGTTGACTCCAACATGGCAGTTGGATCTAATCTGTTTGTAGCTTCTGCGGCATCCTTAGCTGAATAGGTGTCTTACATCCGTCACTTTGACTGAGCCTGAAGTTATTCCAGCGTAGAGCAAACTCATTAGTCTTTCAGATAATTCAAAAATAAAAACATCCTTACTGATTATCACTCTGAAGCGAAGGCCACAGCTCACATTACCAGTCTTTGCATGTTTCTCACACCTTCATATCAGAAGCCACACCTACAGTACACAAGGAAAGGATCTGCATTGCTTGTGCATGTAACAGACACCAGTTGGAAATGCCTCTTGTCGTTCCACTAGACATGAGCCTGATTGTATCGAATCATAGAATTCTAAAAATTTACAGCACAGAAGGAGGCCATTTCGACTCATTGTGTCCACGCTGGTCGCCAAAGAGCTATCCAGCCCAATCCCACTTTCCAGCTTGGGCCGTACCCTGTAGGTTACGGCACTTCAAGTATAGACCTACCGTTCTATTTTTTGATACTAAACATTCAATGCCTCATATCAATTTCTCTTAAAATCTACTTTCTTTTTAAATAAAGCTGAATAGCTCCGTATCGGAAGTGTTAACTCAGTGGAACACAGTGTGCTGCATGAGAACTCCAGCAATCTCGTTTCTGTTTGTCAAAGATCTGGCTGAGCCCAGGTTCTAGTGCTGGGAAATTCTAACTGAAAGTGAATGTGAATGTGCAGGGTAAGTGATCTGAACAATGTTTTCAAAATCTAGTTTCTGTAACTCAATTCAAATTGATCTCTCTTTTATTTCGCAATAGGTGCTCACTCACAGTGAAGCCTTACAGAGGCTGAAATCTATAATATGTATCTTTACACTACATGTTTCAGTTAATTTTTAACCTGCCTTGTTTATCTATCGGTTATCCAGCTAACCATTAATATCAGTTTACTGACTGATGGCCCTCATGTACCAGTCTGGCATCCCATAAAAGTCAACATTTTTATCAATGTTCTATTGCTATCTGGACTGCCTATCTGAAAGAAAGTAGGAACAGAAAAGTATGGTGCCCTAGATGATACAAACAGGGGCTTCAGTATTTCTGCATTGATTGATTACTTGCTCTGCTCCTTTCAGTGATAGATCATTTATAGAGATCTCGGGTAGAAGTGAGATGTCTTGACTTAGTTAGATCTTTCTGTGTCCTAGAAAAGACAACTAGACTCAATTACAATGTCAGTGCATCCACCGATTGTCAAATGCAACGAAACTCCAGTGATAAATAACTGCTGGTCTCACACTGAGACGCACGTATAAAGCCAAAGGTTGTTATGGGCGAATGTTGGAGACCAATTTTCTTTCATTTGGAGCATCTGTCAAAAACTGTAAATAGCAATAAGGTCTATTTTTGGTGATGTACTACTTTTTGACCAACCTCTCATCCTCTCTCTCTCTATCTCTCTGTATCTCTCTCTCAGACGCATTCATATTTCTCGCACATCCTTTACCAAAACTCTTGTTAGATTTTGAAATTGGTATCTATGTTTCTTATTGAACATTTTAAGGAACCCTTTTTGCCTCGTTACTGTTTTTTTTTTAGTAAGCATTCATTTCTTTGCAAATCACCTCCAATTCATGCACACAAACATGCATTAATTCTCTCCACCTACCATTTTGATATTCATCCCGGGAATACAAATCTCAAGTATAAATGTTAATAGTTTTTATTTTATATTACACTACAGCATGGCATGCACAATACATAGGTCAAAGAATATTTTCATTCAAATCGTTGTGAGTTGTATTATTCTTTTAATGTGGTTAGATACAGAAAAATAATAGTATTTGATTTTAATAAATGTATTCCAGTTCTAGTTCCTTGACAGTGAACAAAGTGACACCTTTAAAGCGATCTTTACGGCCAATGGAGGCAGAGGGTGAGGTGCCCTCAAACCTACCAGTACAGCAATGATAGCAAAAAATAAAAAAATTAAATATAAAATAAAAAAGCATGAATGTCATCATTCCTCTTGCAAAAAAAAAGCTCTGTGTCTCCCCCCCCCGCCAGTCATTTCTTTAAACAGCCTGAAGCTGGAACACATCACGAGGAGGTCAAAGCACAGAAAGAACAGAGCAGTGACAGTTTCATTTGTTACTTGAAGCACGTGACCAGCAGTCACCAATCCTCAGCCGTGATTGCAGTCCAGAATGTGGCATCTGGAAGGAAGAGACACTCACAGGAAGGCACTGATGTGAATTTATCAGCAAAGACAAACTAGCGAAAGGAATGACTTCGTGAAAAAAATGCTCCATTGGGTTAAAAATGAAAATGAGCACGCGGTATTCATTCCGTCTAGCTGTCCTTACGACTCCTGCAGTTTGTTACAACCTAATTCTGATATCTGAGCAGAAACATGTTAGTTTAGAAATGGGCATATTCTAGAAAAGGAACTGCTGACTGATTATTTTATAAATATATATGATATGCATACATTGATAATGATTTATTTTTTTAACATATATCTTCCTTTGTTAAATGTCCAATGATTATGTTGTGCAGAGAGCTTTAGTGATACAGTATGGTGTACACTAAAATACGAATATTCCAAATATAGCTGTTTGTAATATATTGCCCTAAATTTGACTGATAAATGCAAATGACAATATTATGAAACGTGTTCAGTTTAGGAGTCAGTCTATAAATATGAGATAATAAATAAGAGTGTGCAACAAGGCAGTAATAGATTGAAGGATTCCCATAATACAAATTACAAGTGCAAAGCTTAGGCAGTTTATCATGTCATCTTTACTCGGCTCTGAAATAAATTCTTACATTTATTCTGCATGATACACACAATAAGAAATAATTTAACGACTTCCTAGGTGGAGTTTGGGCACAGAGTAGCTTCCTGGAGCTAAGCAGTAATGGATTGGAAAAATAATCTGCCTCAGCACTGGATAGGTGCCGTGCTCCTGAACTCCTGAGGCCTCAGGCCTCCCCCCCAACCCTGCCCACGCATCCAACCACCAGCAGCAGGCCTAGAGCAGGCGAAAGGGGGAGGAAAGTGAAGCTTGCCTGGTTGCTTGTCTCAGAGCCTTCAGGCACTTGCTGGAGACCAGCTGTCAGAAGGTCCCAAAGCCAAACAGGGTCACTTAAAAAAGTCATTGCCTGCTCCTGTCGGCTACTCCTCAGCTTGTTGTCAGGCGCCCCACCCGATGCTCTCATTTGAGGAGGGTCCCGGCACAAGTCCCACTGCCACCAACTTTTTAGTGCTCTTGTGCCTAGGGGCTGCAAGGTACGGATGTTGAGGAAGGAAACGTGGGAACATTCCATTACATCTCATTTGCATTCCCGTGCTGGACCCCTGATCTACCCTCGGGTGAAGCCTGGAAATCCTGGTGGGACGTGAACAGGAGAAAGAGGGTGGAGACTTGGTGCAATAAGTGCCGCCCCCTCTTTCGTGACCTTAATACCTAGGAAATAGGCATGACCCCAGGGGCAAAGGTCAGGAAAATCAGTTCCTGAATGTCATGGTGACTCAGACTGTAGCAGCACACCATCAGATTCAAAGTGAAGTTATATGAAGCAAGTTTAACAGTTCAATAACCAGAACAAAGTGAATATATAAAGTGTACCTAGTGTAATATAATTGTGTTGCAAACAAGAGCTAAAGGGCAAGAACTTATTGCATTTATTCCGAGTCTGTCAGTGTTGTATTTCATGATGCATTTATCCCGTCCTCTCCTCCTGTCAGTCTGCTGCTGATGAAGGGATGGATACTGATTAATGCGGTGACCACAAACTGATTTTATTCCATTAAAGACAGTTCAGGTGTCCTTCTGCACGATGCTTCACTCCTCCATGACCCAATGGGTCAAGTACTGAAAGATTTGAAGGATAAAAGATTCTGCTGGATGTGCAGCAGTGGCACAGTCGGTAATGTGTTCCAGGTTAAGGGGCCAAAGGAGGGGACCTCCCATGTTCTCTGGGACCCTCTCATTTACATAATTGGGAAAAGCTCCGTTCACAGTTTGGGGCATCAGCAGGGAGTGTGGAGCACATGACTTTATAAGTGCAGATGTGGTTCCTTAAAGAGGCAGTTGCCCTTCCTGTTGAGGAGAATTTATTTTTGCTGCCTTTAATTGCTACATATTTCAGAGCATTAGCAGAAAGAAAGGACTTGCATTTATATAGCCCTTTTTATGACCTCAGAACGTCCCAAGGTGCTTGACATCTGTAATGTATGCCCCTTTGAATATGCTCACAGGTTTGTAGAGCTGTTGCATTGTGAGTGGTTTAGCCAGTCACGTGATGTTCACAAGACTCAATAAAACCCCAGTCAGTTGGGTCCAGGTCATCCACGATAAGGTATGCAGTTGTGAGCTTAGTGGATGAACTGGTAATGTGTAGTGTGATTGTTAAACCTTTGTTAGTAAACCAATTCGTTTTTAATAGCAATGTGTTGCTATGAATTCTTAAGCAAAGACCCCATGCAGCAAATATATTATAACAGCCAATGGAAAAATGGCGCATATCGGGTGCCATTCCCCCTGTGTCCAGTTTTCTAACTCTGCCCCCCACCAAGCACCCAGCATGTATCATCAATACATGGGGTTGTAGTTTTACCGCTTTCATTTTTTTTTTATCAGGTGTGAAACAGCAGTATCTGTCTTGCAGCATACAGGCCAATACAGTCCTTCCGCTCTCTTGAAATTTCAAGTATGCGCAAGAAAGAAAAGCAGCAAATGTCCAGTTAAATTCAAAGGCAAATATTTTGTTGAAGCCAGAAAGTGTCAGGGGAACAGGAGTAAGCCATTCAGTCGATCGAGTCTGCTCTGTCAGTCTACAGTGACAGATCACGTCCAGGTTCTATAAAGCATAATGGGGTTGATTCTACGGGAGGTGGGATCAGTGCTGAGAGAGGGGGTGGTGGCAAAGTGGGCAGTGCACATAGAACGCAGTGAGGCTAGGCTACGAGTTATTGCCGGAACTCAGTCACATGGAGTTTGTCAGCTTCCTGCCTGAATCCCAGTGAACAACCTATCTGGGGATTTCATGCGGCAGCTGGTTGTGGTCAGGAACCTGCAGGAACGGTCCCCGGCACTAAGGTAGGTTGCTCGTTGGGATGGGGGGAGTTGGCTGTGGTCACAGTTGAGAGCAGGAGAAAGTTCAGGGTAGGGGAGGCCCAAGGTTTCCTTGTGGTGTCCAGAGGTGTCAGCTGTGGCTCAGTTGGTAGCACCCTGGCCTCTGAGTCAGAAGGTTGAGGGTTCAAGTCCCACTCCAGAAATTTGATCACATAAAGCTAGGCTGATACTCCAGTGCAGTGCTGAGGGAGCGCTGCACTGTCGGAGGTGCCGTCTTTCTGTTGAGATGTTAAACCGAGGCCCCATCTGCTCTCCGAGGTGGATGTAAAAGATCCCATGAGCAGGAGAGTTATCCTGGTGTTCTGGCCAATATTTATGCCTCAATCAACATCACTAAGACAGATTATCTGGCCATTATCACTTTGTTATTTGTGGGAGCTTGGACATATAGGCTGCCACATTTCCTACATTACAATAGTGACTACAATTTTTTTAAAGCACTTCATTGGCTGTAAAGCGCTTTGGACCCCAGACATTGTGAGAAAATAATTCTCGATCCTCAGAGCCCATTTCAGTCATTTCTAAAGTCACCAACTGCTGCAAATGAAGGCTGGAATTTCCCTTAAAAAAAACAGGTGGGTTTGGAGTGTGGGGGCAGTCAAATTGTTAAAACTGTGAATCCCCACCTGAACCCGCCTCCATCTTTCACTTCTGGATTCCCCAGAGGCTGGACAGGGACATGGTGGGATGGGATGCGGCCAACCAACCCGCTCCCAGGGGGCGGTACATCAATTTAAATATTATAATGAGGCTGAAAGCCTCTATTTTCCATTTTATTTTGAATTGAACTGCCTGGGAACAGGTTTCACACAATTCATGAAGCCCAGCGGTTAAACCATCGTGGGTACTGCTGCATCCAGGGGCTTTGGGTCTATACCTCCCTCCTGGATCCAGGGATCCGACCATGCAGACCCTCCACAATCGGCGACCTCCCCACAAGGCCTCCGATCGCATTCCCAGGCCTCCCGCAGACCCCTCAGGCTTCCCCCACCACCAGGCCTTCCACTCCACACCCCACTTGATCCTCCGGCGCCCTCCGATTCCTGGCTAACTCCTATAAACCCCGGTCCACCCCCGCCCCCCCCCCCCGCCGATCCCCGATTCCTTCCCCTTCATGATCCCCAATACACCCCCCCCCCGATCCCTTCCCCTCCTTGATCCCCGATCAATCCCCCCACCCCCCCCGATCCCGATATCTTCTCCTCCATGATCCCCTCACCCGTGATCCTCAATTCCCCCCTCTTCGGATCACCAACCCCGATCATCGACCACCCTGGACTGGTGATCCTCGACTCTCACTAGCTGGCTGGCTGCAGAAGGAAATCCAAGGCCTCACATGCAAATTAGGCCCTGCCGGTAAATTTGGCAGGTCCCCACCTCGAATGGCCCCCCAACACCAACCCACCTACCAGGGTAAAATTCCCGGCGATGTCTTTCTGCGCTTCCAATGTTATCATCTGGAATAAAAGTATTTCAAATGTTGGGTAAAGTTAAGACAAGCCTGTGTCTTGCTGCATTTTTAGTCTAAATATTTGGAGGTCATTTTAACCTAACCCTCTGACGGGATCGGATCAGATGCCTGTTTTACACTCCTCCTGGTTGTACTTTCCATTGATGTCAATGGGCGGGTTAGGTTAATATTACCCTGCCCGAGATCTTCTACATTCAAACTGACTGGTTGCAGTTAGTTTGGTTTATATAGTGTGAGTCTTCCTTACATTTATAACTTTTTATTTACTGCGCAGTGATGGTCAATTTATGAGATTGTATAGTGGGAGGTACAGCGTTAGCCTTGGTTCAATGGTAGCACTCTCACCTCTTCTCAGTGTGTTGTGGGCTTAATTCACACACCAGAGACTTGACCACATAATCCTGGTTGACACTTGAGTGCAGTACTGATGGAATGCTCCACTGCTGGAGGTGCTATTTTATGGATGAGACATTAAACTGATCCTAGGTCTCTTGTCTCAGGTGGATGTAAAAATCCAATGGGTCTTTTTGAAGAAGAGCAGGACATTTCTCCTGGTGTAATGGCCAACAATTATCCATTGATCAACGCAACTAAAACACATTGGGGCCGAAATTCAGGTCTGCCAGAAAGCTAGTGCACCTATGGGTTTTTACCTGGTTTTGCCGTTGGGATCCATGATGCGACCATATGATCGATTTTCATAGTGGGGGCAGGAGATCGACAGGAAGGCAGGCTGAGGGGCTGAATATGGGTCGGGACTGGGACTTCGCTGCTGTCAATCAGCGGTGGAGTAGTGGTGACATCACAGCTTGTGTGTGCGTCACCACGCTCTCTCCCCTCCGTTAAAGGGGAGAGAATCTGTTATATTTTATCTTCGGCCACTGGGCCCTCAGGAAGGATTTCGGCTGGGCCAGCAGCCTGGCACCTAAGAGGGGGTGCCAGACTGCCCGTTGGCAGCCCGGCCAAACCCGGGGGCAGTATTTTGCCGGCCAATCGGGAAGTCGGCCGGCAAAAATAAAAACATGGCGGTCGCGGCAGTGTGCCCTCCTCTTGAAGGGCCGCCCCGCTGCCGGGCCACACACAGTCAGCAGAAGGAGCACCGACAGAAAAATCTGTTGGGGGAACCGTGCGCCAGGGGATCGATTTTTTATTGTGAATTTCGGGCAGTTTATTTTTCAGGTGAAGGAGCGCGGCAGTGTGCATTCTGATGACGCACTTGCGGCGGTCATCAGCATTGGGCCGGATAGGGTCCAGGCCAAATAATCCCCGACCTGAATTTGGGTCGGGTCGGCCATTTGATCACAAAGCTGCAGCCACAGGATTCCGCCGCATGGCCCACACAAATGGGCAGTAATGGGTCTTTCTGCGACCCTGAATTTCGGCCTCATTATCCGATAATTTCTCTCATTGCTTTTTGTGAAACCTTGCAGCGTGTAGTTGGGTGCCATGTTAAAGAAAGAAAGACTTGCATTTATATAGCGCCTTTCACGACCACCGGACGTCTCAAGGTGCTTTACAGTCAACGAGTGTAGACACTGTTGTAATATGGGAAACACGGCAGCCTGCTTGCGCTCAAGCAAACTCCCACAACCAGCAATGTGCCTAAAGGGAAAGAATTTGCACTTCACATCGAGAAACCAGAAATCCAACTGATTCTTGATCATGGGTCGGGAATTTCCTCAAAACAACTCCCACTCTGCTGCTGTAACTTTGCTGGAAAGTATGGCAGAAATGTGCAGCACATCTGGTAAAGTCACGGCCGTGCTGAGCGGAAGCCATTCCAAGAATTCCTGGCCATGGTGTTGAGTTTCTATAAGACACACCAAAGAAAAAGTTCAGAACAAGTCATGTTTGCCAATGATCTGATTAATCGTTCACAGGCAGCCTATGCAAACAGGGGCAGGCAATTAAGGAAGAACCTTGAACATAATTTAAAATACACAATTTTTTTTTCAATAATTACACAATGGCAGTTTTTTTCTACGACTAGTTTTCTCTGTAGATAAGTTCCGTTTAGTCCTGGTGATGTCAGTGTTATCAGCACCTTTAGGAGGAACAAATCATTTAAACTCTTCAGGGAATTGTGTGGCCTATTTGTAAAATAAAGCTGGTATTGTAAGACTGAAGAGTTGAGACGTTTCAGAGTCCGTTGGATAAATTCTAAGTTGAACCGAACCTTAACCTCTGTGACATAAAATGGATCAATTTAGTTTCTTGGGTAGCTGTAAGTGAGATGACACTTTCCTTGACATGCCATTATTTTCTCAAGTCACAATGGATGGGTAGGGGCATGGGGAAAAGGAGTGGCCAGCACTCAACTTTGTAATACCGATTTAGCAATCAAATGTTACAATCATAAAGAAAGAACATGCATTTAAATAGTACCTTTCATGTCCTCAGGATATCCCAAAGCACTTCACAGCCAATTAAGTACTTTTGAAGTGTAATCACTGTTGTAACATGGGAAACACAGCAACCAGTTTGAGCACAGCAAGCTCCCACAAACAGCAATGTGATAATGACCAGATAATCTATTTTTTTTCAGTGTATTTGTCAGGGACACCAGGGGGAATTCCCATGCTCTTAAAATAGAGCCAAGGGATATTTTAGGTCCACCTAAGAGGACAGAAAAGGCCTCGTTTTAATGTCTTATCTGAAAGACAGCATCTTTGACAGTGGAGCACTCCCTCAGTACTGCACTGAAGTGGTACCCTAGATTTTGTGCTTTCATCCCTCTATTGGGAATAAACCCACCTTCTGACTCAGAGATGAGAGTGCAGCTAACTGAGACCTTAAATGCACTTGTTCACATTACATTCACAGCCTTAAATGATTAAGGACAGTTCTTCAGTCATCTGAAATTTATTTCCAAATACAGATAAACAGAAACTTGCACACAGTGCATTACAAAAATGGAAAATTAACAATAAATCCAATTTAACATCAGAAATATCCAATTATAACAATATTACAATTTACTGTAATATAGTCTCAGGGGTCATAAAAACATAGAAACATAGAAAATAGGTGCAGGAGTAAGCCATTCGGCCCTTCGAGCCTGCAGCACCATTCAATATGGCTGATCATTCACCTCAGTACCCCTTTCCTGCTTTCTCTCCATACCCTTTGATCCCTTTAGCTGTAAGGGCCATATCTAACTCCCTCTTGAATATATCCAATATGGTCGGCCATTTAGGACTGAGATGGGGAGAAATTTCTTCACTCAAAAGGTTGTGAATCTTTGGAATTCTCTACCCCAGAGGACTGTGGATGCTCAGTTGTTGAGTATATTCAAGACAGAGATCGATAGGTTTTTGGATACTAAGGGACTCATGGGTTCTGGGAATAGTGTGGGAAAGTGGAGTTGAGGTAGAAGATCAGCCATGATCTTATTGAATGGTGGAGCAGGCTCGAGGGGCCATATGGCCTACTCCTGCTCCTATTTCTTATTTTCTTATGTTTTTATGGTAAAGGCTGATTTTGCAAGAGTAAATGCCACTTCAAGTATTGCATATTTCTATGCTGGAACCATAAGTATTTATTACATTGTAAGTTACTACTTTGCCCTTGTTTAGCTTAATGGACGTGTTAAAGATTTTAGGACATATATAATTATTTTGATATTTTAATACTTACCAATAAAAAATGCAATTGGCAGACATTTTCCTTGTGTGTAATTTGTGAAACATGGATTTAATAACAGCAACAACAGAAAAGTAACTAATTGTGACTTGTTTCCACACATCTCAATCACCTAAATTGGCACTTAACCAGAGAAACTGATCATAATGCCTTAAATCCAGACTATCTTGGTGAGTCTCTTATATTGATGACCTCTAGTTATGCTCTTCCCCACAAGTGGAAACATTCTCTCTGCAACCACTCTATTAAAACCTTTCATAATTTTAAAGACCTCTATTGGTCATCCTTCAGCCATCTTTTATCAAGAGAAAAGAGACCCAGCCTGTTCATCCTTTCCTGATATTCACATTTCTGGTATCAAACTAAACAAGGGCAAAGTAGTAACTCCTGTTGCTATGGAAATCACACCTAAATCCTTTTCTGTTTCTGCTTTTGCGAATGGCCACAATCTTCTCTGCATCCTCTCCAGTGCCACTATATCCTTTTTATAATATGGCGACCAGAACTGTACGCAGTACTCTAAGTGTGGTTTAACCAAGGTTCGATATAGGTTTGGCGTAACTTTCCTACTTTTCAATTCTGTACCTCTAGAAATAAACCCTAGTGCTTGGTTTGCTTTTTATGGCCTTGCTAACCAGTGCCTTACAGCCAAAGGGATCAAGGGGTATGGAAAGAAAGCAGGAAAGGGGTACTGAGGTTGAATGACCAGGCATGATCTTATTGAATGGCGGTGCAGGCTCGAAGGGCCGAATGGCCTGCTCCTGTACCTAATTTCTATGTTTCTATGTTTCTATGTTTTAGTGATTAGTCATAAAAGATTTGCACCCTCTTATACTGGCTCCTACCTAGTGATTTGTGTATTTGTACTCTGAGATCCCTTTGTTCCTCTATCCCACCTAGACTCCCACCCTCCAAGTAATAAGTGACCTCCCTATTCTTCCTATCAAAATGTAATACCTCACATTTATCTGTGTTGAACTTCATTTGCCAATTATATGCCCATCCTGTAATTTATTGCAGTCCTCCTCAGTATTAATTATCCTCCCCAATTTGGTGTCATCTGCAAATTTAGAAATTGTATTTTTGATTCCAAAGTCTAAATCATTAATATAAATTGTGAACAACAGTGGTCCCAGCACTGATCCTTGTGGAACACCACTACCCATGTTCTGCCCCTGTGAATAGCTACTCGCCCTTTACTCTGCTTTCTCTCTTGAAGCCAGCTAGCTATCCATTCTGCTAATTGTCCCCTGACTCCGCATTCTTTGACCTTGTTCATCAGTCTATTATGGGGTACCTTATTGAAGGCCTTTTGAAAATCTAGATAAATTACATCTACTGCATTACCTTTGTCTACTCTCTCTGTTACCACTTCAAAAAATCCAATAATGTTGGCCAAGCATGACTTTCCCTTTTGAAATCCATGCTGACTATACATTATTATATTTTTGCTTTATTGATGTTCTTCTATTTTCTCCTATCGTAAGGATTCCATTATTTTTCCTACCACTGATGTTAAGCTGACTGGTCTATAGTTCCCTGGACAGGTTCTATGCCCCTACAGGCATTACGTTAGCTATCCACCAGTCCTCTAGCATTACATCTTTTTCTAACGAATTATTAAATATGTGTAGTAATGCCTCTGCTATCTCCTCCCTGGATTATTTTAAAATGCGTGGATGCAATCCATCCGGACCAGGGGTTTTATGCTCTTTGAGTTTGGTAAGTTTATTTAATATATCCCCTTTTTAATTTTAATTGTACTTCTTCACCCAGAGAGTGGTGAACCTGTGGAATTCTCTACCACAGAAAGTAGTTGAGGCCAATTCACTAAATATATTCAAAAGGGAGTTAGATGAAGTCCTTACTACTCGGGGGATCAAGGGTTATGGCGAGAAAGCAGGAAGGGGGTACTGAAGTTTCATGTTCAGCCATGAACTCATTGAATGGCGGTGCAGGCTAGAAGGGCTGAATGGCCTGCTCCTGCACCTATTTTCTATGTTTCTATGTTTTATCTCATTACTAATCTCATCAGCCAATGTCGTGTCCACCTGTTCTATCTCCCTGGTAAATACTGAAGCAAAATAATTATTTAATATTTCTGTCATCTCTCTATCAAAGGATATGGAGAAAAGGCAGGTAAATGGGGTTGAGGTAAAGATAGGCCATGATCTAATTAAATGTCGGAACAGGCTCGAGGGGCTGAATGGCCAACTCCTGTTCCTGTGCAAATCACACCTAAATCCTTTCCTGCTCCTGTTTTTGTGAATGGCCAGAATTTTTCGTGGCTTCCTCCTTCCTGGTGTATCCCACTGGTGTTGGACTTTTCCCTATCCCACAATCCACATTGAATGGCGGAGTGGGCTCAAAGAGCCAAATAGCCTACTCCTGCTCTTATTTCTTATGTTCTTATGCTAAAGCTGATTTGCAAGAGTAAATCCCATTTCAAGTATTTCACGAGTTCAGATGAAAGGTCATCAACTTAAAACAATGGGGAGGAAATTGCGGTCGGAGGCTTCCTGCGGGCGAATGCCTCCGACCGAAAAAATATTTACGAAAATACCTGGTGGTCCCCGGAGGAAGGTAGGATTGCGCTCCGAGGTCTAGTTGCGCAGTCCAGCGTACGGGAACATGTCTTCCAGGATCGTATGCGTGTCCTGGGATCACGTGGGCCTGGACCACCAATCACAATGTAGTATTCTCATTCACAGTAGCTCCGAGCTCCCATTACTATCAATGAGAATACCCCTAAAATCAAATAAAACACAAACATAAATAAAAAAAACACTTCACTTTTTAAAAATTAATAGAAATTGCATTAAATTAAATGTTTTAGAGAAAAATGTATTTTTTGAAATGTAAAAAAAAAATGTTTTAATAGTGTTAAAAATAAACTTATCTTCATAGACAGGGTTTTTAATACAAAAATAAGTAGTAACATTTAATTTTTCTATGTTTTAAAACTCTTATGCTGGTAAAAGTAGGCTATATGCCTGCTTTTACCAGGCGTAAGAGTTTGAAGGACATTCGCTGGGCAAGAGTTGAGCAAATGGCCCAAATCTCCACCAGTGAGTGTCCTTCTCCTGGGGTCGCGTGTGATCTGTCATTTGACAGATCGCAAAAGCCGGTACTTGCCTCATGCACATTGCGTGCCAAGAACCGGCATTTGCGAGGCCTCTTCAGGAGCGTGTGCACATCATGCGCTCCCGGAGACGCCGCGGTTTTCTCTCTCCATAGAAGCTGCCAAAACTGCTGAGTGTTTCCAGCATTTTCTGTCAGACAGTAATGTGATCCTGGGATTCAAATGACAATCCACATGGCAGTTGCAAAATAGGACCCATCCAATTTGGTAGACCAACATGGCTCCTTACTGTAAGGGAAGGCATCGGATGTAACCAGATGGGGCTGTGCTTAGTTGAATTCCACATGCTACTATCCTACTACAAAATAGGACCCATTCATTCTGTACACATGTTTTATGTTTCTGGTACCAATGTGCATTACCTTACATTTATCCAGATTGATATCCATCTGCTATCCCTAGCTTAACTGCTTAATTTGTCCAGATCCCTTTAGATATCATCAATTTCATTAAGTGGGAGAATACAGGAATCATCTTTTTTTCCCATTTTACATTCAGTTTTGCTACAAAAACTGTGGAAGATCAATTAAGATCAAATGCTATTTAAAAAGGACGTTATTTATTTGATTGATGCTAAATGTTGCAATCACTTTTTCCTCTGCCACCCAGGAGACAGTGGGTCTCAGCCATTCCCGTTTATGATGTAATTCGAGAGTAATTTCCTGGTGCTACTGCCAGGGATTTTTCTACACATGGTCTGTGCCCAAACTGTCTCTGAGCAGCAGTTTTAAAGCATAAAACCCATGCACAAATGATAATTCTGAAGCGGCAATAAGAATCCAGTTTTATAACACTTATGTCAATTAAAAAAAGAATACAATTCTCTAAGATCAGCTTTATTCCATGGTAAACATGGACAGACATAATGAGGATTCCTCTATTCTGGATACAGGGAGCGAGTTAGACAGTAATGTGATCCTGGGATTCAAATGACATGTATTTATTTATAATGTTATCAGATTCTTTCAATTGTGTTACTATCGAGTGTTATCTCCCATACACTTGTTTATTATTCCTTTCAATTTCTTTTTAGAGTGACGGTGAAAACATTTTTAGTTTGCACCCTGTGCCGATACTTGATGCAACGATTTGAGGCTTGGCACAGGGCAGCAGCTGTGCCATCCTCATTTTCCTGATAATTACTTCTATCCCAGCCTCAGAAGAGTGCTCTTTAGATGCAACGGTTATTGCACAAACCTTCATAAAACCCTGAGTCGACAAATTGTTTCCAGGGACCCAGTATTTTTGCTGCAATTTTAAGGATTAATTTCCTCAGAATGTCAAAAATCTCATGTGGTTTTGGTTTCTCAGTGTAAGATTAGAGAAATGTGGCAGGGACGAAAGGGACAATGATTACCTTCGCACATCCCACCAAGGAGCAGGGACGAGGGTAGGGACCCTGGGGAAATGAGTCAACTGCCAAATGGTTTTTCCCTTTCTTTCAACTCCTGATGTCAAATATATGTAATGATAGTTTGCCAGTTTCCATGTAGTGAATCTTCCCCCTCTCAGTTACCTTCCCTCGGCAAAGCTAGAGTATATACAGCATACAGGTTGCAGCAACTCATCAAGCTTACTTCAACAACACCTCCCTTCCCCGTGACCTTTACCGCCAAGAAGGACAAAAACAGCAATATCAGGGGAACGTGATCACCCCCAATTCACACGTCATCCTGACTTGGAGCCATATCGTTGTACGCTCATCATCGCTCAATCGAAATCCTGGAATTCCCAACCTAACACCGCTGTGGGACCTCCATCACTACAAGGACTTCAAAGGTTCCTGAAGGAGGTCCACCATCTACTGAGGAAAAATAGAGATGGGCAATAATTGGCGTCTTGCCTGCGTCTCCCGCACCCTGTCAGCAAATTCTTTTTTAAAATTCAAGTGCATACAACTTATCTTCAGCCTAATATGAAGAACTTGCAATGATCAACTGCGTGTTGCATAATTTGAATGGCTGGCAAAACAAAAATACATTGGAGACATCATGCTGAAAGCAGACAGTGTTGATGCGGGGGCTTGAAGATAGAGTGAAGGCAATAATCAAAGTGGAACTGGTAGGAGCCAGTATAAGAGGGTGAAAATCTTTTATTAATCTTATAACATTCATTCTTATAATGATCCCCAGCATGAAAATTCACATATTGTACTTCCAAAATCCATCACACATTACTTCAGGAACTGTCTATTCTACAACTGCATAAAACAAAAACACAGTGGCAATCCGGGAACTCATTCTGAAGTTCCAGTGGAAATCTTTCTTTTGAGTACAAAAATGTATGGCACTTTGGCAGCAGTCTCGGAGGAGGTTTTACTCAGATACTGAACATAGGACAAACTGTACTTACTGGATTGTGGGAATATGTCGGAAACTGGAGCACAAAAAAGTAACTCAGGAAGTTTTCATTGTGTTGAAACCATCACTAAACAGTTAAGGAACCTTAAAATGGTGTCAGGAGCTTGCTGAGTAATTTCCATGATGTCAAGGGCACATTAATGATTAAATGTGCATTAGGACCTACTTGCACATTCTGTGTCTGTAACACAGTGACTTAAATTGGCAGGCAACACCTAGTATTGGCAAGCTTTCACTAACAAGTCATGGAGATTCAAGGTGGTGGCAGAATGATACACTCTCACAGACCTGGCAATGTGAAGCCCTTCTTGGGGCGAGGAAGGATAGGAAAAAAACTACCAGAAGGTATTTTATAGCGATTGGAAAAAAAAAAGGAACGGGTGTTCGTGTTAGTAACTGAAGTAAGTGCAATAAAACTTAGTTGATGAACCACAGCTGGAGTTGTGCCTCCCAATGTATCAGAAAATCATTGATGGTTGTGGACATAACCCGCTATATGAAAACAGGCCGTTTGTAGGAACCTAACAGAGTGAAAATGGGTTTACAGTAAAAGAGGAAACAGCTGGATATAAATTCAGGGTAGGCCGGGAACTGCATCTTCACCAGGAATGGGAAACATTGGCTGAGAGGAGGACTGGTGGGACGGCAGCCATGACTGATGAGAAAACAAAGAATCATAAAAAAAAAAGAAAAATGGAAAGTTATAGACAGCCAAAAAAAACAAGCGATAAATAGATTAGGAAAAAGCAAAGGAAATATGAAGCAGGGACAGGAAAAGGGATGCATGAATACACTCAAAAAGATAAATGCAAGTTAATGTAAATCTGATCAAAAAATGCACTGAAGAACTGTGGAGGTCACAGTCAGCTAAGATTTAGTGTTGTTCTTAATTAAGGAACTGCTTGGCAGCAAATGGCAACATGTGTTGGGATGTTTAGCCCCAGCCAAAAATGTTTCTTATTAAACTTTGAACTGCTTGAGCAGCCTGATCCCAACATGCTTTGTTCAGATTTTAATAGGAAAAAAAACCCCTGCAATAAGTCATCTTAAGAAGCCGGTATTAAAAATAAAGTAAGAGTTGTGTGACCTTTCCGAAGTTCTGTCCAATGAATAGTTCTGTCAATTTCCTCGCAGAGTTCTTTGGAAACTTTACAAATCCACCCCCCCACCCCCCCACCCGCCAAAAGTTGATGAGTTTGAGATCATGAAGATGCACAGTCTTTTCCGATGCTTGTGAATATTGCATTTTTTCAATTGTATTCTTCAGATGAATTCATATAAAACTATACTTTTCAAGAACATTCTTAAATAGACTAATATATACGTCAGCGTTTTTTCCACTTTTCCACTAGTCAGCTCAATAAAGAAAGAATGTGCCTTTATATAACGCCTGTCAAGACCTCAGGAAGTCCCAAAGCGCTTTACGGCCAATGAAAATTCCATCTCAAAATCACTTTGTTTGCGGTAAAATATGGATATTATCTAATAATATGAATTAAGCAGCATATGCAACACAACGAAGTGGAAATTTAGTGCTAAAAAAAATTGAGTTATCAAATAATTTGAAAGAAGTAACTTTGATTTAAGAGATTTCAATTGTATTTCTGGAAATGCTGCAACAATGAGATGTTTATTCATTTGAAACACAGCTTATTCTATCAAAAAGGATCCCAGAAACATTGCACTCAATGAGGTTTAAGCTGGAACATGCCAGCAAAATGGTAATTAAACATTCATGCAAACGACAAATTCTTTATTCCAATATTTAAAACTACTGATATATATCCTATCGTTTTTATCACAGCAGTAGTAATGCTGTAATGGAACTGAATTAATAGTGTTTACAGTTCCTTTCATATATCGGTGGATTGTTGTAATTTTATTAGCTACACTATTTACAATATCACCATTTAGGTCCTTAGAGGAGCAGCTTTTTTTAATTTAATATCGTGCAAGTTTATTTCACTGACAGCTATATTTAAGAAGAATCTAGCAGAGATGCCAAGATTATAAACTAAGATTTAAAATATTGCCACTTATATCTGGACGTCTGACAGGCTGCCATTGCGTATCCGAATAAAAAGCAAAAGAAAAGGAGAGAGCAGAGATGAGAAAGGGCCCAATTTTCATAAGTTCTCTTTCTTATGCCAGGGGTGTCCACCCCTTTTTGTCTTTGCAGGCCACATAGATGATTACTATAGTTGGTCGTGGGCTATTTTCTGAAGGTAAATTCACCAGTCTTGTGCTCCCAGTGGGGACCAATAATCCAAGGAGTGGTGATTTCCAACAATTAAACTTCAGTGTTGTAGATCCACCTCCAACATGCACTCTCCGCTGAACATGAGATCAGTGAATTTACTCTATAAAATTTGAGTAGTGTAACTATTAATATGCATATATCTCAAATTACAGATACTAATACTTCTTGGTATTCTGATTTAGTATTTAACTTGCTCTTTTCAAACCTTTAAGGTTATCATATTTATCATATCTTATGAGTGCCTCTGAAGAGCTAGGTCATCAGTGAGGACAAGAATTATAACACTGTCTTCTTCCAATCTAGGAAGACTTCTCAACAGGCACAAGAAGTAATGGGAAACCCAATCAAATTGGCAGACACAATGCAAATTACATAGTCAATGATGGATACATGAAAGTGTCTACAAGGCAGGATAATGTCATAACCAATGAGATTTGGAGCTCATGTCGAATATAATAGTCATCATAGACAGTCCCTCGAAGCGAGGATGACTTGCTTCCACGCCAAAAAGGGATGAGTTCACAGGTGTTTCAATGAGGGACCTAATATTCCAGATCCCGAACTACATTGTGAAGGGTAGAAGATGCCTGTGCTTGGATATTTTTAACGTATGGTGGCCATTGCACACCAGCTAGATCTTGATCCAGTGGCAAGGATTACCCAAGACTAACTGGGGACTAGCTCTGCTGCACAGACCGAGTGTGCACACACATCACAGTGTGGGCTGGCCCGTGCTGCCCCTGGGCTCTTGCCTCTTCTGGGCCCCAGATTCACGCCTCTCCTGGGCCCCGATCACTTCCTTCTACAATCTCTCGCCACTCCTTCGCCCCTCCTGCTGTGTCTGCCCGCACTGCAATCAGCGACCTGGCTTCGTAGCCGTCGCCCTCCTGCAGCAGCACGCGCTGCTCCCTGCAGTGGTATACCGCCACACGCTGCTCCCTGCAGTGGTATACCCCCGCACGCTGCTCCCTCCAAGGGCCCTGGCCACCAATGCAGCTTCTCAATAGCGGGGCATTTGCACTGTCTCCTGGAAAACTTGTAGCAATTCTCTGAAGGGCTGTTTCTCCAGAGTTTCCATCTAACTCCCACTGAAATGACACTATGAAGTTTAGTGCAAAAACTCAGAGCGTGCAAGTTTAGTACTTTCAGCTTCACACCAACATTAAACTGCAAAGTATAAGTCAGGTTTTAAGACATGAACATAATAAGAACATAAGAATTAGGAACAGGAGTAGGCCATCTAGCCCATCGAGCCTGCTCCGCCGTTCAACAAGATCATGGCTGATCTGGCCGTGGACTCAGTTCCACTTACCCGCCCGCTCCCCATAACCCTTAATTCCCTTATTGGTTAAAAAGCTATCTATCTGTGACTTGAATACATTCAATGAGCTAGCCTCAACTGCTTCCTTGGGCAGAGAATTCCACAGATTCACAACCCTCTGGGAGAAGAAATTCCTTCTCAACTCGGTTTTAAATTGGCTCCCCCGTATTTTGAGGCTGTGCCCCCTAGTTCTAGTCTCCCCGACCAGTGGAAACAACCTCTCTGCCTCTATCTTGTCTATCCCTTTCATTATTTTAAATGTTTCTATAAGATCACCCCTCATCCTTCTGAACTCCAACGAGTAAAGACCCAGTCTACTCAATCTATCATCATAAGGTAACCCCCTCATCTCCGGAATCAGCCTAGTGAATCGTCTCTGTACCCCCTCCAAAGCTAGTATATCCTTCTTTAAGTAAGGTGACCAAAACTGCACGCAGTACTCCAGGTGCGGCCTCACCAATACCCTGTACAGTTGCAGAAGGACCTCCCTGCTTTTGTACTCCATCCCTCTCGCAATGAAGGCCAACATTCCATTCACCTTCCTGATTACCTGCTGCACCTGCAAACTAACCTTTTGGGATTCATGCACAAGGCCAAAAAGAGTTTCATGCACAAGGACCCCCAGGTCCCTCTGCACCGCAGCATGTTGTAATTTCTCCCCATTCAAATAATATTCCCTTTTACTGTTTTTTCTCCCAAGGTGGATGACCTCACACTTTCCGACATTGTATTCCATCTGCCAAACCTTAGCCCATTCGCTTAACCTAGCTAAATCTATTTGCAGTCTCTCTGTGTCTGCTACACAACCCGCTTTCCCACTAATCTTTGTGTCATCTGCAAATTTTGTTAGATTGTTGGCTCAGGAGTGAAGAGGAGTAAGACTTTCTCCCTGGGGAGTTTCATTCCTTTGTGTTCTGGTATCAGGTTAGCCCCTGACTTTAGATGTATGCTGCAATAACACTGTAACTGCACTACTTTGCACCAAAACTACAGTTGTAGTGTAAAAGAAGGGGAAAAAAAGACTTGCATTTATATAGCACCTTTCACATCCTCAAGATGACCCAAAGTGCTTTACAGCCAATGAAATACTTTTGAAGTGTAGTCACTATTGTAATGTAGGAAATGTGTCAGCCAATCTGCGCACAGCAAGCTCCCACAAACAACATGTGGTAATGACCAGATAATCTCTTTTAGTGATGTTGATTGAGGGATAAATATTGGCCCAGGACACCAGGGAATAACTCCCCTGCTCTTCTTCAAAATAGTGCCATGGGATCTTTTACGTCGACCTGAGAGGGCAATCGGTGCCTCGGTTCAGTGTCTCATCAGAAAGACGGCACCTCCAACAGTGCAGCACTCCCTCAGTACACACACTGGAGTGTCAGCCCAGGTTTTTGTGCTCGAGTCTCTGGGGTGGGACTTGAACCTGCAAACGTCTGACTCAGAGGCAAGAGTGCTACCAATTGATCCACAACTGACACTAATGTGATCTTTTATATCCACCGGAGACAGCAGACTCTCTGGGGAAAAAGTCTCACTCTTCACTCCTAAGCCAATTCATGTCTTAACACCCGATATGGTTTAACATCTTATCCGAAAATATCCTGCCACTCAACTGAAACCCAAGATATGATCATTTTGAGGTCATTTGCTGGTCTTTTAAATTTTTTTCCTATATATATCTATATTTATATATATATAGATATATATATATACACACAGTATATATATGTGTGCATATGTATATATAGTTTTACATTTGTTTGAGAATATCTATTACTGACCAGTTTTTCTGGCAGCAATGGAGATTGTTGTGAGTAGTGAATGTCAGTGTGATTCATGCTTTGGATCTGCACCCACGTTCTCAGAAGAAGGTTAACAACATTACTGTAAGTTCATTGTGAGAAGAATTTTGTGAGATTAGTCCACCCTCAGGAGGCAGGTCGGTCACTGCAACTAAACTATAGAACCAATGGGAACCTGTTCAACCTACGTCGCCTCCAGGCTAGATTCAATGTCATCAAACTACAGTACACGGACGATGCTTGCATCTGCGCACACTCAGAGGCCGAGCTCCAAGCCATCGTCAACACCTTCACTGAGGTGTACGAAAGCATAGGCCTTACGCTAAACATCCGTAAGACAAAGGTCCTCCACCAACCTAACCCTGCCAAACAGCACTGCCCCCCACCCCCGCCCCCCCGGACATCAAAATCCATGGTTTGGCCTTGGACTATTTTCCATGCCTCGGGAGCCTACTATTGGCAAGGGCAGACATCGATGTTGAGGTCCAACACCGCCTCCAGTGTGCCAGCGCAGCCTTCGGTCGCCTGTGGGAGAGAGTGTTTAAAGACCAGGACCTCAAATCTGGCACCAAGCTTATAGTCTACAGGGCAGTAGTGATATGCGTCCTCCTATATGGCTCAGAGATGTGAACTATATAGAGAAGACACCTCAAAGCGCTGGAGAAGTACCACCAGCGCTGCCTCCGCAAGATCCTGTAAATCCACTGGGAGGATAGACGCACCAACATCAGTGTCCTCACCCAGGCCAACATCCCCAGCGTCGAAGCACTGACCACACTCGACCAGCTCCATTGGG
Organism: Pristiophorus japonicus; assembly: GCF_044704955.1. NCBI lineage: Eukaryota > Metazoa > Chordata > Chondrichthyes > Pristiophoridae > Pristiophorus > Pristiophorus japonicus. Next base: position 4,542,951 of record NC_091993.1, read on the forward strand.
TGGGCCACATCGTCCGCATGTCCAATACGAGATTCCCTAAGCAAGTGCTCTACTCGGAATTTCTACATGGTAAGCGAGCCCCAGGAGGGCAGAGGAAATGCTTCAAGGACACCCTCAAAGCCTCCTTGATAAAGTGAAACATCCCTACCACCACTTGCGAATCCCTGGGCCAAGACCACCCAAAGTGGAGGAAGAACATCCGGGAGGGCGCTGAGCACCTTGAGTCCCATTGCCATGAGCATGCAGAAACCAAGCGCAGACAGCGGAAGAAGCGTGCGGCAAACCTGTCCCACCCACCCTTTCCGTCAACCACTGTCTGCCCCACCTGTTACAGAGACTGTAATTCCCGTATTAGACTGTACAAGTCACCTGAAAACTCGCTTTTAGAGTGGAAGCAAGTCATCCTCGATTTTGAGGGACTGCCTATGATGATAATGACAATCTTTTAAGTAGGCTGCGTGCCTCCATTTTAACTGTTAAAAATAACACCTGCAGGCCAGGATTCCTGGAGCTCGGGAAACCCGATAGATGAAAGGAGGTGAGGAGGGACGGATCCATGAGGTAAATGCCTTTATTGCACTGCTGGAGGGCCAGGAGGAGCAGGAGTGTACCCCACCCACCCCGACCCACCAAGCTTACCGTGTAAACACCTCGCAATGTCCGATTCCCCTCAGCCCCTTGCGATGCCCCATTCACCCACCCCACCTACCCGCAATGTTCGATTTACCTGACATCTGCTCCCCGGCTGCTCTCCAGCCCAATAGATGAGCTGTCAATCTGGCCGACTGTCGGCCGGGAAACCTGTGGAAAAAATTTCCGGGATTCCCATCCGAAAATCCTCTCCCATCCCACTCTTTTCCTGGCTTGGAGTTTTTAGTTGGGGCCCTTAATGCAGTACTGAGGGAGTTGCACTGTCGGAGGTGCTGCCTTTTGGCTAAGATGTTAAAACGAGGCCCCGACTGCTCTTTCAGCAGGATGTAAAGATTTTGTGGACTCATCAGGAACAGCAGAAAGCTGCCTGTATTTCCGATAACAATGCCAAATAAAGCCAATTCCTGACGAGGGCCCCTTTACTGTAGCAGTACAACATTGTATTTCCCACAGCAGCCACTCTATGCCGTCACAAAATGTCTCATAGTTTGGAAAATGTTGCAGTCATTGGCACTACTCAGGAAACAGGAGCAGGGCCATTCAATGAGATCATGGCTGGCCTGTACCTCAACTGCATTTATGGAGCTAAGATGGGTAAATGCTGTTGGGGTGCTGATGACATTATTGGGCCACAACATTCCCATCTGCCAGGGGCAGGCGAACGGGTGGGCAATGCTCCTGTGTCAATTATCACAAATTAAGCTGGAAACGCTTTGTGATCTCCCCACAACATCTTAACCCCTGCCCGCATCATTCCTGCCGGGCGGGTGAGTTAAAATCTACCCCGTTTTGCTGTTCTCTGTGGCTTGCAGCAAGATAAAAGGGCTTCAATATAGCAGATGAGGTAGAGACCATGGCGGGGGGAGGGGGGGGGTGGCGGGGAGGGGAGGGGGAGGGCTGTGGCAGGGAAGGAAAGATCAGATAAACACCAGATTTACAAGGAAATAGTTCCAAAGGTTGGAAATAAAAGCCCATAATTTGCTGTCAAAATAACGCGAGGCTATTGGCACTCGCTGTTATTTATGCATAAATGCTACAGCAACTTCAGGTGAGGGCAGATGCAAGGTTAAATACGGAATCCAAAAGTTGCTGTCCGTGATGTGCTACACCGCTGTTATCTCTGCAAAATCAGCAACTTGCTGTCTGCCTCGCTATTGAAATGAAATGAATGGCATGTAGTTCCTGTACTTGCGCGGTAAATGCAAACTAAACTCGCCACAGCTTGTCCATTTCAGTCGAAGTACCCTTTTAACAATGTTATAAGTTTACTTACTGCCAATCAACCTCTCTGGCATGGAAAATTAACTGTTACAAGTATGGAGTCTCATTCCTTCAGGTTTTAATTATTTTTGGAGATTTAAAAAATCTAAAAGTTTACAATTTAAACTTTTCCCTTCTATCTCTTCTCTCTCTCTTAACCCAGTCTTCTTTTGTTCTTTTTATTTCTCTTTCTGTACCTGATTTGACATTGAATTCATCCACTCTAGTTTACACTTCTTTCTCAGTCCTTGCGCTGTTAATTTCACAATCCTTTACTCTGATTGGTTAAAGAAATACGCTGTTGTTTTCCCTGTTCACTCAGGCCCCAGATGCCTGGTTTTCCTCGCTGTCCCATTATCAGATCTTGTCATGCAAAATTTTAAAAACCTATATGTGCGAGAGCTAGAGCCCTGCACTGCAAATTTCAGCCCATTAATGTTTGCCGATGATTCATAGAAGAACTGTTCTGGGATAAAAGTCCATTACAATTGCAATTCAGTCACATGTAATGGAAGCACAAAAATTAGGAGCTGAAAAGATTTAGAAATTTGGGACCAAGCTCTAGGGAGTGTAGGCAACTTTGACTGGCGCAAAACAGCTATCGTCATCTGCTGGTAACCTTTTCCCAGATTACTTTTGGTTCTGAAACATCGAGAAAATTGATTGACTTGCTTAATTTCCTGGTCTGTGTTTCCATTGTTATTTATTTATTGTTGCTGATGACAAGAACAGGCTGTCATAAACATCACTAAACAACCCATGCCACCTAATTAGATTGGAAGACTTCACCTGCGCATGCTGACGAACATTTAACAGTTTTACATCAGCCGCCCAACATGGGGAGGTCAAAAGTCAATTGTTTGTTTGCCTTTTGTTTGGAGAAAAGAATCTGACAAAAAGTTGTTGTGGCCTGTCCGTGTTTGGGTTATTCTGACCTTGTGTCATTCATATCTCTACCATTAGAGAAAGTTGCAGGCAACTTTAAAATGCGCTTCGTTTAGAATGGTATCTATTTTTGCACAGTCAATGTATTATTCAACTATATTTTTATACCTGGCCTCAGAGGACCTCACAATTGGACTGCGCAATAGTGCTTTTTGTGATATCTGATATATTTGAGTTAGTTTAGTTCAAAAGTACAACACTGTGAGCTTGTTAACTGAAAATGACAATATGATTTTTGTCACCAACAAGGGAAATGTCTTAGCTGCAATTTACACACACCAAATACAGTTTGCAGCATCTTCTTAATTTCATTTTTTTTTTTAAACGGTGCTCTTTTGTGTTTAATATATGCACTGCAAATATCCTTCAATGACTCTCAGCCACATGTTGTCATAACAATTGAAAAAGTCTCACATATTTGAGTACCAGCAGCTGAGTGATATGAAACAGTTTCATTTTCTGTCTGAGTAATGTGCTTTCTTTTTTTTAACAGCAATAGTTAACATGCATTTCTGTGTGTATTACTGCACTGCACATTTTTTAACTTTGAATCATTGGACGGAACTTTCAACGCTAGTGGGAGGTGGGGCTTAAAACTAATGGTGTCAGATGGGTTGTCCGTTATACATTCCGTCTGATTTTCCTTTCCGGGCGGAGTGTAGAACAGGCAGCCGATCTAATGCCGTTAGTTTTATACCCTTGCAAAAGTAGAAAGTTCTGCTCATTGTGTCCTGTGGCTGATGCCAAAAAATGTCATATTATAGCATTGAATTTGGGAGTCCTTTTCTAATCTATTTCTCTGGCGTTTTCCCCAACAAGTTTCTTCTCTCCTGAATAGGTTGCTGCCATCTTAGGATACAGTTCCACAATGTCAACCCCTCTCTGGTACCTCATCCAAACTTACCCGTGGATCTCAACAGTGAGTGCTCACAGGCTAATTGACCATGAGACAAGTCTAATCCCATCCTCCTCCAATGTCCACATAAGCATAAATCCAGCAAGGAACATAGGAACAGGAGTAGGTCATATATCCCCTGGAGCCTGTTCCATCATTCAGTTGGATCATGGCCGATCTATATCTTAACTCCGTCTACCTCTATTGGTTAACAAGCCGAACAAAAATCTGTCAATCTCAGTTTTGAAATTGACAATTGACTTAGCCTCAACAGTTTTTCGGGGGAAGAGTTCCCAGACTTCCAATAGAACTTTCGGATCTCTGGATAACTCAGATCAGACCGGGAATCAAACCATAGATCTTCCTGGTCAGTTATTGTATATATTTAAGGTGGCGATAGACAGAGTTTTGAATGATAAGGGAGTCAATGTTATGGAGAGCAGGCAGGGAAGTAGAGTTGAGACCAAGATCAGATCAGCCGTGATCTTATTGAAAGGTGGAGCAGACTCGAGGGGCTAAATGGCCTACTTCTCTCTTATTTCTTATGTTCTTATGTATGCTGTTATGTTATGGCTCAACGCCTTCCTGGATAAAGTCCCTGATACATTGCAGGAGCATCAAACGGACATTTTAAAGAAAGACAATCGAGGTGAAAAAGCAAGTGAGACAATGGCCTTGGAAAACCATCATGGGTTACTGGATTATGGCGACTTCATGCAATTCTTCACTTTGCTATTTTAGCACAGGCATTGGTCATTTCTTTTAAATAGTTGAAACGCTTCTGCTAAAATAGGAAGAGGAATTTCAAACAAACACACTGAGCATTTGTCCAAACATATACCACAAAATAAATTCAAGATCCATGGGGGTGAGATTGGACACAGGCAGGAATGCAACATGGTGGTATTGCATTGATCACTCCTATACCCCTTACCCAATAACATCTACTAACTTGAACAGAACGGAATGTCGAGCGCGTGATATAACTGTCGGCAAATGCGATTGCGCCTATATTTTGCCTCCCATGTCTTCTATCCAATTTCACCCCCATGTGAATTTATAAATTCCACTTTAGACCTATAAATTAATAAAAAATATTGTAACTTCCAACAATTTGTTAAATCTATAACACTGCCTTTCAGTATGACATTCAATGTGATTTAAAGGAAGTGCTGTGGATGTACCATTTGTCCTCAAGCCAAAGATTTAAATCCATCAAATCCATCATCATTATTTTGCTCCACAAAGACGTCTTAAACCCAAATTTTCTTTTGTATGTTTTCAATAAATAGCTTTCAACATTCTTAAGTGAGTGCTACAAGTATATTCTTTATACTGGGAAATTTCTAGTTTTTGAAGAAATGCTGTATCAGTGAGACTTGAAAGCAACTCTTTGTTTGGTCGCAAGTCCTTGCACATCTGGATTGTATGCAAAAATTACGTAAGGAGCTCAGGCTGGATTTTAACTTGCCTTGCGCAGGTCTGCCAGCCCTTTTATGGATCTGATGGGTACATCCATTCACCAAAGTGTATTTTATGGGCTCACTTCTTTAAACTTTTTTCAGTTAAAAAAAACCTGTAAATTGTTCAGGTTGAATAAAAGAGCCATAGGGCGCCATACAAAGAGTATGTTTTAATAAAGATCACGGTACAGATAGGGAGAGAGTCACATAGAACCTTTGGGCTGAATTTTAGCAGACAAAGACGGATGGGTTGAGTTCGGGTCAGGTGGCAAAATTTTAAAATTTTGAGCCCCGCCAGTTCAGAGTTTTATAGGAGCAGACGGCCACCCTGTCCCCAGGAGGTGGGTTGTTCATTTAAATATGCTAATGAGGCTGACAGCCTCTGATTTAACCTGTGTACAGTTTTGGTCTCCTTACCTAAGGAAGGATATACATGTCATACAGGGAGTGCATCGAAGGTTGACCAGACTGATTCCTAGGATGGGGGCCTGTCCTATGAGGAGAGATTGAGTAAACCAAGCTTATATTCTCTAGAGTTTAGAAGAATACGAGCTGATCCCATTGAAACATATAACATTTTTGCAGGGCTTGACAGGGTAGATGCAGGGAGGATGTTTCATCTGGCTGAGGAATCTAGAACCAGGAATCACAATCTCAGAATAAGGGTTCGGCCATTTAACTTCTTCATTCAGACGGTAGTGAATCTTTGGAATTCTCTATCCCAGAGGGCTGTGGAGGCTCAGTCTTTGAATATATTCAAGACAGAGATCGATAGATTTTTGGATATTAAGAAAATCAAGGGATATGGGGATAGTGCAGGAAAGTGGAGTTGAGGTAGAAGATCAGCCATGATCTCATTGAATGGCAGAGCAGGCTTGAGGGGCCGAATGACCTACTCCTGCTCCTAATTCTTATGTTCTTTGCAGGCTCTACCCTGGCCGTCTGGGTTTCCCAGGCCTCGGGAAACCCGTCAGCTGAAGCAAGGTGAAGGCAGCTTTGGGGAGAAGGTAAGTGCCTTTACAGCACTGGTTGTGGACCAGGAGGAGCAGGAGTGTTCCCCCCCCCCCCAGTTCCCCAAGCTTCCCTTCCATCAGACCCCACGCTCCATCTTTCTGCATCACATTGCCAATTTAATGCAAATTAGGGACAATTATGTACTGTAATCCCGCACTCACTAGGAAATGGAATACGACTGATTTAGAATTATTCCTAGGTGGTGACAAAAGATGTAAATAAAACAGAGACCAAGCCAGAAATGGAGCGATTAAGTGGATGATTAAATGCTTGGTGAATAATAAGTATCTTGGGGAGGTTTATAAAGGTAAAGAGGTGAAGAGGCAAATAGGTTTAGGTAGGGAGGTTCCAATGAGTAGGGTTGAGGGTGGATAAACTCTCTGGGACTAATGGTGGGGTGCAGGGAGAAAGCGATGCCCAGAGACCAAGGAACAGAGAATAGAAGAGGAAATATCAGACTGGAGACAATTGCAGGGATAGGATGGGGCAGATCCATGGAAAGATTTAGAGGACACATTGGGGGATTTGGAGCTATTGTAGGTCAACAAGGTGATGGGTGAGTGGGACTAAATGTGGGGATATATATGTGGAGCAGAGTTCTGGACTATTCAGAGTTGATAAAGAGTGGAGGAAAGGGAAACCAGCAAAGAGACTGTTGAATAATTGAGTCTGAAGGTGTTGATGGCATGGACAGGGGTTTCAATAGCAGAGACAATGAGGTAAGGGCAGAGATGTTGAAGGAGGTGAGGAGATATAAAGCACCACAGTCAAAGAGGATATTAGTCATGCCTTTGGCTGAGACCATTTCGATGCCGTGTAAAGGGCAGAAGGACTGAAGGGATTCAAACAGGAAATTTCTGGAGATACTACGGGCAAGAGCTGTACAGCAACTACACAATCAAGGACCTTAGCGAGAATAAGGAGGCTTGTTGTCAGTTAATATTATCAATGATATCTGTGTTTCACTTGTCATGCAGATTAATTGTTCATTTTACAATATACTGAAAAGAATTGAATAAAAATCAGAAACAAATGTCACTGCTCATTGTGCTAAAAGGGAACGAGCTGAATCATATATTGCCATGTTATGAGAAATACAGCTCGGAATACTGACATGTTTCACCACCAGGTGATGCCATTGGTTCTTCTTCGTGCAATGCATTCTGGGAGAGATTCCATTACTGCGGACAGATTATATATGCGAGCTAAAATGTCCATCTGAATTTTTGTTCATAACATATTTATTTTGGTTATGAACTACAGATCTCAGATGTTTTATGTTACTCCCCTAGTAATGAAAAAAATATGTTTTCAGAGTGCATTGATGATGAAATATAAAATATGTTAAATTCTGCAATTTGATACATGTAGGAATGCCAAAGGCTGTCAATATAGTGGTTTCACATCAATTCAATCATAGTTCATGGCTGTTCAATAAAGCAACTCGCGTTTGTCAGACACTAAACAATCACGTCGGTCATTAAGCACACTGAGCTTAATTTTAGATATAACTTGCTGAGCCCTCCAAGTAAAACTGATTTCGGTATCACTAGGTGGCTTAGGAGTCGATACAGGAGGCGCCTTGTTGCAGTGAGCTTGCCCTATTTTGTGATAAAAAGCTCAAGGTTACCTCCCTGGCTGGAACATTGTTTACATTCAGAAGGCGGGATAAAGCCAACTAATGAGATTGCCACTTCATGACATTTCCTGCAGTATGTTCTGTCTAAATGAGTTAAAGGTGGTATTCATTTTTCCTATTTTCGAAAAAAAATGCTTGCTGCTTTCAGTTCCTTCGTGTGGCAGCTCTCCAATAGTCTAGCCTTCACCTCACGAGGCAATTTGAGCTGGGGTAGATCTCTATTTTGCTCACTTTGTCATCTTAATTAAGCAAACCTCAGTCTAAACCAAAAGGAAACATCACTTAGTGCTGTATCCTGTATTGTTTGAAGCACAGAGGATGCTAGGGAGATCTGTCACTTTTGCTGTAGGCTTGCCTTGTGTGTGCAAGTTCTTGCAGGTGTAAAATTGTTTCTTTCATCATTTGCACCAACACAAATACATTCGATCCAATACTCCCGTTCTGGGGATATTTCATTTTTTATATGTTTGGAACAGATGAAAATACCAGCTTTGTATCAGCATCCTTCAACAGCAGTTTGATTTTCTTCCCTAGAGGAGATAGGGTAGGGCAGATTTTTATTTTCACTGCTTGGGCGGCAATCTGGCAGTACGGACCGCATGCCCGTTATGGAAACCGTCTGATTTTCACTTCATTAAAACCAGTGGAATAAAAATTGGGTAGCTTCTATAACAGGATGGATATCTGTTCTGCCAGATCACCATCCAAGCAGTGAAGACAAAAATCTACCCCCGGTGTTCTTTCCAATTCTTCAGGACCAAGATAAACGCTAGCGGAGACAATATAAAACAGGCAGGAGTTATTGCAGCATGGAAGAATGATTCTTAAGTAAGGAGCTGGATTTTTACAATTGTACCTTTTTGCCTGTTCATCAAAACAAATACAAAACCGGAGGAGAAAAGGGTAACACATTGCTTGCCGTTCTTTCACAGTTAGCCCCATTTGTAGCCCATACCCAGAGACCGGAAGCCTTTTCCCTTGAAGCAGAGTACTATGTCAGAAAATTGGCTTCAATCAAAGTTTTGGATCCTGAGTCCTGATCACAGAACTTCCTATAAAAAGGCTTTAAAATTGGCACTAAATTGTTAGTGGCTCTGAGAAAGGTCATCAGAATGGATGGTGTGGGAAGTGAAATTTTGCACTAATGCGTTTTGAACTGCATTGCTCCAATAGTACAGACTAAGCTTTATATTGCTTGTAACCTGTGTTATACCTAGACTGGGAGTATTTGAACTGACAGTGGGTGCCATAAAGCGTAGAAATATTTCAATCTTCGGTATGGACTTACTACATATTGATAGCCATTAAATATTAACTTCAAAAGAGCAGGCCGTGACCTTTGTATTTAGTATTTTTGCCATTGAGTCATGCCACACATTCTGCGGTAATTTTAACTTTAGGCAATAGTGTCATGGGGGATATCAGATTGGTTGCCCACTATCTACCCCAACTGATTATTCCTTCCATTGCTTTTAATAGTTCAATATCGGCTTGAGTTAAAATGATCACCTCTGAGTTGCACAAACTTAATTTACACATATGTTTACACATACATTTACACATATGTTTACAGTGCTTTGTGGTGCATTGGAGGACTGGATAGAAAACAATCTTAATATGGGGCACAAAGCACTAGGCTTTGCATTTATTGGTCCAGGTTGAAATGAAGGCCATTGTCTAGATTTCCATGCTGTGTGGTAAAATGATCAGGGGCTGTCAAATGATACTAAACAAAACTGAGCGAAGCAATGTCAAATATGAGCGAAGTTTTAAAGTTGGTGCAGAGCTAAACGAAGGCGGTCATTTCTAAAACCTACACTAATTTGCAGAGCAAATGGTAAATTTCAGTACCAGTAAAGTATCAACCAATATCAAATGATCTTTATTTTATAGTTAGGGACAATGGCAAAAAGCAATACAAGTTACTTTTCCACATTTAGGAGACATTAAAATATGTGACTTATTCTGATGGTATTGCAGTACGCTTTTAAATACAAAGGTATTTCTGATATCATTGAAAATATTTGCTTCATCAAATGAGTTCTTATCTTGAATGATGATTTTTAGTCCAAAATTGAATTATATGTCATTCATACAGTGATACTGTGCACCATCCCTAATCTGCTTAAATAATGGCAAAATAGTCATTGCATATCATGAGAATTTATGTTATTATATATCTATAAAGGACTGTGTATCATCCTCCGCCACAGCTCAAAGATTGAGCTGCCTATTATGATCATCATAATCCATATTGATTCATCAGTTGGTATGGGACTACTTAATGTCCTCCCCTTTGCCCATTGATATCAGTAAAAGTTACTGACATTCTGCAGTTCAACCAGATGTTCAAATTAGGGATGAGACTTCAACTGAAGGAAGAAGCCCAAACACATTTCACAGCAAACAGCTGAACTTTGTACAATTTGGGTGGCAAAAACAGACAGCGGGTTTCAGGAGTAAACATTTGTGAAGATAAGCAGGAAAAATGCTTCAAACAAAACTTATCATTGACTCTGTGTGCACTGCAATGATTACATAATAGTGGAAATTAAGTAAACTTGCAACAGTTTTTATGTGTATTGTACCATATTATGATGACGTGATAAGGCTAATTAATTGAAACCAAGGAATCATTAATACTGCAGAGAACAAGTATTCACAATTATAACTACCCGCGGCTTATGGGACTCCCGCAATGGCACGTCAAGTTTATCCAGCGATAAATGAATTAAGAATGGCAGAATGACCTTCCTTATCCATAATTCGGCCAGATTTTCGAGACGTTTGCGACCGGGTTTCCTCCGCGACTTGACCCTCCGCGGCGAAAACCCAGTCACAGAGCCCGGGCGGGATCATCAGACACCTGTTTGCAGCGGCGTTTCCAAGTACCGCCGGGGAGAGGTGCGCCGACATGCAACGACTTGGATTGTGTCTGCGTTGGACTTTCGTCACTCTCCCGACCCGTACACCACGCCCAGAATAGCGACAGGTCAAACCTGTCGGTGCAGCCCAGCCAGCAGAGGTAAGTATGAAAACCTGCAAAAAAGGTAAGTTAGAGTTTTTATTTTTCAATTCTTTTTCAGCGATTTGCTAGTTAAGGGTTTTGTGAATGTTTTAGGAATGTTTTTTGCAATTTAATTCCCGCCCCCCACCTTCCCAAGGCCTGTTTCGCAGTGCTCCCGGTCCCGGACTAAATTTGGCGAAACTCGCGTTTTTGCTCCGCAAATCCTCATGCAACTTACTGATACTGCGCATACGTAAAACCCGAAAGTTCGGCCTAAAAATGACAGCGCAACGTAAATGTTAATTTTCACATATCGCTACTGTTTTCGCTGAAAAACCCCGAAAGCTGAAAATCGGGCCCATTATCTTGTGAACAGATGAGCCATACAGATCAGAAAAGTCCCAAGTTCGATCACCAGTCTATTGCTATTTACTGCACTTGGTAGATGTCAGCTGAGGACAGAGTTGGATTCAACTTGATTGGGATCCACTCCCCCTCCACCCCTGGCAACGACTCACAAATGAATAATGCACTTGGGCAAGGTACTGGCATCTGAAAAATGTGCACCAGGAAGGAGTCAAAATCTAGAGGAGAGATGGGGGAAAGAAAAACTGGCAAATGAAAAAAAGGATCCATTACATAAATTGAAGTCTGAATCATGATATGGTCATGAAGGCCTATGTTATGTTTGCAAATGAGGCTAGATTTGCATGATTTCACCTATTTTTCATTTGTAGCAGCTCAAACCATATGCATTGTCTAAATTCCTTTCCTAATGTATTTTTCCCACCAAACTACATGAGGAATGCTTTGTTTATGCAAACTGGTTTAATGAGTTCAACTACAAGCAGCTTTAAAGGCGCAAGTAAATCGACGATAGGGTAGTCTCAAATACAGGCCTGCTCCAGAGCTGAAACAATTTAGACAGCATGGTAGGATATTTTCTTGATTAAGCTGTTTTACCAAGGCTGGCAATATTTTTCAAGCAAATCTTAGAATAAGACATTGAATGAACCTGTAAATATTTGTGTTGAAATAAAAAACGATTATTCCGCATAGTAAAAGACAACGTTTAACGATAACTCAATAAAAAGTGAAACACGACTGAATAATTCTCCAATTACAGCTCCCTTTATTACTGGGCTTATTCTTCCAAATCTTTATACAAAGAAGAAACATGTGTTAACTATTTCCATGAACTTTTTGTTGCATAGCATTATACATGCAGTTAATCGAAACCTTGGAGTGTGCTGTACAGAGAATAATGGATGTCTGGAAACGATTATAGGACAGCAAGGTTTATTTGGGGGATTCAGTCAATGTCACAAATTCATCTGAATTCCACTGTCTGAATGTAGTTATTGTTTGATATTTGTTACTTTTTATAATATATACTGTTCCTTCCACCCTTTTAACAATATATATTGGAGAGAGGCTTCAGTTGTTCAGCTTGCACCAACTGTTATTGCTGATGTTAACTGTCAATGAGCCCCATTATTAATGCACAATTCAGAGGCCTCGCATCTCCCTTTCTCATTCAAGGAGGAAGGGTCAAGGTGGGAATTTCACCTGCCGCCCCGACCCCATCATGACTCAACCCATTTTTCTGGTTCAGGGATCATTATGCTGCAGCACACTTAAAGGGGCAGAGGATAATATTTTACTGAGGCTTTCAGTTCAGGAAATGGGCGGAAATGGAGGGAGAGGAGCAGCTACTCGGCCTTCTCCCTCCATTAAGGGACATCAGGGCCTTACTGCCACCACCTTAGTAATTAGTGTTTGACTTCTCTTGGCTGTTCCAGGGAGCAGCTGTAAAAGGGACGGACAACCGCGAGACCCTTGCAACCCCCCTTCCCTCTCCCGGACTTTTCCCTCAAGTCATTTCCCTCATCACATTTGTGCTGTTATTTTGCTCATTATTGGTCACACAGTTGGCTCCGGCTCTGTTGCTTACTTTCCGTAGCTTTTACTATTTCTCTTTTTCAAGCGACCATTTCATTTATTTCTGAAAAAAGATGGATTCTTCCTTAACAATAGTTTGCGGCAGATTATTCACATTCTCATCATCATTTTTTCTAATTTACCTATTCATTTTTTTAATGATTATCTGAAATTTGTACAATTTCATTACTGTCTCACTGACCAATGGAGACAATCCATCACAACTAACCCTATCAAAAAATTGTTAGAATCTTGAAAATCTCTATTAGATTACTTCTTAACCTTCTCAGATCTAGAGAGAACAGCCCTAATTTATTGAGTCTCTTTTCAAAACTGTAACCCCTAATCTTAGTGAATCTATACTGATCTTTTCTTTTGCTTTTATTGCCCACCTATAATTAGGGTACTCCAAATGCAAGTTAGGTTTTGTTGAACTCAAACACTATCTCCTTGGTTTTGTATTCTACGCCTCTAAATATGAAACCAAGGATTCGGTTTGTCTTTTTCATGGTCTTATATATTTGCACCATCATATTTATTGTTCTTCAAAGCCCCGTTTTTTAATCCAGCTCCTAACTCCTGGGTTCTCATTGTCGGGCCTATATCCGATTCTTCCCTAAGTCCAGTTTTGACTGATCCCCTCCCTTTCTAGGAGCCTATCTCTGTAATCTCCTCCCACCCCACAACCCCCCGCGATATCTGCGTTCCTCTAATTCTGCCCTCCTGAGCATCTCTGATTATAATCGCTCAACCATTGGTGGCCGTGCCTTCTGTTGCCTCAACCCTAAGCTCTGTAATCTCCTGCCTAATCCTCTCTACCTCTCTTTCCTCCTTTAAGACACTCCTTAAAACCTACCTTTTTGACTAAGCTTTTGAGCATCTGCTCTAATTTCTCTTTATGTGGCTCGGTCAAATATTTTGTCTTGTAACACTCCTGTGAAGTACCTTGGATGTTTTACTACATTAAAGGCGCTATATAAATACAAGTTGTTGTGGCTCCTGTATCTGTTCTGTTATCTCCCCTACCCTGACTCCTGAGAGGCAACGCACCATTCGAGATTCATATTTACATTCTGCAAGTGACTGCCTACCCCTACTAGCATGGCATTCCTGCACTAAATTTTTGCCGCTTGGGTGACCAATTGCTGGGGGATGGCCACTTAACTCTTTTACGCTGCCCCACTATTCCTCTTTAACAGTGCAGAGTCAACTTGCTGCAATGTGCACGCCAAGAACAATCCCTCCTTATATATAATGCAGATTGTCTCTTGTTTCTGAAGCTCAGTAATGTTGAGCTCAACTGAGTCAACCTGGAAACGCTTCTTACATTTAAGGTTGTCCAGGACGTTCATCAGGGTAGATTTTGAACTTGCCACCTATGTGTCAAACTGGCAAAGTGGATTGGTCACCCGTTATAGAAACCATCTGATTTTCCTTTCTGTTGACTTCAAAATTAGGCAGTTTCTATAATGGCTAGCCGATCAGGAACGCCATTGCTACACGTGAGCGGCAAGTGTAAAATCTACCCCAGAGTTTCCATATATTCACACATCGTGTTCATTTAGCACAACACTAGTTTCCACTGTCCTGCCACAATAAATGGACTCAGTAATTCAAATAACTTAAAATAGTTTCAAGCCAAAGGCAAGAAAGAAAATGAAAGACTTGGGGGTAGAAATTCGGTCTGCTTCCGCCTCTGTTTGTGCCCAGAGGGGCTGTACTGGTAGCAGAAATCATTTCCGGGTGGGTGGCCAGCCTCCAACGCCACGCTGGGGCATTCCGTACCGGTTTTGCGGGGTCACGGAGCAGTACTGCCCAGGAGAGGCGAACCAGTGGGCGACACCACTCAAAAATGTGGTTTCTGGGAGACCCCTAGCGCCTCATTGCGTGCCATAGTGGGATCGCCTGGGAAAGCGGGTGGTCTGAGCTGTTCCGACGGCGGTGAGGGAAGGATTGTCTACCTGAGGTAAATGTGATTGTTTTATAATATTTTCATTTTTGCGCTTTATGTTTATGTGGTGTCAGTAAAGTATTGGGAATGTTTCTGGTGGTTTATTTGTCGATTCGTTCTCCCAGTGAAGCCTCTCTTAGGGCGCTCCAAGGCCGGATCTTTAGCTCGGGATTTTCAGTCGCTCAGCCGAACTAGCGCCGTGACGGAAGTGTGGATGCCTCCATTAGCGCCCCACACTCAGACCCCAGCTGATAAATTTTGCGGCTGCAGATGCAAACTATTTCCCGGCGCAAAATTTACCGTCCCACCACCATTACTGCCCTAATTAGCCCCCAACCGAATTTCCACCCCTTTCATTTATATAGCACCTATCACGACCACAAGATGTCCCAAAGCACTTTATAGCCAACGAAGCACTTTTTGAAGTGTAGTCACTGTTGCAATGTATTAAGTACGGCAGCCCATTTTGCGCCCAGCAGCTCCCACAAATAACAATGTGATCATGACCAGATCATTTGTTTTCAGTGATGTTGATTGAGGCATAAATATTGGGCAGGACATCGGGGATAACTCCCCTGCTCTTCTTCGAAATAGTGCCATGGGATCTTTTACACCAACGTGAGAGAGCAGACAGAGCTTTGGTTTAACATCTCCAAAAGATGGCACCTCCGACGCTGGGGTGTCAAACCTAGATTTTTGCACTCATGTCTCTGGAATGCGACTTGAACCCACAACTTTCTGACTCAGAGGTGAGAGTACTACCCACTGAGCCACAGCTGACAAATGTACTTCAGTATCAAACGCCAGTTCAGGCCAAACTCCTTGTGTTCACTCAGCTATCTTCTCACCCCATTGGCCTCATAGAACTCAATCAGGAGTGGAAACCCTGACCGATCTTTCCCTCCCTCAGGCTCAGATTGCTGAGGCCACTTGGTTTCATACTAGTCTGCAAAAATATATATTTTTGCAAAAGCACAGCCCTGAATTTCAACTCGGAGCAGGAGTCGGTGCGGGTGAGGGCAGGGACGGAGGGTGAACAGTAGTAACTCGGGACTCAGGTAAATAGTTGAGAGGTGCTTCGGTCGGGAAGAGGAGGATGATGGCAGAAAACCAGAGGCCTAAGCGTTCTTTGTTGGGGTTGGAAGAGCACTCTTGCTCCTCTTGTCCCCTGCAAGGAAGGTAAATAAAAAGAAAATCACTTATATTTTTGGACCTCTTCCCACTTGATTGGCCTGGTGGGGAAGTCACAATGGCTTCCCCACAGCAATCCGGTTAAAATTGAAGTCGGGCCTTAATGACATCATAGGAGCCTGATCTGAATATTTAAAGAAGGACCCTGCTGTACCCCTCCCCTGCTCAGACGGGCAGGTTAAGATTGGAAGCTGGGGGAAAGGCAGCAGCCTCATTGTGGGTAAATATCCGTGGCCATTTTAAGTGCCTGCCTGGTTTCTGCCCAGCAGACAGGGTCAAAATCGGCTATTATATGTATATAACTGGAGGAAGGCAATGCAGAGGAGGCAATGGTGAATTGGCAACAGAAAACTACAAGTCACAGATGCGCCCCATGACTCAAACTGATGTTTTATTTCACAGTTTGATACTGAGTTATTGAGTACCTTGTATATATATTAAAAAGCTGTTTCCTGGGGCTTTGTTGATGTTGTAAAAGGCAATACTAATCAGTTTTGACAAAGATTTTAATCCACGCAAGTACTGGAAGAAAGGATTGTATTCTGATGCAGAACAGCGCGTTGTGAAAGCACACAGCAGTAACTGCAACTGAAAAGCAGAGCAACATACCTGACATCATCGCAAAGTGTCATCTAGCCACTATAAGATTCAGTCATGCTGTTTTACTTTACTTCTACATCTGGAAGTTGAAGAAAAGCATGTTAGGGTTCTTTTCTATGTGATCTGATTTTCATCTGAGAAAAAATAGAAGAACGGTAATTCAACGTTCAATATTTAAGTAATTGTACCGATAATACGTTTTACCAGGAACAGCTCTCTGAGGTGAACCATGTTGGTTGCTCATGTCATAAAAGAACAGAGACCGCAAAACCTAGATTAACCCTGAGTGCCAAGACTTCTCAAGCTGTACGCATACTTTCAATTTTAAACCGTTTACCAATGACAAAATGTACAGAATCAAATAGAATCATCATTTAAGCAGTTTAAATATTTAACATTTTATTATTATTTTCCAGTACTCAAAGGGATTGGATGATTGAGTTGAGAAATAGGGGTTTTGAGTTGAAGTATTAGTTCTGCCGATTCTTCAGTATCAATGCTAGAATGTGTTGTTAGGTAATAAAATATTGTCTATGTAGAAATATGCTTGCACAATGACATGTTTTACAGATCCTGTTGCTTGTTTACTATCTGTCTGTGTTTGAATACCTTTTCACTTTCTTACCCTCAGTCTTTCCAAATCTGGAATCAGGAAAGGAGAGGACAGATGAGCTTTTAATGTGTTCTCACTTAGCTTTATGTTAAAGTTAATAGTGTCTCATATGCAGTGACCTTTCACTGTTTAATGAATGGCTATGATGCGGCACAGAGTGGAGCTAGGCATGTCCCCACAGAGAAGAAGGGAGAGTTGGGAGGTTGCTCACCCCAGGGCACTCTAGCATGCTTTGCAGTGACAGACTGAGGACTGGCATTGGCAGAGCCCTGACCTCTCGGCTGACGTTGCCTCATGGAGCCTAAAATAGAAGGGAATAATGTAACCAAACCAAATAAGAAAGAATGCAATACATTTGACAAGGCTTTGTCATTTATAGATGCTGCCCCTAAAATAAAAAAAAAAACAATCATTTTAAAATAAATTCACTAATCTTTCAGAATATAATTTAAGACCGTTTAACTGCTACATAACATAAAGGAAGTTTCTTGTGATAGAATTTTGGCACAAGTTGAACTTAGAATTATAGTGGATAACTTAGTGTGACCAACCCATTGATGTCAAATGCATGTTAGAAAGAAAGAAAGACTTGCATTTATATAACGCCTTTCACAACCATCGGACATCTCAAAGCACTTTACAGCCATTAAATTACTTTGGAGTGTAGTCACTGTTGTATTGTAGGAAATGCGGCAGCCAATTTGCGCACAGCAAGCTCCCACAAACAGCAATGTGATAATGACCAGATAATCTGTTTTTGTTATGTTGTTTGAGAGATAAATATTGGCCAGGGCACCAGGGATAAATTTCCAGCTCTTCTTTGAAATAGTGCCATGGGATCTTTTATAGCCACCTGAGAGGGCAGATGGGCCCTCGGTTTCACGTCTTATCCGAAAGATGGCAACTCCAACAGTGCTGCACTCCACTGGAGTGTCAGCCTAGATTTATGTGCTCAAATCCCTGGAGTGGACCTTCTGACTCAGAGGCAAAAGTGCTACCCACTGAGCCACAGCTGACTCCTACTACATTACAACTAAATGATATCTATTTAGGATAACCTAAAAGTAACTTTCAGAATTGGGATCAATCTGAACTTGGCCAGTCCAATATTTCTCAAGGAAAAATCTGAATTTCAGACTAATCAGATACCTTTAAGAAAATGCTCGTGCAGTTGAAAACATTGCAATTCTGCTTGTCTATTCTGTTTTGTAGGTTCTGGTCTTAGTAGCTGGAATGGAATGGCTGTCAGCAAGTGATTTTTCTCTTTATTTTATTTGTGCTGATTTATCCATCTGACCCCGTATGATTCACTCAGTTTTTGAATTGGTCTTAAGCATCTATTTATGTATTTGTGGTGGTCTAGCAACGCTACGGATATTTTATGTGTAAAGAGTATAGAGAGGTTATTTCCTTTAAAAGAAAAATCTGGCAGTCATGATGACCATCCATCTAAGGTATTTTGAGTCTGTGGTATTGAGGTTATGGGTTTCAGCCATTTTTTTCTAGCAGTTCATGTCGATTGACTTTGTGAGCCACTTTTTGTTTTTCGACAATCTGAATTTCAGCTGGTCCATATCTGAACTTTGAATTGAGCTGACAACTCGCCTCTACTGTTTTTTGTTAGTCACTAACAGCTTCACTTTTATTCAAAATCTGCTTCCAGTGAAAGAGAAGATTCCTCGGTTCCAATGCTCATTGGGTCATGCAGTTGGATATTCTCTCCAGTGGCCGTAATTAAGAAATAATTAAATCTATTGCATTTGCAGTTGTTAAACTGCTGGATTTGCGTCAACATTATTGAGAAGTAAATACAATTGAAGTCTGTCCTTAACATGCGGGTATATGTAGGAAATACACATATATATATATATCATATATTATATACACACACACAAACATATATCTACTGATCATTTTCTAGGGGAGAACACATACCAGTTGCAACCAGGGCAGACAGCCATATTTTCTCAAATTTTATGAGGTAAAAGTATCACATTTTATGAAGAAATAAAGGGCTAGAAATTACGTTGGCTCACTGCCAGGTTGTTGGGCGGTATTGGCCGTTTTGGGCGATGACCGGGTCAGCGAGAAATTGCCCAACTGAGTTACGCCGGCGGTTTTGAGGTACCGCTGGGGAGCGGACTGCTGGCATGCACCATCTACAGATCAGCGATGACCCGTAGGTAATTATAAAAAAAAACGCCCATGGGAATCAGCGGAGCTGGGCGGTAGGTGAGTAACCCTGCAAGAAAAAGGTAGGTAATTGGTTTTTTACTCATTAGTTTAAAATTCTGTTGTGGTGATTTAAGTTAAAAGGGTCCTGAGAATGCTTTTATGATTTTTTTATGTTCTGTTTAGTCTTTTTCTCTTCCTAGACCGAACTCGCAGCCTTGGGGTAAATTTTTAGTGAATTTTTAAATTATTGGCCATTTCCTTTAAGAACCGCCCAATTGACCCTAAATTCCATTTTTTCGCCGAGAATCGGGGTGCAACGCCCATTTTTTTCGCTGAGTGGATGTTTTTTTTTGGGCGGAAGTTTTCGCTGCCGATAATCTTGGGAATCTTAGTGGTCTTTTGGGTGGCAATCGAGCACTGGCGAGTTGTTTGGAAATTCTAGCCCAAAATCTTTTTAAAAAAATGGTGCAGGCTTAAAAGCTTCTAATTCAACTTGAGCATGCTTGAAACTAGGCCACCCAGTCAGTTTAAACTTCCTGCATCAAAAATTCCTGTAGAGGAATGCCAATGTAATTTTCCCCAACAGACAGGGATGTGTGTTCGGATAAATTTTGGCATCAGATTTTTGAATTTCCCTCTGAAAAGGGAACAAAGCTGCTTCTTTCTGACAATCAATACCAGGGCTCAAGCCATTTGTAAGTCAGAAACCATCTCTAAGGAGGAAAGACAGGTTAACATTTGTATATACTCAAAAATTGAAACTGCCTTTTCTTTTTGCAGATGCTGGCAGACCTGCTGTGTATTCGGTTTTTACTTCAAATTTCACGTATTTATTTGTACCATTTGTGGTTTGCTTGAATGTGATATAGAACAAAGGTTGGTAAATGGAGATCAGCCATGATTTAATTGAATGGCGGAACAAGCTCGAGGGGCTGATTGGTCTACTCTTGTTCCGATGTATCGAGTTATGCTACGTGAGGACTGAAAGTGGCAGTGCTCGTCAAAAATTAATGAGTCCGTTTTAACAGCATTACCGGCTATTCCTCACTTCATCAAAGTTGCCCGAGTTTGATAATTGGTTATGACATCAGCAGAGGACAAAAGCGATGAGATCAAGCAAAGTGTTCCTTCATTGCCTGGACCTCTCATTAAATTAAGCTGGTACTCAACATCGTTCTCTGATTGTTACATTTGAGCATCAAGAAGCCGTGGTAATTGTAGCTAACTTATGAACACTTATTTTTGGTCGTGAACCTTTGACTATATACACGGTGCAGTTTGTCCGACAATAACTCCACCACAGCTGCAACAACAGAAATCATGTTTGTGTCCTTCGATAATTCAAAATAATTTTCATCTCGAACACAGGGCTGAAGTAGCACACTTAGAGAATCTTGATACTTTAGTTGAAAGTTTTACTAAGGCTCATCTATCAAATGGCCTTCTGTCTCATCGCAAGGACACACATTTTCTTGTTGCAGGACAACATAAAAAAAGCGAAGTGAGATTGGGATGCTCTTTGCAATTTGACTTCATTGTATTCACAAATAAAAGGAGTGTTTTACTGTTGCGTGCGAGTTTCAGTGTATTAAGGAATGGAAACTCATTTTCACCGTACCATTTATAAAAAAATTCTGGAAAATCAAAACTTAACCCTTCTTCAGCTTGGCTGCCAGATCAATAAAAAAAGGACGTTCCAGTGAGTGTTTGTGTTTAATATCATTAGTGAAGTGTTTACAACATGAAAAAAACCAAGACCGATATAAAGTACAATGATTGATAATGAGGTGCTATTTGCCGCATAGATTTGTACTTTTGCTTTTTGTGCCAGTGTTTTTAACCTCCTTTGTGTGCCCAGGATGATTGACATGACAAACCTGTGGTCCCGTGCTCAGCCTGCTGAGAAGAGGAATGCCAGCGCCGCCCACTAAACGCCCAACTGCTCTTTTGTCATGCGAATATGGGGACCTAATTACAAATAGTGGCATCCCTGAATCTTACTGTCTTCTGTCCAATGTACACACAATAACACTGACACAGACTTAAAAGGCAGGGAAGAGGAGACCCCAAGACTTAATGAATCCAATCTAAACACCTCTCACTACAAATGTCAAACATATCCCTTCAGACAAAACAGGGCTTAAAGAATATTGTTCTCTTGTTCATTGTCCAATTCCTTTAGCAGAGAGGGGATTTTTGAAGGCGTGTACGTCACAGTGAATAAGACAACAAACAATCCTTCGATGCACAAAAGGACTTTTAAGAGGGAAAATGTATGAATAAAATACTAGACTCTTCAAAGCAGAGATAGAAAAGTACCAGCTTTGTTTACAAATTAAATCAAAATAACTACTTTCAAATCTTCATAGAAATGTGTTAATATTGTTGATTGAATCAGTCAGTGTAGCTGATTTAGAAATATGAGTTTGCAGTGCAACAATTGTGGACTTTTGTCTGTGTGTCAGAAAAAACTAAAAATTACTGTATTTAATGAATCAGTACATCAGCTCAAGGTTTCATCTATGATCTGGTCTGGATTTATAACATTTGATTGCTCCAGAGGCTGTGAGGCATCATGTGACATTATGAAGATTTCCATTCCAAGGTTTTGCAAAGGTGTTTTGTTAAGACTAAGGAACAGGGATGGTAGAGCTCGATTAAAGGGAGATATTTAAATCCTATCCTTCCATATAAAACAGACAAACTATTGGTGAATTTCCTTGACAGTGCTTCAAATGACACAAGTTAAGAGAATCTGAACTATATGTAATAACTGTGGTGTTGCATTCAACTAAAGTATGCTGATTCTGTGTTATTTCCTGTGAATTCAATTTAAGTTCAATTTTAAAATGTTTACGTACAGATACACATTTTTCTGGAGCTGTATGCTTTGCACAATGTCTGTGGAAGAGGACTCTAGGTATTTTGTCATTGCTGCATATGCACAGTTTGGTCTAGGTCTCCGTAGTTTGGCTTGGCTGGTAGGGACAAGACATACAGGAAGAAAGGGTTCTAGCTGCATTAACAACTGGTCCACTTAGCTGGGCTTGTTGAAGCGTGTTAATTAAACCCAACATTGGAAGAAAGACTTGCCTTTATATAGCCCCTTTCACAACCTCAGAACGTCCCAAAGGGCTTTACAGCCAATGAAATGCTTTTGAACTGCCGTCTCTGTTGTAATGTAGGAAACACAGAAGCCAACTTGTGCACAGCAAGCTCCCACAAACAGCTTTGTGATAATGATCAGATAATCTGTTTTTTGGTGATGTTGGTTGAGAGATCAATATTGGACATTGGCAATAAGTTCCAACAAAAATAATTGCTCACGATATGGACAGAAAAGCTTTCAGTTGCACACTTAAAACAAAAAGAATTACTGGTGTAGCTCTTGAATAGGTGGAAAGATCCAAATGTTATAGCTTCGGTCTCGATTCAATTGATCCTGTGTCCTGACAGAAACCATGTTGTAGAAAGCGTAACACCACTTATGGAGGAGTGCTCAGCATGTCATCGATGTATAGTTGGGCATTGTCAGCATACAGTGAGTTCTTGTACTCCATGCCAGCAATCACAATTGCAAATCTATGAACGCCCAGATCTTTATCACCAGAAGGTCAATAATCAGGTCAATCAGCAGAGGAGATAACAGCCCCCTGAGAAATAAAACACAATTGGTGGAGTGGTGGCCATTGTAGCTACCCAATCCTTGGAGTATGAGTTGAGATCAATGACAAGATCTGGTTCTAGACCTGGTTCTTGCACGCAGTCCATGATACAGGACCAGTGAAGATGAGTGACCAGAGCTGGGACTTGGGAGATGGTAATTTGAGAATCAGTTTCCTTTTGGGGCTGAACACTATATTAAATCATTCTGCCCCAGTTTAAGAACTGTTGTGGAATTACATAGAATATTACATTGAGTAGAGTAGGCCTATATTCTCCAGATTTTGGAGGAATGAGAGGTGATCTCATTGAAACATACATAATTCTTACAAGGATTGATAGGATAGATGCAGGGAGGATGTTTCTCCTGGCTGGGGAGTCTGGAACCAGGGGTCACAGTCTCAGAATAAGGGGTTGGCCATTTAGGACTGAGATGAGGAGACATTTCTTCACTCAGAGGGTGGTGAATCTTTGGAATTGTCTACCCCAAAAGGCTGTGGAGGCTCAATCATTGAGTGTATTGAAGACATAGATCAATAGATTTTTGTATATTAAGGGAATCAAGGGATATGGGGATAGTGCAGAGAAACAGGAAAGTGGAGTTGAGGTTGAAGTTCAGCCATGATCTTATTGAATGGCGGAGCAGGCTCGAGAGGCCAAATGACCCACTACTGCTCCTATTTCTTATGTTCTTATATTCTTAGACAGCATAGAAACAAGTCATTCAGCCCAACTAGTCTGTGCTGGTATTTATACTTCTCTCTTTCCATCTGTCTCATCTCAGCCTTTCAGCATATTCCCTTTTCTCTCATGTACTTGTCCAGTTTCCTTTTAAAAGTATCTAAGCTATTTGCCTCGACCACTTCTTGTGGAGCCGAGTTCCATATTCTCACCACTCTGAGTAAAGAAAATTCTCCTTATTTCCCGATTGGATTTATTGGTAACTATCTTGTACTTATGGCCCACATCATTCTCTGCTCCTTGGAGTGAAGGCTTGCGGCCACAACCGAGACTCCAGGATGGTATGTTGCCTCCCTGGTGCAAGGGTCAAGGATGTCTCGGAGCTGCTGCAGGGCATTCTGGAGGGGGAGGGTGAACAGCCAGCTGTCATGGTGCATATAGGTACCAACGATATAGGTAAAAAAACGGGATGAGGTCCTACAAGCTGAATTTAGACAGCTAGAAGTTAAAATAAAAAGTAGGACCTCAGGATTGCTACCAGTGCCACGTGCTAGTCAGAGTAGGAATTGCAGGATAGCTCAGATGAATACATGGCTTGAGGAGTGGTGCAAGGGGGAGGGATTCAAATTCCTGGGACATTGGAACCGGTTCTGGGGGAGCTGAGAAAAGTACAAACCAGATGGTCTGCACCTGGACAGGACCGGAAGCGATGTCCTAAGCAGAGTGTTTGCGAGTGCTGTTGGGGAGGGTTCAAACTAATATGGCAGGGGGATCGGAATCTATGCAGGGAGGCAGAGGGAAGTAAAAATAGGGCAGAAGCAAAAGGTAGGAAGGAGAAAAAGGAAGAGTGAAGGGCAGAGAAATCAAAGACAAAAGTCAAACAGGGCCACATTACAACATAATTCTAAAACGACAAAGAGTGTTAAACAAACAAGCCTGAAGGCTCTGAGTCTCAATGCGAGTAACATTCATAATAAGGTGGATGAATTAACTGCACACATAGCTGTTAACAGATATGATGTAATTGGGGTTATGGAGACATGGCTCCAGGGTAACCAAGGCCGGGAACTCAACATCCAGGGGTGTTCAATATTCAGGAAGGATAGACAGGTAGGAAAAGGTAGTGGAGTCGTGTTACAGGTTATAGAAACATAGAAACATAGAAATAGGTGCAGGAGTAGGCCATTCGGCCCTTCGAGCCTGCACCACCATTCAATAAGATCATGGCTAATTATTCCTTCAGTACCCCTTTCCTGCTTTCTCTCCATACCCCTTGATCCCCTTAACCGTAAGGGCCATATCTAACTCCCTCTTGAATATATCCAGTGAACTGGCATCAACAACTCTCTACGGCAGGGAATTCCACAGGTTAACAACTCTCTGAGTGAAGAAGTTTCTCCTCATCTCAGTCCTAACTGGCCTACCCCTTATCCTAAGACTATGTCTCCTGGTTCTGGACTTCCCCAACATCGGGAACATTCTTCCCGTATCTATCCTGTCCAGTCCCGTCTGAATCTTATACGTTTCTATGAGATCCCCTCTCATCCTTCTAAACTCCAGTGAATAAAGGCCCAGTTGATCCAGTCTCTCCTCATATGACAGCCCAGCCATCCCTGGAATCAGTCTGGTGAACCTTCGCTGCACTCCCTCAATAGCAAGAACGTCCTTCCTCAGACTAGGAGACCAAAACTGAACACAGTATTCCAGGTGAGGCCTCACTAAGGCCCTGTACAGCTGCATTAAGACCTCCCTGCTTCTATATTCAAATCCCCTAGCTATGAAGGAGAACATACCATTTGCCTTCTTTACCGCCTGCTGTACCTGTGTGTCCACTTTCAGTGACTGATGAACCATGACATCCAGGTCTCGTTCCACCTCCTCTTTTCCTAGTCTGCCGCCATTCAGATAATATTTTGCCTTCGTGTTTTTGCCCCCAAAATGGATAACCTCACATTTATCCACATTATACTGCATCTGCCATGTATTTGCCCACTCACCTAACCTTATAGAGGAGATTAACACAATAGTAAGGAAGGACATTAGCTTGGATGATGTGGAATCTATATGGGTAGAGCTGCGAAACACCAAAGAGCAGAACACATTAGTGGGAGTTGTGTACAGACCACCAAACAGTAGTAGTGAGGCTGGGGATGGTATCAAACAGGAAATTAGGGATGTGTGCAATAAGGGTACAGCAGTTATCATGGGTGACTTTAATCTACATATAGATTGGACTAGCCAAACTAGTAGCAGCACTGTGGAAGAGGATTTCCTGGAGTGTATAAGGGATGGTTTTCTGGACCAATATGTCGAGGAATCAACTAGAGAGCTGGCCATCCTAGACTGGGTCTTGTGTAATAAGAGAAGATTAATTAGCAATCTGGTCATGCGAGGCCCCTTGGGGAAGAGTGACCATAATATGGTAGAATTCTTCATTAAGATGGAGAGTGACACAGTTAATTCAGAGACTAGGGTCCTGAACTTAAAGAAAGGTAACTTCGATGGTATGAGACATGAATTGGCTAGGATAGACTGCCGAATGATACTTAAAGGGCTGATGGTGGATAGGCAATGGCATACATTTAAGATCACATGGATGAACTACAACAATTGTACATCCCTGTCTGACGTAAAAATAAAAAGCAGACGGTGGCTCAACCGTGGCTAACAAGGGAAATTAGGGATAGTGTTAAATCCAAGGATGAGGCATATAAATTGGCCAGAAAAAGCAGTAAACCTGAGGACTGGGAGAAATTTAGAATCCAGCAGAGGAGGACTAAGGGTTTAATTAGGAGGGGGAAAATAGAGTACGAGAGTAAGCTTGCAGAGAACATAAAAATTGACTGCAAAAGCTTCTATAGATATGTGAAGAGAAAAAGATTAGTGAAGACTAATGTAGGACCCTTGCAGTCAGAATCAGGTGAATTCATAATGGGGAACAAGGAAATGGCAGACCAAGTGAACAAATATTTTGGTTCTGTCTTCAGTAAGGAAGACACGAATAACCTCCTGAAAATACTAGGGGACTGAGGGTCCAGCGAGAAGGAGGAAATCCTTATTAGTCAGGAAATTGTGTTAGGGAAATTGATGGGATTGAAGGCCAATAAATCCCCAGGGCCTGATAGTCTGCATCCCAGAGTACTTAAGGAAGTGGCCCTAGAAATAGTGGATGCATTGGTGGTCATTTTCCAACATTCTATAGACTCTGGATCAGTTCCTATGGATTGGAGGGTAGCTAATGTAACCCCACTTTTTAAAAAAGAAGGGAGAGAGAAAACAGGGAATTATAGACCGGTTAGCCTGACATCGGTAGTGGGGAAAATGTTGGAATCAATTATTAAAGATGTAATAGCAGCGCATTTGGAAAGCAGTGACAGGATCGGTCCACGTCAGCATGGATTTATGAAAGGATGCTTGACAAATCTTTTCAAATTTCTTGAGGATTCTGACGCGGTAGAATTATAGAAACATAGAAAATAGGTGCAGGAGTCGGCCATTCGGCCCTTCGAGCCTGCACCACCATTCGATAAGATCATGGCTGATCATGCAACTTCAGTACCCCATTCCTGCTTTCTCTCCATACCCCTTGATCCCTTTAGCCGTAAGGGCCACATCTAACTCCCTTTTGAATATATCTAACGAACTGACCTCAACAACTTTCTGTGGTAGAGACTTCCATAGGTTCACAATTCTCTGAGTGAAGAAGTTTCTCCTCATCTCGGTCCTAAGTGGCTTACCCCTTATCCTTAGACCGTGACCCCTGGTTCTGGACTTCCCCAACATCGGGAACATTCTTCCTGCATCTAACCTGTCCAATCCCATCAGAATGTAATATGTTTCTATGATTTTCCCCTCATTCTTCTAAATTCCAGTAAATCTCAGCCTAGTCGATCCAACCTTTCTTCATATGTCAGTCCTGCCATCCTGGGAATCAGTCTGGTGAACCTTCACTGCACTCCCTCAATAGTAAGAATGTCCTTCCTCAGGTTAGGAGATCAAAACTGCACACAATACTCAAGGTGTGATCTCACCAAGATCCTGTACAGCTGCAGTAAGACGTCCCTGCTCCTATACTCAAATCCTCTCACTATGTAGGCCAGCATGCCATTAGCTTTCTTTACTGCCTGCTGTACCTGCATGCCTACTTTCAATGACTGATGTACCATGACACCCAGGTCTCGTTGCACCTCCCTTTTTACTAATCTGTCACCATTCAGATAATAATCTGCCTTCCTGTTTTTGCCCCCAAAATGGATAACCTCACATTTATCCACATTATACTGCATCTGCCATACATTTGCCCATTCACCTAACCTGTCCAAGTCCCCCTGCAGCCTCCTAGCATCCTCCTCACAGCTCACACTGCCACCCAGCTTAGTGTCATCTGCAAACTTGGAGATATTACATTCAATTCCTTCGTCTAAATCATTAATGTATATTGTAAATAGCTGGGGTCCCTGCACTAAACCCTGCGGCATCACACTAGTCACTGCCTGCCATTCTGAAAAGGACTCGTTTATTCCCACTCTTTGCAGCCTGTCTGCCAACCAGTTCTCTATCCACTTCAATACGTTATCCCCAATACCATGTGCCTTAATTTTGCACACTAATCTCTTGTGTGGGACCTTGGCAAAAGCCTTTTGAAAGTCCAAATACACCACATCCACTGGTTCTCCCTTGTCCACGCTACTTGTTACATCCTTAAAAAATTCTAGAAGATTTGTCAAGCGTGATTTCCCTTTCATAAAGCCATGCTGACTTGGAGCGATCCTATCACTGCTTTCCAAGTGCGCTGCTATTACATCTTTAATAATTGATTCCAGCAGTTTCCCCACCACCGATGACAGACTAAACGGTCTATAATTCCCTGTTTTCTCTCTCCCTCCTTTTTTTAAAAGTGGGGCTTTATTAGATACCCTCCAATCCATAGGAACTGAACCAGAATCCATGGAATATTGGAAAATGACCATCAATGCATCTACTATTTCTAGGGCCACTTCCTTAAGTACTCTGGGATGCAGACTATCAGGCTAGATGCAGGAAGAATGTTCCCGATGTTGGGGAAGTCCAGAACCAGGGGTCACAGTCTAAGGATAAGAGGTAAGCCATTTAGGACTAAGATGAAGAGAAACTTCTTCACTCAGAGAATTGTGAACCTGTGGAATTCTCTACCACAGAAAGTTGTTGAGGCCAGTTTGTTAGATATATTCAAAAGGAAGTTAGGTGTGACCCTTATGGCTAAAGGGATCAAGGGGTATGGAGAGAAAGCAGGAATGGGGTACTGAAGTTGCATGATCAGCCATGATCATATTGAATGGTGGTGCAGGCTCGAAGGGCCGAATGGCCTACTCCTGCACCCATTTTTTATGTTTCTATGTTTTCCTTTGCGCTTGGATGCCATCTCAGAAAGAAGGATGATGAATATATCTTGGGGATGATTTGCTTTCAGAGAGGTGAGATAGTGTGAAAGGGAACTAGTAATATGGCACAAAATGGACAACACTGCACCATGTAGTCAAATGAGTTTGAGCAGAAACTTGAACCATTAAATTCACTAATGCCATTTTGAGCGCAGTTTGCGCCCGGATTGATGATTGAACCCAAAGAGGAAACTCGACCCCATTATGTATAACTCATTAAATATTTACTGAAATTTCAATTAAAAATTGCAATTATCATTTAAAGAAGCTGGAGACTCTCCTGTATCTGCATAAAGCTGGTATTGACTGCAAAGTATTTAATCTTAACAAAGTAGAAGCCTACTGAATTGCATTATATTATATTTGAGACAGCATGTTATACAATTGAGTTGGCAATTCATTGGCAAAAACTGTAAGTAAAACAGTCCAGTTTATTTCCACTGATCAAGAAAGGTTTATATATGTTTTTATCTTCAATCTACAATGGTTTAACAGCTAGAGTTCCTTTAAGTAGTTATAATTGAGAAAGGTTTGCAGTCATTTGACTGATAAGAGTTTCAATGGGCCATTGGTTGCAATCTGAAGACTGTATTAGGAGGAAAATGGTGAACGCATAAACGTTTGAAAGTACAGAATGCTTTGTAGTCACATAATAGAACAAAGATGGGAACTATTTTCAGGTGTTGAGCTGAAAGGTTTTATACCCTTTAGAAACAAACAAAATCTCCCAACTTTTTCCAGAAAATCACATTGAAAATTCTGCAAGTGCCACAAGACATTTGCACAGCATTCTTTTGTACTTATTCAAATTTACTGTCTCACTAGAAATAAATTGGTATTTTTTGCACTTTACACACACCGTAAATGTCATTGCATCAAGACACATGTAGAAACTAAAATGTATATGTATTGTACTTATAAACAATTTGACAAGTTAAAATATAGATTTCTAGGTAGACAGTGACCCAGATCTCCAAAATGTAGGTCAATTAAATTCATGGAAACAAAAGTAATAATAGTATGAAATAATATTTGCCACTGAGAGCTATTGGGATCCTTGGCTTTATACATAGAGGCATTGAGCACAAAAGTGAGGAAGTTATGCTAAATCTTTATAAATTACTGGTTAGGGCTCAGCTGGAGTACTGTCCAATTCTGGGCACCACACTTTAGGAAGGATGTCAAGGTCTTGGAGAATGTAAAGATGAGAGTTACCAGAATCATACCAGGAATGAGGGACTTCAGTTATGAAAACTAGAGAAGCTGGGATTGTTCTCCTTAGAGCAGAGAAGGTTAAGTGGAGATTTAATAGAGATGTTCAAAATTATGAGGGATTTTGATAAAGTAAACAAGGAGAAACAGTTTCAACACCATACATTGACCATTTTCCTGCCCTACCTGCAATACTTTACATTTGTCCATCGTACAGTTTCATCTCAATTTTGTTTCCTGCTTACATAGTTTTTCCATTACATTTGGTAATGTCTGAGCTTCCTCCTCCAAAACATAGAATTACAGGTGGAGGCCATTTGACCCATTGTGCCTGTGTCAGCTCTTTGAAAGAGCTGTCCAATTTCATAAAATGTGGTGTTCAAATGGACTACCTCTCCTAATTTCACAGTTTTGGCAAATTTGACCAATTTGCATTGAGTTTCTGAAGCCAAGTCATTAATCTGAATTAGAAACAGTACTGGACCCAACATTGATTGCTGGGGTACCACACACAGTACTTCACCCATCTCGATATAACACCTCGAACAGATTGATAATGATTCGTAAATAAAAAGGGGCATTTCTATAACTTCTTTGTATCACCTTGTTATTGTATTTACATGTTATATGGATCCTTAGTGCACCCTGAACTGTATCGTTTCAAAAATAATCTGTCACACATGTCCTGCTGTACCTGCCATCATCTGTACGTGATTCTCTGAACCATACTATGGGAACTCCCTTACGACCGCTTTCAGGCCTAAAATGGATGCCATACACAGAGTACACGTCCCAGCCGGGAGGCTCAAGGTTGTCCCAAAATTTGGGCCTCATTAACATTATTTGGGCAAGCTGGTGGCATCTGCCATGCCCGCACAGGCAGCTGGCCCATTTTTATAAAGATCAACGTTGGGGCGCTTGCCTCACTGGCAGAGGCCCAAATGTAAGTGCCAGAGGTTAAAGAGATTGGGAGGGTGGCCCCTCATGGGCCAGCAGTGGCCCTCGGGAGTACTGTGGATTTGGGAGGTGCATTTCTGCTCCTCTTGGTTGTATATCAAGCCGAAAAGAATGCCTACTTTTTTTTGGCAGCTGCTAATTAGGCCGTACTCCAAGTCATGGAAAACCTGAGTGCAGCAGATGTGATGCCTTCTTCACTTAGGGCAGCCCAATTTCCCTAAGAGTTCCTAAAACAGCCGTTAGGAACGTAGGAATAGAAATAAGCGATTCAGCCCCTTGAGCCTGTTCCGCCATTCAGTTAGATCACCGCCGATTTGTGTTTTAACTCCATTTATTCATCTTTGTTCCATATCCCTTAATACCCTTACTTAACAAAAATCTATCATTCTCAGTTATTAACATTTTCAACTGACCCCCCAGCCTCAACAGCTTTTTTGGTGAGAGAGTTCCAGATTTCCACTACCCTTTGTGTGAAGAAGTATTTCCTGAAATCACCCCTAAACAGGCCTAACTCTAATTTGTTTTTATTCATAGGATGTGGGTGTCACTGGCAAGGCCAGCATTTATTGCCCATCCTTAATTGCCCTTGGGAAAGTAGTGGCATGCCATCGCCTTGAACTGCTGCAGTCCGTGAGTTAAACCTACTTCCACAGCGCTGTTAGGGAGGGAGTTCCAGGGTTTTGATCCAGTGACGATGAAGGAATGGCCGATATAATTCTAAGTCAGATGTGTGACTTGGAGGGAAACTTGCAGGTTGTGGTGTTCCCATGTCACTGCTGTCCTTGTTCTTCTCGGTGGTAGAGGTCGTGGGTTTGGGAGGTGCTGCCGAAGAAGCCTTGGCGAGTTGCTGCAGTGCATCTTGTAGATGGTGCACACTGCAGCCACGGTGCGCCGGTGGTGGAGGGAGTGAATGTTGAAGGTGGTGGATGGCGTGTCAATCAAATGGGCTGCTTTGTCCTGGGTTCATGTCCAGTTGTTCTGGACTCGCCCACCAGAGCAAATATACTTTAACCATCTATATATTAGCATATGCTCATTAGCATATACATAGAAACATAGAAAATAGGTGCAGGAGTAGGCCATTTGGCCCTTCTAGCCTGCACCGCCATTCAATGAGTTCATGGCTGAACATGCAACTTCAGTACCCCATTCCTGCTTTCTCGCCATACCTCTTGATTCCCCTAGTTGTAAGGACTACATCTAACTCCTTTTTGAATATATTTAGTGAATTGGCCTCAACAACTTTCCGTGGGAGAGAATTCCACAGGTTCACCACTCTCTGGGTGAAGAAGTTTCTTCTCATCTCGGTCCTAAATGGCTTACCCCTCATCCTTAGACTGTGACCCCTGGTTCTGGACTTCCCCTTCATCGGGAACATTCTTCCTGCATCTAACCTGTCTAAACCCGTCAGAATTTTAAATGTTTCGATGAGATCCCCTCTCATTCTTCTGAACTCCAGTGAATACAAGCCCAGTTGATCCAGTCTTTCTTGATAGGTCAGTCCCGCCATCCCGGGAATCAGTCTGGTGAACCTTCGCTGCACTCCCTCAATAGCAAGAATGTCCTTCCTCAAGTTAGGAGACCAAAACTGTACCCAATACTCCAGGTGTGGCCTCTCCAAGGCCCTGTACAACTGTAGTAACACCTCCCTGTCTCTGTACTCAAATCCATTCGCTATGAAGGCCAACATGCCATTTGCCTTCTTAACCGCCTGCTGTACCTGCATGCCAACCTTCAATGACTGATGTACCATGACACCCAGGCCTTGTTGCACCTCCCCTTTTCCTAATCTGTCACCATTCAGATAATAGTCTGTCTCTGTTTTTACAACCAAAGTGGATAATCTCACATTTATCCACATTATACTTCATCTGCCATGCATTTGCCCACTCACCTAACCTATCCAAGTCATTCTGCAGTCTCATAGCATCCTCCTCGCAGCTCACACTGCCACCCAACTTAGTGTCATCCGCAAATTTGGAGATACTACATTTAATCCCCTCGTCTAAATCATTAATGTACAGTGTAAACAGCTGGGGCCCCTAATGCCTGTTTTAGGTGGACTCCCTGCTGGACGCGTGAAAAATGGTTTCACCCAATGTCAGACGTCTTTCAAGAATCCTTGGGGTGCAGGACATTGGTCCCTGAAATTGGACCTGATTGAGCATATTATACGCCCGTAAAACTGGCACAGTAAGATCTAATTTCTACTCCTGACATTCATCATCATCATGATAGGCAAGACTTGCTTCCACTCTAAAAGTGAGCTCTCAAGTGACTGAACAGTCCAATATGGGAATTACAGTCTCTGTCACAGGTGGGGCAGACAGTGGTTAAAGGAAAGGGGGGGTGGAAAGTCCTTCCGCTGCCTGCGCTTGTTTTCTGCACGCTCTTGACAATGAGACTCGAGGTGCTCAGCGCCCTCCCGGATACTCTTCCTCCACTTAGGGCGGTCTTGGGCCAGGGATTCCCAGATGCCGGTGGGGATGTTGCACTTTATCAAGAAGGCTTTGAGGGTGTCCTTGAAACGTTTTCTCTGCCCACCTGGGGCTCGCCATGTAGGAGATCCGAGTAGAGCGCTTGCTTTGGGAGTCTTGTGTCGGGCATGTGGACGATGTGGCCCGTCCAACGGAGCTGGTCGAGTGTGGTCAGTACTTCGATGCTGGGGATGTTGGCCTGATTGAGAACACTGATGTTGCCCTAACATTATCCACCTGAAGTAACACAGTATGGAACCCAATTAACATAGCTTGCAACATGCAGTTTGGATGTTACAATTTCACAGATATAAATTATTTATTCCACCTGTAAATTTCCACTTGCATGTTTTTCATAGCTGTTCATTCCAACTAGTGCGGTGATATCATTATACTGACAAGATTTATGTTAGGAAATTGTAGCACTCAGCATTGTATGAAAGGGTGATTGGTTTTGCACTATAATTGTTTAGAATGGAAAAATAATGTGGCATTTTGCATCATAAATCTAACGTTCAATTTCAAAGTGTTTCACAGACTGTGTATTTTCAGACCCAGTCTAATTGTGCTTTAATTTGGCACCTGGCACAAGTCTGTAGCCATATTCAAAGATCATACCAGGGTTTCATTCACTTGGAGCCTTGCAGCTAACACATGCACCGATTATGGGTTCAGGTGTCACAACTTTGCTCGCACTAATGCAGTGGGCACCAACTTTTGTAGGCACTTCAAAAATTGGCCCTGGGGCTGAACACGTGCAAGGGTAAACTGACCACGGTTTTGCTCCCCTGCTTACTCTCACTCAACAAGAGTGCAGATCAGAGATAAATGAACTACTGGAAAATCAGAAGCACTCTACATCAGGCGTGCAGACCTCCGCACCCGATTCTCTCATCCACACTGCCATCGAGCGAGACTCTGTGTAGCCTCAATGAATTTACTCGATAACAGGCATGAACTGATCAGATGTCATTTTTCTGTTCTTTGCCCATTAAGTGTTTGTTCAGCAGCGAACATGCAGACTTGCTTGATTCGCACCTGTTGTTCATTTTGCACCACTGGAGTTGATGTAACAGCACCAAAGAGAGGTGGCAGATTTGAAAAGGAAAGTCGTAGGAGGAGTGGGAACACCACAGCATGAGCGTAACATGCCAATTTGGTTTGCGAGCAGCTTTGAAGGAGGAACATACAGACCAGAAGACGATGGCTTGGGGGACCCACGAGCATAGAAAGTGGACTAATGACTCGTCGCTAAGTGCTGCTGACAAGCTACCTATTTGCACCTCAGTAAGGAACTGTGCATGAGACGACTGTGCCTTGCCACAGATGCAATTTATGAACTGTGCCAGATCCTAAGAATATAGGAAATAGGAGCAGGAGTAGGCCATTTGACCCATCGATCCTGCTCCGCCATTCAATAAGATCATGGCTGATCTGATCATGGGCTCAGCTCCACTTTCCTGTCCGCTCCCCATAACCCTTTACTTCCTTATCGCTCAAAAATCTGTCTATCTCCGCCTTAAATATATTCAATGACCCAGCTGCCACAGCTCTCTGGGGCAGAGAATTTCATAGATTTACAACCCTTTGAGAGAAGAGGGTCGATCCTGGAACCAGAACTACAGCAAAAGAACAACATCTGGACCAGACGCTCACTGAGTGACCACCACACTGAAGTTCTGCACCACTGCTCCTTCCAGACAGCAGCAGGAGCATTAGATTAGGAAACACTCTGGCCTCTACTCCCTCTTTCTTCAAATTGGACATCTTCTTCTGCACATCCTTCTAAGTGTGGCAGATTGTGAATACCACATTTATTTTATCAGAACATATAGGAGCAGGAGTATGCCAAACGCCCCCTCGAGCCTGCTCCGCCATTCAATAAGATCATGGCCGATCATCGACCTCAACTCCACTTTCCCGCCCGATCTCCATTTCCCTTGATTCCCCTAGACTTCAAAAATCTATCTGCCTCAGTCTTGAATATATTCAGAGACTCAGCATCCACAGCTCTCTGAGGTAGTGAACTCCAAAGATTCACAACCCTCTGAGTGAAGAAATTCCTCATCTGTCTTAAATGGCCTACCCCTTATCCTGAGACTGTGCCCCCTAGTTCTAGACACTCCAGCCGGGGGAAACAACCTCTCAGCATCTACCCTGTCAATCTCCTTCAGAATCTCAGAATCTTGTATGTTTCAATGAGATCACCTCTTATTCTTCTAAACTCCAGTGAATACAGGCCCATTCTACACAATCTCTCAACATAAGACAACCGTCTCATCCCAGGAATCAATCTAGTGAACCTTTGTTGCACCGCCTCCAAGGCAAGTATATCCTTCCTTAGATAAGGAGACCATAACTGTGCATAGTACTCCAGCTGTGGTCTCACCAAGGCCCTGTACAACTGTAGCAAGACTTTCTTACTCTTGTACTCCAACCCCCTTTCAACAAAGGACAACATGCCATTTGCCTTCCTTATTGCTTGCTGTACCCGCAGGCTAGCTTTCTGTGTTTCTTGCACGAGGATACCCAAATCTCCCTGAACACCAATACCTACACAAATACCTGCTGAATTTGCTGATCTCTGTGGTCATTACAACAGTGACTACACTCCAAAATGTACTTAATTGGCTGTAAAGCACTTTGAGCTATCTAGTGGTCACGAAAGGCTCTATGTAAAATACAAGCCTTTCTTGCTTTCTTTCAGTAGGAAGTAGTCCCCTCAACGCATAAAGGGCATTTTTTCATTCCCTCATATGGCCCACAATATGATAGTCCGGGCTCATCTGTGAGGTAGACTTTTGGGGATCACTTGGCTTCCTCCATGAGCAATCAAGTTTGCACATTAAAAAGCTGATTTCAGCCAATGCGTATACTTTATAGTATTCACATGCTTATGGTTGTGTGGGGTTCAGCAGCATTATTGTCGGTGCATGCTGATTCATTGTGCACTGATTATAATGGACCTGACCGCCAAACCAACATGCTGAAGAGTGCACTAAAAAAGAGAGCAAAAGAAACCCTCATTTAACACATAATGGGTGTCGGGAATGGTAGCATAGTGGTTAAGCTATGGGACTAGTAACCCAGAGATCTGGAGTTATGAGCTCAAATACCACCTTGGCAGCTGTGGAACTTAATTCAGTTAAACTAAAAACAATAAAATCTGTAATAAAAAGCTAGTTTCAGTAATGATGACTGTGAAACTGAAGGATTGTCATAAAAACCCATCTGGTTCACTAATGTATAAAAACAGAAAATGCTGGAAATCTCAGCAGGTCAGGCAGCATCTGTGGAGAGAGAAATAGAGTTAACGTTTTGAGTTGATGGTGCTTCGTCAGAACTGGAGCGTGTTCGAAAAGGACGCTCACTGGGGTCCAGAGTCAATGTTGAGGACCCCCAGGGCCACTGTAGCCCACTGTGCCACCACCTCAGGTGGGTCTGTACCATTGGTGGTCAACCTATCACAGACCTTCCTTCTTGTTCTTTCTTCCCCTCCCCCTTTCAGTGCTTGTTAAGAATCTGTTCTTTTCGAACACTCTCCAGTTCTGACGAAGGCTCATTGACCTGAAAGTTAACTCTGCTTTCTCTCCACAGATGCTGCCTAACTCACTGAGATTTCCAGATTTTTCTGTTTTTATTCCAGATTCCAGCATCCGTGGTATTTTGCTTTTTTATTTGGTTCACTAATGTCCTTTATGGAAGGAAATTTGCTGCCCTTAGCTGCTCTTACCCGGTCTGGCCTATATGTGACTCCAAACCCACAACAATGTGGTTGACTCTTAACTGTCCTCTGAAATGGATGAGCAAATTTGCACAGTTGTAACAAACTGTAATAAAAAATAAGAATAAAACTGGACGGACCACCGGGCTTCGGACATGACAATGGCCCAGTTGACCCTCCACAAAGTCCTTCTCACTAATATCTGGGGACTTTTTGGGAGAGAAAATTGGGAGAGCTGTACACCAGACTAGTCAAGCAACAGCCTGACAGTCATACTCAAAGAATTGTATCTTTCAGCCAATGTCCCAGGCTCCTCCATGGGTATGCCCTGTCCCACCGACAGGACAGATCCACCCGAGGTGGCGGCACAGTGGGATACAGTCGGGAGGGAATGGCCCTGGGAGTCCTCAACATTGACTTTGGACCCAATCATGGCCACTACTCAGCTGATGAATCAGTCCTCCTCCATGTTGAAAACCACTTGGAAGAAGCACTGAGAGTAGCATGGGCACAGAATGTACTCTGGGGGTGGGAGATTTCAATGTCCATCACCAAGAGTGGCTCGGTAGTACCACTGCTGACCAAGCTGGCTGAGTCCTAAAGGACATATCTGCAAGACTGGGCCCACAGCAGGTGGTGAGAGAACCAACACAAGGGAAAAACCTACTTGACCTTGTCCTCATCAATCTACCTGTCGCAGATGCATCTGTCCATGATAGCATCAGCAGCACTGATCACCGCACAGTCATTGTGAAGACGAAATCTTGTGTAGTGTGGCACAACCACCCTGCTAAATGGGATAGATTCAGAACAGATCTAGCAGCTCAAAACTGGGCATCCATGAAGCTGTCGTGCTGAAGACTTGTACTTTAGAACTAGCCGCGCTTCTAGCCAAGCTGTTCCAGTACAGCTACAACACTGGCATCTACCCAACAATGTAGAAAACTGCCCAGGTATGTCCTGTCCACAAAAATCAGGACAAATTCAATCTGGCTAAATACCACCCCATCAGTCTACTCTCAATCATCAGCAAAGTGATGGAAGGTGTTGTCGACAGTGCTATCAAATGTCACTTACTCATCAATAACCTGCTCACCGATGCTCAGTTTGGGTTCCACCAAAACCATTCATCTCCAGACCTCATTACAGTCTTGGTCTAAACATGGACAAAAGAGCTGAATTCCAGAGGCAAGGTAAGAGTGACTGCCCTTGACATCAAGGCAGCATTTGACCGAGTGTGGCATCAAAGAGCCCGAGTAAAATTGAAGTCAATGGAAATCAGGGGAATACTCTCCACTGGCTGGAATCATACCTAGCACAAAGGAAGATAGTTGTGGTTGTTGGAGGTCAATCATCACTGAGATACATCACTGTAGGAGTTCCTCAGGGCATTGTCCTAGGCACAACTATCTTCAGCTGCTTCAGCAATGACCTTCCCTCCATCATAAGATCAGTAGTGGGGATGTTCGCTGATGATTGCAAAGTATTCAGTTCCATTCGCAACTCCTCAGATAATGGAGCTGTCCATGCCCGCATGCAGCAAGACCCAGACGACATTCAGGCTTGGGCTGATAAGTGGCAAGTTACCACAAGTGCTCGGTAATGACAATCTCCAACAAAGGAGGTTCTAACCACCGCCCCTTGATATTCAATGGCATTACCATTGCCGAATCCCCCACTATCAACATCCTGGGGGTTACCATTGACCAGAAATGGACCAGTCACATAAATATCATGGCAACAAGAGCAGGGCAGAGGCTGGATATTATGCGGTCTCACCTCCTTACTCCCCAAAGCCTTTCCACCATCTGCAAAGCACAAGTCAGGAGTGTGATGGAATACTCTCCACTTGCTTGAATGAGTGCAACTCCAATAACACTCAAGAAGCTCAACACCATCCAGGACAAAGCAACCCGCTTGATTGGCACCCCATCTACCACCTTAAACATTCACTCCCTCCACCACCGGTACACCATGGCTGCCACCGTGTACCATCAGCAAGATGCACTGCAGCAACTCAGCAAGACTCCTTCGTTAGCATCTCCCAAACTTAGAATAACAACGGCAGGAGGCACATGGAAGCACCATCACCTGCAAGTTCCCATCCAAGTTACACACCATCATGACTTGGAAATATATTGGATGTTCCTTCAATGTCGCTGTTCAAATTTCCGGATCGTCCTCCCTAACAGCACTGTGGGAGTTCCCTCACCACAAGGACTGCAGCGGTTCAAGAAGGCGGTTCACCATCACCTTCTCAAAAGAAAGAAAGACTTGGATTAATATAGCCCCTTTCACGGTCTCAAAGCGTTTTACAGCCAATAAAGTACTTTTTTGGGGGAATATAGTCACTGTTGTAATGTAGGAAATGCAGCAGCCGATTTGCGCAAAATCAAGCTCCCGCAAACAGCAATATGATAATGACCAGATAATCTGTTTTTTCGTTATGTTGATTGAGGGATAAATATTGGCCAGGACGCCGGGGATAACTCCCCTGCTCTTCTTCGAAATAGTGCCATGGGATCCTTTACGTCCACCTGAGAGGGCAGGCAGGGTCTCGGTTTAACGTCTCATCCAAAAGACGGCACCTCCGACAGTGCAGCGCTCCCTCACTGCACTGGATTGTCAGCTTAGATTTTTTTTGTGCTACAAGTTCCTGGAGTGAGACTTGAACCCACAGCCTTCTGACTCAGAGGCGAGTGTGCTACCCACTGAGCCATAGCCAAATTCTCAAGGGCAATTAAGGATGAGCAATAAATACTGTCCTTGCCAGCAATGCCAAAATCCCGGAAAAAATAATATATATTTTTTAACTTCCCGTGATGGTGTAAAATGGGTGCTATCAGATCAGCCGCCCATTATACACCCTATCCAATTTTCCTTTCCATCGAAGTCAATGATAAGTTAATTGTGTATGGTGTACAATGGCTGTCTGACCCAATATTGCCCATTTTGTACCATTGCTTGCAATAACAATGGCCCCCAATTCGTACACAATTGGTAAATGAAGCTCCATTATGTTTAAAGCCAAATGCATGCTTTTACATACCATGCAGATGACTTTTCCCACTCAGAAAAATAAAAGGATTGTAAATTTGAGCTGTTGGAAAATTGTCCAAAGGAGTTTTCTGCCAAAATTCCAATTTCCCATCTGGTTGAAGTTGAGCGAATATTTATTGACACTTCAAAAATGGACGCATTGTGTTTATTGAAATTTATTAAGTAAAGGCTCCCACTTGGATAAACCGGTATGTAGAAAGAAATTACATTTGGAGTTAATAAACACAATGTCAAAAGTCACATATACCATTCAGATGTCACTTATCCTGCCTCAAAACAACCACCAGTATAGCACCATCTTTAATGCAATGCAATTCACTCAGATGGACCTTCTCCTATTTAATTGGTCACCTAATGTCACCCTCTCACGAACTCCTATCCAAGCTAGCTTTTCTGCACCCTTTGTTGTCCCCAGCCCAACCGAATTCCAGGGATCAGGACAAAATAAATTGTTTCAACCCTTAAACACACATCTCTCCCACTGCAAGTACAGCCATGACAGCAAACCCATACAAATAAATTTTAAAAAAGGACATTAGGGAAACAAATCAGGGTTGCTTCATTCATTTATCCTGACAAAGCAAGATCCTCACCCATTGATCAACACAAAGTGTGCACCTGAGTAATTTTATAATCTCAGTATACTGCCATTGGGAATAGTGCCAAAAAATCAACAAGCTACATTTATGCACCAGCTGTCAATGTAGAAGAATATCTCAGAGCATTTTGCAAAGGGCAGAGGAGAAGTGCTGACCAGGAGATGAGGAAAAATATTAAGGGAATGGGGAATTGTAAGCATGGTTGAAGAAACAAACCATCTCAGCTGGAGAGGAGGAATTCCAGCCACACTGCAGTAGTCATTGGTGCAACTGCACAGAAATAAGCAGAATGATTAGCAAGTTAGCTGTCTTGCTCTCTGATGAGAGCAGGTCCACACGATGAATTGGACAGCATGACACCCTGATTCAGGGACACGTGAGAGTTGTGCCCGGTGCAAATAGGGTATTAACTCACTGCAGGCTGAGAAATGGTCTGGCTAATGTCGTCAGCAGATTTTTCTTTCATTATTTATTCTTTTGAATCTGCTGGTAACAAAGAACAAAAATCATTAATGCCAAATGATTTCAAATGATTCAAAAGCCTGCACAAGACATCAAAAATAAACAAGGAAATGGTTAGCTCCACATGCTTCTTGTTCCTAAAGCCAAAAAGACACAAAGCTTTCCAGTGCCCACAAGAAAATTCCTCAGGAGATGAGACAATTGGTGTGGGGGTGTGATTCAAATAATATCCTGTTTTCCATCCTGCGAGTGAAGCCCAACCTAGAAAACTAACTAAAGCTGATGGGCAGCTTCACAAAAGATAGATATGGCACTTAAAAACTGTGGCGGCCATCAAAGGGCCATGCAGAGCCCACAGCGGCCTTCCCCTTTAAATGAAGGGGAGGGGCATTGTGGTGCGTCAGCGTTATGTGGAGCACCCACATAGTGCTGACCTGTTCAGCACCACGCTGGTGTCTCGGGAGAGCCCCTCCAGCAAGGTGGAGCGCTAGAGGGGCTCAAAGGGCAATTCCATGTGGGGGCGGGACTTCTACCCTAGGCGGTAACTGACCCGTACCCAAAAGGATACCACCCCCGGACGGGCCGCGGGGCAATTTCAGCCCCTGAGGAGTTAGACTGAAAGTGCAGTAGGACAGAGGCTTGTCATAACCTATTCTGCAGGTATATCCAATATTCCATCACTTATTGAAATGCAGAAAAACCTAAAATACATAGAGCTGCAGTTTGCAGCACACGACATCCTGACTTGGAAATATATCGCTGTTCCTTCATTGTCACTGGATCAAAATCAGTGGAAGTACCTTCGCCACATGGACTTCCGCAGTTCAAGAAGGCGGCTCACCACCACCTTCTCAAAGGCGATTAAGGATGAGCAATAAATACTGGCCCTGCCAGCGGTGCCCACATCCCATGAATGAATTCAAAAAACTGGTGGATTTAGAGTTAACTGAAGGAAGAGCTGAGTCTGAATTTATTTTTGAAGAGGACCTAGAGTATCGCCAGATGATTATGATTTTGACACTTTATTTAATTCATTTTTCAACACTTTGAAGTCTACTATTAATTCTGTCTTTCAAGCCAAAAATAATTTATCCTCGACGGTTACAGTTATTTTAAATATCAAAATAAAAGTGATTATATGTCCATCAAAGGAAATAGCTACCACTGAACTTTGTAATATAACTTTATCAGTCACACAAAGAAATGAGCCCTATTTTCACCACCATTCCGCCGTTATTTTGGTGTCTGCTGTTTTTTTTGGAGCAAACTAAAAGCTGCAAGTTTCGGCAAGGTTTCTGCACCATCGTAAACTACTTACAGACGATTTTTTTTAGTTCCCGATTTTTTGACATCTTTCTGGCCATTTTGGCCAACTGGGATTTTTTCAAAAACGGCGCAGTGCACCGTTCTGAAAAACTTTACGCGAACTTAAGAAAATCATCGCAGGGAAGACGCCATTATTTTAGCGGAGCTGAGTTAAGTTTTGGAGGGTGGGAAAAAGACACGGCACCAGGGGCGGGGTCCTTTGGGCCCGGGATAGGAGCGGCACCGGGGCTCTACAATTGCTTATGTCTTGCTGCATCTTAGATATATATATATCACTTTGCAGCCTCAGTTCTTCATTGTGTCCCTCGTTACCCTGGCAACTTCAGCTTAAGGACAATCTGCGTCACTGCAAAATGAAAGTTTATTCCGGCGAAACTGGCACTTTTTTTTGGCGCAGTCGGGCACTGAAGAATCGGACGTACCTCTACAACTGCGCCAAAAATCAGCAATGTGGAAAATTAGCCCCATAGACTTGCATTTATATAGCACCTTTCACAACCTCAGGGCGTCCCAAAGCACTCTACAGCCAATGAAGTACTTTTTGAAGTGTAGTCACTGTTGTGATGAAGGAAACATGGCAACCAATTTGCACACAGCAATCTCCCACAAATAGCAATGTGATAATGCCCAGATAATCTGTTTTTGTTATGTTGATTGAGGGATAAATATTAGCCAGGACACTGGGGATGACTCCCCTGCTCTTCTTCGAAATAGCACCATAGGATCTTTTATATCCACCTGAACGAGCAGACGGAATCTCGGTTTAACGTCTCATCCGAAGGATGGTACCTCTGACACTGCAGCACTCCCTCAGTATTGTGCTGGAGTGTCAGTCTAGATTTTTGTGCTCAAGTTCTAAGCGATCTTTTATGTCCAGCTGAGAGGGCAGACAAGGCCTGTATGTTCATGAAAGGAAGCATGTTGGCCCCTGAAGATTGCAAGTGAGCTGGAGGATCTGGGTTTGCGGTGGAATCTGGATCCCTGAAGATAGGGGTGGAAGTTGTTAAAGAACTCACCTGGCACTATTGAGACCATGATCGTCCACTTTCTGGGTCCCCCAGAGCAGCCAGCTTCATTCTGTTTTTTCCAGGTTCTCTGATGGGCTGCCACCGCTACACACACCCACGTAGACAAAAGTCTTCTCCTGGTCAGTGGCGAAGTTCTGAAGTAGCCATGGTCTCGCAGTAACTGCCAGGATCATGCCTTTGTATTATTGTGGCTAACATATTTTGTGAACAACAAACCTGATAACGAAAACCGACAATGGTCTCAGAAGCAGTGCATTCTCCATTCACAAAACCAAACCTGCCAATCACATCGCTCCCCGCACCAACCCCACTGGCCGGTGTGCTTTTACACAAATTGAGGGCATG
Organism: Pristiophorus japonicus; assembly: GCF_044704955.1. NCBI lineage: Eukaryota > Metazoa > Chordata > Chondrichthyes > Pristiophoridae > Pristiophorus > Pristiophorus japonicus. The sequence goes on from NC_091993.1 coordinate 4,587,250, forward strand.
CCAATTTAACTATTTTAAATAAACTTTTAACTTTAAGTCGGCTTAAGGTAAGTCAGTGTCATTGAAACAAAACCTTAGCACCAGGTTCTGATGGGTCGTAGCAGACATTAATCTATTTATTCCATTTTTAGATGCTGTTCAACTTGCTGTGCATTTTAATCAATTTCTAACACGAGGCTGGAAATTGCTGTGGCGATGGTAACGGAAGAATGCTTAACATGCAAGTACGACATTCCAATGCCCTTATTTGAACAGTGGGGTTAACCTATTTAAAATAGATGGACTCATGACCTCCATTAAAATAGCATTCGATTGCGTTGGGCATTGGTCTGCTATCGTCACAATCATTTCTGGCCTATATTGCTCATTTGACTCTGCCAAAAAGGTTTTGTTTTTGTGCTGGAAATAAAGGTTGTTGCACACTGCAATTATTAACAAAACCTAAAATGCACAAAAGCATAGTATGGTGGAGGGGAAGGGACTGAATTTTGTCCTCTCAGATGGACCTGACTGACTGCTTCCAGATTCAGTTTGCACTGCTGATATTTCCCTGTGGATGATGACCACTCTCACGTGTGTGTCAGAAGATCATGGATTCAAGCCCCACTCCAGGGACTTGAGCACATAATCTAGACCTTTCAGTGCAGTACTAAGGGAGTGCTGCACTGCCAGAGGTGCGTCTTTCAGGGGAAATGTTAAACTGCCTGCTCAGATGGATGTAAAAGATCACATGGCAGTATCTGAAAGAGAGCAAGGGAGTTCTCCTGACATATAGGCCCACATGTAACCCTCAGCCAACACTCCTAAACAGATGATCTGTTTATTTAATTATTTGCTGTTTGTTTGACATGGTGTGAAAGTTAGCTATCGTGCTTCCCTACACAACAATAGTGACTATACTTGGTTGTGAAGTGCTTTGGGATATCCGGAGTAAAAGTTACTATAAGTTATTTCTTCTTTGAACAAATAAGATGGCAGTCAAATGATTTTCAAAATAATTTTGGAGCAACTTCATTGTTCCCTCCTGCTCTTTGCTATTGACAGCTGATTGCTAACTCGTGATTCTGTATTGGCAATTTTTGAACTTGTGGTTTGGTCTTTTTGTTTGTTAACTATTGATTGGAATCCTCTGGACTTATTCTGTCATGACTTGTCCTAATTTTATGAATATGACATTTCACCTCGTCAAATGTGGCGCAGAAATCTGCACGAGTTACAAAGTGAGCTGTGCCAAACATCATCATCATCGGCGGTCCCTCGTATCGAGGATGACTTGCTTCCACGCCAAAAAAGGGATAAGTTCACAGGTGTTTCAATGAAGGACCTAATATTCCAGGTCCCGAACTGCGTGTTGAAGGGTGGAAGATGCCTGTGCGTGGATTTTTTAACGTGGGGTGGCCATTGCACACCAACTACCACACGGGCTTGACAGAGCTAGGTCTTGGTCCAGTGGCAAGGATTAGGCAAGATGACTGGAGATCAGCTCTGCTGCACAGACCTAGTGCGCACACACATATCGCAGTGTGAGCTGGGCCGTGCTGCCTCTGGGCCCTCCCCTCTTCTGGGCCCCGAACTCACGCCTCTCTTGGGCACACAGGCGGAGTGATACAAGGCATATACATGCACACCTGTACGGCGAAAATGAGGATGTGACATATGCACAGCATTTTATGGTGCACATGTCTCACTGAAAGTATGGAGTTGAACATATGCTGGAAGAGCAACTGTCTGAGAATACACACATCTGGAAATCAGTGAGAATTTTCAGCTGTGGAATTGGCTGAAGAGGTGACAGGCATTATTTAAGAATATTAAATCAAGTCCTTATGAACATGAGGATCTTCTGGCAGTATTGGCAGATTCAGAATCGGTATTTGAATGGGTGAAGGCATCCATTGTTTCATTTCTGAATGGACACAGTGTACAAACAGAGAACTGGGTCTCCTTCACAAACAGTTTTAAAGAACAGTTTTGTAAAATTACCAGCACGCAGTAATATTTTCACCACTTATCTTAGCTGACCCCAATTTGAATGGACTAACTCATTGCACCGCAAGACAAAAAGGTCAAGCCTTTTTTTTATCATAAAAGGCTGTACCCTCCTGCATTCCTGACTGTACAGTACATTTTGTTTATGCATACGTAATAAATATTTATACCATGCGTCCTGTGGATTACACGTGGGATTTTCTTTTGACCTCAAAGTCGATTATGAAATATTCCATAATCACTGGCATAGCTACAGCATTTCAATTTTCATCGAAAAATGGACGGAATCCCGGAATAGATACCCCTAAAACTCTAGAACCCTGCCCCCTTGCCCCGCCACTGTAACAAAGAAAAACAAATTTAAGCTATTCAATCAATGGCCCTGATTGCGGAGAATAGCGGCCCCTTTGTATATGACAGACAAGGCACCGTTCATTGGTGAGACATGGTCAGGAAAGTAAGAGTCCAAGCATGGGTTGGATTGAAAGCAAATGTCACGGAGCATATCAGATTTAGACAAAAGCAGTGTCTTCTGAACGTGTCCTCAGTAACCCCAAATAGTTCATCAGTGCATCGTACAGGAAATGAGTGCAGAGGATGGGCTGATGGTCCCTGGCTGACAGGTATTGCAATACTTGCAGCTTATCGGAGGCTATTGCATGATGTTCAAGCATTAGTTTGAGTGGCAAAAGTTGGTTAATTCTGATGGACTCTATCTCTTACTAGGCACCACATTACACACTGGCAGGGAGTTCACTTCAGGAGCTTCCAGCCATTCAGATTAATAGATTGGAAATCACGTCCAGCTTGGCTGCAATTTCCCGGGATGCGCTCCCCTCTGAGCGAGTTTCCCCTACGGGAGTGCCAAATCATGGAATTATCCAGGATTGTTAGTATCACTGAAACCATTCTGTAAAGCAAATACAGTGGGTAGCATTCTCGACTGAGTCAGAAGGTTGTGAGTTCAAGTCCCACTCCAAGAAGCTGAGCACAAAAATGTAGGCTGACACTCCAGTGCAGTGCTAAGGGAGTGCTGTACTGTCAGAAGTGCCGTCTTTCAGATGAGACGTTAAACCGAGGCCCTGTCTGCTCTCTTAGGTGGATGTAAAAGATCCCATGGCATTATTTTGAAGAAGAGTAGGGGAGTTATCATAAGAACATAAGAACATAAGAACATAAGAATTAGGAACAGGAGTAGGCCATCTAGCCCCTCGAGCCTGCTCTGCCATTCAATAAGATCATGGCTGATCTGGCTGTGGACTCAGCTCCACTTACCCGCCCGCTCCCCATAACCCTTAATTCTCTTATTGGTTAAAAATCTATCTATCTGTGACTTGAATACATTCAATGAGCTAGCCTCAACTGCTTCCTTGGGCAGAGAATTCCACAGATTCACAACCCTCTGGGAGAAGAAATTCCTTCTCAACTCGGTTTTAAATTGGCTCCCCCGTATTTTGAGGCTGTGCCCCCTAGTTCTAGTGTCCCCGACCAGTGGAAACAACCTCTCTGCCTCTATGTTGTCTATCCTTTTCATTATTTTAAATGTTTCTATAAGATCACCCCTCATCCTTCTGAACTCCAACGAGTAAAGACTCAGTCTACTCAATCTATCATCAAAAGGTAACCCCCTCATCTCTGGAATCAGCCTAGTGAATCGTCTCTGTACCCCCTCCAAAGCTAGTATATCCTTCCTTAAGTAAGGTGACCAAAACTACATGCAGTACTCCAGGTGCGGCCTCACCAATACCCTATACAGTTGCAGCAGGACCTCCCTGCTTTTGTACTCCATCCCTCTCACAATGAAGGCCAACATTCCATTTGCCTTTCTGATTACCTGCTGCACCTCTGCAAACTAACTTTGGGGGATTCATGCACAAGGACCCCCAGGTCCCTCTGCACTTTTCAAATAATATTCCCTTTTACTGTTTTTTTCCCAAGGTGGATGACCTCACACTTTCCGACATTGTATTCCATCTGCCAAACCTTAGCCCATTCACTTAACCTATCTAAATCTCTTTGCCACCTCTCTGTGTCCTCTGCACAACCCGCTTTCCCACTAATCTTTGTGTCATCTGCAAATTTTGTTACACTACACTCTGTCCCCTCTTCCAGGTCATCTATGTATATTGTAAACAGTTGTGGTCCCAGCACCGATCTCTGTGGCACACCACTAACAACCGATTTCCAACCCAAAAAGGACCCATTTATCCCGACTCTCTGCTTTCTGTTAGCCAGCCAATTCTCTATCCATGCTAATACATTTCCATTGACTCCGCGTACCTTTATCTTCTGCAGTAACCTTTTGTGTGGCACCTTATCGAATGCCTTTTGGAAATCTAAATAAACCACATCCATCGGTACACCTCTATCCACCATGCTCGTTATATCCTCAAAGAATTCCAGTAAATTAGTTAAACATGATTTCCCCTTCATGAATCCATGTTGCGTCTGCTTGATTGCACTATTCCTATCTAGATGTCCCGCTATTTCTTCCTTAATGATAGTTTCAAGCATTTTCCCCACTACAGATGTTAAACTAACCGGCCTATAGTTACCTGCCTTTTGTCTGCTCCCTTTTTTAAACAGAGGCGTTACATTAGCTGCTTTCCAATCCGCTGGTACCTCCCCAGAGTCCAGAGAATTTTGGTGGATTATAACGAATGCATCTGCTATAACTTCCGCCATCTCTTTTAATACCCTGGGATGCATTTCATTAGGACCAGGGGACTTGTCTACCTTGAGTCCCATTAGCCTGTCCAGCACTACCCCCCTAGTGATAGTGATTGTCTCAAGATCCTCCCTTCCCACATTCCTGTGACCAGCAATTTTTAGCATGGTTTTTGTGTCTTCCCCTGTGAAAACCGAAGCAAAATAATTGTTTAAGTGTCCTGGCCGATATATATCCCTCAATCAACATAACAAAAAACAGATTATCTGTCATTAGCACATTGCTGTTTGTGGGAACTTGCTGTGTGCAAGTTGGCTGCCGCTTTTCCCACATTACAACAGTGACTACACTTCAAAAGTACTTCATTGGCTGTAAAATGCTTTGAGATGTCCAGTGGTCGTGAAAGATGCTATATAAATGCAAGTCTTTCTTTCATTATGTTACAAACCAAAAAATAAACAAAAAAATACCTCCTGACACTAAGAATGAAGAGGCTCCTCTGCATCCTTCAGTCTCCAGACCATGTCGCTCAGGATACCACTGGTAGTCATGCTAGCTTTCAACAGAGCCTCTGTTCAAACGTCGTCATCCTTTCTGTCGTGCACAGTTGATGGACCCAAGTGTAATCAGATGAATAGTGGCTCAGGTGCTACATTGATGTTCTTGCTCACAGATTAGCTTTGTGTCTGCTCGACTAATAATTTGTTTAGAATGTATGAACATTGCTTTGAGTTCATCATCAGAATATCCAGTAAAAAAGCTTCAAGAGAATAGAGGTTGTTAGTTTTCTTGTGAATCCGGGCAATACAGAGAATTCTCTATAGACAGGCAATTCCAACTGGAACTGCTGTAGTGTCTGGGGTTAACTGACAACAGGGTGAAAATTACAGGGGTGGCAGTTCTGGAGAAAATAGTAGTGGTTACGGTACTTTGGTTGGAAGTCTCTAGTATCAACTGTGATAGTAACAAGATACTGCACAGGTCCTGTGACAGAACAATCAACTTGAGGTAAGCTGAGTCGATTTGGCAGTGCAAAGATAGGGAAAGAATTTTGATTTTATTTGCTGCCTGTGAGAATCTTTGACAGTCAAGTGGCTGAAGAAGTGTTGGGCATGAGTTAAGGATGTTCATTCGGGTTATTATTATTATGAATGACTCCATGAGGCAACGTGTTGTACTCAAACTGTAGTGACCTTGGTCCTTTATTCGTAACTCCAGAGTGAGGCAGCCGCATGGTGGCTCCCCTTTCATACAGCCCCTGCCACAGGGGCAGGAAACCCCGGTCTCCACCAGTTGCACCCTCTAGTGGTGCCAGCATGTATATACACAGTGTGAACCTTACTGATAGTACATCAGGTAAACAAGTCTCCATCGTATGCAACTATACAGTGACTACACAGAGAGTATATCTATAGTCTACATATATAACATCACTTTCCCCCAAATCCTTTGTGCCAATTACTTTTGCACTATGTGCTCTGGCTTAACTCTCCGCAAACTTATGTGCCAATAGCCCTTGCACCTTTGCTGTGCTTTAGCTTGGCTCTGTCCCTGTTAACCCCCAAGTCCTTTTGCCACAATATTGAGTAGTGGTTACCAGTTTGGATTGTTCAATGATGCAGTGGAGGTTCCAGTGGGTTCTGGGTGTGATCCATGTGTGCGTCCATGGCTATCCATTCCTCCCACCCCCCCGCCGCCCCACAGCGAGATCATGCAGCAGAGCCACGTTCTACAGTCTTGCCTGTGAAAGACACCATTGTGTACAGTACTTGCCGGGTTTGAGTCCACAGGATGAATAATTTGCTTTGGTGCTGCAGGTCGAGGTCATGAACGCCCGACTGATGGCCTTCTGCTGGTTGACTGTGGTGTCGGGAGATAATAGCTTGTGAAGGAGGCCTTCGTGGCCAATTCCTATAATGAAGATGTCTCGCAATGCTTCGTTGAGGTGCGTGACAAAATCACACGGCGGCGCAAGTCTCCTGAGGTCGGCAGCATATTTTGCCATCTCCTGGCCCTCAGGTCTGCGGTGAGTGTAGAATCTGTGCCTGGCCGCGAGGATGCTCTGTTTTGGTTTTAGTTGGTCATGAATTAGTTCAGTCAGCTCATTGTATGTCTTATCCTTGGCCTTCGTGGGTGCCAGCAAGTCCCTGACGAGGCGGTAAGCGTCGGGCCCACAACTGGTCAGCAGTATAGCCTTGCGCTTCTCTGCCAATGTGTCCGTCTCCCCTGCCAGGTCGCTTGCCACGAAATATAGCTCAAGCCTTTCCGTGAAGGCGTTCAAATCATCACCTTCTGCAAAGTCTTTTAGTGTGTCAAAGGTAGCCATAATCGCGTGAAAGTCCGTATTCTCATCGCCAGTTATTATGTCTGTAATGTACCTATGAATGACTCCATGAGGCAATGTGTTGTACTCAAACTGTAGTGACCTTGGTCCTTTATTCGTAACTCCAGAGTGAGGCACAAGCATGGTGGCTCCCCTTTTATACAGCCTCTGCCACTAGGGCAGGAAACCCCGGTCTCCACCAGGTGCACCCTCTAGTGCTGCCAGCATGTATATACACAGTGTAAACCTTATTGATAGTACATCAGGTAACAAGTCTCCATCTTATGTAACTATACAGTGACTACACAGAGAGTATATCTATAGTCTGCATATATAACATATATATTCTGAAGAATTGCTGGTATTATCTTAAGGGTGTGATCACGGAGGAGAAATTCTCCCGCTTAAACCTTCAAAGAAAAAAGAAAAAAGCATGACTTGCATTTATATAGCGCTTTTCACAACCACCGGACGTCTCAAAGTGCTTTACAGCCAATGAAGTACCTTTGGAGTGCAGTCACTGTTGTACTATGGGAAATGTGGCAATTTGTGCACAGCAAGCTCCCACAAATAGCAATATGATAATGACCAGATAATCTGTTTTAATTATGTTGATTGAGGGATGAAAATTGGCCAGGGCACCGGGGATAACTTGCCAGCTCTTCTTTGAATAGTGCCATACAACATTTTACATCCACCTGAGAGGGCAGACGGAGCCTTGGTTTAACATCTCATCTGAAAGACGGCACCTCCGACAGTGCTGCACTCACTCAGCACTGCACTGGGAGTGTCAGCCTAGATTTATGTGCTCAAGCTCCTGAAGTGGGACTTGAACCCACAACCTTCTGACTCAGAAGTGAGTGTGCTGCCGCGTTTCCCTCATTATAACAATGACTACACTCCAAAAGTACTTTATTGCCTGTAAAGCGCTTTGAGAAGTCTGGTGGTCGTAAAAGGTGCTATATAAATGCAAATCTTTCTTTTCTTTCTTTCCAAACTTTCCCATTTATTAAACTCCCTCAGGCTAGATCTAAACCAAAGTAAAATAGTCACTTTTCCATTTGACTTTGCAGCTGTGGACGTACTGCACAGATTCACCAGTATTGACCTGACTGCAGCTTTATGAGGTTAAGAGAGAGTTGCCTTTTTAATTACTTTTTGCTAACATCTGCAAATCCAGTCTTGAGGCGGGCAAATATCAGCAGTAAACATGGACGAATCGCCCATTTGCACTTTGTACTGACATCGTAACCCCTTTCACATGTGCCCATTTTATCACAAAGATTGTTGAACGTGGAAAAATATAACCCAGAAGTCCCAATTCACCGATGAAAGGAGAGTTGGGCTATGCTAATTGAGACGTTATTAGAATCACTGCAAAAATAAACAGCAGGCCTCATAGTCATTGAGATATCAACCTTGCCAACAGGTCATCTGGTAACACAAATGTCTGGAATCCCCATAAAAATATATTGTAATACATCAATCCTCAAAGCACATGAAAAGCAACATTTCAGGGGTTGAAAAGTCCTGTGGCAATCGCATGAGGTTATACAGTTCACTGACTCTGGTCCTACCTGATTGAAGTACAATTTGCACATTTTGACTTTGGCAGACCCAATGACCTTCATCTCCCCCCTTCCCCCACCCCCTACCCTCTAAACCACCATCATTCCCCTTTAAAAGGATAGTCTCTGTCAGTTTGACATTTTTATGCGGAGAGCACAGTTTAGGCCTGAATTTAAATCCTCCAAATTGGCTCAGTTTGGACCGTCACTTGTCCTTACAGCATGTAGCCAGGATGGCATTTCACGTCAAAACTAAACGGAGATTTGGGGGGTTGGGGGGGGTGCACGGTGGAGGGCGAAGGAATTTGATTCTCACCAGAGTTTGAAAATGAGATAAAGTGTTAGCAGTGCCATTTCTTGTGTACTCAGAACTGAAATGTCTGGCCCCCGGAGAAGCTGTGAAGGAATTAATCCTATCTCCAGATAATCCATCAGGGAACATCCTTCATTATGATGTTAAAAGCTAGGCTCAGTGATCAGGACACTAACAATAGAGAGCCAGGCCCTTTGAAACACACACATTTTTCCCAGGTTACAAACTTGAATTATTCGCCTTTGGTTCAGATGAAAGGGACCCATGTGTGACTCATCCCCACTGTCTTCAATTTTGGTTTACCACTTGTTCTGGAAAACAAAATCTGCCTCTTTTAAGGTGTCAGTGCTTGTGAAGCTACAGCTACCACATCAAAAGTGTGATCATAAGCAAATCCATTTTCTTTCAGCGTCGTAACATTTTTGCTTTTTATTGTAGATACAGTGTAACATTATACCAACAGTCTATTGTTACATATCTATTAATCCCGCTATTGATAAATCATAATGCAATTTATGGATGAAAGAAAAAATAATATAGGAAGAAATATTCCTACTTGTATTGGTTTCAATTAACTTTTTGATGTACGTAAGCCAGCTTTAACAACAACCCATTAATCGCTTTACATATCTCATCATGTCCTGAAATGTATGGTAACTTGGTGATTGAGTTATGGGATAGGAAGATGTCAGATACTGCAAAACAGCACTTTTTTCAGGGCCTGCAAATGACATTTGTTGCTTTAGAACTGGTTACGTTTTTGCTGTAACTACATAGGAAAAATAAAAACACTCCAGGGCTATGAACAGGCAGCCCACCTCTGCCCAGGAAACTCACGCACGCACAACGCCAGGGAGAAGCGGCAGCAGGTGACACCACAGAGCGCCCCGGATGTACGATACATCAAACAACCCAATGAATCATGATGAACACAAGATAAATATGTCAAACAGAACTGAAAGGTTTCTAATTCAGACTAGAAAGGAATTAAACACTTGGGGCCCTGAAATGCCTCCTACTATAATGTTGGCAGAACCCCAGAGTTTTCTCGATTACTTATAAGGGACAGAACTTTAGTCCAGCCCCTTACAAGATGAACGACGGTCAGAGGATTGAGACTCCCTCAGCCGAGGTTCTCGTTTATGAGCCTCACTTGAGACCCAGTTTAGTTGTGGTGACCAGTACGTGGGATGAGTGGACAGTTCCAGTTTCCTCGAGAGCGTATGTATGGCACGCTGGTGAGGTAAGTGAAGATTCCTTGCTTGTGGGCTAATAGGACCTTTGCCAGCATTGGGGGAGGCCCCAAGTCTCAGTAGCCAGCAGACTACCAGAGGTCTACCTGAAGTGACGCTTGTACTCATTTGATTCATGAGCCCGATTTGCACCGTGCCAAATTTTCTTTTCCATTCTGTGAAGTGCTTTGCACTTAGCTAGTTAAAGATGCTCTATAAATATAAGGATTTGTTGCTGAAACCCATTGTAATGTCAGGAGTGTGATGGAATACTCTCCACTTGTCTGGATGAGTGCAGCTCCAACAACACTCAAGAAGCTCCACACCTTCCAGGACAAAGCAGCCAAAGCACCCCATCCATCACCTTAAACATTCGCTCCCTCCACTGTGGCTGCAGCGGGTACCACTGACAAGATGCCCTGCAGAAACTCGCCAAGGATTCTTCGGCAGCTCCTCCCAAAACTGCGACCTCTACCACCTAAAAGGACAAGGGCAGTAGGCGCATGGGAGCACCATCACCTGCAAGTTCCCCGGCAAGTTATACACCATCCTGACTTGGAAATATATCGCCGTTCCCTTCTCGTCACTGGGTCAAAAGCCTGGAACTCCCTCCCCGACTGCACTGTGGGAGTACCTTCACCACAAGGATTGCAGTGGTTCAAGAAGGCGGCTCACCACCACCTTCTCAAGGGCAATTAGGGATGGGCAATAAATCCTGGCATCCCAGCGATGCCCACATCCCAGAACGTATATAAAAAAAGTTCTTATCTGGTGGATTTAACTCCTCCCCTATTTCACAGTTTCAGAGATAGCTTTGATATTGTTGATGCACCTTTATCAATTGCTGCTGTGTGGAAAAAGCTGTTGGTATTGTGTTCCTAACACAGATGAGGAGCACACAGGGAGGTTAAAGTAACAGTGACCTCAGTCTTTAATAAGACACTCCAGAGTGAGGAACAGGCCTGAGGGGCTGGCTTATATACAGTGCTCCCAAGCTGGGATCCCTTGGGACTTGAGGGGATGAGCTCCCTGGTGGCGGAACATGGGAGTGCATGCTTTACAGATACACAACATCACTTCCCCCCAAAGTCAAAGTGAAAACTCTTTACAAGGTGAGGCGGTCGGGAGCCTTTCTTTCCCTAGTGGACCACCTCGATACAAATGTCTGTTCTGGTGTGTTGGCTGTGCCCTTGCTGGGCTGGCGTGTTGTTGGTCCTGCAGGGCTGCCTGGTGAGCCTGGCCTTGCTGGGCTGTTAGGCGTGATGGGTTCGATTTCCTGGTCCGGCGTGGTGTCATCGATGCTTTGGGTGTGTGTTGTGGGCTCAAAAAAGGTGGTGTCTGCTGTGGGTTGTTCAGGGCAGTCTGTGAACTGCAGCCTCATTTGGTTCAGGTGCTTTCTGCAAATTTGTCCATTGTCTAGTTTGACTACAAACACCCTATTCCCTTCTTTAGCTATCACCATGCCTGCGATCCACTTGGGACCATGTCCATAGTTTACCACACAGACAGGGTCATTCAGATCAATTTCCCGTGACACAGTGGCGCGACTATCGTTTACATTTTGTTGTTGCCACCTGTTCTCTACCTGATCATGCAGGTTGGGGTGAACCAGCGAGAGTCTGGTTTGAAGTGCCCTTTTCATGAGTAGCTCAGCCGGGGGCACCACTGTGAGCGAGTGGGGTCTTGTGCGGTAGTTGAGCAGTACTCGGGACAGGCGGGTTTGGAGTGAGCCTTCTGTGTCTTGTTTGAGGCTCTGTTTGATTGTTTGTACTGCCCGCTCTGCCTGCCCATTGGAGGCTGGTTTAAGCGGGGCCGAGGTGACATGTTTGATCCCATTGTGGGTCATGAATTCTTTAAATTCGGCATTGGTGAAACATGGCCCGTTGTCACTGACCAGTATGTCAGGCAGGCCGTGGGTGGCAAACATGGCCCTCAGGCTTTCAATGGTGGCGGTGGCAGTGCTTCCCGACATTATTTCACATTCAATCCATTTTGAAAAAGCATCCATCACCACTAGGAACATTTTACCGAGAAATGGGCCCACATAGTCGATATGGATCCTCGGCCATGGTCTGGAGGACCAGGACCACAAATTTAGTGGTGCCTCTCTGGGCACGTTGCTCAACTGAGCACACACGCTGCATTGCCGTACACAGGACTCTAAGTCAGAGTCGATACCGGGCCACCACATGTGGGATCTGGCTATCGCTTTCATCATTACTATACCCGGGTGTATGCTGTGGAGACCCGAGATGAACATCTCCCTGCCCTTTTTGGGTAGCACTACGCAGTTACCCCACAACAGGCAGTCTGCCTGAATGGACAGCTCATCCTTTTGCTGCTGGAACGGCTTGATTAGCTCTTGCATTTCAACGGGGATGCTGGCCCAGCTCCCATGCAGTACACAGTTTTATACTAGGGACAGCAGAGGATCTTGGCTGGTCCAAGTCCTAATCTGGCGGGCCATGACAGGTGATTTATCATTTTCAAATGCTTCCATGACCATCAACAAGTCTTCGGGCTGCGCCACCATCAACAAGTTTGCAGGCTGCGCCATTTCCACCCCCATGGTGGGCAATGGTAGCCGACTGAGAGCATCCGCACAGTTCTCGGTGCCTGGCCTGTGGCGGATGGTATAGTTATATGCTGATAGCGCGAGTGCCCACCTTTGTATGCGGGCTGAGGCATTAGTATTTATCCCCTTGTTTTCAGCGAACAGGGATATGAGGGGCTTATGATCCATTTCCAGCGCAAATTTGAGGCCAAACAGGTACTGATGCATTTTCTATACCCCGAACACACACGCTAATGCCCCGAGGAGGTGTGTGGAGAGGTAGTCGGGACTTCGGCGAGAGGCCAATAAAAGGCACAGCAGGGATTCCGGGGCCCAGCGTCAAGGAGATGCGTGGAGAGGCGTGGCTTGTGCAGCTACAGGGAGAAGCTAAAAAGAAGTAGAAAGAAAACGAAAGGTGACATAACAGCCAAGGGGGTAAGTGATTGGCTGGTGATTGGTGAGTAGTTTTTCTTTTTCTTATCTATATTAGTAAGTCAACTTTTAACATTGTTGTTGCCAATTTAAGTGTATGTAAGGGTTAAGTCATGGCAGGAGAGCTAGGACACGTGTTATGCTCCTCCTGTACTATGTGGGAACTCAGGGACGCTTCCAGTGTCCCTGACAACTACGTGTGCGGGAAGTGCATCCGCCTCCAGCTCCTGACGGACCGCATTGCAGCACTGGAGCTGCGGATGGATTCACTCTGAAACATCCACGATGCTGAGAATGACGTGAATAGCACATTTAGCAAGTTGGTCACACCACAGGTAAAAGGTATACAATCAGATATGGAATGGGTGACCAACAGGAAGAGTAGAGCAAGGAAGGTAGAGCAGGAGTCCCTGCGGTCATCCCCCTGCAAAACAGATACACCGCTTTGAGTACTGTTGAGGGGGATGACTCATCAGGGGAGGGCAGCAGCCAAGTTCATGGCACCATGGCTGGCTCTGCTGCACAGGAGGGCAGGAAAAAGAGTGGGAGAACAATACTGATAGGGGATTCAATTGTAAGATGAATAGATAGACGTTTCTGTGGCCGCAACTGAGACTCCAGGATGGTATGTTGCCTCACTGGTGCAAAGGTCAAGGATGTCTTGGAATGGGTGCAGGACAGTCTGAAAAGGGAGGGTGAACAGCCAGTTGCTGTGGTACATGTAGGTACCAATGACATAGGTAAAAAATGGGATGAGGTCCTACGAGGCGAATTTAGGGAGCTAGGAGCTAAATTTAAAAATTGGACCTCAAAAGTAGTAATCTCAGGATTGCTACCAGTGCCACGTGCGAGTAAGAATAGGAATCGCAGAATAGCTCAGATTAATACGTGGCTTGAGGAGTGGTGCAGAAGGGAGGGATTCAAATTCCTGGGACATTGGAACTGGTTCTGGTGGAGGTGGGACCAGTACAAACCGGACGGTCTGCACCTGGCCAGGACCAGAACCAATGTCCTAGGGGGTTTGCTAGTGCTGTTGGGGAGGAGTTAAACTAATATGGCAGGGAGATGGGAATCTATGCAGGGAGACAGGGGGAAATAAAATGGAGTCAGAAGCAAAATACAGAAAGGAGAATAGTAAAAGTGGAGGGCAGAGAAATCCAAGGCAAAAAACAAAAAGGGGCACATAACAGCAAAATTCTAAAGGGGCAAAGTGTATTAAAAATACAAGCCTGAAGGCTCTGTGCCTCAATGCGAGGAGTATTCGGAATAAGGTGGATGAATTAACTGCGCAGATAGCAGTTAACGAATACGATGTAATTGCCATCACGAAGACATGGCTCCAGGGTGACCAAGGCTGGGAACTCAACATCCAAGGGTATTCAGCATTTAGGAAGGATAGACAGAAAGGAAAAGGAGGCGGGGTGGCATTGCTGGTTAAAGAGGAAATCAATGCAATTGTAAGGAAGGTCATTAGCCTGGATGATGTGGAATCGCTATGGGTGGAGCTGCGGAATTCCAAAGGGCAGAAAATGCTAGTGGGAGTTGTGTATAGACCACCAAATAGTAGTAGTGAGGTTGGGGACAGCATCAAACAAGAAATAAGGGATGTGTCCAACAAAGGTACAGCAGTGATCATGGGTGACTTCAATTTACACATTGATTGGGCTAACCTAACTGGTAGCAATGCGGTGGAGGAGAATTTCCTGGAGTGTATTAGGGTTGGTTTTCTGGACCAATATGTCGAGGAACCAACCAGGGAGCTGGCCATCCTAGACTGGGTGATGTGTAATGAGAAGGGACTAATTAGCAATCTTGTTGTGCGAGGCCCCTTGAGGAAAAGTGACCATAATTTGGTAGAATTCCTTATTAAGATGGAGAGTGACAAAGTTAATTCAGAAACTAGGGTCCTGAACTTAAGGAAAGGTAACTTCGACGGTATGAGGCATGAATTGGCTAGAATAGACTGGCAAAGGATACTTAAAGGCTTGACGGTCTTATGTTTGAACTTCAGCAAATGTACATCCCTGTCTGGAGTAAAAATAAAACTGGGAAGGTGGCTCAACCATGGCTAACAAAGGAAATTAAGGATAGTGTTAAAGCCAAGGAAGAGGCATATAAATTGGCTTGAAATAGCAACAATACTGAGGACTGGGAGAAATTTAGAATTCAAAAGAGGAGGACTAAGGGTTTAATTAAGAAGGGGAAAATAGAGTACGAGAGGAAGCTTGCAGGGAATATAAAAACTGACTGCAAAAGCTTCTATAAATATGTGAAGAGAAAAAGATTAGTAAAGACAAACATAAGTCACTTGCAGTCGGATTCAGGTGAAATGATAATGGGGAACAAAGAAATGGCAGACGAATTGAATCAATACTTCGGTTCTGTCTTCATGAAGGAAGATACAAATAACTTTCCGAAGGTACTAGGGGACAGTAGGTCTAATGAGAAGGAGGAACTGAAGGATATCCTTATTAGGCAGGAAATTGTGTTAGGGAAATTGAAAGAATTGAAGGCCGATAAATCCCCGGGGCCTGATAGTCTGCATCCCAGAGTGCTCAAGGAAGTGGCCCTAGAAATAGGCATTGGTGATCATTTTCCAACTGTCTATCGACTCTGGATCAGTTCCCATGGACTGGAGGGTAGCTAATGTAACACCACTTTTTAAAAAAGAAGGGAGAGAGAAAATGGGTAATTATAGACCGGTTAGCCTGACATCAGTAGTGGGGAAAATGTTGGAATCAATTATTAAGGATGAAATAGCAGCGCATTTGGAAAGCAGTGATAGGATCGGACCAAGTCAGCATGGATTTATGAAAGGGAAATCATGCTTGACGAATCTTCTGGAATTTTTTGAGGATGTAACGAGCAGAGTGGACAAGGGAGAACCAGTTGATGTGGTGTATTTGGATTTTCAAAAGGCTTTTGACAAGGGCCCACACAAGAGATTGTTGTACAAAATCAAAGCATATGGTGTTGGGGGTAATATACTGACATGGATAGGGAACTGGTTGGCAGACAGGAAGCAGAGAGTCGGGATAAACGGGTCCTTTTCAGAATGGCAGGCACTGACTAGTGGAGTGCCGCAGGATTCAGTGCTGGGACCCCAGCTCTTTACAATATACATTAATGATTTGGATGAAGGAATAGAGTGTAATATCTCCAAGTTTGCAGATGACACTAAACTGGGTGGCGGTGTGAGCTGTGAGGAGGACGCTAAGAGGCTGCAGGGTGATTTGGACAGGTTAGGTGAGTGGGCAAATGCATGGCAGATGCAGTATAATGTGGATAAATGTGAGGTTATCCATTTTGGTGGCAAAAACGCTAAGACAGAATATTATCTGAATGGTGGCAGATTAGGAAAAGGGGAGCTGCAACGAGACCTGGGTGACATGGTTCATCAGTCATTGAAAGTTGTCATACAGGTACAGCAGGCGGTGAAGAAGGCAAATGGTATGTTGGCCTTCATAGCTAGGGGATTTGAGTACAGGAGCAGGGAGGTCTTACTGCAGTTGTACAGGGCCTTAGTGAGGCCTCACCTGGAATATTGTGTTCAGTTTTGGTCTCTGAGTCTGAGGAAGGACGTTCTTGCTATTGAGGGAGTGCAGCGAAGGTTCGCCAGACTGATTCCAGGGATGGCTGGCCTGTCAAATGAGGAGGGACTGGATCAACTGGGCCTTTATTCACTGGAGATTAGAAGGATGAGAGGGGATCTCATAGAAACATGTAAGATTCTGACGGGACTGGACAGGTTAGATGCGGGAAGAATGTTCCCGATGTTAGGGGAAGTCCAGAACCAGGGGACATAGTCTTAGGATAAGGGGTAGGCCATTTAGGACTGAGATGAGGAGAAACTTCTTCACTCAGAGAGTTGTTAACCTGTGGAATTCCCTGCCGCAGAGAGTTGTTGATGCCAGTTCATTGGATATATTCAAGAGGGAGTTAGATATGGCTCTTACGGTTAAGGGGATCAAGGGATATGGAGAGAAAGCAGGAAAGGGGTACTGAAGGAATGATCAGCCATGATCTTATTGAATGGTGGTGCAGGTTCGAAGGGCCGAATTGCCTCCTCCTGCACCTATTTTCTATGTTTCTATGTTTCTATGATTCTCAATCATGCTGTTGGCCCTCTCGGCCTTAGACAAGCTCCAGGAAGCATAGGCAACAAGTTGCAACTTCCCCACAACATTAGCTTGTTGTAATACACACCTGACTCCGTACGACGACATGTCACATGCTAGCACACGTCTTTTACACGGGTTATACAATACAAGCAGTTTGTTGGAGCATAAAATGTTTCTGGTTTTCTCAAAAGCAATTACTTGTTTTTTTCCCCATACCCAGTTCTCACCTTTACGCAATAACACATGTAGCGGCTCTAAGATGGTGCTTAACCCGGTAGGAAGTTACCAAAATAGTTGAGGAGTCCCAGGAATGACCACAGCTCTGTGACGTTCAGTGGTCTGGGCACGTTCCTGATAGACTCTGTCTTGGCGTCTGTGGGTCGAATGCCGTCTGCCGTGATCTTTCTTGCCAAAAACTCCACTCTGTTGCCATGAAGACGCATTTTGACCTCTTCAGCCGTAGCCCTACGCGATGCAGTCGCTGGAGGACCTCCTCCAAGTTTTGTAGGTGCTCGACGGTGTCCCGACCCGTGACCAATATGTTGTCCTGAAAAACCACTGTGCTTGGTACCGACTTGAGTAGGCGCTCCATGTTTCTCTGGAAGATTGCTGCAGCTGACCGAATTCCAAACGGGCATCTGTTGTAGATGAACAGTCCCTTGTGCGTGTTGATGCAAGTGAGGCCCTTCGAAGACTCATCCAGCTCCTGTGTCATGTAGGCTGAAGTCAGGTCGAGCTTGGTGAATGTCTTGCCTCCTGCCAGCTTTGCAAATAGGTCGTCTGCCTTAGTTTGCGGGTATTGGTCCTGTAGCGAGAAACGATTAATAGTTACTTTATAATCGCCGCAAATCCTGACCGTGCCATCACTTTTGAGTACTGGAACAATCGGGCTGGCCCACTCGCTGAATTCCACTGGGGAGATGATGCCCTCGCGTTGCAGCCTGTCCAGCTCGATTTCCACTCTCTGCCTCATCATGTGAGGTACCGCTCGGCCTTGTGGTGAATGGGTCATGCTTCTGGGACCAAGTGGATCCACACCTTCACCCCGGAAAAGTTTCCAATGCCTGGCTCAAAAAGGGAAGGAAATTTGTTAAGAACCTGGGTACATGAGGCCTCATCGACATGTGATAGCGCTCGGATGTCATCCCAGTTCCAGCAGATTTTGCCCAGCCAGCTCCTTCCAAGCAGTGTGGGGCCATCGCCCAGGACAATCCAGAGTGGCAGTTCGTGCACCGTGCCCTCGTAGGTGACCTTGACCATGGCGCTGCCCAGGACAGTGATAAGCTCTTTGGTGTACGTTCTCAGTTTCATGTGGATGGGGCTCAGGGCTGGTCGGAATGCCTTGTTGCACCACAGTTTCTCAAACATCTTTTTACTTATGATGGATTGGCTAGCGCCAGTGTCCAGTTCCATGGCTACGGGTAAGCCATTCAATTTTATGTTTAGCATTAACGGTGGACATTTCGTCAGAAATGTGTGCACCCCGTGTACTTCAGCATCTGCCTCCTCTCTGAGGCTCAAAATTGCTTTCATCCACCATGATGCGATCTTCCTTTGCCACATGGTGGTTAGCAGGTTTTGCAGAGCTTGAAGCTCATTTGCAAGCTCGTTGGAGGTGCCCCATTGTTCCACAGCTCTTGCAAGCATACCCTTTGAAGCAGCATGAATTGCCTTGCATTCATCCTTTGTTGCAGACTCTGAATCATCTGGGTCACCTGAGGCCTGCTAGCAGTTGCAGACTCGTGGTTTCTGCCCTGTACATTTCTGCTCGCAAACACAGTTCCAGCTAATTTCTGAACATTGCTAGCACTTATGTGCTGAGAAATTTGTTTGGCGTTATCACTGGTGGACATAAACGCCTGTGCTATCGCTATAGCCTGCCTGAGGGTGACGTCACAGCCAACGTGGTAAGTGATTGGCTGCTGATTGGTGAGTAGTTTTTCTTTTTCTTTATTAGTCAGTAACTTTTAACATTGTTGTTGCCAATTTAAGTGTATCTAAGGGTTAAGTCATGGCAGGACAGCTCGGTCACGTGATATGCTCCTCCTGTACCATGTGGGAACTCGGGGACAACACCAGTGTCCCTGACGACTACATGTGCGGGTAGTGTATCCACCTCCGGCTCCTGACGGTCCGCGTTGCGGAGTTGGAGCTGAGGGTGGATTCACTCTGGAGCATCCACGATGCTGAGAATGACGTGAGTAGCACGTGGAGCAAGTTGGTCTTACCGCAGGAGAAGGGTCCACAGCCAGCGAGGGAATGGAAGACCAGCAGGAAGAGTAGTGCAACGAAGGAAGTGCAGGGGTCCCCTGTGGTCATCCCACTGCAAAACAGATACACTGCTTTGAGTACTGTTGAGGGGGATGACTCATCAGGAGAGGGCAGCAGCAGTCAAGTTCATGGCACCGTGGCTGGCTCTGTTGCACAGGAGGGCAGGAAAAAGAGTGGGGGAGTGATAGTGATAGGGGATTCAATTGTAAGGGGAATAGATAGGCGTTTCTGCGGCCGCAACCGAGACTCCAGGATGGTATGTTGCCTCCCTGGTGCAAGGGTCAAGGATGTCTCTGAGCGGGTGCAGGACATTCTAAAAAGGGAGGGAGAACAGCCAGTTGTTGTGGTGCACGTTGGTACCAACGACATAGGTAAAAAAAGGGATGAGGTCCTACGAAATGAATTTAAGGAGCTAGGAGCTAAATTAAAAAGTAGGACCTCAAAAGTAGTAATCTCGGGATTGCTACCAGTGCCACGTGCTAGTCAGAGTAGGAATCGCAAGATAGCTCAGATGAATACGTGGCTTGAGCAATGGTGCAGCAGGGAGGGATTCAAATTCCTGGGGCATTGGAACCGGTTCTGGGGGAGGTGGGACCAGTACAATCCGGACGGTCTGCACCTGGGCAGAATCGGAACCAATGTCCTCGGGGGAGTGTTTGCTAGTGCTGTTGGGGAGGAGTTAAACTAATATGGCAGGGGGATGGAAACCAATGCAGGGAGATAGAGGGAAACAAAAAGGAGGCAAAAGCAAAAGACAGAAAGGAGATGAGGAAAAGTGGAGGGCAGAGAAACCCAAGGCAAAGAACAAAAAGGACCATTGTACAGCAAAATTCTAAAAGGACAGAGGGTGTTAAAAAAACAAGCCTAAAGGCTTTGTGTCTTAATGCAAAGAGTATCCACAATAAGGTGGATGAATTAACTGTGCAAATAGATGTTAACAAATATGATGTGATTGGGATTATGGAGACGTGGCTCCAGGATGATCAGGGCTGGGAACTCAACATCCAGGGGTATTCAACATTCAGGAAGGATAGAATAAAAGGAAAAGGAGGTGGGGTAGCATTGCTGGTTAAGGAGGAGATTAAGGCAATAGTTAGGAAGGACATTAGCTTGGATGATGTGGAATCTATATGGGTAGAGCTACAGAATACCAAAGGGCAAAAAACGTTAGAGGGAGTTGTGTACAGACCTCCAAACAGTACTAGTGATGTTCGGGAGGGCATCAAACAGGAAATTAGGGGTGCATGCAATAAAGGTGCAGCAGTTATAATGGGTGACTTTAATATGCACATAGATTGGGCTAACCAAACTGGAAGCAATACGGTGGAGGAGGATTTCCTGGAGTGCATAAGGGATGGTTTTTTTAGACCAATATGTCGAGGAACCAACTAGGGGGGAGGCCATCTTAGACTGGGTGTTATGTAATGAGAGAGGATTAATTAGCAATCTCTTTGTGCGAGGCCCCTTGGGGAAGAGTGACCATAATATGGTGGAATTCTGCATTAGGATGGAGAATGAAACAGTTAATTCAGAGACCATGGTCCAGAACTTCAAGGAGGCTAACTTTGAAGGTATGAGGCGTGAATTGGCTGGGATGGATTGGCGAATGATACTTAAGGAGTTGACTGTGGATGGGCAATGGCAGACATTTAGAGACCGCATGAATGAACTACAACAATTGTACATTCCTGTCTGGCATAAAAATAAAAAAGGGAAGGTGGCTCAACCGTGGCTATCAAGGGAAATCAGGGATAGTATTAAAGCCAAGGAAGTGGCATACAAATTGGCCAGAAATAGCAGAGAACCCGGGGACTGGGAGAAATTTAGAACTCAGCAGAGGAGGACAAAGGGTTTGATTAGGGCAGGGAAAATGGAGTATGAGAAGAAGCTTGCAGGGAACATTAAGACGGATTGCAAAAGCTTCTATAGATATGTAAAGAGAAAAAGGTTAGTAAAGACAAACGTAGGTCCCCTGCAGTCAGAATCAGGGGAAGTCATAACGGGGAACAAAGAAATGGCGGACCAATTAAACAAGTACTTTGGTTTGGTATTCACGAAGGAGGACACAAACAACCTTCCGGTTATAAAAGGGGTCGGGGGGTCTAGTAAGGAGGAGGAACTGAGGGAAATCCTTATTAGCCGGGAAATTGTGTTGGGGAAATTGATGGGATTGAAGGCCGATAAATCCCCAGGGCCTGATGGACTGCATCCCAGAGTACTTACGAAGGTGGCCTTGGAAATAGTGGATGCATTGACAGTCATTTCCAACATTCCATTGACTCTGGATCAGTTCCTATGGAGTGGAGGGTAGCCAATGTAACCCCACTTTTTAAAAAAGGAGGGAGAGAGAAAACAGGGAATTATAGACCGGTCAGCCTGACATCGGTAGTGGGTAAAATGATGGAATCAATTATTAAGGATGTCATAGCAGTGCATTTGGAAAGAGGTGACATGATAGGTCCAAGTCAGCATGGATTTGTGAAAGGGAAATCATGCTTGACAAATCTTCTGGAATTTTTTGAGGATGTTTCCAGTAGAGTGGACAAGGGAGAACCAGTTGATGTGGTATATTTGGACTTTCAGAAGGCTTTCGACAAGGTCCCACACAAGAGATTGATGTGCAAAGTTAGAGCACATGGGATTGGGGGTAGTGTGCTGACGTGGATTGAGAACTGGTTGTCAGACAGGAAGCAAAGAGTAGGAGTAAATGGGTACTTTTCAGAATGGCAGGCAGTGACTAGTGGGGTACCGCAAGGTTCTGTGCTGGGGCCCCAGCTGTTTACACTGTACATTAATGATTTAGATGAGGGGATTAAATGTAGTATCTCCAAATTTGCGGATGACACTAAGCTGGGTGGCAGTGTGAGCTGCGAGGAGGATGCTGTGAGGCTCCAGAGCGACTTGGATAGGTTAGGTGAGTGGGCAAATGCATGGCAGATGAAGTATAATGTGGATAAATGTGAGGTTATCCACTTTGGTGGTAAAAACAGAGAGACAGACTATTATCTGAATGGTGACAGATTAGGAAAAGGGGAGGTGCAAAGAGACCTGGGTGTCGTGGTACATCAGTCATTGAAGGTTGGCATGCAGGTGCAGCAGGCGGTTAAGAAAGCAAATGGCATGTTGGCCTTCATAGCAAGGGGATTTGAGTACAGGGGCAGGGAGGTGTTGCTACAGTTGTACAGGGCCTTGGTGAGGCCACACCTGGAGTATGGTGTACAGTTTTGGTCTCCTAACCTGAGGAAGGACATTCTTGCTATTGAGGGAGTGCAGCGAAGGTTCACCAGACTGATTCCCGGGATGGCGGGACTGACCTATCAAGAAAGACTGGATCAACTGGGCTTGTATTCACTGGAGTTCAGAAGAATGAGAGGGGACCTCATAGAAACATTTAAAATTCTGACGGGTTTAGACAGGTTAGATGCAGGAAGAATGTTCCCAATGTTGGGGAAGTCCAGAACCAGAGATCACAGTCTAAGGATAAGGGGTAAGCCATTTAGGACCGAGATGCGGAGGAACTTCTTCACCCAGAGAGTGGTGAACCTGTGGAATTCTCTACTACAGAAAGTTGTTGAGGCCAATTCACTAAATATATTCAAAAAGGAGTTAGATGAGGTCCTTACTACTAGGGGGATCAAGGGGTATGGCGAGAAAGCATGAATGGGGTACTGAAGTTGAATGTTCAGCCATGAACTCATTGAATGGCGGTGCAGGCTAGAAGGGCCGAATGGCCTACTCCTGCACCTATTTTCTATGTTTCTATGTTTCTATGTGTCTCTACAGTCAAAAGTTTTCGTAGAATGGTCTCGTGGCCAATGCCCAGTACAAAAAAGTGTCTGAGCATTTGCTCCAGGTCGCCACCAAACTCACATTGTCCTGCAAGTCGCCTTAGCTCATCGATGTAGCTCACCACTTCCTGACCTTCATATCGCTGGCACGTGTAGAACCGATACCTCGCCATCAGCACGCTCTCCCTCGGGTTAAGATGCTCCTGAACGAGTATACACAGCTCCTCATACGACTTATCTGTGGGTTTAACTGGAACCAGTAGATTCTTCATGAGGCTATCGGTCGGTGTCCCGCAGACTGTGAGGAGGACCACTCTCCTTTTTGCAGCGCTTCCTTCTCCGTCCAGCTCGTTGGCTACAAAGTACTGGTCTAGCCGTTCGACATAGGCTTCCCAGTCCTCACCCTCCGAGAACTTCTCCAGGATGCCCACAGTTTGCTGCATCTTTGCGTTGGATTCGTATTCTCGTCGCCAGTTAATTGTGTTCCTAACACAGATGAGACTGCACAAAGGAAGGTTAAAGTAACAGTGACCTCAGTCTTTAATAAGACAATCCAGAGTGAGGAACAGGCCTTAGGGGTCGGCTTATATACAGTGCTTCCAAGGGATGCTGGGATCCCTTGGGACTTGAGGGGATGAGCTCCCTGGTGGCGGAACATGGGACTGCATGCTTTACAGATACACAACAGTTGGTACATATCCATTCCTTAGCTGTAGCTAACATTTAATTATATATATATATATAATATAGCATAGATCAGCTAACAAAAGAGGTCTGTAAAATATAAACTATTATACTTATATATTACGGTTTAAGGTAATGTTTTTGCACCCACATTTTAAAAAACTTTACAAATACTTTTTTCGAACTTCCTTAACTCATGGTTCCCATCAGGATTTATGAATCGACATCCTCTTCAAAATATATTGCGTTACATCCATGCGCCATATTCTCCTGCTGGTAATGGTTACACAAACTGTGCTGAATATTTAACAGACGCTTTCGAGTACAATTCATACTATACTCACAGTTTGCTCAGCTTACAAGTTTTCTGCAACTCTTCAGCAATATTGCTTCATAAAAGAATGAACACCATGTAGTTCTGCACATTGGAAAAAAAAATTGTTGAATTCGACATTTACAGATTACAATTCAGGTTTTGTGGTGTTAAATCCAAAGACTTGCAGGGACACCACAACATTCGGTTCTCAGAGAGTTAAGAATACACGGGAGGACTAAAGATTAAAATTTGAAGTCATATGAGAAGCAAAACTCGATTTGATGAATCTATTAATTGATTGCATGAGGCAACCTCCACTCAAGTTAGAAAATAATTTTATTTGTATTATGTTTAACATTATAATGCTCCTATCAAGGATACACTTAATCTGCTGTATCTGACACTGCCAGGAGTGTGGAAGCATTGAATGCCATTGATGTCACATTTTAGAAGCTGCTGGGTCAACCATATTCTGGAGAAGTGCCAGCCTTCAGTGTAGAAATGTACAGTTTGGAAATCTGCCCTTTGAGGGAGTCATGGCTGGTAGAGTGAGAAGAGGAGGTGGTTCTGTTCAAATCACGTAATGGGCATGTTCAACAGTTTCTTCTGTCATGGAGGATGTCAGCGCAATGATATCGGGGGATATTGCCAGAAACGGCGGAAAAATCAACAAAAATGATATTCCGTTGTTTTTGTTGGACTGGGATACAGCTTTGCAACATTGAGGGAGTTGCTCCGTTCAATATTCACATCTGCACTTGAACTATTAGTCAATGACAGTTAAACTTACTTATAGACATGGCACATTAGGCTGGCAGGAATCCATGTGGTGAGAGATTGACTTTCGTGCACCTCTTCTGGTATTCATAACTTACTCTGTGTGATCTATGAACATAGACAGCAAGGAATCGGTCTTAAAGTACTTCATTCCAAGGCCTTTATATAGCCAAATTCTTCTTCTCAGAGTTAGTGTTTCTCCATCATCATTTCCAGTTCTGGGGCATAGCGCTAATGGAGATAAGTCTGTGTGACTTAAAAGGCTGTACTGTATAAATACCTTAAACTAATGACAGTGGTGCAAGTTGATACGTTTGTGTGGTGACTGGCTTAATTGCTATATTACAGTAGTCCAAGCAGAACAGCTGTTGCAGTGTTTTTTAATTCTTTAAAGTTAAAGTGACATTGAAGTCTCGTGATGTGTCATTTAGGTGGCAGTGAATGATATGGTATCATTATATCAAAAACAAGTTTGTCCTAACAAACTAAAAGCCATTTTACTGGAAATATATTTATTTAAATCACATTGCAGTTTATATGATGCAGTTTGCAGATACTTTAATGGACGTTGTAGCTGACTGTTTTTTCCTGGCTGTTTCAGGAACCTAATCGGCCTGAACACTCCTCAGTGACTGTACCTCTTTAAATAAAAATAAAAGGATTTAACTAGCGCCTTTCACGATCACCAGACGTCTCAAAGCGCTTTACACCCAATGAAGTACTTTTGGAGTGTAGTTACTGTTGTAATGTAGGAAACCAGGCAGCAAGTTAGCGCGCAGCAAGCTCCCACAAACAGCAACGTGATAATGACCAGATAATCTGTTTTTTTGTTATGTTGATTGAGGGATACATATTGGCCAGGACACCAGGAATAACTCTCCTGCTCTTCTTCGAAATAGTGCCATGGGATCTTTTACGTCCACTTGAGAGAACAGACGGGGCATCAGTTTAACGCCTCATCCGAAAGATGGCACCTCTGACAGTGCAGCACTAGCTCAGCACTGCACTGGAGTGTCAGCCTAGATTTTTGTTCTCAAGTCTCTGGAGTGGGACTTGAACCCACAACCTTCTGACTCAAAGGCGAGTGCGCTGCCCACTGAGCCACAACTGACACAGTCAGGGTCTTTAATCAACCCTCTTCCTTTCTAAGGGATACAACTAACAGTAAAAGCATTAAGAAGGTTCCTTATGCCAAAGATAATTCAATGAAATATTGGGTTAGTAATTCAACCTTAAAGCCTACGCTATTCAAATGTGACTAACTGAATTCCGCAGGTGACACGTCCACGAACAATGCTGTTCTGTATTGGACAACCTGCATACTGTGCTGCTCCTTTATCAGAAACCATCATTGCTTTGTTCGAACCTGTGGTTTTGGATGGAAGAAGTCAGGGTGACATCACCTGCTAAATGTTTGTCAGGAAGAGTGTGGGCTGCTGGGAGCTTTTAGCCCTGACATGTGGTGCTTCTGTCACCCACGGCCAGTAATCCAATTCAGTGATTAGTTCAAGCTTTGGCAGCATCTCACATTGGTTAACAGCAAAGGGATGAACTTTAGCCTTGTCTGTGGTTAAAATAGTAGCTAAAGAATGTAATTACACTAATCAGGCTGTGTTCCAGGAATAAATATGACTGAAATGCACAGATGTGACTGACCTCAACGCATCATCATCATCAGCTGTAAATCATGATTACGAACCTTCATTTTACTAACTAGTTTCCATCACTAAGAATAACATTGAAAAGATAAAAGCTTCTAGTAGAAGGTCTGAGGAACAGCCTATTCTATTGATAACTGTGTCTGAGTTATTAAACTTAGATATGGTTCATTTTGGCTTGCAGCTGATTTAAAGGGACACTGTCATCTTGCTAAAATGCTGTGGTCATGTCAGGCTGCCTGGAATGATATCATTGTGTCACCAACTGTGCAAATGAGGATCATTTTTCAAAATCTAATTATGATGAAAACAGATTTTGGAGAAAAAACACTTGGGAAAGGATTATGCCGGAACAAACGGAGCATCTGCTGCAGCAAACTTCCTTCCACAGAGTAAAATGAAAGCTTTGTGAGACAGACTCTTCTTCACTGGGCAGGCTCTGAGCTGACAAGCTAAACTCTCCAAAAAGATCATCGAATCTTGGTAAGTGTTTTTCCGAAAAAGAATCCCTTGTTCTGCACAGTTATGCAGTTTATAAATGAAGGAAATTCTTTCTAGTGTCCAGTGATTTCCAGGACACCACCCTATTTTCAGTGCAGCAAATGTTAATCTCTTGTTGTTAAATTTGATTAGTGCAACAATCATATAACTCTTAAAAGGGCATTGTCATTGGTAATATTTCTCGTCAAGTACCTTAATGGTATTTTAAGCAGGGTAGCATAGTCTGATACAGTTTTATTACATAGCCAATTACTTGAGCTAAGAATTAACTTAGATCCCAAAGCAACAACAGCAACAATACATTTCATTTATATAATTCCTTTATTGCAGTAAAACACGCCAAGGTGCTTCACAGGACCTTTATCAAAAAACATTTTGACACTGAGCCACATAAGGAGATATTAGGACAGATTGGTCAAAGAGGTAGGTTTTAAAGAACGTCCTAAAGGAAGAGAGAGGTAAGGAGGTGGAGAGGTTAAGGGAGGGAATTCCAGAACTTAGGGCCTCGGCAGCTGAAGGTGGAGCGATGTGAAAGGTTGGTACTATAGTGGGAACTTTGCCGTATACCAACACAAAAGTGGCATATATTACGACAGCGACTTCACTTCAAAAGCACTTCATAGGTTGTAAACCGCTTTTGGACGTCCTCAGGTCGTGAAATACAAATTAAAGTTAGTTCTTTCTTTCTGCACCAGCAATGTCCCACAAGCAGCATTGAGATGAGTGACTATTTCATCTGCTTTAGGTGGTCTTGGTTGAGGAAAATTACTGCACAGGACATGAGAATTCCTTGCTCTTCCTCGCACAGCACCAAGTGATCCTGTGACACCGGCCTGAACTACTGCAGAGGGGTTGCGACTTTACATCTCATCTGATGGACGACACCTCTGATGATGCAGCAATCCTTGGTACAATACTTGTGTGTCAGCTTAGATTATGCTCCCAAGATTTGCCTTGTGCCTTAAACCTGCAATTTTCTGACATTTACGAATTAAGCTGACACTACACAGGAGTACATGTCAGCTTTGGCACATTTGGCAGCACTCTCGTCACTCAGTTAGAAGATTTGTAGGTTCAAGTCCCACTCCAGCACAAAATCTTGGCTGATACTCCAGTGCAGTACTGAGGGAGCATTACATAGAAACATAGAAAATAGGTGCAGGAGTAGGCCATTCGGCCCTTCGAGTCTGCACCACCATTCAATAAGATCATGGCTGATCATTCCTTCAGTACCCCTTTCCTGCTTTCTCTCCATACCCTTTGATCCCTTTAGCCGTAAGGGCCATATCTAACTCCCTCTTGAATATATCCAATGAACTGGCATCAACAACTCTCTGCGGCAGGGAATTCCACAGGTTAACAACTCTCTGAGTGAAGAAGTTTCTCCTCATCTCAGTCCTAAATGGCCTACCCCTTATCCTAAGACTGTGTCCCCTGGTTCTGGACTTCCCCAACATCGGGAACAATCTACCCGCATCTAACCTGTCCCGTCCCGTCAGAATCTTGTATGTTTCTATGAGATCCCCTCTCATTCTTCTAAACTCCAAAGGCCCAGTTGATCCAGTCTCTCCTCATATGTCAGTCCTGCCATCCCGGGAATCAGTCTGGTGAACCTTCGTTGCACTCCCTCAATGGCAAGAATGTCCTTCCTCAGATTAGGAGACCAAAACTGAACACAATATTCCAGGTGAGGCCTCACCAAGGCCCTGTACAACTGCAGTAAGACCTCCCTGCTCCTATACGCAAATCCCCTAGCTATGAAGGCCAACATACCATTTGCCTTCTTTACCGCCTGCTGTACCTGTATGCCAACTTTCAATGACTGATGAACCATAACACTCAGGTCTCGTTGCACCTCCCCTTTTCCTAATTTGCCACCGTTCAGATAATATTCTGTCTTCGCTTTTTTGCCCCCAAAGTGGATAACCACACATTTATCCATATTATACTGCATCTGCCATGCATTTGCCCACTCACCTAACTTGTCCAAGTCAACCTGCAGCCTCTTAGCGTCCCCCTCACAGCTCACACCGCCACCCAGTTTAGTGTCATCTGCAAATTTGGAGATATTACACTCAATTCCTTCATCCAAATCATTGATGTATATTGTGAAGATCTGGGGTCCCAGCACTGAGCCCTGCGGCACCCCACTAGTCACTGCCTGCCATTCTGAAAAGGATCCGTTTATCCCGACTCTCTGCTTCCTGTCTGCCAACCAGTTCTCTATCCACGTCAGTACATTACCCCCAATACCACGTGCTTTGATTTTGCACACCAATCTCGTGTGTGGGATCTTGTCAAAAGCCTTTTGAAAGTCCAAATACACCACATCCACTGGTTCTCCCTTGTCCACTCTACTAGTTACATCCTCAAAAAATTCCAGAAGATTCGTCAAGCATGATTTCCCTTTCATAAATCCATGCTGTCTTGGACCGATCCTATCACTGCTTTCCAAATGCGCTGCTATTTCATCCTTAATAATTAATTCCAATATTTTCCCCACCACTGATGTCAGGCTAACCGGTCTATAATTACCCACTTTCTCTCTCCCTCCCTTTTTAAAAAGTGGTGTTACATTAGCTACCCTCCAGTACATAGGAACTGATCCAGAGTCGATAGACTGTTGGAAAATGATCACTAATGCATCCATTATTTCTAGGGCCACTTCTTTAAGTACTCTGGGATGCAGACTATCAGGCCCCGGGGATTTATCGGCCTTCAATCCCATCAATTTCCCTAACACAATTTCCCACCTAATAAGGATATCCTTCAGTTCCTCCTTCTCACTCGACCCTCAGTCCCCTCGTACTTCCGGAAGTTTATTTGTGTCTTCCTTCATGAAGACAGAACCAAAGTATTTGTTCAATTGGTCTGCCTTTTTTTGATTCCCATTATAAATTCACCTGAATCCGACTGTACGGGACCTACGTTTGTCTTCAGTAATCTTTTTCTCTTCACATATCTTTTGCAAGAAACTTTTGCAGTCAGTTTTTATGTTTCCGGCAAGCTTCTTCTCGTACTCTATTTTCCCCCTCTTAATTAAACTCTTTGTCCTCCTCTGCTCAATTTTAAATTTCTCCCAGTCCTCAGTTTTGCTGCTGTTTCTGGCCAATTTATATGCCTCTTCCTTGGATTTAACACTATCCTTAATTTCCCTTGTTAGCCACGGTTGAGTCACCTTCCCCATTTTATTTTTACTCCAGACAGGGATGTACAATTGCTGAACTTCATCCATGTGATCTTTAAATGTTTGCGATTCCCTATCCACCGTCAACCCTTCAAGTATCATTTGCCAGTCTATTCTAGCTAATTCACAGCTCAAACCATTGAAGTTACCTTTCCTTAAGTTCAGGACCCGAGTTTCTGAATTAACTGTGTCACTCTCCATCCTAATAAAGAATTCTACCATATTATGGTCACTCTTCCCTAAGGGGTCTTGCACAACAAGATTGCTAATTAGTCCTTTCTCATTACACATTACCCACTATAGAATGGCCAGCTCCCTGGTTGGTTCCTCGAAATATTGGTCTGGAAAACCATCCCTAATACACTCCAGGAAATCCTCCTCCACTGCATTGCTACCAGTTTGGTGAGCCCAATCAATATGTAGATTAAAGTCACCCATGATAACTGCTGTACCTTTATTGCATGCATCCCTAATTTCTTGTTTGATGCTGTCCCCAAACTTACTACTACTGTTTGGTGGTCTGTACACAGCTCCCACTAGCGTTTTCTGCCCCTTGGTATTCCGCAGCTCCACCCATACAGATTCCACATCATCCAAGCTAATGTCCTTTCTTATTATCGCATTAATTTTCTCTTTAACCTGCAATGCCACCCCGCCTCCTTTTCCTTTCTGTCTATCCTTCCTAAATGTTGAATACCCCTGGATGTTGAGTTCCCAGTCTTGGTCATGTCTCCGTGATGTCAATTACATCATACCCATTAACTGCTATCTGCGCAGTTAATTTGTCCACTTTATTCCGAATACTCCTCGAATTGAGGCACAGAGCCTCACATACTTTCTAACGCACTTTACTCCTTTTGAATTTTGTTGTAATGTGGCCCTTTTTGCTTTTTGCCTTAGGTTTCTCAGCCCTCCACTTTTACTTTTCTTCTTTCTATCTATTGCTTCTGCTCCCATTCTACTTCCCTCTGTCTCCCTGCATAGGTTCTCAAACCCCTGCCATATTAGTTTAACTCCTCCCCAACAGCACTAGCAAACACTGCCCCTCAGATATTGGTTCCGGTCCTGCCCAGGTGCCGACCATTCGGTTTGTACTGGTCCTTCCGCCCCCAGAATCGGTTCCAATGTCCCAGGAATTTGAATCCCTCACTACTGCACCACTCCTCAAGCCACGTATTCATCTGAGTTATCCTGCGATTCATACTCTGACTAGCACGTGGCACTGGTAGCAATCCTGAGATTACTACTTTTGAGGTCCTATTTTTTAATTTAGCTCCTAGCTCCCTAAATTCGTCTTGGAGGATCTCATCCCATTTTTTACCTATATCGTTGGTACCTATATGCACCATGACAACTGTCTGTTCACTCTCCCTTTTCAGAATGTCCTGCACCCACTCCGAGACATCCTTGACCCTTGCACCAGGGAGGCAACATACCATCCTGGAGTCTCGGTTGCGGCCACAGAAATGTCTATCTATTTCCCTTACAATTGAATCCTCTATCACTATAGCTCTGTCACTGATTTTCCTGCCCTCCTGTGCAGCAGAGCCACCCACGATGCCATGAACTTGGCTGCTGCTGCCCTCCCCTGGTGAGTCATCCCCCCCAACAGTACCCAAAGCGGTGTATCTGTTTTGCAGAGGGATGACCGCAGGGGATCCTTGCACTACCTTCCTTGCACTGCTCTTCCTGTTGGTCACCCATTCCCTATCTGGCTGTGTAACCTTTACCTGCAGTAAGACCAACTCACTAAACGTGCTGTTCATGTCATTCTCAGCACCGTGCATGCTCCAGAGTGAATCTACCCACAGCTCCAGTGCCGCAATGCGGTCCATCAAAAGCTGCAGCCGGATACACTTCCCACGTAGTCATCAAGGACACTAGAAATGTCCCTGACTTCCCACATAGTACAGAAGGAGCATAACACGTGTCCGAGCTCTCCTGCCATGTCTTAACCCCTAGATCAACTTAATTTGGCACCAAGGCTAAAAGGTTACTTCCTGATAAAGAAAAGAAAAAGAAAAACTACTGACCAATCACCAGCCAATCACTTATCCCCTTGGCTGTGGCGTCACCTTTCTATTTCTTTCTACTTCTTTTTTGCCTTCTCACACTGCCGCAGCTGCACTGGCTGGGCCTTTTATAGACCTCTCCTCTGACCTCCTGAATCACCACGCTGCTCCCCGCTGGCCTCAGGAACGGTGCTGGGCCTTTTATAGACCTCTTCTCTGACCTCCCGACTCACCACACTGTCAGAGATGCCGTCTTTTGGATGAGATGTTAAACCAAGGACCTGTCTGTTCTCTCAGGTGGATGTAAAAGGTCCCATGGCACTTTTTCGAAGAAGAGCAAGGGAGATATCCCAGTGACCTGGCCAATATTTATCCCTCAACCAACATCATTAAAACAGATTATCTGGTCATTATCTCATTGCTATTTGTGGGACCTTGCTGTGCAAATTGGCTGCCGCATTTCCCTAACAATAGTGACTGCACTTCAAATGTACTTCATTAGCTGTAAAGCGCTTTAGGAAATCCTGATGTCGTTATATAAATGCAAGTCTTTCTTCTTTTCCTCTGATAGCTCAATGATTAGCTGAGCTGTACAGGCCAAGAAGGACCCATGTTCAATACTTGCTCGGTACTAAGTTAGCCAATCTAAGCTGAGGCAGCAGTAAGGATACTACAATCTGGGAGAGGAATGATTGGCAGGGTCTCCGCTCCAATCCAGCGCTGCCTGTTTGAAGTGCCTGTCAGTGGAGATCAGTTGAAGACAGGATCAAGTTTGGCTATGATCTCCATGATAGAATAGCCTGCCAATGCTCACTACCAAGGACTCGCACTTGAATAATCGGCACATGGACCAGGTACCAGATGGTGGTTGGCACCCATGGAACTGAACCCCAGTGAGGAGTCAAAATCTTCAGGAGGGAGGGGAAATAATCATGATAATGATAATCATAGAGATAAGAACTACAGCTTCTAGTTGGGAAGAAAACATGAAAAAAACATGATTCAAATTCAAAAGCTAAAGAACAAATATAGTATTTACCACATAAAATTAATAGGGAAACCATTATTATTTAACAAAAGTATTGCAATTATTAACATACAAAAAAATACCTTGTGACATATTCTGATTCAAGTGATGTGAAGGATTTCAATTTGTAACATGATTTTCTTTTTGTCATTGAGAGATAATGTTGCTTCCTCCTCTGATGCACTCTGGGTAATGTGGTCACACGATGACTATCTTGCCTTCTGTAGCCAAATTGATTAACTTCTCACACAATGTTGGCTCATAAGAAAATGTAACCATCTCCCCATGCTTCATTACACTTGGCCGAAGGCTTGATTGAAAGAAAACTATTGAAATTTACCCTGTGCAAGATCCGGAATAATCTCGTGAGGGCATGTGGCCTTGTAAAAACAGCGAGTCTGCCGCTCCCTGCTAACCTAATGGGAAGGATAACAGCATTGAGCACATACAACCTTTGAACTTCATCAACAATGGTGGTGATTATTACTCTTTGTTGTGGGTGAAACGGCTCTATAATTTTACCTGAGGTGTTGCTCCAGTGACACAGGTGTGAAAATAATGCCAGTAATGTACCATCAATGGTGAAACATTCTATTTATCATCTTCCATCACTTGTTCATTCGCAAGCAGTTCAGAAGAAGATCATAAATGTCTCAGAAAGATTTAATACTGAACTATTGACTGAGGCTCAGTTTGCTATTTGTTGTGTATATGTGTCAAAATCATTAATTACTCCATAGATGCAGGCAATGATTTTTGACATTTTTGTATATTGATTGCTGGTTTTATGGCAGAGTAGCTCAGTAAGACAGCTGGAAAAACAAAAATAAAATAGAGTTAAGCAACAAGGCCACATAGCACAGGATGGGACATCAGGAGAAAGAGTACAGTGTGGGGGCGTACGGCAACAATCAATGGCACAATGAAGAGATGTGGAGAGGAGGATATTATGGCGTGATGTTTCCTGCTCCCTTTTTTAAAATGTTAAAAGACTCCAGAATAAGGCTCACCAGTCAATGATTTAATGGACCAGGCAGCAACATTATCATTGGGCGTAATTGAGTAGATTGGGCCTATATTCTCTGGAGTTCAGAAGAATGAGAGGTGATCAATGGTGAAACATATAAGATTCTGAGGGGGATTGACAGGGTAGATGATAGATTGTTTCCCCTGCCTGAAGAGTCTAAAACTAGGGGGCATAGTCTCAGAATAAGGGGTTGGCCTTTTAAGACTGAGATGAGGAGGAACATCTTCACACAAAGGTTTGTGAATCTTTTGAATTCTCTGCCCCAAAGAACTGTGGATGCTGAGTCACTGAGTACATTCAAGGCCGAGAGAAATAGATTTTAGACTCTAGGGGAATCAAGGGATATGGGGATCGGGCGGGAAAATGGAGTTGAGGGCGAATATCAACTATGATATTGAATGGCGGAGCAGGCTCGAGGGGCCATATGGCCTACTCCTACTCCTAATTTCTTATGTCTAACCTGCTGGACTTCCATTGAAGTCAATTGAGAGTAAAATTGGGCGGGGTGTAAAATGAACCTGCCCAATTCCCACCCATCGGGTTAGATGAACATTACCTCCATTTCCATGCATGGAAGAAAATCAATTCAGCAATGTCATTCTGAGGGTTGTCCCACCACTTTACTACACGTAGAACAAGTAAAAATGCACTTACTTTCCATTTCCTATATAGGGTAATTTCAAACAATCTTCTTCGTTAAATTTAGACAAATTTGATGCCATCCGACTAGTTTTGAAAATCTTTCTCTCAGGCAGTTTAGGAATATATCATACACAATTTACTCAGAATGGATGAATAATTCTCCAGAAGCTAAAACATCTCTCCTAATATTTGAATAATTTCACACCTCTTTTAATAATGATAAGTGTGAACGGATTTTGATCTCCATTACGTTACAGCTGCAAGCTTGCAATATTTTCGAACAGCTTTGTGATCTAACAATCATACAGGAGCTCTAATGGTCCATTATCAAGTATTGAAGTGGTACTGATGATACAAAGGCCTTGCACTATATTTGTATGGAATTTTCTGATCCTGTATCATATAAAATAGCTTCTATCCATGCTGGGTATTAAATTCCTAAAACACATGTGGCATAAAGTGCATGCCACGTCCAGTGCTAATTTGCACACTTGATTGAATATTTGACAAGAAGCAGAAGAAAACAGATACATTTATTTGTAGGCAGGAGTCAGCAGTGTTCAAACAAAACATGTAACAAAAAAAAGGACATAACTTAGAAAACAATGAATAAAAATAGCTTGCTTCCCTTTCTTAATTTCATTTGTCAAACATTTTTGAGTAGTTCCATGTCAAGAAAGCTATATATTGTTATATATGGAGGTACACTATCAAGAAAAATCAAAACAAATATATAGAGCCTTTTGGCACATAGTACAGAGCAATGGGCACCACATGCACAATTGGGCAACGTTGGTTAGACTTTATTGTGATTGCCCAGGGCAATAGTTGAAAACATCTTGCTCTAGAAATTTGTAGATGCAGGGTTTGTATTACATGCGTAAAATGGGCATCCAAGCATCCAACCTGGTGGCCGACCATATTCAGGAAGCTCATTATAAGACGTAAATAAAGATCCTACGCTGGCTGTAGGATCCTTTTGTGAAATGGTCTGCCCCAGCGTCTGACTCACCACATGATAGACTCACTCAGCAATTCATGGTGCTCACAGGGGTAGCAAAGACCCTTCAGCTGCACTATTTAAAGGGCTTCTCCACTACATGGAAGTTAGTTGCTGGTTTGTCCTTTTAGACAGCTGGGCGTTAACTTCTGGGCATTATTGGGCCTATTTTCTGACGTTTGACTTCTGATGAGAGATTTTGATAGTTCCGGACTGCTTTTGGCTGCCTTCAAATCAGTTTTATGGTAGTTGTGGGTTGTCTTTTAGGGCTGCCTTTTGGACTGGAGGATGAGGGAGAACAGCTAAGAAAACAGGAGAGAGCAGGAGCAGTTGGAAGAAGAGGCATTAGAAGGGCACGGCACAAGAGGCCTGAACTTTATTGAGGAGCAATGTCTCAGGCACCTTCACTTCAGAAAGGAGGCTATGTCACCTGCTGCAACCTCAACTCGAGCCTTGAACCAGGGCACGGACAGCACTGCCTATAGCTGTCACGGTCACCGTGGCCCTTCACTTTTAGGCAATAGGCTCCTTCCAGGATGCAGCATGCATTGGCAACATCTGCCAGTTTGCAGCTCACCATTGAATCAGGAAGGTCACCAGCAGGAATTTATGCCAGGAGGAATACCCACATCTCTTTCCCAAAGGACAGAGTAAAGCAGGATGACTGAGCACTAGGCTTTGCCTGCATTAGTTGCTTCCGCCAGGGTGCAAGGTACCATAGACTGCACCCACATTGCCATCACCATCCTGAATTAACACACTATTCCCTCAACGTCCAGTTTGCCTGTGACCACAGGCAGCGCATCATGCAGGTCTATGCCTGGTTTCCTGGCAGCAGTCATATGTCATTGATCCCTTGCCAGTCCTCTGTGCCTTTATACCAAGCAAGCCATCAGGTCACAGGTTGGCTACTGGGTTACAAGGGGTAGCCCCTACCGACAAGGCTCATGATTCCTGCCTGGAACCTGGGCACAACTGCAGAGGTGGACGATGAGCCATTCTGCCATCAGAAACCGGAGTGTTATTAAAAACCCCAACTGGTTCACTAATGTCCTGCTGCTCTTACCCAGCCTGGCTTACACATGAGTTTAATCCACACTACATATATCCCTTTTACTGCCCCATGAAGTGGACATACCAAACCATTCAGTTATAAATGCAGTCACACAGAAGGCCCATCACCACCTTTCCAGGGCAATGCATAGTCTTACCAGTGACACCCACATCCTAAGAATTAAGACATATGAAACAAGTGTACTTCTGCTATGGAAAATAGATTAAAAGCTTGTTCAAAAGATATATTCGAGTTGCAATGGGGAGGTCTGGGAAACAGTGTACTCGATCTGGCTCATGGCATGCTGGGAGACTTGACCAATGGTCTGATCACTCTGATGTGTAGGGTTGGGCCTTACTCTGCATGGCCTGCCTGTTCAGCCCTATCCTGGGACTCTGAAGTTTTATTGTACGAGTGGGAGAAGGTTGGCATATGCAGCAATTGAACTCATATTTATCCACTTTTGACTTCTTTTTCCCGTTTATTTTTTCATTACAGCACAGCTGTTAAATTACAAACTCTAGAGAAAATGGACAAGATGAGAACACAGCAATATGGACTCCTGCCAGTTTAAAGAAACATTGACAGGAAGACATGTTGACAAGACACAGCTTGTTCAGTTGCAAACTCCACTGTTAAACAGATAAGTCAGCTTTTTGCAATATATTTAACAAGATGACATTTGCAATGCGATCTATACAACATTAGATTCAACCTCCTACCGCTTTCTTAAATCTCTTTTCAAAAACTGTCAATTTATTATTCATAGGCACTTTCTGCAAGTTTGCAAATAATAGTGACAGTCACCTGTTGTAATTTTTTTTATTCAACCCAATTTAATTGAACAAGCAAAAGTGTCTTCAAGCTAAAGTTTTGGGATGTGTCCTATTTTCTCTCTATGGAAGGGGCTGAACATCACACTCATCTCGTCGACACGGTGTTGCTGATGTGAAACTGCTCACTTCGCTCCGCTCATCAATTTTGCTGCTTTTACTCAACATCTAAAGTCGAGCAGTTCTCTCTCCCAATGAGACTGTGTGCACGTGTGCAAGGGATCTGTGCCATGAATTCTAAAGGTGACTTTTCCCATCTCCGGCACTTGAGCTGCAGGACTATTGAGCAGCTTTGCACTCACGCAAATTAAAAACAGTCAGTTCCTGCCAAATCTTCTGGGTCGGCCTGATAAGCACGGTGTGGAGTGGGCCTCATGGTGAGAGTTGGCCAAAGGATGGGGCAATGGGTAATGTGATATTCAAGGCTGAGATAGATTTATTTTTGGTGTCTAGGGGAATCAAGGGATGTGGAGATCGGGCAGCAAAGAGGAGTTGAGGCCTCGCCCCTCCCTATCTCTGTAATCTCCTTAGGCCCCACAACCCCCCGAGATGTCTGCGCTCCTCAAATTCTGCCCTCTTGAGCATCCCTGATTATAACAGCTCAAACATTGGTGGCCGTGCCTTCAGCTGCCTGGGCCCTAAGCTCTGGAATTCCCTCCCTAAACCTCTCTGCCTCTCTATCTCTCTTTCCTCCGTTAAGATGCTCCTTAAAACATACCTTCTTTTGGTCACCTGCCGTAATTTCTTCTTATGTGGCTTGGTGTCAAAGATATTTGCTTTATCTTAAAATACTCCTGTGCAGCACCTTGGGATGTTTTACAGGCTCGAGGGGCTGTATGGTCGACTCCTGCTCCTATTTCATATGTTCTTATATCTGTAGCATTAGAAGCCCTTAAAGGGCTACAGCAGCGATTTAAAGGGATCTGGCCACTTAAAGACAAGTAGTTGCATGCAAGGATAACCTGGCCTTGTGGGGCAAAGGAAATGGCTGGTAGAAGCCCGTCGATTGCAAAATAAATGTAAAGATGGGAAACCTGAGCGTGTGAGCTAATATTGGAGCAGAGCGGCAGCTCGACCCCCTGTTTGATGGCTGGTGAAATGGCTGCTGCATAAGGTAAGTGCTAGATGGTTACCCTTTTTGACACACTGGTGCCCCCACCCCAGAAAACAGCAGAGCTACAGGAGATAGCAGCCCGAGTCAATTCTGTGACATGGGAACAGATAGCAGACCTTAAGAAACCTACGCTATCACACCATATACTAAGTAGATGTCTCAAATATGCATGCCGCAAAGTGTCGCCTGTCAACCTGCTATGTTGGACCATATAGAAACATAGAAACATAGAAAATAGGTGCAGGAGTACGCCATTCAGTCCTTCTAGCCTGCACCACCATTCAATGAGTTCATGGCTGAACATGCACTTCAGTACCCCCTTCCTGCTTTCTCGCCATACCCCTTGATCCCCCGAGTAGTAAGGACTTCATCTAACTCCCTTTTGAATATATTTAGTGAATTGGCCTCAACTACTTTCTGTGGTAGAGAATTCCACAGGTTCACCACTCTCTGGGTGAAGAAGTTTCTCCTCATCTCGGTCCTAAATGGCTTACCCCTTATCCTTAGACTGTGACCCTTGGTTCTGGACTTCCCCAACATTGGGAACATTCTTCCTGCATCTAACCTGTCTAAACCCGTCAGAATTTTAAACGTTTCTATGAGGTCCCCTCTCATTCTTCTGAACTCCAGTGAATACAAGCCCAGTTGATCCAGTCTTTCTTGATAGGTCAGTCCCACCATCCCAGAAATCAGTCTGGTGAATCTTCGCTGCACTCCCTCAATAGCAAGAATGTCCTTCCTCAAGTTAGGAGACCAAAACTGTACACAATACTCCAGGTGTGGCCTCACCAAGGCCCTGTACAACTGTAGCAACACCTCCCTGCCCCTGTACTCAAATCCCCTCGCTATGAAGGCCAACATGCCATTTGCTTTCTTAACCGCCTGCTATACCTGCATGCCAACCTTCAATGACTGATGTACCATGACACCCAGGTCTCGTTGCACCTCCCCTTTTCCTAATCTGTCACCATTCAGATAATAGTCTGTCTATCTGTATGTCGGGACTCCCTGTACCTTGGACAGCATAGCAACGGGATGAAATTGGGACGTTGTGTTATGCTGCTGATGCTGTTCAATGGGAAAAGAGGAAATGGAAAGCAAAAGTGCTGGCCTTGCTGGCATATGCATCAGTCACTTGTTTTGTACAAGCACAGACAGCACATTGATACTGCAGATGATCCCTATGCTATCCTGGAAGGAGCCAGAGGGAGTGGGGCTCATGCTGAGAGCTTGCCAAGGGCTGGGGCAACGGGTGATGGAATATCTGTAGCTTTAGCAGCCCTTAAAGGGCTTCAGCAGAGATTTAAAGGGATCTGGCCACTTAAAGACAAGGGGGCCGATTTTCAGCACCTCACCACCCGCTGCCACCGACATTCCTCCTGAAGATCCGCCCAGCGCCACTTTCGGGGTGGCCTGGAGCGGGCGGGAGGGGAGAGCCACCAGGAGCTGCCCGCTGACGTCAGCGGACGGCCGAGTGGTGCAGCTGAGCTCCCGCCCGCCGAGCTCCCAGATTCCTGCGGGCGAGAGCCGACGGGACTCAACATCAGAACGGGGGTGGGCCGCTGGCTGGAGTCTGCGGAACCTGAAAAAAAAAATAAGTGAACATTTTAATACTTTTTTTAAAACAGCGACTTACCTGGATGGGGTCCCCTGAAGGTCTTCGGACAGTTTTTGTAATTTTTATTGTTGATTTTTTTTTTTCAGGTCTTCGACCCTCCGTGGGCCCGACTCCATCCTCGGCGGCACTTGGGCGGCAAGCACCTCTGCCACCGAGAATGCGACCTCCTGCCCGCTGCCACCCAAATTGGCGGCGTACGTCTTCCATTTGCCGCCCGCCGACCTTCGAGGGACCTTCTTCATGAATACCCCGCCCAAAGTACCGTCCGGTGCCTCAGCGACCATCGGCAGCACTTTGGGCGGCACTTGGGCGGGTGTGAGCTTTGCTGAAAATCGGCCCCAAGTAGTTGCCTTTGACATGAGTGTCCTTGGCTCCATCCCACAGCAGTCTACCACCACCGGCCCGGCATGAGGTCGAAAAGGCCATCCGGCAGCTGACAAACAACAAGGCCTCTGGAGCAGGTGGAATCCCTACCGAAATACTAAAGCATGGTGGAGAAGTACTCTTGGCATGACTCCATGGCCTCGTCTCTCTCATCTGGAAGGAGGAGAGCATGCCAGGGAATTTCAGTGATCCTGTAATCGTGACCATCTTCAAGAAAGGTGACACGTCCGATTGCGATAATTAGAGGAATTGTATGTAAGGACAACACGACTGTGTGGGAACCAGAGGCAGATGCAGAAGATGTAAGGAAAGTGGTGGGAGGGAAAATTGAACATTGGCGGGAATGCAAAACAGGTGGAATCGCATTTGCCGCGGGTCATATGACAGTCAGTCGATAGTCAGTTCTGTCGAAGTCAACCGAATTGACTATGGGATGGAGCGTGTAACGGCTGACCAACACAATACCACTTGTTCCCTTCCATGTCCAATTGTGTCCCGGTGACCTTCACTGATATGGTCAATGCTACCTCTATTGAGCAGATTGGCTTATAGCAGGTGGCAGAGCTCTGCAACTGGCTCCATGCTGATCCGGAGCTTGTGGTGACAATTGACCCCAGACATCGTCCGGTAGATGTGCGAGGAACTGCAAATATGGTTGGTGGTCTGCCTCTGAGGCCTACTGTTCCCCTGGAATTCTTTCTTTTATCTTGTGTCACTTTAACCAGCTCTATTTGGGGCACTTTGAAGACTCCACCTACCCTTAATTATAACTTCACTGGACAACTGTTACCGGACTCGAAAGCTTGTTGTAAACGTGAGCTGCTGTGAAAGTTTGTATTGTTTGTGTCCTCCTTCTTGTGCCCTTCACCTTCCTCCGAACTCTTGTCAGTGCTTCAAATGTAGTTGGATTTCCACTTTTCAGACACCATTCAACTATTTTTGCTTCTCCTTTAAAAAATGGATTTGTTCTGCTACTAAATATATATTTTTTAAATTCACACATAAAGCAGAAATAGTTAAAAAGATCATAAAAAGAAACTAAAAGCATACTAGAGAAATGGAAATGAAAGTTAAACAATAAGTGCCTTTAAGAACTACATTAAACATCGAGTTTCCTCATTGCTTAACTGGAGTGAGCAATGATCAGCACAACCTCATTCTGAACAGTGGGGATATTACACTAGGTAGCATTAACATATTTTACCAGATATTTCGTTGAAATTAAGCTTTTGCACACTTTGGGGGCAATTTTAACCCAACATGGCCATTGGGAAAATGAGAGGATCGGGTACAATGCTGGTTTTTCACCATACCGCACATTACTCTCGAGTGAAGTCAATAGAGTAATATTGGGCAGGATGTACAACTGCCATTCCACCCGATCTCATAGACTTTCTGCCTGGCGGGTTAGGTTAAAATG
The DNA here is from genome assembly GCF_044704955.1 of Pristiophorus japonicus. NCBI lineage: Eukaryota > Metazoa > Chordata > Chondrichthyes > Pristiophoridae > Pristiophorus > Pristiophorus japonicus. Next base: position 4,629,763 of record NC_091993.1, read on the forward strand.
ATCTCCCTCGTTTCAGAGCATTTTAGCCTGACCTAAAGGCGCATCAGGAATATTGAATGTTAATTGCTGGTTTCTGGCAAATGGTACCCCTACCCTGGTTTACCATCTCTCGTATTCACAGTCCTCATACTGATCCCACTAACTCGATACATGCTCCCGAAGGGCTAGATAGGGAAGGTCCCAGTGAGAGCCACATAGATACAATAAATCGACCAGAATAATGAATGAATGTCGTTTGTTGTTAAATGAACTCCATAAATTTTGGCAGTGCATTTATTTAAAAAAACATATCCAAATGGATATTACAATATCTTTGGAGACCGGGACCACGTATTATATAACAAATGTGCAATAACATCAGTGAACCCTCAGACTAGCAATATATTGGTAGAGGTTTTGCAAACTGAGTAATTGCACTGGGGATGCTAGTATGAAATGCCAGGCCCTGGTGGGAAGATGCCAGATTGGTACCACAATATCTGGAGGGTTTACATTACTCACACATTCATTTCATATTGGACTTCATTTTACCAACGTCTGTACTTCCTCATATCAACTTTCCAAAAACTTCAATTCATTCAAAATGATGCAGCTTGTATCTTCACCTGAGCCCTTTCTGAGCTCCAGCAGGTTATGGGTTCAAGTCCCACTCCAGCGACTTGAGCACAAAAAAAATCTAGGTGCAGTGCTGAGAGAATGCTGCACTGTCAGAAGTGCCGTCTTTCGGATGAAATGTTAAACCGAGTTTCCATCTGCTCTCTCAAGTGGACGTAAAAGATCCCATGGCACTATTTCGAAGAAGAGCAGGGGAGTTATCCCCGGTGTCCTGGCCAATATTTAGCCCTCAAGTATCTTAACAAAAATTCAGATTATTTGGTCATTATCATATTGCTGTTTGTGGGAGCTTGCTGTGTGCAAATTGGCTGCCGCGTTTCCTACATTACAACAGTGACAATACTCCAAAAGTACTTCATTGGTTATAAAGTGCTTTGAGACGTCCAGTGGTCATGAAAAGCGCTATATAAATCCAAGTCTTTCTTTCTTTCCCCACTGGCTCCCCATGCCCTAAACTTTTAATTTCAAACATTTTTGTTTTCAAATAATTTTCAAATCATTTTGGCTTCTTTTCACACTACCTTAGTGACTGTGCTCATATCCACTGCTCCTCTAACACTTTACTTCTCCTCATCCCTCGCTCCCTCCTTCCCACTATCAGCAACTGCTGGATTCAGCCATCACACTCCTCCTCTCTGGAATCCTCCACCAGCTCACTGCACCTCCTCACATCCCTGCTTCCAATAATCTCCTTAAACCCTCCTCATCCGTTCAGTTCGCCATCTTGACATCGCCAATCCCCTCTCCTCTCCGCATGCTCAGGGTGCAATATGTGCCTTTCCACCTTGTTGCAAAATGCTCCGAGACATCTTCTGCATGCGAGGAGCATTATATAAATATCAGTTGTTGTTAATGGAAAAAAAATGATGATTTGAAAACTTATTGAGACTATTTTTCAATGAAACACATGAGCTGTGCCAAAGCCTGGAGCATTTTAGTGTTATTGTTACCGCACGCTCAACCTATGGAAATTGGAGCTGGCAGATGTCCAATTGTGGCTACAACTTCTGACCACTATCTTTTCTAAAGTCTGTAGCTATCACTAAATAAAAAGGATGCACTCACACGCTGCATTTTTCATGGTGCGGTTTGTGTGTCTTAGCGGTAAATTATATTGTAGCAGCATTAAGATATAAATTAGCTTAAGGTAGTTTGGTGTTGGTGTAGTATTTAAAAAGACGATTCCAGCTTGATCCATCATTTCATGTGCTGGCACAGCCTCCGTCATTGCTGCCAAATGTTTTACATTGATTCTCAGACCATATTGTCAGGAAGTAAAAGCATGGCCGCAGTTTCCTCCCGCTTTGCTGCACACATCACAAGCTTAAATATTGGAGAGGATGAAGCAATAATCTCTTTTGATATTACATCCATATATATATAAACAATCCAGCACAGGAAGCCATTTCAGTGATAGAAGCAATACTGAAAACAGACACAGGACTTCCAACAAATATTCACTTCCCTTTCAGTGCCACTGCAAAGCCTCTGCCTGTCCTACTAATCACATCTCATTTAACAATGACAGTTCCGAACAAACTTAATGCTTTAGGGATGGGCTCGCCAGGCTCAACTCTGTCTCCAGCACTTTGAAAATATCAGGAAAACGATTTCCATTAAACCAAAAAGCTGGCAGTTGTGTGAGGATGGCACATATGTAGCCATTCATCCTGATGATATAAACCATTCCCACAGAACTGCCAATGACAGATTCACAATGACATTCACAACTGAGGAAGAAATAGATGGATAACTCCCTTCCCTTTGGTGTGTGATGAGGACAATGGAAATATCAATACACTTGTAGAGCAAGAAAACAATGTATTAATTAAAACACCAAGGAGTCTATTAAGGTTTTTTTTTTTGGCATTACTGAATTTGTTCATCTTGATATGTGGTCCAATAAAATACTGAGCCTCCAAATCACATCCAATTTCCTGAGGAGAAATATACCCTTGTCTCCACCCCCTTCCCCCCGCCCCTCAAAGAAAAATAAGCAAGATTAACATCCTGAACAGGGGCAACTCTTCCAAGAATCTCCTGGCTACTGGCACATTAGGGACAGTTTTCTGAGCTCACAGTGCTGGCACAGAACCTTTCCTGCCAACCACACATACCGAGAAATCTCTGGCATGCTACCCACTATTTTCCAGCCACAGTTTTGCAGCATGCGTGGCCAACAGGCAAGACTCTGTGGCGACATTGCAAACTCAGGAAGTTCTTTTAGATCACCGAGGCTAGCCTTCCAAAAAAAAACGTGTACAATTGGCCTTGTCACCGACTCTTTCTAGTTTACTTAATCTCCTGAGGGAGGCAAAATTTTGCAGGTTTTCTCTTGACCCTCAAAGGCAATCGAGCCCAATGCATCAAGCTAACATTATCACATACAGAACTTTATTCATCCCTGATGCTTATCTTTCTATTCATTCAAGGGATTAACTAACTAGTGAAAAAAGAAGCCTAGAAGGGGAAATTGAGAGCACAGTTGTAAAATTGGGTCACAGACACAAATTATAATCAGCCATCAGAAATTCAATGAAAGACTGAAAGGCAATTGTGCGTATAAAACATTATGTGTAGACTGTCAAACTATATACATAGAGGAAACAGAATGCAAGATATACATCAGATTAGACCAGCATACAAATGTAATGCACAAATATCCTTGGTTCTCAAATCACTAAACATGTCCTGATCATCAGACATACAACCGATTTGAAAACGTCTCCAATAACCCAGTGCACAGTCACGCCAACTGAGGCCTCTTATACGGGGGTTGGATTTTCGTCAGGTTTGCGACTGGGTTTTTGCCGCGATTTGACCCTCTGCGGCGAAAACCCGGCTAGCGGGATCCTTGGGTACCTGTTTGCGGTGGCACTATCAAGTACCGCCGGGGAGAGGTGCGCCGACGTGAAATGACGTGGATTGCATTACCGTCGTACTTTCAGCACTCTCCGCCGCGCCCGGAATACCGACAGGATCAAACCTGTCCGTGCAGCGCTGCCAGTAGCGGTATGTATGAAGACCTGCAAAAAAGGTAAGTTAAAGTTTTTATTTTTAAATTCTATTTCAGCGATTTAGTAAGTAATGGTTTTGTGAAAGTTTTTTGCAATTTTTTGAGGGGGTTTTTCCCCCTCCCAAGGCCTCTCTCACAGCACGATCGGCCCTGGACTAAAGTTGCCGAAACTCGTGGTTTGCGCCACAAATCGTCATGCAATGCCAACTTTACCGATGCCGTAAAGGCCAACAGTTAGACCTAAAATTGGTAGCGTAGCGAAAATGGTGATTTTGGCGTAAAACTACCATTTTTGCTGAAAATCAAAAATCCAGCTCCATATGGTTTCTAAAGTAAATGTTAACTAGAGCTCCTTAAATACTCTGATATACTGAGATTAACCTCAAAGAAATGGCACAGCCTAAATATTAAGAAACATAATAATGTTCAAATGTAAACCAAAATAACTCGAGCTTTGTCACATGGAGTGGTTGAGGCAGAGATCACTGCATGTTTTAAAGGAAAATCAGATAGATATTTGAAACAAAGGACCATACAGGGTTATGGAGAATGAGTAGGGCAGTGGAATTAGTTTGCTCTAGCAAAGAGCCAGCACAGACACGATGGGCTGAATGGCCTCCTTCTGCTCTGTTAATTACTATAATAATTTTCACAATTGAATATTTGATTAGAGAAAAGGAATGCACCGTAGAATTCAAACTCTCCTGTAGAGCATAAAATATCCCACAGTTTCTCCGGTGTAATGTTGAGCCTGTTGTTACTTAGAAATTTTGAGAGCTCCTCCCCTGGTTCAGCCATCTATAGTTGCTTGGGGAAAGTGAAACTAAGTTAGTGCAGAAGTGTGAAGTGATGGATGCCAATTGCAAAATTTCCAGTCTCTGTCTCATTTACTTTATTAGTACGGAATATGGCTGGAGTTATACTGCCATTTTTCGCAATGATGCAAAAAAGCTGTTTTGAGTATGCATTGACACAAAATTGACAAAATAACTTGGGAGTTACTTCCACCAGAGCACACTAAAGCCAATTGCTGTGAACTCCTCCAGGAGGCCATCTCACACCTGGCCCAGTTTATCTACAGTCTCATTTTCAACGTTATTGAAGGCTCTTTGTCATCCAACATTGAATGAAGACTTTCTGAACAACAGCTTGGCCTCTGCTAATGAACTTTGTCTAGTTGTACTCTGCCTTGTGCAGACTGCTTCAAACTGGCTGCTTAATTGCAACATTGCCAGATACTGACTGCTAACGTAATGTCTACGACTTACATACTCAAACGGAGGTGCAATACAGATTCTTACTAAAGTAAAGAAACTCTACAAATGCTCATCCTTGCAGTGTGGTACGAGCCAGGCTGAAATGGGATCAAGTCCTCTATTGGATTTCCTGGGCACTTTATAAATTTAGTGGGACGCGAGACGCACTTTGGTTGTAAGTGCATGGCGTCTGCTTCATGGGATTCGCGATGTGACTAGTCAGGCTGTGCAGCTCCTGAAACTACTGTAGATATACATATTATCTTATACAGTATACCTAAAGAAAATGTTGGTACTCTTTATGACTCTGCAATAGAGCAGGGTAGCACTATGTGAAAACCAGAGCATTCCAGGAAGGGACAGAAAGGATAAACATAAAAGTGAATCAGAAAATGGGGTCAAAGCAGGAAAAAATGGTAAAAAAACAAATTTAAAAGCTCTTTATCTGAATGCACACAAAATAGATGAGTTTACGGCACAAATAGATACAAATGGGTATGATCTGATAGCCATTATAGAGACGTGGTTGCAAGATGACCAAGGCTGGGAACTAAATATTCAGGGGTATTTGACAATTCGGAAGGACAGACAGAAAGGAAAAGGAGGTGGGGTAGCTGTTAATAAAGGATGAGATCAGTGCATTAGTGAGAAACAATATTGGCTCAGAAGATCAAGACATTGAATCAGTTTGGGTGCAGATAAGGAATAATAAGGGGAAAAAGTCACTGATGGGCATAGTCTATAGGCTCCCTAATAGTAGCTACACTGTTGGACCAAGTATAAATGGAGAAATAATGGAGGCTTGTAAAAAAGGAACAGCAATAATCATGGGCAATTTTAACCTTCATATTGATTGGGCAAAGCAAATTGGCCAGGGTAGCCTTGAGGAAGAGTTCATAGAGTGTATCAGCGATAGTTCACTCGAAAAGTACGTGGCAGAACCAACCAGGGAGCAGGCTATCTTAGATCTGGTACTGTGTAATGAGATAGGATTAATAAACAATCTCCTAGTAAAGGTTCCTCTAGGAATGGTTGAATTTCAAACTCAATGGAGGGTGAGAAATATAGAAACATAGAAACATAGAAAATAGGAGCAGGAGCAGGCCATTTGGAAAGTTGGATCTTAAACCAGTGTCCTAAGCTTAAACAAAGGAGACTACAAAGGTATGAAGGCAGAGTTGGCTAAAGTGGACTGGGAAAATAGATTAAAGTATGGGACAGTTGATGAGCAGTGGCAGACATTTAAGCAGGTATTTCATAACTCTCAACAAAAATATATTCCAGTGAGAAGGAAAGATTGTCGGAGAAGGGGTAACCATCCGTGGCTAACTAAGGAAATAAGGGATGGTATCAAATTAAAAACAAGGGCATACAAAGTGGCCAAGACTAGTGGGAGGCCAGTGGATTGGGAAACTTTTAAAAGCCAGCAAAGAACGACTATAAAAATAATAAAGAGAGGGAAAATAGATTATGAAAGCAAACTAACACAAAATATAAAAACAGATAGTAAAAGTTTCTACCGGTACATAAAAAGGAAAAGAGTGGCTAAAGTAAATGTTGGTCCCCTAGAGGATGAGACTGGGGAATTAATAATGGAGAATAGGAAAATGGCAGAGACTTTGAACAAATATTTTGTATCGGTCTTCATGGTAGAGGTCACTAAAAACATCCCAATAGTGGATAATCAAGGGGCTATAGGGAGGGAGGAACTTAATACAATCTCTATCATGAAAAAAGTAGTACTCGGTAAAATAATGGGACTAAAGGCGGACAAGTCCCCTGGACCTGATGGCGCGCATCCTAGGGTCATAAAAGAAGTGGCTGCAGAGATAGTGGACGCATTGGTTGTAATCTATCAAAATTGAGGGTGAGGAAGTAGTGTCTCAAACGAGTATACTATGCTTAAACAAAGGGGACTACAGTGGGATGAGGGCAGAGTTGGCTAAAGTAGACTGGAAACACAGACTAAACGGTGGCACAATTGAGGAACAGTGGAGGACTTTTAAGGAGCTCTTTCATAGTGCTCAACAAAAATATATTCCAATGAAAAAGAAAGGCGGTAAGAAAAGGGATAATCAGCTGCGGATAACCAGGGAAATTAAGGAGAGTATCAAATTAAAAACCAATGCGTATAAGGTGGCCAAGGTTAGTGGGAAAATAGAAGATTGGGAAAATGTTAAACGACAGCAAAGAATGACTAAGAAAGCAATAAAGAAAGGAAAGATAGATTACGAAGGTAAACTTGTGCAAAACATAAAAACGGATAGTAAAAGCTTTTACAGATATATAAAACGGAAAAGAGTGACGAAAGTAAATGTTGGTCCCTTAGAAGATGAGAAGGGGGATTTAATAATGGGAAATGTGGAAATGGCTGAGACCTTAAACAATTATTTTGCTTCGGTCTTCACAGTGGAAGACACAGAACCATGCCAGAAATTGCTGGTCACAGGAATGTGGGAAGGGAGGACCTAGAGACAATCACTATCACTAGGCGGGTAGTGCTGGACAGGCTAATGGGACTGAAGGTAGACAAGTCCCCTGGTCCTGATGAAATGGGTATTAAAAGAGATGGCGGAAGTTATAGCAGATGCATTCGTTATAATCTACCAAAATTCTCTGGACTCTGGGGAGGTACCAGCGGATTGGAAAGCAGCTAATGTAATGCCTCTGTTTAAAAAAGGGGGCAGAAAAAAGGCAGGTTAGTTTAACATCTGTAGTGGGGAAAATGCTTGAAACTATCATTAAGGAAGAAATAGCGGGACATCTAGATAGGAATAGTGCAATCAAGCAGACGCAGCATGGATTCATGAAGGGGAAATCATGTTTAACTAATCTACTGGAATTCTTTGAGGATATAACGAGCATGGTGGATAGAGGTGTACCGATGGATGTGGTGTATTTAGATTTTCAAAAGGCATTCGATAAGGTGCCACACAAAAGGTTACTGCAGAAGATAAACGTACGCAGGGTCAGTGGAAATGTATTAGCATGGATAGAGAATTGGCTGGCTAACAGAAAGCAGAGAGTCGGGATAAATGGGTCCTTTTTGGGTTGGAAATCGGTTGTTAGTGGTGTGCCACAGGGATTGGTGCTGGGACCACAACTGTTTACAATATACATAGATGACCTGGAAGAGGGGACAGAGTGTAGTGTAACAAAATTTGCAGATGACACAAAGATTAGTGGGAAAGCGGGTTGTGTAGAGGACTCAGAGAGGCTGCAAAGAGATTTAGATAGGTTAAGCGAATGGGCTAAGGTTTGGCAGATGGAATACAATGTCGGAAAGTGTGAGGTCATCCACCTTGGGAAAAAAATCAAAAAAAGGGAATATTATTTGAATGGGGAGAAATTACAACATGCTGCGGTGCAGAGGGACCTAGAGGTCCTTGCGCATGAAACTCTTTTGAGTTTACCTGCGAAAACATAAAACATGTATCCGTGCCACCCGACCTGGATGACACACACAAGACATTTACAAGGCCCTTTTTTGTTTTTTTTGTTTTTTTTTTGTGGTTTTTTTTTTTTTGGGCACTAAAATCAAATTTTTCCTTTTTTCCAGTGCCCCCTATAAAAGGAGAGGGGGACACTAAAAGCACCGGCAATTAAAACAAATTAAACTTAAAAAACGTAAAATGAAATTAAAATTTGGTTGCCGGGCGTGATGATGCACTCCAGTCCCTCCGGTGCCCACCTCTCGCGGAAGGCCGCGAGCGTACCGGTGGACACCGCGTGCTCCATCTCCAAGGACACCCTGGACCGGATGTAAGAGCGGAAGAGAGGCAGGCAGTCAGGTTGAACGACCCCCTCGACCGCCCGCTGCCTGGACCGGCTGATGGTCCTTGCGCATGAAACTCTTTTAGAGTCTACCTGCAAAACATAAACATTAAACTGTGCCACCCGACCTGGGTGACACACCAGACATTTACAAGGCCCTTTTTTCCTTTTTTTGGTTTTTTTTTGTGTTTTTTTTTTTTTTTTTTTTTTTTTGGGCACTAAAATCACAATTTCTCCGGTGCCCCCTATAAAAGGGAAGGGGACACTAAAAGCACCGGCAATTAAAACAAATTAAACTTTAAAACGTAAAATCAAATTAAAATTTGGTTGCCGGGCGTGATGATGCACTCCAGTCCCTCCGGTGCCCACCTCTCGTGGAAGGCCGCGAGCGTACCGGTGGACACCGCGTGCTCCATCTCCAAGGACACCCTGGACCGGATGTAAGAGCGGAAGAGAGGCAGGCAGTCAGGTTGAACGACCCCCTCGACCGCCCGCTGCCTGGACCGGCTGATGGTCCTTGCGCATGAATCCCAAAAAGTTAGTTTGCAGGTGCAGCAGATAATCAGGAAGGCGAATGGAATGTTGGCCTTCATTGCGAGAGGGATGGAATACAAAAGCAGGGAGGTCCTTCTGCAACTGTATAGGATATTGGTGAGGCCGCACCTGGAGTACTGCATGCAGTTTTGGTCACCTTACTTAAGGAAGGATATACTAGCTTTGGAGGTGGTACAGAGACGATTCACTAGGCTGATTCCGGAGATGAGGGGGTTACCTTATGATGATAGATTGAGTAGACTGGGTCTTTACTCATTGGAGTTTAGAAGGATGAGGGGTGATCTTAAAGAAACATTTAAAATAATGAAAGGGATAGACAAGATAGAGGCAGAGAGGTTGTTTCGACTGGTTGGGGAGACTAGAACTAGGGGGCACAGCCTCAAAATACGGGGGAGCAAATTTAAAACCGAGTTGAGAAGGAATTTCTTCTCCCAGAGGGTTGTGAATCTGTGGAATTCTCTGCCCAAGGAAGCAGTTGAGGCTAGCTCATTGAATGTATTCAAGTCACAGATAGATAGATTTTTAACCAATAAGGGAATTAAGGGTTATGGGGAGCGGGCGGGTAAGTGGAGCTGAGTCCACGGCCAGATCAGCCATGATCTTGTTGAATGGCGGAGCAGGCTCGAGGGGCTAGATGGCCTACTCCTGTTCCTAATTCTTATGTTCTTATGTTCTTAAAATTCCCTGGATTCTGGGGAAGTCCCAGCAGTTTGGGAACTGCAAATGTAATGGTCCTATTTTTAAAAAAGAGAGTCAGACAGAAAGCAAGAAACTATAGACCAGTTAGCCTGATATTTGTCGTTGGGAAAATGCTGGAACCAATTCTTAAGGAAGTAGTAACAGGACATTTAGAAAGGATTATTCAATCAAGCAGAGTCAGCATGGTTTTATGAAAGGAAAATCATGTTTGACAAATTTGCTGGAGTTCCTTGAGGATGTAACGAGCAAGGTGGATGAGGGGGAACCAGTGGATGTGGTGTATTTGGATTTCCAGAAGGCATTCAATAAGGTGCCACATAAAAGGTTACTGCACAAGATAAAAGTTCACGGGATTGGGGGTAATATATTAGCATGGATAGAGGATTGGCTAACTAACAGAAAACAGAGAGTCGGGATAAATGGGTTATTTTCTGGTTGACAAATAATGACTAGTGGGGTGCTGCACGGATCGGTGCTGGGCCTCAACTATTTACATTCTATATTAATGACCTGGATGAAGGGATTGAGTGTAATGTAGCCAAGTTTGCTGATGATACAAAGATGGGTGGGAGAACTAATTGTGAGGAGGACCCAAGGGGCCCGAAATTCAGTACCGCTGGAAAGCTGATGCTCCCCCCACCTTTTTGAGGCCATTAGCGGCAAAATGTTCTAATGGCTGGGCCACCCCATATTCAGCTCCAAAAGTGAACAAATGGGTTCCAGCGCTAATGAACCTTTCCAAAGTGGATTTTTCAGCGGCGTGGCTGCCTTCATTTGAGCATTACCATCACTGAGAAATTCAGCATGCAAATAAGGGTTTCTAATCAGCCAGCTGCACCCTGGCCTTTTTAAAGGCAAGTATTTGCAGCAAGGCCCTGAGGGGGAAAGGAGTATGGAAGGATGGCTGGTGTAAGAGGTGCAAGGAGAGCCAACAGGTTCACTGATGTGGAGCTGGAGACGCTGATGGACGGTGTGGAGGACAGAAGAAGAATACTGTTTCTTGACGTGGGGAGACCTGGCAGACTGCCAGTACATAATGCACGGAGGGAGATTGCAGGGGAAGTGTCGGGCACCTCCATATATGCCCAGGAGGGTACTGGCCAATCTGCACCCGGCCCTTCCATGGTGGCAATGGATCAACACCTCCTAGCTCTGGGCAACGGGGATCCTTCTACTTCTCCTCCTCCTCCTCGGGTGGTACTGCCGGCTCGACCTCCAACGGCTGTCCCTTCATGACGGCCAGGTTGTGCAGCATGCAGCAGACCACGCGATTATGGAGACCCATTGAGGAGAGTACTGCAAGGTGCCACCAGAGCAGTCCAGGCACCGGAATCTCTACTGAAGGATGCCGAAGCATTGCTCGATGATCCACCTGGTAGCACAATGAGTGTCATTGTAGGCATGCTCTGGCGCTGTCCTGGGGTTCCACAGAGGAGTGAGCAGCCAAATGGACAGGGGATATCCCTTGTCCCCAAGTAACCAACCGTAATCCTGATTCGGGCCAGTGAAGATGGCTGGCAAACTGGTCTGGCGAAGAATGAACGAATCATGGCTGTTGGCTCCCTTGCCCGCTGCCTGTCTGTACGGTGCTGACGGCGACGCCTTCTCCTGCGTGTCGCCCTGCTTCTGACCAGGTGTTCCAGGTGTCACCCTCCCAACACTCTTCCCATCCTCAGGGTGAACCCTGCCAAGCAGCCCACTAAAGAGTCAGACCTGAAAGTTGTACAAAAGTACAAAACTACAGGGGTATGTGCAAACCTTTGAGCAGCACTCAGCAGGTTTAATGGAGCCAAAACAATAAATAAAATTATATGAAAAGATAAATACTGCGGATGCATGCAGGGAAATTAATAAAAACAATAATAATTAATAACACTTTTTACCTGCCAAAGGGCCCCAGCGGTGTCGCGTTCGAGCACCGAATCGAAAACCTCGCGGGGGCACTGCCGGGAAAAGTCCAACCTTTTCCTCGGTGAATTTCGCTGTGGTAGTCCCTTTTCAGTGGCCCGCACGCTGCAGAGCTCACCGCTGGAAACCTTCCTTTACAGCGGCTTCACCGCACCGTTTCTGGTGGAAGTGAACACCCGCTGAAATCTCCCCCGAGCTGAATATGGCCCGGGGAGGGAAAAGTACCCGACCGCGGCGTCCCATCGATGTTTTCGATCGACCGCCCAAACTCCGCGGGAGCCGTCCCTTCCGGGACGGTGAATTTCGGGCCCAGGAAATCGGAAAAGGGATATAGGGCCCAAATTTCCACAGCTGCCGAGAGAGGCGTAGTTAGGGGTGGCACGCTGACTTTCTAAGCCAAGAAAAGTGCCAAAAACTTACCTTCCACTTTGCCCACTCCTTCGTCATCCGGATCTATCGGCGTGGTGCTGCAGAGCCTGCGGGGGGCGGAGCTTTGGCCACGCTTGCTCAGCGCGGCCGGCAGGGGGGCGGGGCTTGGGCCCAGTGTCTTGTGGAGTGCCGGCAGGAGGGGCGCATGTCTGTTTGAGCATGCACGCATGCGCAATAGGTGTTTCAGCGTGCGCAGTGCAACAGGAAGCTTGGCAATCGGCCAATTAAAGGGAGAGCATCCTCAGTATCATTGGTAACGGACAATATATAAAAGGTAAGGTCTAAATATTGATTTTTGTGTGGCTGAGGGAGTGGAAAGGAGTGCTGGATAGGTGGAATAAAAGTGAGAAGTGTGATTTTTGAACATTACCTGAGTGTAAGTCCAATACACGAATTGCGCAAGAGCATGCAACACGAACAAAGAATTTCCTCCATGAGGAAGTGGAAAAACTAGTGACTGTCATTGAGGAGAAATGGCTGGAGCTGGATATCAGCAAGAGTGGTCCTTCAAAAGTTTAACCAAGGAAATGAGAAGAAGATGGAACCTAGTTGCAGAAGAATACTCCGCAGGGGTCAATATCGCAAAATCTGGAAGCCAGTGCAAGAAGAAATGGCAGGACATTGGTCAAGTAGTGAGGGTAAGTAATATCTTCATCTTTAAATTGAATTGCACTGGAAAATGTGACCATCTGTATCTGTTCCACCCAGCAGAAGTGCACCATGTCTGAAAATTTATATTTTTATCTTTGCAGAAGAAATTGGCCCTCAACAAAAGGGAAAGACTTAGAACAGGAGGAAGTCCGCCAAATCTGCACCAACTATCACCCCTGGAACAGAGGGTTGCTGCCTTGCTGAGTCGCACCGGCAGAAAAAGAATCAGCTCTGCACAAACTGGACTCACGCGAGGATGAGGGTGAGTCATTAAAATGCATAGTCGCCCTTCAAATCAACCTGCTGCCTGGCCTGTTCCTGCTACGTGTCAAACTACTCATGCCACCCATCCTGCCCCCCCCCCCTCTGTGCTGCTAATCATTTGTTATGTTGTATTTTACAAAAGAAGACACTCCTCAATATCCTGACGATCCACCAGAAGATCCAGATGCGTGCGCTCCAGACCAAGGATGATGGGGGGAGGAGGGGTCCATTGGAATGTGTTCACGGGAGAATGCTGACCACGATATGGATCAGGCCATTGTACAGGGCATCACACTGCCAGAACCCTCCATGAGCTCCTCGGCGACATTCCATGGTTTCTCACGTTCCGAGGTTGCGGGTCCCAGTGGCGGTGGTGAAATGCAATGTTGGGACACCCAGTCCCCCACCGTCCCAGCCTGCGCCTCACACTGGAGGGGTGCCACTAGGCAGACCCGCGGTGAGAGGAAGGAGAAGCCGACTAGTCTCGCCTGAGATGCAGTCCTCAGGAGAGGTTAATCAGGTTCTGTCATTGGGTGAGGAGACCAATGCCCTCACAAGATCCCTCGTGGCGGCCGTCGGTGCTTGATGAGGTAGCGATACTGTCGGGTGAAATCTCAGCACTGATACGGGAAGTGAGGGCGGGCATTTCAGAGAATGTGCAAACGATGGCAGATGCCATGAGGGAGCTAGCTTCTGCAATAAGGGCACAAAGGCCGGATACTCAAATGCCACTCCCACTTCAATCCACGCACCAGCCACCGGTCAGACCCAAGCCAGGCCCCCAACCCCCCCCCCATCACCATCACCGATCCTATGAGGAAGTGCACTTTCCCCGAGATGTGGGTGAGGGATGAGTGCAGCCTTTCTTCGCTGTTGTTGTTGTTGAAGTGCACTGTAAAATATCCAATAAAATATATTTTGCATTAAAATTGAATCATGTTCCATTAGGACCACACAACATTTAGGGACAACTGTAACAAGTAAAAATCCCTCACCCCTACAGTCATGTGTGCCTGCCGCCCCTAGCCCTGGCGGGAGGGCGAGCCCGTGCGTTCTGCAGTCGGCAAGGTAGGACTGCTCTATTTTCAGTAGCTGATTTATCTCTCATTTATTTTTGATGATGTTGTGCAGCTGTTGTGCTGAAGATGTTGTGAAGGTCTTTAGTGCTTTTGAATCTTCCAACTCACATCCCCCCACCCCCTCTTCCTTCCCCACCCCCCCCTATCTCTGGCTACCTGCACTAATTTCTCAAATGTAGGTAAGGTTTTTCAGTGCCGACAAAAGTGGCCACATACACTGGCCTAAGTTAGTTTGGAGTAAATTTCAGCTGGCCAAATTTGCTTCTATGGCCATAAGAGGCGTAAGTGGCTTGTCATGCCCCCTTTTGGAGAGAACAAACTAAACAAGAAAAAAACCTAACTAACTGACTTACACTGGAGCAAGTAAAATGGGGAAATTTGCGATTTTTAAGTTACTTCAAAAAAAGCTACTTACTCCAAAAAAAATGGGGCAACTCTTGGGGAAATTTGAGCCCATAGACAGGCTAAGTGAGTGGGCAAAAATTTGGCAGATGGGTTATAATGTGGGAAAAAGTGAGGTTGTCCACTTTGGCAGAAAAAGTAGAAAAGCAAATTATAATTTAAATGGAGAAAAATTTCAAAGTGTTGCAGTACAGAGGGACCTGGGGGTCCTTGTGCACAAAACACAAAAAGTTAGTATGTAGGTACAGCAAGTAATCAGGAAAGCAAATGGAATGTTGGCCTTTATTGCAAGGGTGATGGAGTATAAAAGCAGAGAATTCCAGCTACAACTGCACAGGGTATTGGTGAGGCCACACCTAGAGTACTGCATACAGTTTTGGTCTCTGTATTTAAGGAAGGATATACTTGCATTGGAGATTGTTCAGAGAAGGTTCACTAGGTTGATTCTAGAGATGAGTGGGTTGATTTATGAAGATAGGTTGCGTAGGTTGGGCCTATACTCATTGGAGTTCAGAAGAATGAGAGGTAATCGTATTGAAACATATAAGATCATGAGGGGGCTCGACAAGGTGGATGCAGAGAGGATTTTTCCACTCATCGGGGAAACTAAAACTAGGAGGCATAGTCTCAGAATGAAGGGCCGCCCATTTAAAACTGTGATGAGGAGTGTTGTGTATCTGTAAATCATGCACTCCCATGTTCCGTCACCAGGGAGTGCATCCCCTGAAGTCCCAAGCAATCCCAGCATCCTTTGGGAGCACTGTATATAAGCCGGCCCCAAAGGCCTGTTCCTCACTCTGGAGTGTCTTAATAAAGACTGAGGTCACTGTTACTTTAACCTCCCCGTGTGCAGTCTCATCTGTGTTAGGAACACAATAACTGGCGACGAGTATACAAATCCAACGCAAAGATACAGCAAACTGTGGGCATCCTGGAGAAGTTCTCAGAGGTTGAGGACTGGGAAGCCTAGGTCGAACGGCTAGACCAGTACTTTGTAGCCAACGAGCTGGATGGAGAAGAAAGCGCTGCAAAAAGGAGAGCGGTCTTCCTCACGGTCTGCGGGGCACCGACCAACAGCCTCATGAAGAATCTTCTGGCTCCAGTGAAACCTACAGATAAGTCATATGAGGAGCTGTGCACACTGGTTTGGGAGCATCTTAACCCGAGGGAGAGCATGCTGTTGGCGAGGTATCGGTTCGACACGTGTCAGCGATCTGAAGGTCAGGAAGTAGCAAGCTACATTGCCGAGCTAAGGCGACTTGCAGGACAATGTGAGTTTGACGGCTACTTGGAGCAAATGCTCAGAGACTTTTTTGTACTGGGCATTGGCCACGAGACCATCCTACGTAAACTTTTGACTGTAGAGACACCGACCCTCAGTAAGGCCATTGCGATAGCACAGGCGTTTATGGCCACCAGTGATAACACCAAACAAATCTCTCAGCACACAAGTGCTAGCAATGTTCATAAATTAACTGGAACTGTGTCTGCGAGCAGAAATGTACAGGGCAGAAACCACGAGTCTGCAACTGGCAGCAGGCCTCAGCTGACCCAGATGACTCAGAGTCCCCAACAAAGGATGAATGCAAGGCAATTCACACCTTGTTGGCATTGTGGAGGCTTCCATTCAGCCTATTCATGCCACTTCAAAGGGTATGTTTGCAAGAGCTGTGGAACAATGGGGCACCTCCAACAAGCTTGCAGACGAGCTGCAAGCTCTGCAAAACCTGCTAACCACCACGCGGCAGAGGAAGATCGGTGCATGGTGGATCAAAGCAATTTCGATCCTCAGAGAGAGGAGGCAAATGCTGACGTACACAGGGTACACACATTTTCGACGAAATGTCCACCTATAATGCTAAATGTAAAATTGAATTGCTTATCCGTAGCCATGGAACTGGACACTGGCACTAGCCAATCCATCATGAGTAAAAAGATGTTTGAGAGACTGTGGTGCAACAAGGCATTCAAACCAGCCCTGAGCCCCATCCACACGAAACTGAGAACATACACCAAAGAGTTTATCACTGTCCTAGGCAGCGCCATGGTCAATGTCACCTACGAGGGCATGGTGCACAAAACTGCCACTCTGGATTGTCCCGGGCGATGGCCCCACACTACTTGGAAGGAGCTGGCTGGGCAAAATCCGCTGGAACTGGGATGACATCCGAGCGCTATCACATGATGATGAGGCCTCATGTACCCAGGTTCTTAACAAATTTCCTTCCATTTCTAAGCCAGGCATTGGAAAATTTTCCGGGGCGAAGCTACGGATCCACTTGGCCCCAGAGGCACGACCATTCACCAAAATGCACGAGCGGTACCTCACACGATGAGGGAGAGAGTGGAAATCGAGCTGGACAGGCTGCAATGCGAGGGCATCATCTCCCCAGTGGAATTCAGCGAGTGGACCAGCCCGATTGTGCCAGTACTCAAAAGTGATGGCACGGTCAGGATTTGCGGCGATTATCAAGTAACTATTAATCGTTTCTCGCTACAGGACCAATACCCGCTACCTAAGGCAGACGACCTATTTGCGACGCTGGCAGGAGGCAAGACGTTCACCAAGCTCGACCTGACTTCGGCCGACATGATGCAGGAGCTGGAGGAGTCTTCAAAGGGCCCCACCTGCATCAACACGCACAAGGGACTGTTCATCTACAACAGATGCCCGTTTGGAATTCGGTCGGCTGCAGCGATCTTCCAGAGAAACATGGCGAGCCTACTCAAGTCGGTACCAAGCACAGTGGTTTTTCAGGACGACATATTGGTCTCAGGTCGGGACACCGTCGAGCATCTACAAAACCTGGAGGAGAACCTCCAGCGACTGCATCGCGTAAGGCTGCAGCTGAAGAGGTCGAAATGCGTCTTCATGGCAACAGAAGTGGAGTTTTTGGGGAGAAAGATCACGGCGGATGGCATTCGGTCCACAGACGCCAAGACAAAGGCTATCAGGACGTGCCCAGGCCACAGAACGTCTCGGAGCTGCGGTCGTTCCTAGGACTCCTCAACTATGTTGGTAACTTCCTACCGAGGTTAAGCAACTTCTTAGAGCCCCTACATGTGTTATTGCGTAAAGGTTAGAACTGCGTCTGGATAAAAAAAACAAGTAATTGTTTTTGAGAAAGCCAGAAACATTTTATTCTCCAACAAGCTGCTCATATTGTATAACCAGTGTAAAATACTTGTGCTAGCATGTGATGCGTCGTCGTACGGAGTCGGGTGTGTATTACAACAAGCTAACGTTGTGGGGAAGTTGCAACCTGTTGCCTATGCCTCCAGGAGCTTGTCTAAGGCCGAGAGGGCCTACAGCATGATTGAGAAAGAGGCATTAGCGTGTGTGTTTGGGGTGAAGAAAATGCATCAGTACCTTTTTGGCCTCAAATTTGAGCTGGAAACCGATCACAAGCCCCTCACATCCCTGTTCGCTGAAAACAAGGGGATAAATATTAATGCCTCAGCCCGCATACAAAGGTGGGCATTCGCGCTATCCGCCTATAACTACAACATCCACCACAGGCCAGGCACCGAGAACTGTGCGGATGCTCTCAGTTGGCTACCATTGCCCACCACGGGGGTGGAAATGTCGCAGCCTGCAAACTTGTTGATGGTCATGGAAGCATTTGAAAATGATAAATCACCTGTCACGGCCCGCCAGATTAGGACTTGGATCAGCCAAGATCCTCTGCTATCCCTAGTAAAAAACTGTGTACTGCATGGGAGCTGGGCCAGCATCCCCGTTGAAATGCAAGAGCTAATCAAGCCGTTCCAGCGGCGAAAGGATGAGCTGTCCATTCAGGCAGACTGCCTGTTGTGGGGTAACCGTGTAGTGCTACCCAAAAAGGGCAGGGAGACGTTCATCTCGGATCTCTACAGCACACACCCAGGTATAGTAATGATGAAAGCGATAGCCAGATCCCACGTGTGGTGGCCGGGTATCGACTCTGACTTAGAGTCCTGTGTACGGCAATGCAGTGTATGTGCTCAGTTGAGCAATGTGCCCAGAGAGGCACCACTAAGTTTGTGGTCCTGGCCCTCCAGACTAGGGTCAAGGATCCATGTCGACTATGCGGGCCCGTTTCTCGGTAAAATGTTCCTGATGGTGGTGAATGCGTTTTCAAAATGGATTGAATGTGAAATAATGTCGGGAAGCATCGCCACCGCCACCATTGAAAGCCTGAGGTCCATGTTTGCCACCCATGGCCTGCCTGACATACTGGTCAGTGACAACGGGCCATGTTTCACCAGTGCCGAATTTAAAGAATTCATGACCCACAATGGGATCAAACATGTCACCTCAGCCCCGTTTAAACCAGCCTCCAATGGGCAGGCAGAGCGGGCAGTACAAACCATCAAACAGAGCCTTAAACAAGTAACAGAAGGCTCACTCCAAACTCGCCTGTCCCGAGCACTGCTCAGCTACCGCACGAGACCCCACTCGCTCACAGGGGTGCCCCCGGCTGAGCTGCTCATGAAAAGGACACTTAAAACCAGACTCTCGCTGGTCCACCCCAACCTGCATGATCAGGTAGAGAGCAGGCGGCAGCAACAAAATGTAAATGATGGTCGCGCCAATGTGTCACGGGAAATTGATCTGAATGACCCTGTGTATGTGCTAAACTATGGACATGGTCCCAAGTGGATCGCGAGCATGGTGATAACTAAAGAAGGGAGTAGGGTGTTTGTAGTCAAACTAGACAATGGACAAATTTGCAGAAAGCACCTGGACCAAACGAGGCTGCGGTTCACAGACTGCCCTGAACAACCCACAGCAGACACCACCTCTTTCGAGCCCACAACACAGACCCAAAGGATCAACGACACCACGCCGGACCAGGAAATCGAACCCATCATGCCCAACAGCCCAGCAAGGCCAGGCTCACCCAGCAGCCCTGCAGGGCCAACAACACGCCAGCCCAGCGAGGGCACAGCCAACACACCAGAACTGACATTTGTACGAAAGAAAGGCTCCCGACTGCCTCACCTTTTCACTTTGACTTTGGGGGGGAGTGATGTTGTGTATCTGTAAAGCATGCACTCCCATGTTCTGCCACCAGGGAGCACATCCCCTGAAGTCCCAAGGGATCCCAGCATCCCTTGGGAGCACTATATATAAGCCAGCCCCTAAGGCTTGTTCCTCACTCTGGAGTGTCTTAATAAAGACTGAGGTCACTGTTAATTTAACCCCCCTGTGTGCAGTCTCATCTGTGCTAGGAACACAATAAGGAGGATTTTCTTCTCTCAGAGGGTTGTAAATCTATAGAATTCTCTGCCCCACAGAGCTATGGAGGCTGGGTCATTGGATATATGTAAGGCGGAGATAGATTTTTGAATGATAATGGAATAAAGGATGATGGGGAGCGATCAGGGAAGTGGAGCTGAGTCCAAGATTGGATCGGCCATGATCTTATTAAATGGCAGAGCAGGCTCGAGGGGCCAAATGGCCTACTCCTATTTCTTATGTTCTTATAACAAATCATTCACACCCTTCCCATGTTATAAAATGCAAGTAGCATCTACACGTAAATGCAGGCTGCAGGCCATGGTATAACTCATCGCACTGTACTAATCCCTGTACAGGCTGGTAGTGTATTATAATGGCAGCTGAAGGGACATTGTGATGGCAATGAGAATGGGGACCTGAAATGTTGCAGCTTAGCAACTGGGAGAACATCACAAGGAAACAAAAACAAGAGGAAAATGGATCTTCCTCCATGAAAATCTCTCACATTACAACAGTGACTACACTCCAATAGTACTTCATTGGCTGTAAAGCGCTTTGAGACATCCGGTGGGCATGAAAGGCGCTATATAAATGCAAATCTTTCTTTCTTTCTTTTGTGGTAAGCAGCAGTGTCTTTTTCTGACCCACTTCCTTCCGTTTCCCACACATCATACTCAAACCACAATGGGGAAAGTGCATAAGGAGATTTAGTACCTATTAAGAGGTAAAGTATTGTAATAGAGTAAGGGAGGTATGATATGTGAGCCATGGGCTTTTGAGAGCTCGGTATCCACTGCAGTGGCACAACGTTAAGAAATTGTACAAAATGTCAGAATGACCAAGGCAAGGCAGTATAACTTTAAGAAATCTTGGAAGACAATTAAGGTCAATCAGGAATGACTCCCAGCTTGGAAGAATAAGAGGCAGGGAAATGGTTCAGTTGGAAAGAGGGTGGAGAGGAAGGAGTTAAGAGTGAGAATCTGTATGCTTGAAGGTAATCCTGTTTCTATTTTGTTTGTCTCTGTACTTAAAGGCACAACTGCCGTGGGTGAATAAACCTGACTTGTTTTGAACATTAAACTCGAGCCTGTGTGTCTAATTGACCACTGGGTCCTGGGCCTGATTCAGCTTGTTGCAGGATGTAATAAATGCCAAGGCCTTGATACTCTATTATAGAGGTGAGCAAAACCGGAATAGATTTAACGCACTTCCAGACACAGGGGAACTGTGCTACAATCAAAATAAAGCAGCACTTACAAATCATTTACCCCCCCCCCACCATGAAAAATTGTGACTTGGAAATCTATATATTCAGGGCGGTGCAGCCACAAACTGGGGAAAGTGTAGATGTATATCATTCAAGGCTGCGGACTGTTGGCTTCATGGCTGATGCCTGCACTGTCCTGTCAAAACTAAACCAGATTCACTGCTAAATCTAAAGCCATTTACTAACTGTGGTGGCAAATAGTCATACACCTCTGTTAGCCCAGCCAAGGGTGTGTACTGTCAGAATTACTGCAAGGTCAATCAATCTGCAAACATTGGAAGATCCAATGACAACCAACCAAAGAAAAGCACAAGATCATCCAGCACAATAAATAAATCAGGTCAACCCGAGGATTCAGATGGTGGCAGCACATACGTTTTAACAGTATGTTTTCAATGAACCAGAGCAGCCAATGCATCTAACCCAGCCTAAACGGACAGCATTGCTGCTAGGACATCCACTAGAAGTCTTAGTTTCACTGGTGCATCTGAAATGGCAGTCAAAACACTTACAAGGTATTGCTCAAAAAGTCCAATCTAGGATTCCCCTCAACCTGTGCCAAATCATGGAATATTCCAGCCTTAGTTTCAATCGAGTGATGGATGCATAAACAGTATGTTGCAAGTAGAGGCACAAGGCAGAGGCTATAAATTGCAGACCCTTTATTAATAGATCTGCCCCAAATAGCTATTATATTCTACCCCAGAACAACAATCTCTAAGGCTAACTTGCATCCAAGTTCTGTACCACAGGAACAGGACTAGGCTATTCAGCCCCTCAAACCTGTTCGACCATTCAATTAACCTTAGTTCTGTAGCCTTTCAAACCCTTGCCTAACAAAAATCTATCAATCTTAGTTTTGAAATTTTCAGTTGACCAACAGTGTTTTGGGGGAGGGCACAGCCACTATTATCAAAGATTCTGAAAGTACTTTCAAAATGTGAAGCACAGCCAGAGGGTTGCAGGATATAGAGAACACTGCAACGATTAGGAGAGATGCGAGGCTTGCTGCACATCTGCCAGCTCCAATTTCCACGGGCTGCTGATGCTGTAACAACTCACTGAAACATCCCAGTCTGTGGCACAGCTATAGCTGAAAGACTTTAAAAATAAAGTACCAGCATTAACAAAGCCAAAATGGCAGGTCTTCTATTGTGCTGTGCATTAGCCGAAAGGAGATTTCATGGCTCTGCCGAGGAGCCATCTTTGGAGCTGGTAAAAATGCCACAAATCCTGTTAGGAAGGCCACAAAGGAAGAACCACTGCAGAGGTTAGCAGTCAAACGCCTTGAAATCACACCGTGTAATATTTGCAATGGACACATTGCCACATCCAGATCAAATTCCTTTGTGCTCAATGTGATTTCAAGACAAAAGTAGCTTTAGTGTGTAAACATCAGATTAGACCCACAGTGACTTTAGCCTCAAGAATCTTAGCAACTCTCTTTGCAATCTTCTTACGTTTTCCAATAGTCTAACTATGTCGGCAGGGTTCTGTAGTCTGAGGTATTAGTCATCATTATCATACTAAAGCATTACACAAGCACACTTGAAATCATTGTTCTCGATTATTAAAACTAAGCACTATAATTAAGTAGAACATCCTGTAATAAGATGAAATGATGACTCAGAAAAGCTGTTAATCTTCCTGCCCCAAGTGCCATAAATGCCCATGACGTACTACTCAATATATTTACGCCACATTGAGAGTGAAAATAAATATGTATGTGTGAAAATAACATGTGGGCCATGCACTACCCTTGGCCCATTATAGGTGCTATGTGCCTGATTCATTTCACAAGGCTGAGTATTCCTTCACACGTTCACATCAGAAGAATGATAACACAAGCTGCACGGCAGGTCCTGAAGCCTCACTATCATGCAGCTCAAGAAAAAAAGTAGGGTTTTAAAAACCTGCCAAGTGTGGCTGGAGCCCTGACTCACTGTGGGACGAATAGCAGGAAGATGCACCTAGAGGGAGGAGGAAATGTATTATTGTTGTGACTTATTTTACCTTCTGTCTTTCCCCATTGCTGATTTGCTGTATTCGTAACTTTCAGCAGTAAATCGACCGCAGATTAAACAAACTGCCCAGCTAAGTTGACATTTTGCAAAAAGTGATCTGGAATGAAGTGCTTTAATAAACTAAACTAGAGGAACAAGTCAGAGCTGACGAAAATGTGTTGCATATCTTTATTTATGCTTCTTAACATCACTGATGTCACCGGGGGGTATGCTGATGATTTAAGCCCCCCATGAATCGTTTTCTCTCAAGCATTATATGCAAGTGATTTCCTGTTTTCATGCCTGCTTAGTTTTGGGACCCTGCCCTTTTCGAAGGGCATCACCTACTTGCTCTGTTGCAAAGTGCTGCTTCTGCCCCTGGTTAGCATGGCTCGATTTAGTTTTGTCTCTTCCTCCACCATTCCCTTCATCTCAAAATATCTTCCAAAATCTTCCCACCTCCTCTGGGGAAACGACTATAGATTGCAGCAAGTACCTGAGTTAAAAGAAAAATTGCTCAGGCAACATCCTGTCTAACAAAGTAAAATATAATTTATGTATTTAATATCAGCTCAGCTCTGAAATAGCTACAGCTCCATGCAAAATCCAGTACGGAAGTATAAGGAGGTGCAAAGTTCATCATTTGACGGTCTATTGGGCCTTTATTACATTAAAAATCCTCCTAAATTATTAACAAATCTAATCCTTTTAATTGATCATTGTAATATTAGAGACATTCACATTAAGCCAACTACATATATGTAGGAAATCTTATTCCGATGTGTATGTGTCTTGATTTTTTATTAACATTCATATCCGAGCTATATTTGTATTAACCAATTCGTTTTGAAAGGGAAGTGCTATTTCAGGAGCAAACTGAAAACAATTGGCCAAGTTGTTGAAAACTGGATTTTGTCTGATTCAGGAAGACCTCCAATTGCCAAGCTATGGAGAGTGGGAGTTAAATTAAACTCAGTGGTGGCAGAAAGACTAAAAGAGAGAGACAAGATTCAAGGTCTGTAAATTCTGAAAGGAATCAATCTGAATGTTCCTTTTTGCTAAACGATTAGAGAACCAGCCGATGTGATTATGAGTAAGGAGGCCACAATTTGCTGGAGTAATCACTTCACTCTTAAGCCTGGTTACCATAGGCTGCCACATGGTACAATCTATATACTAGATTGAAGCTTCACAAAAAATGGACAGATTTCTGTTTCACCAATAAGAGGGATACAGGCTTGACACCAATATAGAAAGGCGATAAAAAACACTTGAGTGATCCCTGTACATAGACCTGAAAAAAATGAGTGAAGGAAAAGGGGGTAAGTGGATCTTTACTCATTTCTACCTTCTTGTATTCATATGAGGAGAGAAGTGTTTGATTAGCAACAAATTGGATCTTGATCTCTTGCCTCTCTTGGCACTTTTACATTTGGTGTTTTTGTTGTTCAGGTAACAGGAGTGTATTATCTGTGGGCCAACTCCCTGAATGTACATAGAACTTACCGCACAGAAACAGGCCCAACAGGTCTGTGGCGATGTTTATGCTCCACACGCATCTCTTTTCATCCAACATCATCTCACCCCATCAACGTATCCTATTCCCTTCTCCCTCATCTGTTAATCTAGCTTCCCCTGAAGTGCATCAATGCTATTTGCCTCAACCATTCCATGTGTTAGTGAGTTCCACATCCTCACCACTAGGAGTGAACCCGCAGTGCTAGAAGTGCCTCCCTTTTGCTGGTGGTAGTTTCAAAGCACCCGAGGGCTACAGAAGCACCCCATGCAAAGCACCTTCACATTGCCAACTCAACACTCTGGTGTTGGAGCTGCTGGATTCCTTAAATTCCTAAAAAGATAACATGAATTTAAAAAAAACACCACCGAACTTCATCATCATTATAGGCGGTCCCTCAAACGAGGATGACTTGCTTCCACATAGAAATTTGCAGCACAGAAGGCAGCCATTTTGGCCCATCGTGTTCGCGCCAGCCGACAAGAGCCGCACGGCCCTTGATCAGCAGTCCTAAAGGTTACATATAAACCTATGAACAATGACGGAAAGGCAAAGAGCACCCAGCCCAACAAGGCTCCCTCACACAACTGCGACACCCCTTAAACTGAAAACATCGACACTTCACCCCAACCGAAGCCATGTGATCTCCTGGGAGATCACATGAAGGACCCGATGTTCCAGTCCTGAACTCCAATTGAGGGGGTGGAAGATGTATTGGCACACTGCTTTTACAGTAGAATGGGCACTGGTCACAGGAAAGCCATACATAACAGTGGCACTGCCACTACTAAAGTGCCATCCTCATTATTCCAATACAAGCTGCGGACTTCAAGAGGTGGAAAAAATGTCTTTGGATGCACTCCAAAGTGAAACAGCTGGAGAAGAAATTCTACTGAAGAAGGCTTTGCATTAAGATATTTTACACCTAAGTTCAATCAAAAGTTAATGCAAATGAGACTTCTGTGCAGAAGGCTGGCCATACAACCGCAACACAGTGCTTAAATAATCCCAACTGGTAGGTAAAAAAACTCCCAGAAATGCAACAAAAGCAATTTCAACATAACGCTCTTTAATTTGTGTCCTGAAGGTTAACAGCTGATTAGAACAGCTGTCTTGTTTGTAACTGAGGCTGTTCAATTTGTACACGGCATTCCAGCATGGGGATAAACTGGCAGCCATCGCAAAGCCCAATGGGAAAGCAGCACGTTAATGAGCCATTTACTCTTGCTGGATTGCAGCAGGAGTATTTTGTCAGGTTTTTGTAGGTAGATTCAGCAGTGATGGCGAGGTGAATGGCAGTATTGTGCTGGTTCATGCACAGCCTCCTTGTCCAGTCACCACACAATCGGCGCAGCACTATAAACTACAATATTCTCCATTTCCTGATATTGACCTCAGTTGGCAGCTTCTTGCTGCTGTTGTGATAAACACGACTGAACCGCCAGTCACTTGCACTTATTTTTTTGATATCACTGTTTTATCTCTGCAGTAGGGTTTATAAAGAACAAAGAGTATGGGTTTATTTTCAACAGGATATGATGTACAGGAAATATGGCAGACAGTCTTCCTTCAACACTAAACCATAAAATCTTATTTTTAAAATACGCCTGGATAATAATTGACACACTTAAAGCAGGGGTATGTGACTCCTGAACTCTGACATTTTTCCAGCACAGGCAACGCAGCCACATTTGCGCTTATTTCTTATTGGCTGGTTATGTTCTTTTTGACTTTTATTACCTGATGATTTACAGAGGGTATACCTTAGTGGGGTTGCCTCATTTGCTGATAAATCAGAGATCAGAGCTCCATGATCTGTTGGTATAAGTAACTTGAGACATTAGCAATGAATGGAAATGTCAGCTGTAGTTCAGTGACTAGCATTCCCGTCGCTGAGTTAAAAGATTGAGCAAAACTCCAGGCTGACACACCAGTGCAGTACTGAGGGGATGCTGCATTGTCAGCGGTTCCATCTTTCAGGTGAGGCATTAAACAGAGGCCCCGTCTACCCTCGCAGGTAGATGTGGCCGTGGCCATCTCGCATGAGGAGCAGGGGAGTTCTCCCCGGTGTCCTCGTCAATATTTATCCCTCAACCAGCATTACTAAACAAACAGATTATCTGCTCATTACCACATTGCAGTTTGTGGCCTGGATTTTCCATTCCGATCTTACCCCAAATCGGACAGGATAGCTGTTATGTATGTAACTATGTAATACTTGCCACCAGAGGGCGTGACTGTTGGAATCCTAATGGTCACCTGCACACACCTGCGTGGCCAGTATAAAAGGTTGGCTCCCATGTTGTTTAGGCACTCTGGAGTTGTAATAAAGACTAAGGTCACACTAAGTTTAGCTCACAGTACTCAGCCTCGCGGAGTTCTTCTATACACAACAATAGTGGTGGAGGTAGCAATGAAAATCGGGTGGCTAGGCCGACCATTGTCTCCCCGCCCCAGATTTAATTCCCTCCCCAGCCGGGAGTTTCGCTGCCCACTCCTTTCCCACCCACTGTATACAGATGGGGAACATTGCCCAGAATCCTGGAGGATTTTCCTGCTGTCTGCTGTTGTTCTCGCTGCTTCCTGGGACCACCAACTGAAGACTGGTGCTAATCCCTGGGATAGCAGTAGGAAGGCCCCGTAGCTTCCTGATGGATGGTTGACATTTTTTTTCCCGTTCCCCCGCCACCCCCCGCCCCTCCCTGGGCCCGATTCTATCCTCTGTGTTACTTTGCTGAGGATCGCATTTGCCGCCCAGAATCCGGCCTACAGCTACCCAGAATCGGTGTGAAAGGCCCATTTTTTCGGCCGGGCAGTTTTTTCACCATTTTTCCACCAAATTTCCACCCAAATTACCGTCAGAATCTTAGCGGTCCTTTCAACGGTACATGGGCAGAACTTAGATTTGGCCAAACTCGGGCTCGAAATGTTTTTCCAAAATATATATATATTTTAGAATTTTTTTTCATGTGTTTTAATAGGGTTAACAATAAACTTACCTTAATGGACAGGGTTTTTAATGTAAAAATGAGTGTTTAAATTTAATTTTTAGATGTTTTAAATGTGTTATGCTGGTAAAAGTAAGCCATGCGCCTGCTTTTACCAGGCGTAAAAGTTTGAAGGACATTCGCTGGGCACGAGTTGGGCAAATAGCCCAATCTCTCCCAAGCTGATGTCCTTCTCCTGGGGATGCGGAGAATCTGTACGGAAAAATCTTGACAGATTGGAAAAGCCGGGTTTTGGCACATGTGCATTGCGCCCCAAGAATCGGCTTTTGTGAGGCCTCGCCGGGTGTATGCGCACTTCGTACAGACGCGGTGAGGCCGGAATTTTCGGTCCAAGGACTAGATAATCTGTTTTAATGATGTTGGTTGAGAGATAAAATTGGCCGAGACATCAGGGAGAACTCCCCTACCTTTCTTCAGAATAGTGCCATGTGATCTTTTATGTCCACCTGGGAGGGTAGATGGGATCACGGTTCAACATTTCTTCCAAAAGGACGTCACCTCCAACAGTGAACAAAACCTCTGTAAACTCATATCAATGTACGGACATCTTGAGAAAAACATCGTCACGTTTTTCAGTTCAATTTTACAATATTAAGAGCTTAATTCAAGGTATGGTCAGTCCTCGCTGAATTTTTGTGCTCCAGTGTCTAGAGTGGGACTTGAACCCACATCATTATTATCATCATCATCATAGGCAGTCCCTCGGGGTTGATGATGCCTTGCTTCCTCACCAAAAATGAGTACTCAGGTGACTGATGAACACACTTTAAATGGTGGAAGATGCCTGTGCATGAATTCTTTTAACGTGGGGTGACCATTGCACACCAGCCACCACACGGGCTTGACGGAGCAAGGTCTTGGTCCAGTGGCAAGGGGGATCCAAGACAACCGGAGACCCAGGCTCCACCGCATGTGCCAATACACACACACAAACTCAAACATACTCCTACTGTCCTCCTTCCTTCCTCCTTCCCACAGGACCTCTCTCTACGTAGAATTCATAGTACGCAATGTGAGCCTCACCACCTCACAGCCTCGCTATTGGCCCGTGCTACGCCTTCCCTTTGTCTTGTCCACGTTGCTCCACCTCTGGGCTCCGACCTCTCCGCTCCTCCGCTTGAACCCACAACCTTCTGACTCAGTGGTGAGAGTGCTACCTCGGAGCTATGGCTGACACCACACATAATCACACTGTTCCTCTGCATTTACATACACACAAGTGCCACCCATAGCCTAATGACAGCAGATTTAAAGGACTCCTTCATCAGATTTCACTTTGATATATACTTTACACCGAGCAATATGAACAAGCGATTATTTCCTTTTCCAATGTATCTGATGCTACCCAGCAGAGATATTATTTTGTTACAGAAGTTACACGGATTACATCAGCTCACATCCTCAAGCCTGCACCCAGAGCCTTAGGCCTGCCATTATCACATTCAGTTCATATCATGTTTACAGTTATAAATTGAAGGGGGATATGGACACTTCAGTTCATGTGTATGACTGGTGATGGTGATCTAACCTATTTGGAATGAATGAAACCCACCTTAAGTTTCATTTCTTCTCAGTGAATGCTCTAAATGTCCAGTTTTCACCCAGATAAAAAAATCTCACCTTCTCCAGCCAGCTGTTGCTGTCCCGGCTCTCTGTAAATGGTTTTAATGGGACATAACTTGAATCAAGCTCTTCCTACTACAGTAAGATTGAACTGACAACAAGTGAATGTTTTTCTCAAGATGTCCGGACACTGATATGTTACAAGTTATGCTAATGTTCACGGACGGGCATTCTTTTCAACGGCACGGTACAATGAAAGCAAAATGACACTGATTCGAATCCTATTAAAACTGCTCGCACTGACAGCGGGAGGTGGATAAGCTGGCAGCAGCGGGCAAGTTTGTCTCTTGGTGAATCGGGCACGGTATAAATGGGCTGGTTTCATCAACAGCATGTGAATGCTCAAACATGGATTCTACCTAAAGATTTGACCATCGATAACAGTTCAAAAATAGAAAAGAGAAGGAAGATGGAGAGGAAAGATGGTGGAAGAATAAAAAGAGCTTGATTTGTATAGCACCTTTCACAACCTCAGGATATCCCAAAGGAATTCATCGCCAATAAAGTGCTTTTGAACTGTGGTCGCCGTTGTAATGTAGAAAAATGCAGTCTGTAAATCTGTGCACAGCAAGGTCCCACAAACAGCAATGACCAAGTAAACTGCTTTTTGGTGATGTTGATTGAGGGGTAACTGTTGTCCAGGACACAGGAAGAACTCGGCTGCTCAACTTCCCATAGTGCCATGGGATCTTTTGCGTCTACCTGAGGGGAGTAGATGGGACCTCAGTTTACCATCTCATCCCAAAGACAGGAACTCCGACAGTTCAGCACTCCCTCAGGACAGCACTGGAGTGTCAGCCCAGATTATGCGCTGAAGTCTCTGGATTGAGACTGAACAAAGAAAAGGGAATGTTCAAAATGGGAGCGGCCGTTTAACGTCCAGTTTAGGGAATTATGGTTCTGGTCTGAGCAACAATAGTTTCTTCATTTCTAATCAAGGAAGGGAGATGTTTTATAGAACCACCTCTATTCCCAGATGGGTTGGCAATCTTATCAATTAGGACCCATTGCCTTTCCCATTAACTATCATTGGCTGAGAAACAGATTCTGTTTGTTTTAACATTACAGGGTTTAGGGATTATAGAGCACAATATCAGCTTTCCTGACCACAACCAAGAGATCAGGTATAAACATTAATATCCTTCAGCTGGATTTCTCCTGAGACCAGGTTATAGATATCAGCATTTTAAGTTTCTGAAATCTTTACAGTTTTACAGCTACCAAAGCTATTTCCGGATCATTACATGGGCAAATATTGTGTCGGTACCTTTGCATTGGAGTCTAGCGTGCTGTAATTCCTCTATGTAGACAAACAAAAAAAAAGCAGAAAAGCACATTCTATTAAGAAATAGTGGCATCGGCCAACATTCCTACACACCAACATAATTTTTGCGCAGAATCAGGAAGAAAAGCATTCAAAATATTTTACTTGAGAAAGCCTGGCTGAGTTTTCCAATCCAGCATTCCTCGGGCAGACTGTGAACAATATTACTGAATTTTTCATAGCACCTGCACAATTATCTGACCACTAATTGAAGCAGAAACTCCTGCCTGACTCATGTAGCTTTTATATTTGACTTACCTGTGCAGCTTCCCTTTTAATGGGCAGCATTACCACCGGACAGTACTACTGAAGGCCGTCATTAGCAGGTAGCTCGTCACGAATGAACAGAAGTAAATAACGTGGGCAAAGACCCCAACTCGCATACATTAACGGTGGCGTTTCCAGCAGTGACTGGGCATTAGTGATAGACGTCTAATTCTCTGAACACCTCACACCCGAATATACCTTTGTCATAAGGGAAAGTTGTCACAATAAATAAGGGTCTGGAGTTTCAACTGTGTCCAGATACACATGTAATACAGGCACAAACAGATTTTGACCATAAGTGAGTTACGCGTGGAACGACGGTAAAAGAAAGAAAGACTTGCATTTATATAGCGCCTTTCACAACCACCTGACTTCTCAAAGCACTTTACAGCCAATGAAGTACTTTTGGAGTGTAGTCACTGTTGTGATGTTGGAAACGCGGCAGCCAATTTGCACACAGCAAGATCCCACAAACAACAATGTGATAATGACCAAATAGTCTGTTTTTGTTACATTGATTGAGGGATAAATATTGGCAAGGGCACCAGGGATAACTCCCCTGCTCTTCTTCGAAATAGTCCCATGGGATCTTTTACATCCACTTGAGAGAGCAGACAGCATCTCCAACAGTGCAGCACTCCCTCAGCACTGCACTGGAGTGTCAACCTAGATTGATGCACTCAAGTCCCCAGAGTGGGATTTGAACCCACAACTTTCTAACTCAGAGGCAAGGGTGCTACCCACTGAGCCACGGCTGACACTGTGACCCAAGTGGCCCAAGTACGTACAAGTCTGATCGATCTTTTTTGTACGTTCATCAAACCCTCAATCCGAATGGATCTCCACCCCAAAATTGGCCTCGTCCCCAGCTCTGAAATGTGAGGATCCTCCAATTGCGCTTGTTCAAGGAGTCTCACAAAATTGCATGCAGATAGTCAGGTGCAGCAGGAAACAAAGGCATTTTTTCTGGTCTTTTAATTGCATTTAAAAAAATATGATCCCCACTGAGACTTGCTCTGTATTATCTGTTTCTTTGAATGCATTTTTATGGCGAAGTAAAAGTGATATCCAAAATTGTAACAGTGCATCGATTGCAGATTCTTAAACATGCTGTGCCTGATGTGCATCAACGATGGTTAAATGAGTTCAAACTTCAATTTTAGAACAGAAGAAATAGGAACAGGAGTAGGTCGTATAGTCCCTCGAACCTGTTCTGCCATTCAATAAGATCATGGCTGATCTGATCATGGACTCGGCTCCATTTCCCCGCCTGCTCCCCATAACCCCTTATCCCCTTATCGTTCAAAGATGATATATACTGGTGTCTGTTCCACGATACTTTCCACTTATTTATGCCAATTTGTGCCTATTTTGAGTCTGGCTGTATTCTAATGGGATTGGGAGGATACTTGCACATTTTCAAGCATTGGCAAAATGGATGCAATTTTGGGTGCAAGTTCTGGGCTATGTCAATGGGGAAACTCCAAGTTGATAAACACAGCAAAAACCGAGAAATGCACAGAGGTTTTAGCGGGAATATAGCAAGTAAGGTATGAGAAGTGAAAACACCAACAAATTATACATCACATTCCCTGTTAGAAGAGGGAATGTACTTCAGAAAACATTTCCATGGACCAAATCACCGTGTCTCAATCTCCAGTACTTTTATGTTTAAAAGGGAAATACATTGTCAATTATGGATGAGCACATTGCATAACAGGTACGGATCTCGCAAACACATGTTTTATGATGGGAAATGTGTAGAGTTATTTGGGAGGATACTTGGAAGACACTGGTTCCGATATGAACCCCCGCACCCCTCCCCATGGCGAGCGGGACAGGGAGGGTTACATTTGAAAAGATGGGGAAGCCAACCCTAACACACCGACTGCCCGGTTTAACCAGGGCCGTTTTGGTGTTGAGTAATCGTCTTGGAGAGCTGGGCTGGTAGTTATAATATTTAAATGAGGCTCACCTGCTCAGATTTATGTCTTCAATTTAACTGTAACGGCTGTGTGCTGGCTGCAGCAAGTTAGCGATTTTCCCGCACTGCTCCTGGGCCAGGAAGAGCAGGAGTGCCTCAAGCAGACCTGACGTGATCAGCCTCCCCACCGGGATCTCCCCTTTCCTCCCACTCCCATCATCTATTTTCCTCTCAATCCCGTCAATTTATGCCCCCCTCCCCATCATCTCATGCTCCCCCCATCATCTCTCACTCTCCCCATCACCTCTCACCCTCCTTCCCTACCCATCATCTCTCACCCTCCCTCCCTGTCATCTCTCACCCTCTCTTCCCCCCCACCCCCTGTCATCTCTCTCCCCCCCCGTCATCTCTCACCCTCCCTCCCTCCCCGTCATCTCTCTTCCCCACCCACCCCCGTCATCTCTCACCCTCCCTCCCTCTCCAGCATCGCTCGCCCTCCCTCCCTCCCCGTCATCTCTCGCCCCCCCCTCCCCGTCATCTCTTGTCTGCTCCCCCCCGTCATCTCATTTCCTCCCTCCCTGTTATCTCTCTTCCGCCCGCCCCCACTGTCTCCTCTCACTCCCCTTGCTCATCATCATTCTTCCTCCCCCCCATCACCTCTCCCCCCCACTGTCATCTCTCCCGCCCACTGCCGCCCCCCCCCCCCCACCCCGGTCTTCTCTTCACCCGTCATCTACGCCCCTCCGTCATCGCTCACTTCCCCTCCCAACATCAGCTCTCCCTCCCCCACCATCATCTCTCCCCATGTCATCTCCACCGCTCCCCCCGTCAACTCACTTTCCCCCACATCCCCCCCCCTCCCACACACTGCAGAAGGTACTGATGACGGGGAAGCACAAGACTGTAGGGGTATGGGGTTAAGAAGTGGCAGGCCTGGGTGAACGGAAAGGTACCTGTAGCTGCAGGCATGAGCCAACAGCCCAATATTTGGCCTCCTTTTTGACAGCGCCCAATGTTCTAAGCCCACGCACGATCATTGGGGATCATAAGATTATCTCCACTGGTGGCGTGTGTACAGCCATGTGGGCACTCACATTAGTGCCAGTTCTGTGCCATATTGCAGCCCTGCACAAGTGACAATAGGCACTGCCCACACAGACTGCATCATTGATCCACTGACGCTGGTCCATTCGGGCCTTCTGATCCCCTTAGAGTGCCAGAGTTGCTTATGAATCCATCCATCAAGGCTACTCCTTCAACTAGGAAAGCATGTAGCAGTAAGGCATGACCACAATCAACACAGACTGGGGGTCATTCTAACTGAGCCCACCTGGTGGGAAAATGATGGGATCAGACTGGCTGACTATTTTACATCCTGCCCAATTTTGAAGATAAAGTTAAATCGGATGGGTTGTAAAAGAGGTGGCCAATCCAATCCTGTTAGTTTTCCATTGGGCGGGTTAGGGTTAAATGATTCCCAGTTTGTGTTGACTGTGGATGTGTCTTACTGTTACATGCTTTCCTATTCCTAAAATTACCCCCAGAGAATTTCAAGACAATCAAAAGGGGCGCACAGAGGAGTAAAACTCTTTGTCACATACACCATTTAATTACATTTTGCAATCCTCTCATTCTTTTATGAAGAAAATGAAGCAGCAGTTGTCCAGAAAACATGAAAGAATGTGCAATGTCTAGCTAGAGCTGAACAAGGATAGCAGTTAACTGTTCCATGATTGCAAACATGTCCACGACAAAGTAACAGTGTCCATCACTGGAAGAATTTGGCAGCAAGGATCACGATGCATCTGTCACCCAGCCAGCAGTGGATGATCTGCTGCTGTGCTCCATCAACCCCCTAGTCTTCCATGGCTTTTAGCTGTTTCTCAGTCAGTTTCATAGCGAGGCCTCAATCCATGACAATATTGTACAACATGCTGCTGTAATTTTGCAGATTTATCCTAAGGTCCCCACCCTCCTCATCAGTTCAGGCACCAAATGCATTATTTCAGCACTCCAAATCTCTGTCAATGAAGGTCCCTAGTTTGCTATGTGTCTTGTTGTATTGGTTCCTTGCTCAGGTACAGGGGTTCTGCATACATGCAATCAGCCATGGTTGTGCTGAATAGTTCATAGGGGTAAATTTGTCAAGTTTCTGACATGGAGCCTTACTAGATGGGAATACGAGTCAGAGATGTGGAGCTATAGTGTTATAGCCTTATGTCTGAGCCCGGCTCCTGTCCAGGAAGGCTCCATATAGGGAGCATCACAAAATGATTTCTCAGCAACCATTGGCTGAATTTTTGGCTTTGATGATTTCGGGGCAGTAATGGCGGCGGGGCGGTAAAGTTTGCGCCTGGAAACAGTTTGCGTCTCAGTCATCAAAATTGGGCAGCTGGGCCCCGAGTCTGGGGCGCAGTGCTAAGGGAGGCATTGTACATCTCTCTTAGGGTGTTAACATGGGAAATACCCGAGCCAAAGAGCCAGGCTGGTAGTGCTCCGAGAGACGCCAGGCGAGAAAAACAAAACCTGAAAACTCCCCCCCTCCCCCCACAAAAACCACTCCCAATACATTGCCCACGCCACCACAACATAAATTGCAAAATACATTGAAAGAAAAAACGACCACAATTACCTTAAGACAGTATTACTTATCTCTCTGCCGTCAGTATAGATTGGACCACCCATTTTCCCAGGCGGTCACTGTGGGGTGTACGGATCGAGTGGGAGTAACAAAGCATGTTGGTGTCGCAACCAGGGGTGTAGCTCTTTCGGGGAGTGCTGCTCCGTGCCTCTGCAAAACCGGCCCCGAAAGCCCCTGGGGGGGCGCTGGAGGCTGACCGCTCACGCAGAAGACCTCACCGCTACTATTGCCACCCCTGTGGGGTGAAAAATGGAGCACAAAGGAACGGAAAATCCACCCCCATAAGTCCACCTTTCCTGAAACTCTTAACACCTTTATCCAAAACTAACTTGTGATACAAGTGCAGCAAGTCCTGTGGCCTACCTAACATTATTTGAGTTAGAATATCCTTTGGAGATGGTGTAATTCTCACATGACCGAACAGGCTGTTGCTGTGCAGACCAAAACAATTCTCCATTAAAGCAACAGTTCCAAATGAACGATTAAATGAGTAAGATTTCGTTTTGTTAAAAAAAAAGGTGTGGGTACAGTTTTGTTCTTGAAATCTTTTTTTTAATGTTGATCAATGATAAGCAACTCAATTACTTTCGAGATTCACTGAAATGTGAACTCAGCATTCCAAGTATATTTTGGAAACAGAAGACTTTGATATAAACTCTGGGAATACACTTGTCACATCACATGGTGTTTACACTTCAGGGAGAAGCTTGCATGCCTGAACTGATAACTCTTTGTCCTCTGAACGATAATACCATCGCTCGATTACAAGCAGCACTTGCTAAGATTACCCTGTGAATTCCTTCTGTTACTAAGAAAGGTAACCTTTAAGACGCAGCCCCACTGTGTTTTCCTTAGTAGGATTGTATTTTAAAACGCTTTAAACTATCAAGCATCCACAGACTATTTTGCCCCCAACTTCTGTAAAATGGTCTTTACTATAGTACGTACCTGCTTAATCAGACCACTGCTAACGCATGCTGTACATAGCAAGCAGATGATCCTAAATACCCTTAGCTACTAATAAGTCATTCGTTCTTTAGTTCTTCAAATTTTGAGCTGTAAGTCGATCATTATGGAGATTAAACTATGTATAACTTTTGAAAAGGATGCAATTTCTTCAAGGAGCATTTGTAGAAAATAACTTTTTCTGATACTTTGTAGCCTTGGCGATGAACTAGCACCACTTGCATGCTCTTTGACAACAGTTAGCAACTATGGCACTAAGTATCAAAGTTCTGTAGTGCTGCCAATTGGCATCAATGATATGAATGCTTTGCCAGTCCTTGTCTCGTGTTTCGCCCCTTGGTGGAGTGCTATAGCCTTGTGTGTTCAAGCATGATCTCGAAATAATAAAACACCAGACATTTACATTTTTCCTTTTGAGCATGCTGTCGAGGTTTCAACGTGTTATATCCTTGGTACGCAAACGATTAACGTAAAAAATATTCCACAGAAACAGAAAAATTCCATCAGCCCTCAAATTTAATAAATTTGACTTTTTTTTTTAAAAAGCAAACTTTTCTTTGCTTGTTTACCATTGTTGGATCATTTTCACCCTTTGCTAGGTCCCCAAAATGAAAAGGATTCCTTAGCCGTAGAATTACAGGAGACTGTGAGGAATTAAATACTCTATATGTTTCCCATGCAGAATTCCTGGAGGACCACTTTGAAAGCTGTAAGGTATCACAACACACACAAACCAACAAAACAGTCCAACTTTGCACAGTTAGCAGAACTTTGAGGGACTCCAGTTCCCTCGGTGTACTGAGGAGTGTCAGTTATCGGTATGTCATTAGCAGAGACAGCTGCTTATAAACATTACAGATGTCGGGAAAACTGCCACAGTAAACAGGGATTTCCCATTCATCTCTGCTGTCACTCCAGAGACCCCATTTTCCTTTTTTTTGGTAACTTTTAGTGCATTAATGTACAGCAACTATTAGAAGCAGTCTCACATTTAAAAGGAAGGATTTGGTCTGTTCATCCAAGGTTGCACCCTTGTATATCCTAACAGAGAACAGACCTTACTTCTATTTTCTAATCATTTTACTGTGGCTGTTTTTCAGGGGCTAACAAGGGGGTCTGTACCAGGACCTACCACAGACAGACACATCTAGTTGAGCCTTTAAGATAATGCGCATTTCTGCCTGAGACATTTTATCTGCTTACTTTAAAAAAAACTTTCCATAAATAGATAATAATACCAGTTTAAAAAGTATATTTTGATATGAATAAGCCAACATTGTAAAATTGCTATGGTTAACTGGGTTGTGTTCTTTTCAGGATAATGTAACTCCTGTAACAATATTAACATTTTAAAGTTTCCTAAAATATTTCAAAAATGCCACGTCATCAGATGCCCAAAGGGGCAGACCAAAGTGGCAGTGTGCCCTGTAAAACTACTTAATAATATTATAATAATGATTAAAAGGTAATTTTCTAATCGGGGTTTCCATTTGTTCATATTCATCGGCAATGGCTGCAATGCATACTGTACATCAGTAAGCACTCACACCTCATTGAAATTGTCTCTTGATATTCATTTGTCAGCTCCCAATGCCCAAAACCATGAATTCATAATTATGCATCCGTGTTCAGTTGACAACATTCACAGTTCATTGGGAGGACAAACAAGTTTGTTAATGAAACAACATAAATACAAGTAATAAAAGGAGAAAATGCTGGAATCACTCAGCAGGTCAGGTAGTATCTGTGGAGAGAGAAACCGAGTTCATGCAAATGTTAACTCTGTTTCTCTCTCCACAGATATTGGTTGACTTGCTCAGTGACTCCAGCATTTTCTGCTTTTAATTCCGATTTCCAGCATGCACAGTATTTTGCTTTTGCTCTCGAACATAAAAGATAAGAGCGGGCAACAGTATCTTAACTTACTGGAATAGTTCTCAGTCATTCCTGTCTGATGCAGCAGAAGAAATGGTGGGTTTGAGGTCAGCACTGAAGGCCATCTTGACAAATACCTTTGCAACCTCAAAGCTTGATATCTCCAGTACCCTCCCAGCCTGCCTTCCCAGTTCCGCTGTATGCAAATTCCAACTCATTCAGAACTCTACAGCATGCATCCTATACTATCCTACCTACCCATGTCCTGGCTGATGTCCACAGAATCTGACTCCCTCAGCAAACCAACTTCAGAGTTCTCTTCCTTCTCATTTATGTCTTTCACTGTCTTGCTCCACCCAACCTCTGCAATATTCTCAGCGTGCAACTTCTGCTACTCTGATGGAAGGTCATCGGCCTGAAACATTAACTCTGTTTCTCTCTACAGATGCGGCCTGGCCTGTTGAGCATTTACCAGCATGTTCTGATTTTTATCTCTGCTGTTCTAATTCTGGTCTGCTGTGCTTCTCCCTGTCAGATACCATCAGTGAAAGATCTCTGTGTGCAGATACTCTCGCCCTAAGCCTCTTTGTCTTGCTATCGATTTCTCCTATTCAAAAGCCTCATCAAAACTTACCTCTTCAACAAATGCTTTCAGTTCCCTCTCTGAGTTGAAATATTAGCACTTAGGCATGCAAAACCTTCCTGCTTGGTGTCTACCAATCACCGTGTAAAGCACCCTGGGATATCTTTGTTACATGGAAGGCGCCATGTAAAATGTAAGCTGTTACTCTTATCATATCATGCTCAGTGAGAGCACTCCACGAACTTGAGCACAACTATGCACTTGGGGGCATAGTTTTAAGGTGGTTGGTGGAAGGTTTAGAGGAGATTTGAGGTGGGGGGGGCTTCTTTATGCAGAGGGTTGTGGGGATCTGGAACTCGCTGCCTGGAAGAGTGGTGGATGCAGAAACCCTCACCACTTTTAAGAAATGGTTGGATGGGCACTTAAAGTTCAGTAACCTGCAGGGCTACAGACCTAGAGCTGGTAATTGGGATTAGACCGGATGATCTTTTGTTGGACGGCGCCGATATAAAGATAATTACTGCAGGGAATAGAATATGGCCAGGGTGATCTCCTGGACTAGTTTCAATCGCCTGTCAGAGAGGAATTTTCCCAGATTCTTTCTCCCTCAATTGACCTGGATTTTTATCTGTTTTTTTCTTCTCCCAGGAGATCATATGGCTCCGGTTGGGTTGGAGTGTAGAATGTTTCAGTATAAGGGGTGTCACATTTGTGTGAGGCAGACTGGTTGGGCTGGCTTCTCTTTGCTTTCCATCATTGTTCATAGGTTTATATGTAACCTTTAGGGCTGCTGACCAAGGGCCATGCAGCTCTTTGTCGGCCGGCACGGACACGATGGGCCGAAATGGCCTCCTTATGCACTGTAAATTTCTATGTTTCTATAAATCTAGGCTGACACTCCAGTGCAGTGCTGAGGGAGTGTTGCACTGTCGGAGGTGCTGTCTTTCAGATGAGATGTTAAACGAGGCCCTGTCTGCCCTCTCAGGTGGATGTAAAAAATCCCATGGCACTATTTCGAAGTTATCCCTGGTGTCCTGGCCAATACTTAGCCCTCAATCTGCATAACAAAAACAATTTATCTGGTCATTATCACATTAATGTTTATGGGAGTTGCTGTCTGCAAATTGGCTGCCACGTAGCCCACATTACAACAGTGACTACACTTCAAAAATACTTATTTGGCTGTAAAGCGCTGTGTGATGTCCTGTGGTCGTGAAGGGAGCTATATAAATGGACTCAGGCCATAGTCGACGTATTTACTGAGACGTACAAAAGCATGGGCCTTATGCTGAACATCCGTAAGACAAAGGTCCTCCACCAGCCTGTCCTCACTGCACAGCACTGCCCTCCAGTCATCAAGATCCACGCACTGCCCTGGACACCGTGGACCACTTTCCATATCTCGGGAGCCTCCTAGCAACAAGAGCTGGCATTGACGACGAGATCCAACAGTGCCTCCAATGCGCCAGTGCAGCCTTCGGCCGCCTGAGGAAAAGAGTGTTTGAAGACCAGGCCCTCAAAACTGCCACCAAGCTCATGGTCTACAGGGCTGTAGTAATACCCGCCCTCCTGTATGGCTCAGAGACATGGACCATGTACAGCAGACACCTCACGATGCTGGAGAAATATCACCAATGATGTCTCCGCAAGATCCTACAAATCCCCTGGGAGCACAGGCGCATCAATATCAACGTTGTTGTCCAGGCCAACATCCCCAGCATTGAAGCACTGACCACATTTGATTAGCTCCGCAGGGCAGGTCACATAGTCTGCATGTCAGACACGAGACTCCAAAAGCAAGTGCTCTACTCGGAGCTTCTTCATGGCAAACGAGCCAAAGGTGGGCAGCGGAACCGCTACAAGGACACCCTCAAAGCCTCCCTGATAAAGTGCGACATCCCCACTGACACCTGGGAGTCCCTGGCACAAGCCCGCCCTAAGTGGAGGAAGTGCATCCAAGAGGGCACTGAGCACCTCGAATCTCATCGGCGAAGAGCGTGCAGAAATTAAGCGCAGGCAGCGGAAAGAGCGTGCGGCAAAAATGTCCCACCCACCCCTTCCCTCAAAGACTATCTGTCCCACCTGTGACAGAGATTGTGGCTCTCGTATTGGACTGTTCAGCCACCAAAGAACTCACTTCAGGAGTGGAAGCAAGTCTTCCTCGATTCCGAGGGGCTGCCTATGATGATGGTGATATAAATGCAAGTCTTTTTCTGGATCAGAAGGTGGTGAGCTCAAGTCTCACTCCAGTGACTTGAGCATAAAATCTAGCCTGCCACTTGAGTACAGTGCTGAGGAGGAACAGCATGTTGGAGGTGCCGTTAAACCAAGGCCCAGACCGCCCTCTCAGATGGGCAGAAATATTCCAATGACACTATATTGAAAGGAGCAGAGGAGTTCTCAACAAGAACAACTTTTATTTATATAGTGCCTTTAATGTAGTAAAACACCCTAAGGCGCTTCACAACAGTATTATTAGACAAAACAAATAAATTTGACACCAAGCCACATAAGATGAAATTACAGCAGATGACCAAAAGCTTGGTCAAAGAGGTAGGTTTTAAGGAGTGTCTTTAAAGAGGAAAGAGAAGTGGAGAGGCG
Organism: Pristiophorus japonicus; assembly: GCF_044704955.1. Lineage (NCBI taxonomy): Eukaryota > Metazoa > Chordata > Chondrichthyes > Pristiophoridae > Pristiophorus > Pristiophorus japonicus. The sequence goes on from NC_091993.1 coordinate 4,671,233, forward strand.
GTGTTCTGGCCAATATTTATCCCTCAACTAATATCCTAATATCACCAGAACAGATTATCTGGTCGTTATCACATTGCTGTTTGTGGGACCTTGCTGTGTGCAAATTGGCTGCCCCGTTTTCTTCATTACATCAGTGACTACACCTCATTGTTGTAAAATGGTTTAGGACGTCTTGAGGTCTTTCTTTTTGTTCTTTCTGAATGACTAATTCTCACTGCCTGACTATATCTCTGACTTTTTTATGGAATGCTACAATCTGACTGTGCGAGATAATAGGAGCAAACCAAGCCAGTCTGTAAGAATTGAGCTGAACATCAAGTGCTAAATAAATGATGGACTCTTGGGCCATTTATTCACAGTACGCCAATGGTGCAAAAAAAACTCATTTCTATAATGCTTTCAAATATTGTCCCGGATTATCCGTTCCCCATGACGGGGTATTTGCTCAGCGTACGCCATCGTAAGCCTTCTGAATGGCTCCGCAAGTTCGAGGTTTCTGCATGAACAGCACATGTGGAAATCCGGAACTTGTAATCTGTCCAGGTTCACTTTGACTGATCTACTGAACCGACCCAAAAATCACTTTTGCTGCACGCAGATTTGGGCGATTTGCCCAACTACTGGCCAGCAAATGCCCACAAAACCCTTACACATGGTAAAAGCATTGCCTGCTTTCACCAGCGTATGGCTTAATATCAATCTTAAATTAAAAATTTCTAAATAAAAAAATCATGCACAAACATTCAAAATTAGTTTATGTAAATTTTGGCCTGGATTAAAATGTTTAAAATTATTTTGCAAAAAAATTTAATTTTTCTTGTAAATGCTTTATTAAAGGGACTTTTAGTTAAATTTGAAAATGGAACCATTTATTTTAATTCCAGTTGTATAAATTCTTTAATTATTTTGGGATTTCTCATATGCTTATGGGGATTCTGTTTGTAAATTGAGTCTCCATAAGCTTATGAGGAATCCGCCTTTCTGATTGGAGGACTTGGCCCACGTGATCCCAGGGAAGCTTCCGAAGCGCCTGTGTCCCTGGGATCCGTGGGCCTTTACGCAAGAGTATGCCTGCACGCCCAGGGCCTGAAGTCCGGGAGCCTGAAGGTAGGTGAGGATTTTTTTAATCGAGTTGGTTGCTTACTCCGGAGGTGCTTCAGTGTAAACTCTGCGAGAATTGATGCTCATGGTTTCACGATATCTTTTTAACTTGCTTTCACCACGTCGGACATTTTTTTTTTCATAAGAACATTTTGTGTGTTCGTCAGGATAGGATTTCAGTACTTAGGAATGCGACACATTTCAACTTTTCTACCCAATGTCTGCATCAAACCGTTCAGTGTTGCCAATACTCACAATTATGAAAGACATCTTGATGCAGCATCCAACAAAGAGTCTCAAGGTAATCCCAAAGGGGTCATTCATGTATTCCCTTGGCTCTACTTCCACACCACCTTGAGATTCCTGGCTTGATACAGTGTTAGACTCGCTTTGAGAGTAATGAGTGTTGGCAGTGTTGCAGATTAAATATAGCAAGGTTAGATGTAGGGTAATGCTCCCTGTATTCTACCAGCAACTCACCTGGACTCTGACTTAAAAGAGACGCTCCCAGCTGTATCAGCATGGTGGCTCCATTTCCTGCTCTGATTACCTTTGTGGTATCTCTGAATGAGTACTGATTTAATGTCAAATTATAGGCAATTTTGTGCTGTAGACAAATACTCATTATTAACTGTGTTGGGACTGTCTAAACTCATTTCATGCACGATCCTTAGAGACAACCCTTACAGAGACAATAGAATATCTGTAATTTAAACAGAAAGGACAATATTCCAACTCACTGTGGAGCTTTATGTCTGGTACAATATACATAAGAACATAAGAAATAGGAGCAGGAGTATGCCAACTGTCTAAGGATAAGGGGTAAGCCATTTAGGACCGAGATGCGGAAGAACTTCTTCACCCAGAGAGTGGTGAACCTGTGGAATTCTCTACCACAGAAAGTTGTTGAGGCCAATTCACTAAATATATTCAAAAAGGAGTTAGATGAGGTCCTTACTACTAGGGGGATCAAGGGGTATGGCGAGAAAGCAGGAATGGGGTACTGAAGTTGAATGTTCAGTCATGAACTCATTGAATGGCGGTGCAGGCTAGAAGGGCCGAATGGCCTACTCCTGCACCTATTTTCTATGTATTTTCTATGTAACTGGCCCCTCAAGCTTGCTCCGCCATTTAATAAGATCATGGCTGATCTGATCATGGAGTCAGCTCCACTTCCCTGCCCGCTCCCCATAACCCTTTATTCCCTTATCTCTCAAAAATCTATCTATCTCCACTTTAAATATATTCAATGACCCAGCCTCCACAGCTCTGTGGGGCAGAGAATTCCATAGATTTACAACCCTCTGAGAGAAGAAATTCCTCCTCGTCTCAGTTTTAAATGCGAGGCCCCTTATTCTGAGACTATGTCCCCTAGTTTTAGTTTCCTATATGAATGGAAATATCCTCTCTGCATCCACCTTATCGAGCCCACTCATTATCTTATATGTTTCGATAAGATCACCTCTCATTCTTCTGAACTCCGATGAGTATAGTCCCAACCTACTCAACCTATCTTCATAAGTCAACCCCCTCATCTCTGGAATCAACTCAGTGAACCTCCAATGCAAGTATATTCTTCCTTAAATATAGAGACCAAAACTGCACGCAGTACTCCAGGTGTGGCCTCACCAATACCTTGTACAGTTGTAGCAGGAGTTCTCTGCTTTTATACTCTATCCCCCTCACAATAAATGTTTTTCCTTACTTTGAATTACTTCATTAATATCTCCAATTCAGCTCACATCTTTTAAAGCATGTCTCTTTGAACAACTCAGATGAAAATAAGACACAATTGTTATCGAAACAAGCTCAGCTTCCAGATAAAGTACTAAAAGATTCAATTTGCTCAAGTGTCAGTGTTGATTTAACTATTTTTTAACTCAGCAATTCTGTGAAGTAACATCAAAATGTATTGCACCACATGAGAAAAGAGTTCTTATAACTAATTCCACATGTATCTCATGACCCAAGAATCTGTGTCGTAGTGTGTGCTTTGCTCAAAGCATGCCTCTATCCAAAGATTTGGATGGTCAACTATGTTGGAATTATTTATTTTTTGAGTATTGTAGAGATTAACACCACTTACAAGTCGCTCTTAATGCAGAACATCAGGGTCTATTAACTATTTCTCAAAAGTTGTTTCCAGTTTAAACAGCATATTTGTACTTGAGAACCTCCACCGCTGTGCAACCAAACCCCAGCAGGAGATCCTGCCTTCAGGAGAAAAAGGGCAGGGGGGAAAGAACAAACTAAAACATGGTATGTATTATAATTTGTATAAAAACAAAGTGTATTGCCTAAAGTTCGTGGGAACCATGCAAGTACCAAAGGTCGATAGCGAATCAGTAGCAAGGTTTTACACTCGCCCAATTTTTCTCTTCCATTGAAGTCAATAATATCACCTAAGACCAATTACAGCCCCTCAGACTCCACCACAGTCATAACAAACGTGTAATGGAAAGACAGAAAGATGCCTCTTAGAGAATGTCAAAATACAATTGAAAAAAAAATCTTGCTACCGAGGCCCGGATGAAATGTATCCCAGGCTGTTAAGAGATCATGATCATAGGCAGTCCCTCGGAATCGAGGAAGACTTGCTTCCATTCTTAGAATGAGTTCTTAGGTGGCTGAACAGTCCAATACGAGAACCGCAGTCCCTGTCACAGGTGGGACAGATAGTCGCCGAGAGAAAGGGTGGGTGGGACTGGTTTGCCGCATGTTCTTTCCGCTGCCTGCGCTTGATTGCTGCATGCTCTCGGCGATGAGACTCGAGGTGCTCAGCGCCCTCCCGGATGCACTTCCTCCACTTAGGGCTGTCTTTGGCCAGGGGCTCCCAGGTGTCAGTGGGGATGTTGCACTTTATCAGGGAGGCTTTGAGGGTGTCCTTGCAACATTTCTTCTGTCCACATTTGGCTTGTTTGCCATGAAGGAGTTCCGAGTAGAGCACTTGCTTTTGGAGTCTCGTGTCTGGCATGCGGATAATGTGGCCAGCCCAGCGCAGCTGATCAAGTGTAGCCAGTGCTTCAATGCTGGGGATGTTGGCCTGGATGAGGACACTGATGTTGGTGCGTCTGTCCTCCCAGGGGATTTGTAGGATCTTGCGGAGGCGTCGTTGGTGGTATTTCTCCAGCGACTTGAGGTGTCTACTGTACATAGTCCATGTTTCTGAGCCATACAGGAGGGCGGGTATTACTACAGCTCTGTAGACCGTGAGCTTGGTGGTAGATTTGAGGGCCTGGTCTTCAAACATTCTTTTCCTCAGGTGGCCGAAGGCTACGCTGGTGCACTGGAGGCGATGTTGAATCTCCTCATCAATGTCTGCTTTTGTTAATAAAAGGCTCCCGAGGTATGGGAAATGGTCCACGTTGCCCAGGGCCACGCCGTGGATCTTGATGACTGGAGGGCAGTGCTGAGCGGCGATGACAGGCTGGTGGAGGACCTTTGTCTTATGGATGTTTAGCGTAAGGCCCATGCTTTCGTATGCCTCAGTAAATACGTTGGCTATGTCCTGGAGTTCAGCTCTGAGTGTGCACAGACGCAGGCGTCATCCGCATATTGTACCTCGATGACAGAGGTTGGGGTGGTCTTGGACCTGGCCTGGAGGTGGCGCAGGTTGAACAGCTTCCCACTGGTTCTGCAGTTTAGTTCCACTCCAGCGGGGAGCTTGTTGACTGAGGTGGAGCATGTCAGCAAGGAAGATTGAGAAAAGGGTTGGGGCGATGACGCAGCCCTGTTTGACTCCAGTCCGGACGTGGATTGTTAAGAGAAGCAAAAGAGGAAATAGCAGAGGTGCTGAACATCATTTTCCAATCCTCTCTGGCTACAGGTGTGGTGCTGGAGGACTGGAGGAATGTTAACCTGGTACCTTTGTTTAAAAAGAGAGAAAGGGATAGACCAAGTAATTACAGGCCATCAGCCTAACCTCGGTGGGAAAATTATTGACAAATATTCTGAGGACAGGATAAATCTTCATTTAGAAAGATACGGATTAATCAAGGACAGTCAGCATGGAGTTGCTAAGGGAAAGTCGTGTCTGACTAACTTGTTTAAATTTTTTGAGGAGGTAACAAGGAGGGTCGATGAGGATAGCGCATTTGATGTAGGGGTGTACATGGATTTTAGCAAGGCTTTTGATAAGGTCCCACATGGCAGACTGGTCATGAAAGTGAAAGCCCATGTGATCCAGGGCAAAGTGGCAAGTTGGATCCAAAATTGGCTCGGAGACAGGAAGCAAAGGGTAATGGTTGATGAGTGTTTTTGTGACTGGTAGGATATCAATGAACTGGTCAGGTGGGCAGAACAGTGGCAAATGGAATTCAATCCAGAGAAGTGTGAGGTAATGCTTTTGGGGAGAGGGAATACACAATAAATGGAAGGACACTGAGAAATGTACAGGAACAGAGGGACCTTGGAGTGCATGTCCATAGCTCCCTGAAGGTAGCAGAGACCAGGTAGATAAGGTGGTTAAGAAGGCATATGGAATACTTGCCTTTATTAGTCAAGGCATAGAATACAAGAGCAGGGAGGTTATTCTTGAACTGTATAAAACACTCGTTAGGCCACAGCTAGAGTACTGCCTGCAGTTCTGGTCACCACAATATAGGAAAGGTGTGATTGCACTAGAGAGTGTACAGAGGAGATTTATGAGAATGTTGCCTGGACTGGAGAATTTTAGCTGTGAGGAAAGATTGGAGAGGCTGGGTTTGTTTTCTTTGGAACAGAGGAGGCTGAGGGGACACCTTATTGAGGTGTATAAAATTATGAGGGGCCTGGATAGAGTGGATAAGATGGACCTATTTCACCCAGCAGAGGGGTCAACAACCAGGGAGCATAGATTTAAAGTAATTGGTGGGCAGTTTCGAGGGGATTTGAGGGAAAATGGCATCACCCAGAGGGTGGTGGGGGTCTTGAACATGCTGCCTGAAAGCGTGGTAGAGGCAGAAACCCTCACCACATTTAAAAAGTACTTGGGTGCGCACTTGAAGTGCTGTAACCTACAAGGCGATGGACAAAGAGCTGGAAAGTGGGATTAGGCTGAATAGCTCTTTATTGGCCGGCGGGGACATGATGGGCCAAAATGGCCGCCTTCCATGCTGTAAATTTCTATGATTATATGATTCTACGATTGGCACTAGATATAATAGAGAGATCTTGCAACAAACTGTTGAACACAATGATTAAAAAGCAAGTGAACCTCCTTCTTAGACAGTAGCCTTAACTCAGTGGTAGCACTTCTGCCTCTGAGTCAGAAGGTCATGAATTCAAGGCCAACTCCACAAATTGGAGCACATAAACTAGGCTGATGAGTCAGTGCAGTACTGAGAGATTGCTGCACTTGCAGAGGTGCCGTTTTATTTGATTGAGACGTTAAACCGAGGCCTCGTCTTCCCTCTTGGGTGGGTGTAAAAGATTCCATTCCACTATTGCAAGAAGAGCAGGGGATTTCTCCTCGTGTTTTAGCCAATATTTATCCCTCAACCAACACTCCTAAAACAGACAATCTGGTCATCTGTTTCATTGCTGTTTGTGGAAGAGTGCTGTGCATGAATTGACTTGAACCTTTACTTCATTATCACAGTTACTGCACATCAAAAGTACTTCATTGACTATAAAGCACTTTGGGACAACCTGAGGGCATCAAAGGCGCTATATAAATGCAAGTTTTTTCTTCTGTTCGATCTCCTAGATGGTCTTTGGGATTTTGCTGCAGTCCCTAAAACTCTGTGGACCCGAATTTGGTGGACTAACCATCGGCTGCCGCTCGGTGGTCTCCCTGGTTCCTGGCCGCTCTCCCCACCGAACCTACTCAACCTATCTTCATAAGTCAACCTCCTCATCTCCGGAATCAACCTAGTGAACCTTCTCTGAACAGCCTCCAATGCAAGTATATCCTTCCTTAAATACGGAGACCAAAACTGCACGCAGTACTCCAGGTGTGGTCTCACCAATACCCTGTACAGTTGTAGCAGGACTTCGCTGCTTTTATACTCTATCCCCCTTGCAATAAAGGCCAACATTCCATTTGCCTTCCTGATTACTTGTTGAACCTGTATACTAACTTTTTGTGTTTCATGCACAAGGACCCCTAGATCCCTCTGTACTGAAGCGTTTAGCAATTTTTCTCCATTTAAATTATAATTTGCTTTTCTATTTTTTTTGCCAAAGTGGATAACCTCACATTTTCCCACATTATACTCCATCTGCTAAATTTTTGCCCACTCACTTAGGCTGTCTATATCCCTTTGCAGAATTTTTGTGTCCGACTCACAATTTGCTTTCCCACCCATCTTTGTATCTTCAGCAAACTTGGCTACATTACATTCAGTCCCTCCATCCAAGTCATTAATATAGATTGTAAATAGTTGAGGCCCCAGCACCGATCCCTGCAGCACCCCACTAGTTACAGTTTGCCAACTGGAAAATGACCCATTTATTCCAACTCTCTGTTTCCTGTTAATTAGTCAATCCTCTATCCATGCTAATATATTACCCCCAAACCTGTGAACTTTTGCAGTAACCTTTTATATGGCATCTTATCGAATGCCTTCTGGAAATCCAAATACTCCACATCCACTGGTCCCCCCTTATCCACCCTGCTCGTTACATCCTCAAAGAACTCCAGCAAATTTGTCAAACATGATTTCCCTTTCATAAAACCATGCTGAATCTGCTTGATTGAATTATGCTTTTCCAAATGTCCTGCTACTGCTTCTTTAATAATGGACTCCAGCATTTTCCCAATGTCAGATGTAAGGCTATAGTTTCCTGCTTTCTGTCTGCCTCCTTTTTAAAATTGGGACATTACATTTGCGGTTTTCCAATCCGCTATTCGCCCCAGAATCTAGGTTACCACCTCCAAATGTGACACAGGGCAATTTGGCCCTCAAAATTTCTATGGATTGGAGTTTCTGGTCCTTTGCGCTCCGTGTTTTTCCCGAATGGTGTGAAAGGTGGCGTTCAGGTCTTCCGCACCCCTTCGCGATCCTCCGATCCGTTTTTGAGGCAGTGCTGGGAAGAGCTGTGCTGGGTGTGCAACACCTCTGGTTGTGACACGGCAGGAGTTTGGCCTTTTCTCCACCCGTCCGCCCGGAAATTCGCCCCAAGTGACCCGCTGGGAAATCAGTGCGGTCCAGCCATGCCGACGGCGGTGAGGAAGGTAAGTGCGAGTGTTTGTCCTTTTAATATTTTCCGTGATTTGTGTTGTGGTGGTGTGGGCAATGTTTTGGGAAAGTTTTTGTGTTTTCCTTAAGGATACCCCCCTCCCCCACCCCCCAGCGCACACGGCAGTTTAGTTTGCGAGTTTCCCATTATTGCACCACAAAAGGTGTACAACGCCTCCCTTCGCGCTGCGCCCCCTGACGCAGGGCCCAGATGCTGAAACTTCCTTACCAAAGTGCAGACTATTCCCAGCCGGTAACTTTCCCGTCCAGCCTCCTTTTTTTGCCCCGAAAACAGAAAAGCCTAAAATCCTGCCCAAAATCTTGTAAATCAAAATTAGTTCATAACTAATACAGTCTTTCTTGTGCTAATCAAGGTGAGGGATGTTCGTACTGAGCAATGAGACTCTTCTAATTCCAGACACCCATGTCCGCATCAAGCTGTCCTAAGCAAGGTGCAACATAGCCAGATGCATCCAAAAACTCTCTCTACTTTGCCTCAGCTCCAGCTCCAGAAAAAGCACCCCTATGGAACCAGCACCACAGTTCCCAGACCAGCTATCTTGTGACTGAGATTGCCAATGAAAGTCAAATTGGATGCCAAGTTTATACTATTGGTCCGTGTTTACTCGGTACTGATGTAACTGCCCCATTCTATTTTACATAAAACTCTTACAGCCAACAGACAGAGGATACTTTCATCCCAGAACCTAGATTAGATTTGTACCTAGGTCTGAGAGGTGAAAGGCTTGTGCTTTGTCCACTGCACTGTCCAAACCCTGTAATTAGTATACTTGTAAGCGAATGGAATGATACATTCAAACATTCAAAATCTTTGTGATGATAGGACAAATTGTGGTTTGTCAGATACTGGCCACAAAACATCAGCAAAAAAAACCATGAAATAGAGGTCTGGAGAAAATGTCAACAAGATTAATTAGTTACAAGTTATATAGGAGGATTGCCATCCTTATCACCAAATATTATTTACTTGTCCACAATATGAAAATGTCATTTATAAATGAGCTGCTCTGGTCACTTCTCATATTGTGAGCTTTTGCTTAGTGCAAGCTAATATTTTGATGTCAGTCTGTCTAAATTAGCACAATGGAACAGCTGCTCATTGTCTACTTTGCAACTTGTCTCTGTCTGACTTGCTGATACCACCTTCTGCCCTGCAGCAACATTTTATGGGAGATTAACAACTGACAGTAGAAAAAAAGGCAGTTAGATTTCCTCAACACAGGCAGCATAATAATACACCGTTAATTATCTGCTCATCTGATTTTATGCCCCAAAAAACCCGAAGCAAAGTAACAAGAGATGCAGTTATCACGGATATCGATGTTTTAGTAGAAAATGTTACCTCTTTTTGTAAAGAAAAACTTTCTCTACTTGGCATAACGATTCTTCTGCTGTCAAACACACAGGTGCGAAGGAGATTTGTTAATGACTAGCTTCAATGGCATTCTCATTGAACTGATGGACGCTGCACTTTGTCAAATGGGTAATGTCAGGCTGCAATGCTTTCGTCCCTGTGTGTCTCTCCACCCTCTACCAGCCCCGCCGTTCATGCCCCCCACCCCCCACCCCCACACCCGCCCTCCCATAACCCCAGACAAGTACCAGCTTACTCAAGAATTGGAGCAATTTTCTCACTAGATATGCATGATCTGGAACCATATGAATACAAGTTGTTGTTGTTGTTGTTGTTGAACTTGTGGGACACAACTTGAGGTTTCCACTATGACAGCCAGCACTCTCATCAGTTGATAGTGCTGTTCAGCTGTGACTCAGTGGGTAGCACACTCGCCTCAGAGTCAGAAGGTTGTGGGCTGAAGTCTCACTCCAGGAACTTGAGCACAAAAATCTAGGCTGACACTCCAGTGCAGTGCTGAGGGAGTGCTGCACTGTCAGAGATGCCGTCTTTCCGATCCCATGGCACTATTTCAAAGAAGAGCAGGTGGGTTATCCCTGGCCAGTATTTAACCCTCAATCAACATAACAGAAACAAATTATCTGGTCATTATCACATTGCTGTTTGTGGGAGCTTGCTGTGCGCAAACTGACTCCTGCATTTCCCACATTACAACAGTGACTACACTCCAAAAGTACTTCATTGGCTGTAAAGCGCTGTGAGACATCCAGTGGTCATGAAAGGTGCTATCTTAATGTAAGTCTTTCTCACTTTCTTTCCTTCTTCATTCTGAAGGCAGCTGGCTACAGTACAGAAGGTGAGGAGTTAAACAAGATGCACATAAAAATCCGTTAGCAATGTACCCTTAAGAACCCAAAGTAGTAATTCCACTGCAAATATTCCAGCGGGATCTTTAAATTATGGAAGTTATTTCATACATTGTGAATCTTTCCCATATTTATTCTCATAGAAACATATAAAATTCTGACTGGACTGGACAGGTTAGATGCAGGAAGAATGTTCCCGATGTTGGGGAAGTCCAGAACCAGGGGACACAGTCTAAGGATAAAGGGTAAGCCATTTAGGACTGAGATGAGGAGAAACTTCTTCACTCAGAGAATTGTTAACCTGTGGAATTCCTTACCGTAGAGAGTTGTTGATGCCAGTTCGTTAGATATATTCAAGAGGGAGTTAGATATGGCCCTTATGGCTAAAGGGATCAAGGGGTATGGAGAGAAAGCAAGAAAGGGGTACTGAGGTGAATGATCAGCCATGATCTTATTGAATGGTGGTGCAGGCTCGAAGGGCCGAATGGCCTACTCCTGCACCTATTTTCTATGTTTCTATGTTTCTATGTGTCAGTGTTATGAATCTATTATGAGGTGCTTATCCCAAAAGAAATACCAGCTAATGCTGTATTCTACTTAGTGCTCATAATGTTTATGTATATTAAAAAAAGGTGAATGATGTCGCAGAAAATGTTTCAGTTGAACAAAAGTGATCAATTAATGGTGTGGTTTTGTGTATTGCAGGTTCTTGCTTTATGCTCTCATTAGCACCATGGCTAAACATCATTGTGACTCCTTTACCTGAAGAATATGGCTGCAATAATTATTACCCTTCTGCAGAACAAATTTTATTGAAGAAGAAACACACATTTTTTTTTCCCCAGGAATACTAATAAGTGATTGTTTTCATCTATAAAATAAACGGCACACACTTTATTGCTCAAGACAGATGGATCTTGTCTCTGCTAATTTTAGTTGCTTTGCTGATGTTAGAGTGGAATAAACATGATATACCATCGAGCTCACAATATTACTGCACTTAACCACAGTCACAGACTTATTGGGGACATATCAGTTTACAAAATAAACCAGCAGGATTTTTGTTAATGTTAACCTGCTTCCTCTCTTCAAACAGATGCCTCAAGTTTCCCTCCTTTTTCCCCAGTGAAGAGGAATTGTATCTCTAAATTCTCTCCATCACTTTTTTATCTTCCACCATCTTCACAAAACTCATTAAAGTCTACTGCACCCAGAAAAGTAATCTTTAGCAATAATATTACTGCTTTAAAAAGCAGAGCTGCTGTGGTACCAGGATAGATAATGTATTTTAAGCTTTTTGCTTCAATAGCCTTAAAACAACATATATATATTTTTTAAATGTATGTTTTTATGAATTAAGGCTCTATGTTACACAAATGTGTGTTCGATCCCATCACCAACAAAAGCCTGCATATAGGCCAGGAACAAATGCTTCCTGGATGGCGTTAGTGCACCTTATTTCACTGACTGATTGTCAATTCTGCTTTCAGAGGAAGGTGCAATACGTGCAGTGACAAGCCTGATATTCATATGATATTTATCCAGAAATTCAGGACAAATGCCACAATTGTCCCATTGCCTGGTCATTATTTCCGCCCGGAGGACTCGCATAGAAATAATTGCAAAAAGAATCAAAGAACGATGTTATTTAATGTCAGATTTATTTAATAAAGTAATAATTTAATTGGCTTGACTCTTCAGCTATCTGTGATGTGTTCATCTTCAGTATAATGTGATAGAATGTTCATTGCAGTAAATTGAACTTGTTCGCAAAGGGGATAAAGTGATAACTATGTCTGAATTTTAATATTTCTCATTCCAGATTCATGAATTGCTACTTGCTGCCTTCCACCAACAGGAGGAGTGATTCTGATTTTTTGATCACACCAGTTTTATTTCTCCCTCCCCACCTCCCCCTCGAAGATGGAGCTGTGAACTTGCTGAACCTCTCTCGGTGAAGGCAGGTGAATTAGGTTGTCAGTCAGGGCCAGGGACTCAGGCTCGCAATCCCGAGGCTGGCAGTCGAGCGTTGCACTTGCAGATCGAGCCGTCTGCTCCCCTCGCCCGCCTGTACGTTCATGTGATAAATCACATTTCCAGCGAGCAAACCCCCGTGCGAAACAGGTGCAGTTCAAGAACAAAACTCCTGACACAAAATAAAAGTGTAAAATATTTACCAGTTTTAAAGTTAAAACATTATCGACCAGCACCAGCCCCGAGTTCATCCAAATGATTCCATTATCAGCCATTTCACTGCAGCCGCCTTGAACATTCTGCTCTTCTACCACTTTATCAAAAATATGCCATTGAAAGGGTCAAACCACAGAGAGCAATGATTAGTTAAATATTTAATTAATAATTGGATAGCTAGAAATATGGCAGGGTCACGGCGATGAATACAGTTTTAAATTACCCGTCCTTAGCGTGCTGAAAGAAGCTCTGTATTAATAAGGTTAAAACAAAACTGCAATTCGTCATCAGGGGGTTTGCCAGGAATACTGGCCTAAGCACTGGCTAGCTTTGTGCACTCTGTATAATGCCAACTGAGTTCACAATGCGGGCACACTGCCAGCAGAAACCGGCTTCCCACTGTTTAATGACAATAGATTTACTGCGCTGTTGCTTATGGGTGGTGTTGTGGAAACAAGGGCATTGCTACTCAAATACAGCACCTGGTGACAGCCAGTGACCTTGGCTGCTCCCTTCACCTGCCTTGCAAGCGCAAATACATCTTTCATTTCCCTTAGCACTGGAATAGCAACATGTTTTCAGCAACACACGAGCCTCGAAATGTGTCTGCCGAAAATCTCATAAATAGCTCTGGTTAATCCACAGATTAAAATGCAGGCAATGTCTTGAAATAAAAGGCAAGTTAAGATTTCACGGGAAACATTCCTGTTGGAATGTTTGCGGTGCAGGAAAAGGAGCGATCTCGGTTGATCATCTGCATGCTTTAAAACTTAGATTAATTTGGTGTAAAAGTCATGTTTGAGGCCCCTGTTAAACGACAGATACTGGGCTCAGACTGCTATCTGTGTAATGAAATTTGAAACTGGTAGACCCAACTGACACTGTCAGCTGCACCTCTCTGCAGGTCACACTGAGCTCAGTGATAACGGAGCTCCACGCGTGCATGCTTGGTGCAGGCACAGAGCTCCATTCCCCAAGCAGACCATTTGAAATGTTATAAAGGGTGAGCAGGAGTTTTGCTACCACTGGTGCGAAGCCCAAGCATTGTGTGACGACATAATGGTGGAGCTATTGCATGTCTTGACTTTAGTGCATTCAGCAGTCAGATGGCTGACCTGATTCAACAACAACAACAACTTGTTAACGCAGCGAAATGTCCCAAGGCGCTTCACAGGAGTATTATGAGATAATAATAAGAAGAATGAGAGGGGATCTCATAGAAACGTTTAAAATTCTGACGGGTTTAGACAGGTTAGATGCAGGAAGAATGTTCCCAATGTTGGGGAAGTCCAGAACCAGGGGACACAGTCTAAGGATAAGGGGTAGGCCATTTAGGACCGAGATGAGGAGAAACTTCTTCACCCAGAGAGTGGTGAACCTGTGGAATTCTCTACCATAGAAAATTGTTGAGGCCAATTCACTAAATATATTCAAAAAGGAGTTAGATGAAATCCTTACTACTCGGGGGATCAAGGGGTATGCTGAGAAAGCAGGAATGGGGTACTGAAGTTGCATGTTCAGCCATGAACTCATTGAATGGCGGTGCAGGCTCGAAGGGCCGAATGGCCTACTCCTGCACCTATTTTCTATGTTTCTATGTTTCGATAATACGCAACGCCCAAAACTGCAACATCTCGACGTGAAAACGATAGTATGATGGTGGTCTTAGTGCAATGGAATCCAGCTTGGACCTGATGCCAGTTGATTAGTGAATAATCCCAATGGATTGATTGTTCTACAGCCACACTGTAGTCAGGGCAAGGTATTGCTGGTGAGGCTCATTAACCAAACTGCTCAAATTCCAGCGTTCACTTTTATTGCTCTGGTCATCGGTCTTGCCTCCAGTGTCGTTAGTTCTGATGGTGGGAAAAGTCTATATGAAAAGTTACATTCTGAACCTGAGAGCAATGACCTCAATAGCTACTGTTGAGCTGCAACACACTTTGTGTTCTAATATTTCAAAAGGTAAATATTTTGTGTTATACAGCATTGCGCTTGTGAGGTCATCACTGATGTTTCCTATTTGCCTCATCCTTGCCAATGTCAATTTGTGTGAAGTCTTGGTTACATACTAAAAGCATATGTACAATCACTTTTATTTAAAAAAATGGTCAAAGGCAACTTCTAGACCATTTAAAACTCTATTTAGTATTAACTCCCCACAGGTTACAAAGTTCCCAACCGTCAATGTTGGCTCATTGCTCAGCGCTCATACTGAATTAAACCATTCTCACACAAGTGGTGTGATTGTTTGAAGTCACTAATCCCTTCTCAAAACTGCATCTATCAGCTGTTGGATTTTAAAAATATGTTCAGAAGATCCAAAAAGAGGTCTCCACAGACTTTGTGTTATTTTAACTGATTAGAATTACACCATTTAATGTTTAAAAGTAAATTTGATTGACTGTGATTTTTTTTCCCCCAAACGTTCAGAACATGGCAGGTTTAAGCATAAATACAGATTTCTGCATTCCAGTTCTTATTAAAAATCAACATTATCTGATCTGATCCAATTGCTATGAAGAGCATTAGCAGAAATGGAAAGAAGAGTTTTAATACTGTTTCACTTTATGGAATCATAATTCACATCAATCTTGTCCACTCACTCGGTTTGTTCTTGCATATCCTTTTCATTTACAGCATTTTTTTTTGGTGAGCCAGATGTCTTGCACACGTGGAAAACGATCAACAGTCTGCAGGCCAAATGACGGAGAAATTTGCAGAGTTGCCGTTTTTTGCCTGATGCACATTCTCTCCCTAAACCTAAAGAGCTTAGGCTAAGGCTGACAACAGCCAAGGCTTAAGGGAGCCTAAGTGTAAGTGGAGGGGGGGGTGTGACTGGAGTTGAACCAGCCAGAACCATGCAGCTTACCAGCACAGACAACTGATGAGCTCCCAGCTGATTGTCCGCATATGGCCATCCTGTCCATTAGGGAAGAATTATCTGGATCTAAGTGCCAGTCCCCAATGACAGGTCTACCCCTCCAGGTCCCATTAATGAGCTGAGATGTCCGGTGAATCATCAACAATATCCTGAAGTGCTGTGGAGCTGCCTGGCTCAGGTATTGGATTTTTACGTCTGCGAAGGCTGATTGACTCAGTTGCAATCTTCCACCAATTCAACCCCAAAGCGAGCCCAATTACATCGACAGCACTGGAGGATCTGTACTCTTTAATGTAATTATCACTTGGTGCCACCATATTTTCATTTAGTTCAAAATGTTCAGTACCTTAAGGGCTGGACTTTCCACTTGAGATTGCCCATTTATCGCCCAAAAAGGCAGGCTATCGCCCATTTTACTTTAAAAGTGGAAAGTTGGGCCGGAACATTGTTCCACGCTGATTCTCACTACAGTTGTGTGGCCCTGTTAGTTTTGCAAACACATTGATGTAGATTTTAGTCTTCACTGCCTGGATGGTAATCGGGCAGAATGGATTTCCCGCTTTATAGAGCCTGCCCAATATTCATTTAATTGATTTTGACTGAATAAAAATGGAGCGGGTTCCATAATGAGCAGGCAATCTGTTCCGCCATATTATCACCTATATGACAAAGACAAGACTTGGCCCCTTGGCTCAGATTTTGTGTTGAGAATAATGGTGAGGCTATCAGTGCTCACCGTTATTGTGGAGTGAATCGGACTGCAACTTGCGGTGTCCGCACATCCGCAGTTAAACATGGAAATCAGGAAATTGTTGTCTGATTTGCCCTGCTCCTCCACAAGCTACATTTCACTAGTACCTTGCCGAGACACACAGCATAAAAACACATGATGGATGTGAAGTTGGAGTACTTACCCACTATACACGCTCGAAAACGTTCGGGGTGGTGCATTCAGGTGTAAGTGAATTTTTAGCAGCGTGATAAATCTTCATTACCGCCAAACAACCTCTCTAGCACTGAAAATTTACTTTTACAAGTTCAAAGTCTTATTCCTTCAGATTTGAATTATTGTTGGAGATTTCAATTTTTTTTTAATGTAATTTTTTTTAACATTTTCTTTCAGTCTTTTATCTCTCTCTTAATCCAATCATTCTTTCCCTCACTTTATTTTGCTTTATGCATGTGATTTTATGTTGAATTAAATATTCTAATTTAACATGCTGGTTTAGACTCCCTGGCTCAGTGAGGATTCTCAAGCTGATTGGTTGAAGAAACACACTGTTGCTTGACCTGCTCACACACGCCACAGATTCCCTGTAGAGGGTGCCACGCTGAAAAGAATCTCCAGTAACTGTATGTTGCCACTCAAAAGCCCACAAAAGTTCTGTGGGCAGTTGTAAATGTAATGAATGGCAAGCATCGTTCCTTCAATGCTGACCGTAAAATCGGAGCCATTGTTGACGTAATGTGGAAAGTGATTGCTAAAGAAGTGTATTAATTATGTTACTCAATTGACTGCACAAGTTATTATCGGTGGTGGTTTTTGTGAGGTGATTGAGAAGCACCAACAAATTGACATATTTATATTGCCAAAAACTTCTGACTGCATGTCATTTTCTGACCATCCAATTATAGAAACATAGAAACATAGAAAATAGGTGCAGGAGTAGGCCATTCAGCCCTTCTAGCCTGCACCACCATTCAATGAGTTCATTGCTGAACATGCAACTTCAGTACCCCATTCCTGCTTTCTTGCCATACCCCTTGATCCCCTTAGTAGTAAGGATGACATCTAACTCCTTTTTGAATATATTTAGTGAATTGGCCTCAACAACTTTCTGTGGTAGAGAATTCCACAGGTTCACCACTCTCTGGGTGAAGAAGTTTCTCCTCATCTCGGTCTTAAATGGCTTACCCATTATCCTTAGACTGTGACCCCTGGTTCTGGACTTCCCCAACATTGTGAACATTCTTCCTGCATCTAACCTGTCTAAACCCATCAGAATTTTAAACGTTTCTATAAGGTCCCCTCTCATTCTTCTGAACTCCAGTGAATACAAGCCCAGTTGATTCAGTCTTTCTTGATAGGTCAGTCCCGCCATCCCAGGAATTAGTCTGGTGAAACTTCGCTGCACTCCCTCAATAACAAGAATGTCCTTCCTCAGGTTAGGAGACCAAAACTGTACACAATACTCCAGGTGTGGCCTCACCAAGGCCCTGTACAACTGTAGCAACACCTCCCTGCCCCTGTACTCAAATCCCCTCGCTATGAAGGCCAACATGCCATTTGCTTTCTTAACCGCCTGCTGTACCTGCATGCCGACCTTCAATGACTGATGTACCATGACACCCAGGTCTCGTTGCACCTCCCCTTTTCCTAATCTGTCACCATTCAGATAATAGTCTGTCTCTCTGTTTTTACCACCAAAGTGAACAACCTCACATTTATCCACATTATACTTCATCTGCCATGCATTTGCCCACTCACCTAACCAATCCAAGTCGCTCTGCAGCCTCATAGCATCCTCCTCGCAGCTCACACTGTCACCTAACTTAGTGTCATCCGCAAATTTGGAGATACTACATTTAATCCCCTTGTCTAAATCATTAATATACAGTGTAAACAGCTGGGGCCCCAGCGGTACCCCACTAGTCACTGCCTGCCATTCTGAAAAGTACCCATTTACTCCTGCTCTTTGCTTCCTGTCTGACAACCATTTCTCAATCCATGTCAGCACACTACCCCCAATCCCATGTGCTTTAACTTTGCACATTAATCTCTTGTGTGGAACCTTGTCGAAAGCCTTCTGAAAGTCCAGATATACCACATCAAATGGTTCTCCCTTGTCCACTCTACTGGAAACATCCTCAAAAAATTCCAGAAGATTTGTCAAGCATGATTTCCCTTTCACAAATCCATGCTGACTTGGACCTATCATGTCAACTCTTTCCAAATGCGCTGCTATGACATCCTTAATAATTGATTCCATCATCTTACCCACTACCGATGTCAGGCTGACCGGTCTATAATTCCCTGTTTTCTCTCTCCCTCCTTTTTTAAAAAGTGGGGTTACATTGGCTACCCTCCACTCGATAGGAACTGATCCAGAGTCAATGGAATGTTGGAAAATGACTGTCAATGCATCCGCTATTTCCAAGGCCACCTCCTTAAGTACTCTGGGATGCAGTCCATCAGGCCCTGGAGATTTAACGGCCTTCAATCCCATCAATTTCCCCAACACAATTTCCCAACTAATAAGGATTTCCCTCAGTTCCTCCTCCTTACTAGACCCTCTGACCTTTCTTATATCCGGAATGTTGTTAATGTCCTCCTTAGTGAATACCGAACCGAAGTACTTGTTCAATTGGTCCGCCATTTCTTTGTTCCCCGTTATGACTTCCCCTGATTCTGACTGCAGGGGACCTACATTTGTCTTTACTAACCTTTTTCTCTTTACATATCTATAGAAACTTTTGCAATCCGTCTTAATGTTCCCTGCAAGCTTCTTCTTGTACTCCATTTTCCCTGCCCTAATCAAACCCTTTGTTCTCCTCTGCTGAGTTCTAAATTCCTCCCCGTCTCCGGGTTCGCTGCTATTTCTGGCCAATTTGTATGCCACTTCCTTGGCTTTAATACTATCCCTGATTTCCCTTGATAGCCACGGTTGAGCCACCTTCGCTTTTTTATTTTTATGCCAGACAGGAATGTACAATTGTTGTAGTTCATCCATGCGGTCTCTAAATGTCTGCCATTGCCCATCCACAGTCAACCCCTCAAGTATCATTCGCCAATCAATCCTAGCCAATTCACGCCTCATACCTTCAAAGTTACCCTTCTTTAAGTTCTGGACCATGGTCTCTGAATTAACTGTTTCATTCTCCATCCTAATGCAGAATTCCACCATATTATGGTCACTCTTCCCCAAGGGGCCTCGCACAACGAGATTGCTAATTAATCCTCTCTCATTACACAACACCCAGTCTAAGATGGCCTCCCCCCTAGTTGGTTTCTCGACATATTGGTCTAGAATACCATCCCTTATGCACTCCAGGAAATCCTCTTCCACCGTATGGCCTCTTCAGTCTGTTTCTTCTTCTGGCGACCCAGTTGGTCTATGACAATTGTGTGGTCCATTCCCCCCTTACTCCATCTGACCTGTGGAATGCCAGGACTCACCAGATTTTGCTTTTTCCAGTAAATGTGGTTAGCCCAGCTCTAACCTCATTGTCACCGGCCTGGCCCATCTGGTAGAAGAGGGGCAGGAACTTGGTGCTCGGTTAATCTCTATTCACTCCCAGCGATCCATTCTGGCCTTCTATTAATTCCTAATCTGGATTTTCAGCATTGATGATTTCAGAGCGGTAATGACGGCAGGGTAAAGTTTGTACCCGGGAACAGTTTGCGCCTCAGGAAGTAAAATTGGGCAGCTGGGCTCTGAGTCAGGGGGCACAGCGCTAAGGGAGGTGGCGGTAAGGGTGCCAGCATGGGAAAATCCTGAGCTAAAGAGCCGGGCTGGGATCGCTCCGAGAGAAGCCTGGGGAGAAAAAAAAAACAAACCACAAAATCATTCCCAAAACATTTCCCACGCCACCATAACATGAATCGCAAAGAAAATTAAAAGCAAAAACAATCACACTTATCTTAGGACTCCATTACTTACCCCTCTGCAGTTGGTATAGTTGCATCGCCTGATTTCCCAGGCGGTCACTGCGAGGCACGCTTCGGGACGTACGAGTCGGGCTGAAGTCAAAACTCGCGCCAGTGTCACAACCAGGGGAGTTGCACACCGGCGCAGCTCTTCCGGGCGGTACAGCTCCGCGCCGTCGCAAAACCAGACTCGAGGACCCCTGCGGGGCACGTGAGGCTGACCGCCCGCCTGGAAGACCCCACCACCACCATTGCCACCGCTCAAGGGCGAAAAATGGAGTGCAGAAGACCCAAAAATCTGCCCCTTGCGCTGGCAACCACTCCAGGCCTTCCATTTTCCTAACCCAGGCAGGCTCGGCCTGCCCAGAACTTTGGTGCAGCTCTCAGGATAAGACCGATCTGCTTCTCAATTGCTCTAGGGATTCGAGCAATTAAGTAATGGAGACTGAATGGGCCCAAACCTAGAGTAGGAGCTGTGCAGGCTTGGAGCCCTGTACGCAGAAGAACCACTAGTTGCATTAGGACATTTCTTATGTCAACTTGTTTATCCAGCAAAATTTCTTTGCAACACCTGTAGTGGGTTACTGGATTACAATTGTATTTGAGTGCGCCTCGAAAGACTTGCAGAATTCTCAGTTTATTATTAAAAGTTAATATTTGATAATCCTTGTTTGTTCTGAAGCCTATGCATTTAATATTAATGCTCTCAATTCCTTTACAGTTCAATGTGTGAGGTCTCTCTGTCCATTTGCTAAAAGGCTTTGTTGCTATAATTTGACCACCGTAGCACTATAATTGACGGAGGAAGCCTATCCACTGAGTGAGTGACCTTTAGCTCCCCTACCTGGAAGTGAACCAAAATAGGGAATTGTGGACTGTAAAATAGTTTACAAGCTTCTGAGTAACACGTTGAGAGCTAGTTTCACACAGATATACAAGAGTGACTCAATCCAATAACGGAACATGTTAGCATATCTGTGCTCTTTAGAAGCCTTCTCTTTGTCAGCTAAAGAATGCTCCCCTGGCGCTTTCTGGCTCTTTTCAAGAATCCACCCTACCCATTGAAATGCAGCTGTTCATGAAAGAGGAGCTTCATTCCATTACGGGTGAAACACTCTAGAGGGCAGGTTTCGAATTGCTGCTAATGGTACATTCAGCTCGAGTTTTTTAACCCCTCCTTCCTCACACCCTGCACAATATCTTTACACAAACAAAAGTTCTTAAGGAGCCTAGAAGGCTCCAGAAGAACTTTGTCAGGTTTCTTCTTCCAAAGTGAACAACAATTCCCCTTCAGTGCTGAATTATGCAGCTCACATGCCCAATATACGTATCCTAGTTAAATGTAACATGGAAGGATCATAAATTAGGTACCAAAAGAATGATCACCTCCTTCCACTGTTCAGACTTTCCAGATTTAGAATCCTAATTAGTACCATATGTGCTGCTCTTTGTATTCACACACAGACCTAAATCAAATAAGAAAGCAATATTTAACTACATATATCCCTTGTGAGTGAAACACTTGAACTATATTTCAGAACTATTAAATTGGTTCAAAAAGTTTCAACTACTACAATTGCAACATTTGTCAAAATATTTGACTAATTGATTAATAAACAGTCATTTATCACTTTTTAAATGTGTGGGCTTCCAGTATCAAACCAATTTGCTGGAAAGGTCACAGAAAGTTGAAATGTTCAAAAATGTCATCTTTAGGGTTGGAGTGGGGGGGCGGGGATGGGTGGAGAAGTTGTACTTATTTATTGAAAATAATGTTTTCCGTATGTGAAGCACAATTGCGTATCCCTACTCTGTGCCAGAAGGTGGCTGGACATTGCTTCATGACTATGGTTTTCTCCTGAGAGAATTCTTGATCTCAACCATGCCCTAAAGGGAGTCAGGGAGCAGAGGCCTGGCATTTCCCCACCGCAGTGCAGAGAAAATTGGAAAGTGAATCACAACTCTCCTTCCTCCCCACAGTGCTCCCAGGAGACAGGCCGAGGAGCAGCATAAACAAACTTTCCAACTGCTCTCCTTTCCAAGGGTGACACCCGCACATTTTAACTTGCAGCAACTTGTTTTATGAGTTAGTGTTCAGTTATATTTGTATCAAACAAAATAAACATTCCTTCAATTCTGGCCTCTTGTGCATCCCTGATTTTCATTGCTCCACCATCGGCGGTCGTGCCTTCAACCAGCTGGGCCCCACGCACTGGAATTCCCTCCCTGTGCCTCTCCACCTCTCTCTCCTCCTTTAAGCTGACCGCCCGCCCAGAAGAGCTCACCGCCGCCCTTGCCGCCCCTTCGGAATGAAAACAGAGGCAGGCAGGAGCAGAAATTCCAGCCCTACCTCTTTGACCAAGCTTTTGGTCACCTGTCCTAATATCTCCTAATATAGCTCGGTGTCAATTTTTCTCCGGCAACGGTCCTGTGAAGCACATTGGGATGCTTTTATTATATTAAAGGCACTATATAAATGCAAGTTGTTGTTGTTGTACAAAAGCTTCTGGGATTCTAATGCACATCTTGAATCCCCAGCAAATTTGATGAGAGTTCTCACCTCTGATACTTGGTTGTACCTTCTCCATTATAAAAGATTTGCTTAACTTGGAATATCAGCTTCAATATGAAATCTGGGAAGATGTTTCTTGCCTGCTGTCTTAGCTTAGAAACCATTAAAGAGTGGGGAATACGGGGGAAAATAAAATATTAGAAAATATTAAGGGGCCCAGAAACCTTTACCATCTACTATTCATTTTTTAATACAATCCTTGGCTATGGTTAGCCTACTGGTTATGGTACTGGTCTAGCAACTCAGAGGTTGTAAGCTCAAATCCCATAAAATAGGAAATTTTGGCCAGGCACAAAAATAATCAATCATAAAAACCTAACTGGCCATTCAGGAAGGGGCCTACATGGAACTCCATCCCACACTGCATTGCTGACTTTTAATGCCCTCAAGGTAACTCGGGATGGGCAATAAATGCTGCGTTGCTAGTGTTGCCCACATCCCAAGTGCAAATATATATAGGCCCAGATTTTCCTGTCAAAATAATGGTGAGGCTAATGGTGCTTGCTGTTATTTACATGCAAACTGTACAGCAAATTCAGCCGAGGGGCAGATGCACAGTTAAACTCAAAAATCCAAAAGGTGGTTTCCAAGTTGCAACATTCCGACATTAGCTTCTCGAAAATGGTATCTCGCTGGCTGCCTCAGCAGTGAAATGCATTGAATATCGTGGAGTTGCTCGGTAGATACGAACTAAACTCGCCACAGTAAATTAAATCTTGTCCGTTTCAGTCTAAGTACCCTTTTAATGATGCGAAAAGTGCTAATTACTGGAGGTCAACCTTTCTGGCACTGAAAATTAACTATTACACATGTCGAGTCTCATTCCTTCAGGTTTTAATTGTTGTTGGAGATTTTAAAAATGTCAAATTTAAATTTAAAAATTTTTTTCCTTTCTGTCGCTTTTCTCTCTCTCTTAATCCAATCTTTGTTCCCCTTTCTTTCTGCACCAGATTCGACATTGAATCCATTCACTCTAATTTACACTTCCTTCTTGGTAATTTCACTGTCCTTCAATCTGATTGGTTACGGAGATACCTTGTTGCTTTTCCTGTTCACTCAGGTCCCAAATGCCCGGGTTCCCTTTCTGCGACGTTATCAGCTCGCACTTTCACCAACTTACCACGCAAAAAAATGTAAAAACATAATGTACAAGGACAGATGCCATTAGATGCCCTGCTACTGGCAAATTTGGCCATATATATTTTTAAAATGCAAGTTTGAGGTCAGAAGAGTATACTGTATTTTATATGTGTTTTCCATTTGCATGTCGTCCTTTTGTAAAGATCCGTTGGACAGTTGCTATATTAAAGGAGCTGTATAACAAAGTTTAATGTACAATTTAGATTAATACACCTTCAAATTATCTATTGAAATGAAAATCTTAACCAGGCATTATTTTTAAAAGGGGTTTTCTAGGAATTTTCTAGTGAAGTGGTCAATGATCTAATCTTGGTAAGATTATCCGAGTTGTTTAAAATGCTTCTCCCCTATAATCTTCACAATTGTAAACAACATGACAGTTGATGATGTTAAGTGACACAGTGTTAGAAAACCACAAATCAAAATGTCAGATAGGAGTGTGTGATATGACATATTGACCTGTGTTCGATTGCTATTCACCATTCATCTGTTATAAAAATTACTGATTTTCTCTTCTTCATGTTGGTCAAATTGTCTGTTCCATTTACTGGCAATAGTTCAATATAGTGTTGAGGCTCTGTAGTTATTTTGCTAATAAATTTGACAAATTACTGACAAAGAGTAAGATTTCAAAAACAAAACCTAGAAATACTTGAGGGAGTTAAGTAACTTTGAGGTCTGTTTTGATTTTGCATGTGAGTGCTATATAACAGGCCAGATTAAACACTTTCAGAAAGCAGACTGAAATCCTGCTATCCATTTCTGGAGAATAGTGCATGTGTTGTCACTGTTAAATTCTTAGTGCTCCTTATGTTGACAAAATACATATTTTAGAGATACACAGTAAAATCTACTTTATAATGTATAATGGAACTCGCTACCACAGGGAGGGGTTGAAGCAAATATTATAGATGCATTTAAGGGGAGGCTAGACAAGCATATGAGGGAGAAGGGAATAGAGGGTTATGCTGATAGATTTAGATGAGGAAAGATGGGAGGAGGCTCGAGTGGAGTATAAACACCGGCATGGACTGGTTGGGCCACATGGCCTGTTTCTGTGCCGTATATCCTGTGTAATCTGGGTAATGTGTTCTGATACAATGTATATCATGATTCTTGCATTATTTTGACAAAGCAGCAAAGGACATTCTAGTCAGTATGAAATATTAGAGACACATAATTCCCCTCCCCCTGCCCCCTCCACCCCAACAACACAGTAGAAGGTGCACTAAGATAAACACCTATTATTAACTTGATAATGCCTTTTACTAACATAGCCATTTAGGGAAGTCCTTACCATCCTTCCATTTTGTAATCCATTGTGTCTCAAGGGCACTTTACTACAAAGTAATGGCAGCCATTGCTTTTCTCAGAATCTCAGGAACAGAGGAGTAATAATGGTTATCACTCACCAATTTCTACACCAGAGACTTTATCAATGCTGCTTACCCTCAATGTGATCATCTATGGATAGTATGGATATAAATGGTACCACACAGATGCTTTTTGAAAGGGAGGGCCCGTCTATGAAAAAAAAGCATTGGACGGGTAATAAGAATACTTGCACTTTTATAATACAACAGAATGTCAAAAAGTGTAACAAAAGAGGTGAAAAGAAAAAATCTTGGCAATGACTGGATTCGATGTGGTGACTGAAGGCAGAGCCAAAGGGCAAGTATTTTAAAAAGCTTTTGCGAGGAGAGAGGATGCAAGGTGAAGGAGTTTAGAGTTCCAGTGGATGGTACCAAGATCGCTAATGATTTTTAGCCCAAGGTGAGCTGCAGGATGAGTGGATCAAAGGAGACCAGAGTTGGAAGATCCTTCAGTACATCCCTCAGTACTGGATTGAATTGTCAGCTTAGTTTATGTATTCCCACCAAGGATGGGGCTCAAAACCAAGACTTCTGGCTCAGAGAAGAGAGTGCAACCAACGGGAAGAATCTAAGTCACCAAGGATTCTAAGCCTGGATCAAACACAATGCGCTAAAAGAGAATCATTATCTCACCTTACATCATCACTCAGCGCAATTACAACTAGTTTTACTGCATCATTTAGCAAAACATTTCATTTCCTCGTCCCATCTATAGCACGGACTAGTTCAAAACAGTATCATCCAATGTGAACCTTAAACAACCTAGTTGATTTTGGCACGCTGAACTGGTTCCACTTTCACTTTTCAGTCTACAACTTAAAGAGAAACATTGTGTACATTTATGCACAGCTTAATTGGGCGTGCAGCTTCTTGAGAACTTCAGCTTTAAGCTGTTCCAGAATCTTTCAACATTCCCAATCTCAGTTTTGCTGATGCAGTGGATTTCTGAACTTTGCCTGCATAGAAGGGGCCGAGTTTGTCTTTTCACTTATTAGTGCCAGCACTATTTCACTCCAGGTCTGATTTGCTGTTGAAAGCAGTTGGCTAGGCAGTCTGGCTTGTCTGATTTTAATAAAAACCTTATTTGGTGGTTACAAGCCACAGGCATGTGTTTTGCATTCCTTTAAGTAAATATCTATGAGGTATAACTGTAAAGCAATTATTTTTAATTGATGGAACTGTAAAAACAGTGAAGCAGGTATCAGATGATATTGTATAATAATAGAAATACATAATTTGCTTGAAATAATAAAATGTATGTCTTCTTAAACATCTTGTCCAGTTGTACAAATTCTAAACTTTAATGTCTTTATTCAGGATCTCATTCATTTTTTTACCTAATCCCGAATTATAAAAAACATATCTGGAAAGTGCATGATTTGGGAAGGCTTTTTAAACACTACATTTGTTTGTCATGTACTACAGTATCCTGTTAAATAGTTCAAAAAGCAAATAGTTGTGTGGCATATTGATTATTATTTGTTGATCAATGGAGGAATTAGTCATCACATATACAAATATAAATGAACTTTTCGACCTGTCTGCAGCCTTCGACGTGTTTGACCAAACCGTTCTCCTCCAACGCCGCTCCTCATTCATCCAGCTGGGTAGGACTGCACTCGCCTGGTTTCATTCTTATCTATCGAGTCGTAGCCAGGGAATCACTGCACTGGCTTCTCTTCCTATTCCTGCACCATTTCACACGTATGCTGATGACACTCAGCTCTATCTCACCTCTCTTGACCGCTCCACTTTCTCCGATTGGTCACACATGCAGTATTGGATGAGCAGAAATGTCTTCCAAATAAATATTCGGAAGACCGAAGCCATTGTCCCCACCCCCCACAAACTCCGCTCCATGGCCACCATTTCCATCCCTCTCCCTGGCATCTGACTGAAGTTAAGCCGCACCATTCACAGCCTTAGTGTTGTGTTTGACTCCGAGGTGAGCTTCTGCCTACATATCCGCTCCATCACCAAAACTGCCTACTTCCGCCTCCGTAACATCGCCCGATTCCGGGCTGCTGAAACCCTCATCCATGTCTTTGTTACTTTAGACTTGACTATTCTAATGCTCTCCTGGCTGGCCTCCCATTTTCCACCCTACATAAATTTGTGCTCATCCAGAACTCTGTTGCCAGTATCTTAACTCGCTCCAAGTCCCATTCACCCATCACCCCGTGCTTGCTGACTGGCTCCTGGACTGGTAATGCCTCATTTTAAAACTCTCATAGTAGCTTTCTAATCCCTCCATGGCCTTGCCCGTCCTCATCTCTGTAATCTCCGCCAGCCCTACAAGCCTTCGAGATCTCTGCGCTCCTCCAATTCTGGCATCGTGTGCATCCTCGATTTTAATCGCTCCACCATTGGCGGCCGTGCCTTCAGCTGCCTGGGCCCTGAGCTCTGGAATTCCCTCCTTAAACCTCTCTGCCTCACTACCAATGTCCCCTCAATCTTTTGTCTGTGCGGCGTTCCATTAAGTGGCTGCACGGCGCATTCAAAATTTTACTCACACGGCTTTTTCCCATTTAACAGCCAGCGCGCAGTCAGCGTGGGACCTTGAAACTGCTGCACAGCCGCACAGCTTAGCGGGAATGGTGCTCTCTCCTCCTTTAAGATGCTCCATAAAACCTACCTCTTTCATCAAGCTTTTGGTTATCTGTCCTGATATTGACGTCAGTGGCTCAGTGTCAAATTTTGATAATGCTCTTGTGAAGCACCTTGGGACGTTTTACTATGTTAAAGGCGCTAGATAATTGCAAGTTGCTATTATCAAATTAATATGTTAATAGGTATACTTCACCATTATTCAATTGAAGAGGTCTTTTGCAACTGATTATGATAGAATCATTGACATTTACAGCACGGAAGGAGGCCATTTCGGCCCATTCCGGCCGACCAAGAGCTATCCAACCTAATCCCACTTCCCAGCCCTTGGTCCGTAGCCCTGTGTGTTACGGCACTTTAAATGCACATCCAAGCATTTTTCAAATGTGGTGAGGCTTTCTGTCTATACCATCCTTTCAGGCAGTGAGCTCCAGATGCCCAGCACCCTCTGGGTGAAGAAATTTCCCCTCATATCTCCTTATTTCCCTTCTAAAGCTCCCTCCAGGTACTTTAAATCTATGGCCCCTGGTTGTTGACTGCTCTTCCAAGGGAAACAGGTCCTTCCTATCCACTCTAACCAGGCCCCTCATAATTTTATACAATCAGGTCTGCCCTCAGCCTCCTCTGTTCCAAAGAAAATAGACCCAGCATCTTCAATCTTTCCTCATAACCAAAATTCTCCAGTCCAAGCAACATTCTTGTAAATCTCCTCTGCACCCTCTCCAGTACAATCACATCTTTCCTGTAATGTGGTGACCAGAACTGCACACAGTACTCCAGCTGCGGCCTAACCAGTGTTTTACATTTCAAACATAACCTCCCTGCTCTTGTATTCCATGCCTCGACTAATAAAGGCAAGTATTCCATATGCATTCTTAACCACCTTATCTACCTGGCCTGCCACCTTCAGGGATCTGTGGACCTGCACTCCAAGGCCCCTTTGTTTCTCTACACTTTTCAGTGTCATACCATTTAATGTGTATTCACTTGCCTTGTTAGACCTCCCCAAATGCATTACCTCACACTTCTCCGGATTGAATTCCATTTGCCACTGTTCTGCCCACCTGACCAGTACATTGATATCTTCCTGCAGACCGCAGCTTTCTTCTTCATTATCAACCACAGAGCCTATTTTAGTGTCAAATGCAAACTTATTAATCATATCCCCAACATTCAAATCCAAGTCATTGATATATACCACAAAAAGCAAAGGACCCAGCACCGAGCCCAGGTGGAATCCCACTGATATAACCTTCCAGTCACAAAAACACCCATCAATTATTGGAAGGCCTCTTTACCTCAGCTCACATTTATTTCATTTGAAGGACATTGCTTCGGGTCAAAGTATTTTATAGTCTAAGTTTGCCTGTTTCAATGGTAGTTCTCATGGATAAAGAATCAATTTACCTACCTCCACAGGCAATGCAAATACAATATTCAGAATAATGGGCGGCCATTCAGTAAGTCTAATAGTACATCAAAGGTTGCAATGTGATCTGATGCAGAGTAATATCATGTTAATCAGTTCCAAATGTCTGTCAGGAGGATAAGGGTCAAGAAAGAGATACAAGTATAATTTACATTAGCATATTTATGCTTTTTCGAGTATGTTATATTTCACTATGACATATTAATATTCTGGTATTCGGGAGTTCATCATCAGAGGCGAGAGTCCGGGGTCGGCGAGAGGCCTATAAAGGCCGCGAGAGCAGGAGTTGGGAGTTCATCGCCGGAGGCGTGAGTCCGGGGTCAGCGAGAGGCTTGTGCAGCTACAGGGAGAAGGCAAAAAAGAGGGGGTAAGTGATTGGCTGGTGATTGGTAAGTAGCTTTTCTTTTTTCTTTTCTATATCAGTGAGTAACTTTTAGCACTGTTGTTGCCAATTTAAGTGTATCTAAAGGTTAAGTCATGGCAGGAGAGCTCGGACACGTGTTATGCGCCTCCTGTACTATGTGGAAAATCAGGAACGCTTCCGGTGTCCCTGACGACTACGTGTGCAGGAAGTGTATCCGCCTCCAGCTCCTGATGGACCACGATGCGGAACTGGAGCTGCGGGTAGATTCACTCTGGAGCATGCACGATGCTGAGAATGACATAAATAGCACGTTCAGTGAGTTGGTCTTACCGCAGGTAAAGGGTACACAGCCAGATAGGGAATGGAAGACCAGCAGGAAGAGCAGTGCAAGGAAGGTAGTGCAAGGGTCCCCTGCTGTCATCCCCCTGCAAAACAGATACACCGCTTTGAGTACTGTTGAGGGGGATAACTCATCAGGAGGGAGTGGCAGCAGCCAAGTTCATGGCACCATGGCTGGCTCTGCTGCACAGGAGGGCAGGAAAAAGAGTGGGAGAGCGATAGTGATAGGAGATTCAATTGTAAGGGGAATAGATAGGCGTTTCTGCGGCCGCAACCGAGACTCCAGAATGGAACGTTGCCTCCCTGTTGCAAGGGTCAAGGATGTCTCAGAGCAGGTGCAGGACATTCTGAAAAGGGAGGGTGAATAGCCAGTTGTCGTGGTGCATATGGACACCAATGACATAGCTAAAAAAATGAGATGAGGTCCTACGAGGCGAATTTAGGGAACTAGAAGCTAAATTTAAAAAGTAGGACCTCAAAAGTAGTAATCTCAGGATTGCTACCAGTGCCACGTGCTAGTCAGAGTAGGAATCGCAGGACAGCTCAGATGAATACGTGGCTTGAGGAGTGGGGCAGAAGGGAGGGTTCAAATTCCTGGGACATTGGAACCGGTTCTGGGGGAGGTGGGACCAGTACAAACCGGACGGTTTGCAGCTGGGCAGGACCAGAACCAATGTCCCAGGGGAAGTGTTTGCTAGTGCTGTTGGGGAGGAGTTAAACTAACATGGCAGGGGGATGGGAACCTATGCAGGGAGACAGAGGGAAATAAAAAGGAGGCAGAAGCAAAATATAGAAAGGAGAATAGTAAAAGTGGAGGGCAGAGAAACCCAAGGCAAAAAACAAAAAGGGCCACATTACAGCAAAATTCTAAAGGGGCAAAGTGTGCTAAAAAAAAACAAGCCTGAAGGCTCTGTGCCTCAATGCGAGGAGTATTCGGAATAAGGTGGATGAATTAACTGCGCAGATAGCAGTTAACGGATATGATGTAATTGCCATCATGGAGACATGGCTCCAGGGGGACCAAGGCTGGGAACTCAACATCCAGGGGTATTTAGCATTTAGGAAGGATAGACAGAAAGGAGAAGGAAGCCGGGTGGCGTTGCTGGTTAAAGATGAAATCAATGCAATTGTAAGGAAGGACATTAGCCTGGATGATGTGGAATCGGTACGGGCAGAGCTGCAGAATTCCAAAGGGCAGAAAACGCTAGTGGGTGTTGTGTATAGACACCAACTAGTAGTAGTGAGGTTGGGAACAGCACCAAACAAGAAACAAGGGATGTGTGCAATAAAGGTACAGCAGTAATCATGGGTGACTTTAATCTACACATTGATTGGGCTAACCTAACTGGTAGCAATGCGGTGGAGGAGGATTTCCTGGAGTGTATTAGGGATGG
Organism: Pristiophorus japonicus; assembly: GCF_044704955.1. Classification (NCBI taxonomy): domain Eukaryota; kingdom Metazoa; phylum Chordata; class Chondrichthyes; family Pristiophoridae; genus Pristiophorus; species Pristiophorus japonicus. The sequence continues at coordinate 4,702,675 of NC_091993.1, forward strand.
TTTTCCAGACCAATATGTCGAGGAACCAACCAGGGGGCTGGCCATCCTAGACTGGGTGATGTGTAATGTAAAGGGACTAATTAGCAATCTTGTTCTGCGAGGCCCCTTGGGGAAAAGTGATGATAATATGGTAGAATTCTTTATTAAGATGGAGAGTGACAAAGTTAATTCAGAAACTAGGGTCCTGAACTTAAGGAAAGGTAACTTCGACAGTATGAGGCGTGAATTGGCTAGAATAGACTGGCAAAGGATACTCAAAGGATTGACGGTGGATAAGCAATGGCAAACATTTAAAGATCACATGGATGAACTTCAGTAATTGTACATCCCTGTCTGGAGTAAAAATAAAATTGGGAAGGTGGCTCAACCATGGCTAACAAAGGAAATTAAGGATAGTGTTAAATCCAAGGAAGAGGCATATAAATTGGCTAGAAAAAGCAACAAACCTGAGGACTGGGAGAAATTTAGAATTCAACAGAGGAGGACTAAGGGTTTAATTAAGAGGAGGAAAATAGAGTACGAGAGGAAGCTTGCAGGAAATATAAAAACTGACTGCAAAAGCTTCTGCAAATATGTGAAGAGAAAAAGGTTAGTAAAGACAAATGTAGGTCCCTTGCAGTCAGATTCAGGTGAAATTATAATGGGGGAACAAAGAAATGGCAGACCAATTGAACCAATACTTCAGTTCTGTCTTCACGAAGAAAGATACAAATAACCTTCCGAAGGTACTAGGGGACAGTGGGTCTAGTGAGAAGGAGGAACTGAAGGATATCCTTATTAGGCGGGAAATTATGTTCGGGAAATTGATGGGATTGAAGGCCGATAAATTCCCGGGGCCTGATAGTCTGCACCCAGAGAGCTCAAGGAAGTGGCCCTAGAAATAGGCATTGGTGATCATTTTCCAACAGTCTATCGACTCTGGATCAGTTCCCATGGACTGGAGGGTAGCTAATGTAACACCACTTTTAAAAAAAGGAGGGAGAGAGAAAACGGGTAATTATAGACCGGTTAGCTTGACATCAGTAGTGGGGAAAATGTTGGAATCGATCATGAAGGACGAAATAGCAGCGCATTTGGAAAGCGGCGACAGGATCGGACCAAGTCAGCATGGCTTTATGAAAGGGAAATCATGCTTGACGAATCTTCTGGAATTTTTTGAGGATGTAACTAGCAGAGTGGACAAGGGTGAACCAGTGGATGTGATGTATTTGGACTTTCAGAAGGCTTTTGACAAGGTCCCGCACAAGAGATTGTTGTACAAAATCAAAGCACATGGTATTGGGGGTAATATACTGACGTGGATAAGGAACTGGTTGGCTGACAGGAAGCAGAGAGTCGGGATAAACTGGTCCTTTTCAGAATGGCAGGCAGTGACTAGTGGAGTGCCGCAGGGCTCAGTGCTGGGACTCCAGCTCTTTACAATATACATTAACGATTTGGATGAAGGAATAGAGTGTAATATCTCCAAGTTTGCAGATGACACTAAACTGGGTGGTGGTGTGAGCTGTGAGGAGGATGCTAAGAGGCTGCAGGGTGACTTGGACAGGTTAGGTGAGTGGGCAAATGCATACAGATGCAGTATAATATGGATAAATGTGAGGTTATCCATTTTGGGGGCAAAAACATGAAGGCAGAATATCTGAATGGCGGCAGACTAGGAAAAGAGGAGGTGCAATGAGACCTGGGTGTCATGGTTCATCAGTCACTGAAAGTGGGCACGCAGGTATAGCAAGCGATAAAGAAGGCAAATGATATGTTGGGCTTCATAGCTAGGGGATTTGAATATAGAAGCAGGGAGGTCTTACTGCAGTTGTACAGGGCCTTAGTGAGGCCTCACCTGGAATATTGTTCAGTTTTGGTCTCCTAGTCTGAGGAAGGATGTTCTTGCTATTGAGGGAGTGCAGCGAAGGTTCAGCAGACTGATTCCAGGGATGGCTGGGCTGTCATAGGAGGAGAGAATGGATCAACTGGGCTTTTATTCACTGGAGTTTAGAAGGATGAGAGGGGATCTCATAGAAACATATAAGACTCTGACGGGACTGGACAGGTTAGATGCGGGAAGAATGTTCCCGATGTTGGGGAAGTCCAGAACCAGGGGACATAGTCTTAGGATAAGGGGTAGGCTATTTAGGACTGAGATGAGGAGAAACTTCTTCACTCAGAGAGTTGTTAACCTGTGGAATTCCCTGCCACAGAGAGTTGTTGATGCCAGTTCATTGGATATATTCAAGAGGGAGTTAGAAATGGCTCTTATGGTTAAGGGGATCAAGGGATATGGAGAGAAAGCAGGAAAGGGGTACTGATGGAATGATCAGCTATGATCTTATTGAATGGCGATGCAGGCTCGTAGGGGCCGAATGGCCTACTCCTGCACCTATTTTTCTATGTTTCTATGTTTCTATGGTATGAGTCATAACAAAAGTATTGCCATTTACTGCATAGTTCGGCTTTCATTCCAAAGTTTTTTTTTTCCTGTCAATTTAAGAATAGTGAACAAACTTGTCACATTCTAATTCATAACTGAAATAAGTCTGAAAAAGTGTACATATATTTGCTTTGGAGGGAGTATAGCCCTGGTATAATTCACCAGAATTATACCAGGGCTGAAAGAATTAAATTATGAAGCCAGGGTGGACAAACTTGAGTTTAGAAGGTTGAGGGGAGACCTGATTGATGTCTTAAAAAATGATGAAAGGATTCAATAGGATAGATACAGAACTTCTATTGCCTCTGGTTGGGGAATCCAGAATAAAGGTGCACAATCTTAAAATTAGTACTCGACCTTTCAGGTGTGAGATCAGGAATCACTTATTCACAGAAAGTGTAGTGGAAATCTGGAATTCTCTCCCCAAAATTCTAAGGGTCAATGGAATTTTCAAGACTGGGATCGATATAGTGTTATTATGTAAGGGTATCAAGGGATATGAAGCAAAGGCTGTAAATGGAGTTGAGGTACAGATCAGCCATAATCTACTTAAATGGCATAACAGGTTTGAGGGGCTGAATGGCCTATGCCTGTTCCTATGTGTAACTATTTGTGTATCTTGTTACACAGTTATTTTGTGTTCTACAGCACATCAATCCAAATAATATATGAGTGATATAGTGCACCAAAGGGAAGTATTCTGTTGATAATATAACTTGAAAATCACTCTGACAATGTACTGCTGGTGTTCAGAAGATGAATCCAGAGCTAAAGAGTGTATTTACCTGACACAGTCTTTGTTCATTCAGGATAGGATCCAAATCTTTGACAAGTGTTGGTTGAGCAACCTTTAGCCAAAAGTAAACCGCTATCTATCATTATGATTTAGTCCACTGTGTGCTCAAGATTTGCCGCAAAAACTGTTCAACATTGTTTCTTTAAAAAAAAATAATAGTGTGAGCTTGGATAGATCCAAAGGGTGAGACTCGTCTCTGCCAGTAGTACAAAACAGTCCCACAGTGAATCAGCAGCTTGATTTACATTACGCTCCATTTCCTTTTCCATATACATCAATGGAAAAGAAATCCTGCCGTGCTGTAAAATGGATGGAGGATTCATTATGAGTCTGTGCAAAGGCCAACTTCACCTTGCCAGGGTTCACAATTATGCAGGAAGGGAAGGGAAGTGAAAGGAAAGAAAGAGGAAAATCTTTTGAGGATGCAACTTATTTTAAGGCAACACAAGGATCCCAGTGGCATGATTGACCAAAATCATGCCTTACATTCCCACCACTTTAAGCCAGAAATTAAGTTGAAAAGAAAAGGTTTGTCAAGTTTAGAAGCTTTTTTTTTACCTAGTTGTCCTCGAAGGGATTTTTGGTTTAAGTTCTAATCGTTATAACTTGGAGCATTATTTGGGCCATTGGTTTATGCGGAGTTCACCTGCAGGCAATGGCATGGGGCCTGATCAATTTGGTCCGAGATTATAATTGGAATGTGCTCATTCAGTTGCCAGTGCATAATGTGCTCACCTATCTGGAGGTGGAAAACGGCGGGTCATAGGAAAGAGGGGTTTTACGGGTTAGGAATAAAAGGAAACAGCACTTTAGGGCAACAAGCAACATATGTGAGGAACTTACAGCAGCAAATACATTACATTGGAAAACCTTTAAGGCTCAAAACTCGCAAGTGATTGCCATGAAATGTCTCCCAAACCTCTGACTGCAGCTGAGGAAGCCTTTAAATATCACTGGGAATGGCTGCCTCCCCACTTGTACCGCCCATGGTTGATCAACAGGAGCAGGAACTGGTGGTAGTCAGCTTGGCCGAGACAAAAATGGCATTGGGGGTCTTAACTGTCCCATCTGAAGCCAATTGACATTATTTATGAGCCTCCCATCTGCTCTGATGGGAACTCCGGCCACCAGAATGGAAGTCTACCCAAAAGGCAGGATTGGTGGCACCAGGCATGTAGTTTTGGTTGCCTTTTTTTTAAGTGCGAATGGGATGGTAGCAAGATGAAAATTGCTTCCAATATGTTTCTGATATAAAGTCAGGGTGGATACAAAAGGTTAATTTTCAGATTTCCAACATACTTTTCTCACTTGATATCAAAAAGCTTGGAGCTGCTGAAACAAAGGGTGGCTAGAAGTCTGATGGACTCTCATAAAGAGAAATGGATTAGCCATTAAAACTGTTATACCATATCAGTTTGAGACAATTGGGCAATCGTTAGCACATTCCAACGCTCCCTAGAGATATTTGTGCCTGTAATGTGCATTTGGTTTCAAAATCACTGAGCATCGCAAGTCATCTGTTAGTTAGTTAGGGAATTATCCCTGGTATCCTGATCAACATTTATCCCTCAACTACCATCACTAAAACAGATTATCTGGTCATTATCACATTGCTGTTTGTGGGACCTGGCTGTGCGCAAATTGGCTGCTGTGTTTCCTACATTTCAATAGTGACACATCTCAAAAGTACTTCCTTGGCTGTAAAGAGGTTTGGGACATACTGAGGTTACGAAAGGCACTTTATAATTGCAAGTCTTTTTTTTCTTTTTCTACCATGGCATATTCAAAAGTATTGTTTTGCATTCAATTACTGAATCCCTCTTTAAAGGATTTTGGAGACATCTTTTTTTCAAGGCTCGAGATCCCTACCTTTACTCATTGTGTCTCATAGCTGCTTCTTCCAGCACCTGGGAGCAGTGTCTCTGGGGCTTGGACGGCTCCCTGATGTCACATCGACCAGAACTCAGTGCTCCAGGTGCAACATGACCAGCACTGTGCAGCTTCAGCACAATGTCTGGGGATTTGAACTCAAATGACTTGGCAAAGTAACACAGCAAAATAACAGACTGGAAAAGTGCATAAACAAACAACTATTAATTGTACAAATATTACTCTTTGCTATAATGTTACATGCAAGGTTCCATGGTGCAATGCAAAGATCTGTACACGCAAAGAGTATTAAAATGTTGATGAAAGCATGTCCTCAGCGTACATAATGTGTCGCCGTTATTTCTCCTGAAGCACAAGGAAGACATCAGTTAAGTAAACAAAAATGTATTGCAGAACAGCAAAATCTTTTTAGGGTTGCCCTTCCCTCATGGGGGGTCAGAGTTCCTGAAATGGGGATTTTACTTTTCAAGCCAAGGTAACACTGTTGCGACTGCATCTTTAATCTGCCATCATCAGACCTGCTGTGCCGTGCTACACCCAACTCTTCTGCAGCTGCAGGATGCAGATGCAAAGCACCACTTCTAATAAGGGAAACAGAATCTGATGGTGTGCTTGCACTTTACTAAATAGCATGAGCACCACACATCACATCACTGACAGTGTTCATAGTAGCACAATGGTAATAAAATCTTATCCTATATATTTGTAGAACACACACTCATTATTTTCATAAGTGCTTCTTGTGATATGAATTGCAAATGTATCTCCTGGTAGAATAGTTGCCCTCCCTTGTTTTTCTGGAATTCCCTCCCTAAACCTCTCCGCCTCTCTACCTCTCTTTTAAGACACACTTAAAACCTACCACCTTGACCAAGAAACTGCCCTAATATGTGGCTCGGTGGCAAATTTTGTTTGCTAACACTCCCGTGAAGCACTTGGAGTGTCTTACTATGTTAAAGGTGCTATATAAATACAAGTTGTTGGTGATTCATAACATTGTCCTTTGTCATCTGCTTTGATGACAGACTCAGTTATCCAGAAGTACTGCCCCCAATTGGAGCTTAGGGCAATTTTGCCCCAGGAATTTTAAATTTGAGGCATTGAAGGACTGAGAGCTAATGTGGATGAGTGAGGATAGGAGTGATGGCAAGGGGTCAAGAATCGTGTACTATTCAATGTCTACTGATGAATCCCTCTTCTTCAGCTCTCCTAAATCGTGCCTTTTCATCCTTACATATGGGTGGGAAGAGCTTTTCATCTATAGATGCTATACCATCTACTTATACCATTATAATTGACGTCTCTGAACTCCATGAACAAACGCCAGTCGCTGTTTAAAATTATGAAGAATAATTTGCATTATTTTAAGTAATGAACAACTTTTAACCATTCTTGTTGATCCATATTAGGATAGGACATGGGCAGCCGAGTAACAAATCAATAACACCGTTGGAGATGCAAGATCAATTCTAGTCATCCAATCCCTCTCTAACAGAGAAGGAAGGAATATGTATAGTTCTTATTCATGATTGATTAGTAAATACCATACAAGTGGGAATCTCATCTGAATTCTATCCCATCTTCTCCTCCAAAGCTGCCTGATGCTTTAACCAGGACCTTCTATAAAATCGTCACTTTAAGCGTTGCAAATAAGTTTGTAAAATTGCAGGTGGAGCCTCAAGTTCTCTGTGTTCTCCGTTTCCTCGCTGGTGGCCTGTGATGTTCTGGGATTAGTGTGGTCTCTCCTCCCTGACTCTGAGTGACAAGCTAATCGGTGGACTGAGAGCCCTTTGCTATTGATCCCACTGTAATAAAACATCACCCAGTCAATGAAACGGCAATGAAATGGTTCACCAGCAAAGAAAGAGAGGCATTAGCGTGTTGAACAACTGAAGACGTTTGGTTGTAGGTGACGCAGCAGAAATGAAAAGGCTCTTGGGGATCGAAGCTGGGAAAGTTAGTTATTAAAAAGCCACAAAGTAGGACTCTTACTGTGTACAGGAAAATAGTTATGTTCCAGTTAGGCTTATGCAAATGGAGCTTGCTTTAGACGTACAATAATCCTCTGAGCACTTACGTTTTGCTTAAGTCTGTGGTGCAGCCATCTTCTAACATAATAATAACTTTGAAATATAATTTGTGCCTTGGGCATGAATTTAATTCTAATCTCTTTAATTTAAAGCTACGGATAACCAAGAGTGGTTTAAGCTTGTTCATTACTTAAAATAACACAAATTGTACTGAAATATTTAAAAGCAGCAAACGACTTTTGTTTCTGGAATTCAGAGCTGGCAATTATGATGATATAAATAGATAGTATAACATGCTGGAAACAGTCCATTCAAACCCCATCTTCCACCCACATGTGAGAATGAAAGGCTACAAATCTAGGAAACCTGAAGGAGAGGGATTCCCCAGCGAGAGGTTGGTTCAAAATTGATAATAATTTGCCAAAGGAGTGAGGCACAGGATGCTTACAGCCAGCAGGTGTTGGACATTACTTGACCTTTATGTACCTGGCTTTTGACCTTTGAACTTTAACTTCTATTTCAGCTTCTCAGTTCAGATCAGCCATGACTGAATCTAAACCTTAACTAACTCAGGCTCGTGAACCCTCTAAAAACTTCACTTACCATTTGCTGTCACATGAGTACTGAAGGGCTTCCCCAAGATTAGAATGTTACTGTTCTCCATTGTGTATTCAATATTGGTGGATATATTTTCCTTAAAAAATAAAATCATTTTATTTTTATTTATTTCATTGAAGATTAAAGTACAAAAGGTGCTTTGATGATCTCAGTTATGTCACTTGGATTACCATTATCTTCTCTGCAGAGGCAGCTGTAGCTATCTTCAACATCTAGAGAAGGAGAAATTTGCAGGGCTATGGGGAAGGAGCTGGGGAGTGGGACTAATTGGATAGCTCTTCCAAACAGCTGGCACAAGCACCATTGGTCAAATGACCTCCTTCTGTGCTGTGTGGTTCCATTATTTAAATCTGTGAAGGCTGGCTGCAGACCACTGCTCCTTGACTACTGCTGGTACCATGGTGAGTGTTTTTGGGAGGATGGAGAATGAGGAGATGAGAGGGTTGACTTATGAGGATAGGTTGAGTCGGTTTGCCTATACACATTGGAGTTCAGAAGAATGAGAGGTGATCTTATTTAAACTTATAAGATAACGAGGGGGCTCGACAAGTTGGATGCAGAGAGGATATTTCCACTCATAGAGGAAATTAAAACTAGGGGACATAGTCTTAGAATAAGGGGCCAGTTAAAACTGAGATGAGGAGAAATTTCTTCTCTCAGAGGGTTCTAAATCTATGGAATTTTCTGCCCCAGAGAGCTGTGGAGGCTGGGCCATTGAATATATTTAAGGCGGAGATAGACAGATTTTTGAGCGATAAGGGAATAAAGGGTAATGGACAGCGGGCAGGGAAGTGGAGCTGAGTCCATGATCAGATCAGCCATGATATTAAATGGCGGAGCAGGCTCGAGGGGCGAGATGGCCTACTCCTGCTCCTATTTCTTATGTTGTTATGTTCTTATGAATGAGCAGACATGCTGACATCCTGGGCAAGGGCAGCACATGCCGCTTCCATGAGGGTAGAACTCATCACGTCTACTGATCTGCAGGAGAGGAGGCTGCAGAAGACGGGTGTCTTCTTCAAAGGGAGGGAGTGCTGCACTGTGCCGTCTTTCGGATAAGACGTTAAAAACTGAAGCCAAGTCCACTCTCTCAACTGGATGTAAAAGATCCCATGGTACTATTTCCAAGAAGGGGAGTTCTCCTCAGTGTTCTTGCCAGTATTTATCCCTCAATCAACATCACTAAAACAGATTATCTGGTCATTATCACATCGTTGTTTGTGGGAGCTTGCAGTCGCGTTTCCTACATTACAACAGTGTCTACACTTCAAAAGTAATTCATTGGCTGGGCGTTAGATATGGCCCTTACGGCTAAAGGGATCAAGGGGTATGGAGAGAAAGCAGGAAAGGGGTACTGAGGTGAATGATCAGCCATGATCTTATTGAATGGTGGTGCAGGCTCGAAGGGCCGAATGGCCTACTCCTGCACCTATTTTCTATGTTTCTATGTTTCTATGTTTCTAAAGCGTTTTGGGACATCCTGAGGTCATGAAAATGCTATATAAATGCAAGTCTTTCTTTTTTCAATGCCCCTGTCCACCAATCTGTCCAGGGTGGACACCTGTCTCTCGACACTGCAGCCCAAGTCTGCAGAGCTTCCACAAAAGCTGCAATACATGTGAACCTGGACTACTGTTGTGAGGGCCTGGCTGCACTGACTCTGCAGGTGGCCATATCACCCATGGTAAACCGCAGTGCGGGTGCCATGCAAAATGACACCACACCGGCTGGAAGCGGACTCTTCCATTAGGTCAGTCATAGTGGTGAAGCTCCTTGGTAGGCCTTCCAATAACTCTTACAGCTGCTGGGGTGATGCCCGTAGTTTTCATTTTAAGACTGGGCAAGAGGTAGGCTGCCCGATCCCGCAGGCAATCGGGAGAGCAGCAATCAGGCCCGGGAGTTAAAATGGCCGGGCCTCACTATCAAGTGTCTGCGAGGTTTCTCCATCTGCCGTGCACCCCGCCAGCCCCAAGTTAAAATCGGGCTGAAAGTCTCTCCGGTTACTTCAGCTCAGTGCCGCAGTCAGGAGGGGCAATGCGGCTACTGTAAAAAAACGCAGATTTACTGCTAATTTGTTTCACTCGCAATGACAAACATACATTTAAAATAATTTGGCCTCACACTTGTGCACGATAAAAGAAATATATCACATAGAAAATACCAAAACTTGTGCAATGGAATGTTTGTCTTGGCGCAATGCTGTAAACACAGCTTGCATCAGTGAAGATATATTATTAAGCCTGGCATGGAAAACAATGGAGGGTTTAGCCTCTGCTTTACTGCTGTTGCAATTTTAGGCTGGCTGATAGTAGGAAGGTGTGTGTGTATGTCGGTGAGGGGGCTGGGGTGGGGGGGTGTTGGGTGGAAGGGAAGTTGGGTGGAAGGGTAGGTGTTGATTGAAGGCAGAGAGGTAGGTTGACTTTCATATCACTCAGATCTATGAATTTCACCTCCAGATATCTGCTGCAGGGCTTGTTGCAAATAACACTAACCATGGCTTCCGTGTGGCTATGTGATCTCCAGCATCACAATGGCAGCGAGCACTGGAAGGGAGGAGAGGAAAGTGTAGTTAATTTCCCACTGATGCTGCAAAACTTTTATTACCTTTGCTCTTGACATTGAGTTAGTGCCATTTTGAGGGAACAGAGGAGGATTTCAATTCACATGGGGGAGAAATTCAGTCTGTAAGCGCCCTGAGTTGATGCCTGGTGCTGCACGACAAATAAGTAATATGTTACTAAGATGCTTTGTTGTATTAGCGTTTACTTAATAAGTAATAAAAAAGAAATGGTTAAGGAATACATTGTCAGATCTACTTATGTGCAGATACTTTTATGATATCTTAAAAGGAATATCAACACAAGGCTTGGTTTTATATCAGTATAAATGGGAAAAGTAGGAATATTTTGCCTTTGACGGGCACCAAAAATATCCAAACTTTATCTGCGATCAGACCAAGTGGATTGTATCCAGTGCTCAAAGATAGCATGCGCCATCTGTAAACACTCCTGGGTTAACAGAAGGTATGTTGCAGTACTGGCCAAAAATTGAAAATGTTTTGGTAGGTAAGGATCAATAAACAATTCACACAATCATTGAAAGAGATCTCATCAGCCACTTGTCAAACCTACTAATCTGGCATAAATTCTCAGATGTATGATATTCAAACTCCTAGAATTGCTAGTCGAGCCTCTATCCAAGACTGGACCTAATCCCATTGACCCTCACAGGCCACACCTCTGCAGAATAATAAACCGAACAACATATCTATGTAAAAGATCATCTGAAATCCAAGGTCCAATGCCAATGTTTTTCTGCGGCACAGCCACAATGGGCCGAATAGCCTCCTTCTGTGCCGTAAATTTCTATGATTCTAACTTTAGCCACACATAGGGGGGATTTTAACTCCTGGGCATTAAATATGGGTGATGCAACAGGAGGCTTGATCCATTTTAACAGGCGGGTCTCATTTGAATTTGTCCGTCCATCCGCCTAGAGGCTTGTGGCCCGCAAAGATCGAGCCACTTAGAGGCCACCCGATTAGCATTTGGGTAAATGGCCAGGGGGTTGGTTCAGGATAGTTTTTCAGGACAGAGCGGGGGCAGAAGCCTGGGCCAGCAGCGGACCGAACTGCCTTTGTGGGTCCTGAGAATTACTCCTGCTTCACCTGGCCACACAAAAGTTCATTCGAAACTGAGACAGGGTCTCTGCTGGGAGTCCACTAGGCTCCACAACCGCTCAGTAGACAGTTAAATTGCATCAGGGTTCCTAAGGACATTATTGGACCAATTTGCATTAATTAAAGGTCCCTGCCTGTGTCAAGTGGGCAACTCAGACGCCCAAGAAAACAGCGGCGTTAAAATGGTCATGGGATGGGTAAAGAGCGCTAAGTGTACTGATTGGATTTTAACTCCCATCTCACCCAATTTCTGCCAGGCGGAGGGAATTAAAATTCTCCCCATACCTCCTATCATGGGCGAATTGATTTATTTTCTGATTCCAAGCTTTTCTCACATTCTACCCCAGTCAGAAAATGAAGATCAGGCAGAGGAAAGTTCAATATAGTCTCTTCAAAATAATATATTTTGGGAAGGCTCCTGACACAGATGGCTTAGAAGTTCTACGCTCAGAAATTGATTTTGTGAACAAGCTGCTTTACTATCAACTGGTGTAAGCAAACTGAACGGACAACAGCAACACTCAGTCGATCCACAATCCAGAATCAAAGTCTGTGAGCCAATGTTCCTACATCCCTTTGTGTCAAGGGTCATGGACACAATAGTGAATGAAGGCCTGCTGCTTCAACATTTAAAGCAAAAGGTAATTTAAATCAAGGTAAATGGATAAAGATTTAGCCACAGGAAATGCAGCAGTAGGCACTTGTTAAGAGAGTGATGTTACAGTGTGGGTGGTATAGAGATTACTCCTGGGATCGCTAGCAATTCTAATTGCCGTCAACAACTTGGGCTCAGAAAATCAATGCAAAGTGCTCAAATTTGCAGCTGATCAATAGAGGGAACTTGCATTTACATAACATCTTATCACGCCATTTGGATATCCCAAAGTGGTACACATCCAATTCATTGTGTCTGAGGTACAATCACTGTTATTATCGGCAAATTTGGTGGCATACTGGTGGGGCTGGGGTGGGTGGGGGAGGAGCCTAGACGATGGAAACATCGGACAGGTGACGGCGGAGAATGGCGGGGGTGGGGGCGGAGCCTATTCGATGGAAACATCGGACAGGTGACGGCGGAGAATGGCGGGGGCGGAGCCTATTCGATGGAAACATCGGACAGGTGACGGCGGAGAATGGCGGGGGCGGAGCCTATTCGATGGAAACATCGGACAGGTGACGGCGGAGAATGGCGGGGTAAATGTGTGTAGTGAGGCCTACTGCTTCCTCACCACTTGTTCTTCGTTTCCTTCCACCTGCCCCGCCGGAACTGCCGCCAATCTTTCCTGCAAAATGTTCTCATTGCGGGCAGTGCTGCCGCTGCCTCCCGGGGAATGCCATGGGGAAGAAAGCAGAAGGCCCCTGGAAGCAGAGAGGCAACATCTGTGAAGGTGCACCCCATGGAGGGAGGGAGCCATGTCGCAAGCCTCCTCCCCTTTCATTCCGCCACTGACACTTTACCTGCTGAAGGTCCCGGCCCGTGCAGAGGCCTCCAGTGGGATATTTTGTCCGGTTTTCCCGTGCTCTCCTGGCTCTGCTGCAACAATGCTGGGATTTTGCACCCACGCGGCAGTCCCACCAGAAACCCCCCTGCGCACCAAACGACTCCCATTCAGTGAAGTTGGGTTGGGGTTCCGGCAGAGTTAGAGGAAGGAGCGGATGTCCCACCGCACTGGAACAGTGCCACTGGGAGGAGAAGCCGAGCCTCACGGTCCTAAGTTTTGCCAAAATCCTTTCTTGCCTCTCTTTTTTTTTACTCACCCACAGCAAATTCAACGCTCCTCTGTGTTCTGATATTAGTCAATAGCAGAAGTAATGGCCTGGAATTAGTTGGCAGCAGCGAAGGGAAGGCATTTGCTGCTGGCCCTGAAGTATTCCCCGCACAAGGATCTTGCAATCCCTGTGTCGAGAATGTTGGGTTTTCCGACCTTGTATTCAATTCTATGGAACTTAATGGGGATCCCTTTGTGCGGACTGCTGTGATTTCTAAAGGCTGTCTGAGCAGCCAATCAAAATGCAGAATTCTCACAGACTGCGAACAAGGAAGTGGGTAAGCCCTTAATGGTCTAAGTTTTAGTCAGTTTCAATGATTTATGAGATTTCACTGATTGCTGGCCCTGTGGAGAGGGGAGGGAGGGGGGAGTCACAGCACTGCCTGTATCGGAGCTGTCATTGACAGACCGCAAAAGGTCATACCGACTGCAAATTCAGGGCCAAAGTGTTTACTCCAACTTGAAATACTTTGTATGGTTGATAGGTGCAATGTAGAACTAAGATGGCTGCACAGTAAAGATCACCTCTATTTGGCTCTGAACCTTTAGTCATTTACAAAGTATGTACAGCACAGAAACAGGCTATTTGGCCCAGCGGGCCTGTGCTGGTGTTTATGCTTCACACAAGCCTCCTTCCATGTATCTTCATCTCACCCTATCAACATATACTTTCTATTCCTTTCCCCCCCATGTGCTTATCTAGCTTCCCCTTAAATGCATCAATTCTATTCGCCTCAACTACTCTTCGTGGTTGCGAGTTCCACATTCTAACCACTCTCTAGCTAAAGAAGTTTCTTCTGAATTCCTTATTGCATATATTGGTGACTACTTTATATTTATGGCCCCTAGTTCTAGTCTCGCCCACAAGTGGAAACATCTTCTCTAGGTCTACTCTATCAAACCCTTTCATAATAAAGACCTCTTTCAGGCCACCCCTCAGTCTTCTCTTTTCTAGGGACAAGCGCCTCAGCTTGTTCAAACTTTCCTGATAGGTATAACCTCTCAGTTCTGGTATAATTCCAGAAAATCTTCTTTGCACCTTCTCCAGTGCCTCTATATCGGTTTTATAATATGGGGACCAGAATTGTTCACAGAACTCCAAGTGCTGTCTAACCAAGATTCTATACAAGTTTAACATAGCTTCACTGCTTTTCAATTCTATCCCTCCAGCAATGAACCCCAGTGTTTGGTTTGCTTCTTGTATGGCCTTATTAACCTGCGTTGCCTCTTTTAGTGATTTGTGTATCTCTATCCCAAATCCCTCTATTCCTCTACTCCATTTAGACACTTATTTTCCATGCTAAAATGTACTCACACTTACCTACTTTTAAGTTCATTTGCCAATTACACACCCATTCTGCAAGTTTATTAATGTCTTCCTTTGTACTCAGCCAGCATGTAATGCCAAAAGTTACACTCTGAACTTTCCTCTCCCGAGTTACACATGCTCTTCTTCCTCATAGCATCCTCACAGTGTTGAAATCAAGACTTGCTGCACCGTGTCCCACTGTGACATTTTCTTCTCCTGATCTTCAAATCTGTGAAGCTCCTTTCCTGCTGCTGTCTTTCTTGCCTCTGATATCATGTTAGCGTTTGAAACCCAAGTTTGGCATCATTTAATCACCACTTCCTGCTTTATCTCATCTTTTAATCTGCCACATTGGTCGTGTCCTGAAGTAGAACCTTAACCTTTCACCTCGGTTTCTCAATAGCAGCAAATAAAGTTCAGGATTAAAGAGGAGACTTCCACATGCAAAAGCAGGGAGGAAACGTGAGCAGGACTTTTAAAACTGTGCGGTAATCTGATCTCGCAAAGCACGAATACATGGGGAGTTAACACGTATTTCACTCCTGCTTCCTGCAGCATCATTACGATTATTAGCAGCAGGTTCATCAAAGTAATCAAACAGCCGTTTAGGCACCAGGTACACCTACGGATTTATTGCATATAAAAGAGGAGCAGCAATTCATTATACGCAAAATTTTTGTTTCTTTCGTTTTCTGTAAGTAAGCAAATGTATTTGCAAGTACTTTGTCACCAAATACAAGAAAGAAAGACTTGCATTTATATAGTAGCTTCCATGACCACTGGACGTCTCAAAGTGCTTCACAGCCAACGAAGTACTTTTTGAAGTGTTGTCACTGTTGTCATGTAGGAAACGCAGCAGCCAACTTGTGCACAAGCAATCTCCCACAAACAGCAATGTACGATGACCAGATAATCTGCTTTTTTGTTACGTTGATTGAGGGATAAATATTGTCCAGGACTCTGGGGATAACTCCCCTGCTCTTCTTCGAAATAGTGCCATGGGACCTTCTACGTCCATTGAGAGGGCAGACAGGGTCTCGGTTTAACATCTCATCCGAAAGGTGACGTCTCTGACAATGCAGCACTCCCTCAGCACTGCACTGGAGTGTCAGACTAAATTTTTCGTGCTCAAGGCCCTGCAGTGGGACTTGAACCCACAACCTTCTGACTCAGAGTGTCAGAACCTACTGAGCCACAGCTGACACTATAGTCACTCGGTGACTAGAAACATAGTCAGTAATTGTACAGTGTAATGCAATTTTTGTTGCCTGCTGGTGGAGCTTTAACCCACCCCATCCAGTGGGAACCGGGTGGGCATGCAGTTAAAATTGCAGTGCAAAGACTTATGCAAAGACTACATTATGTCTCAATTCCCGCTGCTGCTTTCTAAACTGGGCCCTATTTTTAGGTGACCGAGGTGCTTGCCTGACAAAGGCTGGTGCCTCATTAGTATATGTAAATCAGCGTCCTATGAGGACCCCGTTGGCAATTTAACGGCCTACTGAGCGGGGCATCTATCGCAACCTACCTGCTCAGTAAAACCTATCAAGGCGGAAGAGGAGGCTTACTAAGGTAAGTGTAACTTTCCCTAGTGGGGCCAATGAAAGGCGGAGCCAATGAAAGGGTGTCACAGGAAAGTCTAGGCCTCTGCTGCACAAGGCTTACCTGAAATGGCCCCAATCCCCTCTCTGCTCCCCACAACTTACCTTGTTGGGCGGGTGACCTCCAGGCCATGCGATTTTGACCTGCTTGAAGGTCGCCAGTTGCCACTTCCTGCCTATTTCGGGCAGGGAACTGGCTGGTGGGATGCAATTGAGGCCCTGGATTTACAATAGCCTGGGCCTTAAACTGATGGCATCAGGCAGGTTTAACGTTCATCCAGTCTCCACCTGCCTGAAACCCGCTCCCAGATAAACCCCAACCCTCACTTGTTATCTCATTTCCAGCCTATAGAAATTACATGGAGTTCACTGTATTTACATATAATTTATCCAATTGATAATCCAATTTATATATCATTGAGTTTGTCATTAGTCCATTTTTAAACTTGCCATTGCTCTACAATTATTAATCCTCAAAAGAACAAAGTTCCAAATAAGAGTTTGAACAATACTCAGAATATAGAGTGAAAATCCATGTAGCAGGTTATTTGTCTCAATCAACAGAAATATTTTAAGGCTTCTTCATTTTCATTGTTTCATTGTTTGAGGGATTAGCTTAAAAAATAATCAGTGAATTTCAACCATTATAATAGTTGCAGACAATCCAAATGATGTCGTTAAAACTGTTGGATCATCACTGTTTTTGGGTAATAAAGAAAGCAAATAAGATATTGGGATGTACAGCTAAGGAAGCAATGTTGAAGTCCTCTCTGGCCTTGATGAGACTAAATTTAGAGTGTTCAATTTTAACTCGATAGTACAGAAAGGTGTAAAATTATTGTAGGGAGTCCAGAGTAGGATTACAACTACTAGCATTGATGTAAAACCTTTAATGTAGAAAACATACCAAGGCACTTCACAGACGGGAAAATAATGATGAGCCAATGAAAAATAAATTAGGTGCTATGACCAAAAACCTGTTCAAATAAATTAATTTTAATTAAGGTCTTAAAGGTGAAGAGGGAGGAGGAGGGAAGTTTATAGACAGGTGAAGGTGGCCATGATGGCATTGGAATAGTTGAGACTGGAGGTGACAAAGCATAGATGAGGGCTTTATAATGGGCTAAGGTGGGCACAGACACAGTAGAAGTAGGAACTGTTTGAGGTGGAGAGGATATGAGGCTGGAAGCTCAGCTCTTGTTTGAATAGGAACTTATTGGTGGTGGTCCCTTCTCTGGCCAAACCATTAGTATGTTACTGTGTACATTTTGTGCTGCATATAATGTCCCAAAGTGCAAAATGAAATACTTTTGAAGTATAGACACTATCGGCTAGACTTTCCATTAGGTGGCTAAGGCCCCAAAAAATGGGCCATGTTCCAGCGATGTGGGACGTCTCGGCCTTGCTGATCGCTGGCACAAGGCCCATTTTTTTCTTGCGACTTTCCACTCGACCTTACCCCGGCGATGTCAAATGGGCAATGTGATTTTTCGGTGATCTCACGATCGCCCACCGTAAACAGAAGTAAAAACAAAAGCTTCCCTAGCAACGCTATTCTGCGCATGTGAGGGATTTTTTTTGTGGTTGAGTTTCTTTGCCGTGTTTTGAGAGGTCAGGGGTCAGCACACATGCTCAGAAGCACAGGGAGGGTCAGAGAGAGAGAGGGAGAGAGGAAGGAAGACAGTAAGAGCTGTTTATGGTTGGTGGAAGTGATTTGCGAATTCGGATTGAAAAATAATTATTATCAACTTATAATTATTTTTTGCACAATATTGAAAAATAATACTATATAATATATTATAATATATTGAAATATATATTGAAATATATGAAATATAATAGATATAATAGATAAAACAAAGAATGGAGGGAGATAGTGAGAGGAAAAGGGCTAAACCCTTTAGCGAGGAGGCCAACGAGGCAACTCTTTAAAATAGTAAGTGGCAGGTGGGATGACTTGACACGGGGTGGGCATGGGAAACCTCCACCCCGTGCATATCGGAAAATATGGGCCGAGATTGCCGATGACGTAACCTTAGCCTTGGGAGAAATTTAGAACTCAGCAGAGGAGGACAAAGGGTTTGATTAGGGCAGGGAAAATGGAGTACGAGAAGAAGCTTGCAGGGAACATTAAGGCGGATTGCAAAAGTTTCTATAGGTATGTAAAGAGAAAAAGGTTAGTAAAGACAAACGTAGGTCCCCTGCAGTCAGAATCAGGGGAAGTCATAACGGGGAACAAAGAAATGGCAGACCAATTGAACAAGTACTTTGGTTCGGTATTCACTAAGGAGGACACAAACAACCTTCCGGATATAAAAGGGGTTAGAGGGTCTAGTAAGGAGGAGGAACTGAGGGAAATCCTTATTAGTCGGGAAATTGTGTTGGGGAAATTGATGGGATTGAAGGCCGATAAATCCCCAGGGCCTGATGGATTGCATCCCAGAGTACTTAAGGAGGTGGCCTTGGAAATAGCGGATGCATTGACAGTCATTTTCCAACATTCCATTGACTCTGGATCAGTTCCTATCGAGTGGAGGGTAGCCAATGTAACCCCACTTTTTAAAAAAGGAGGGAGAGAGAAAACAGGGAATTATAGGCCGGTCAGCCTGACCTCAGTAGTGGGTAAAATGATGGAATCAATTATTAAGGATGTCATAGCAGTGCATTTGGAAAATGGTGACATGATAGGTCCAAGTCAGCATGGATTTGTGAAAGGGAAATCATGCTTGACAAATAATCTGGAATTTTTTGATGATGTTTCCAGTAAAATGGACAAAGGAGAACCAGTTGATGTGGTATATTTGGACTTTCAGAAGGCTTTCGACAAGGTCCCACACAAGAGATTAATGTGCAAAGTTAAAGCACATGGGATTGGGGGTAGTGTGCTGACGTGGATTGAGAACTGGTTGTCAGACAGGAAGCAAAGAGTAGGAGTAAATGGGTACTTTTCAGAATGGCAGGCAGTGACTAGTGGGGTACCGCAAGGTTCTGTGCTGGGGCCCCAGCTGTTTACATTGTACATTAATGATTTAGACGAGGGGATTAAATGTAGTATCTCCAAATTTGCGAATGACACTAAGTTGGGTGGCAGTGTGAGCTGCGAGGAGGATGCTGTGAGGCTGCAGAGTGACTTGGATAGGTTAGGTGAGTGGGCAAATGAATGGCAGATGAAGTATAATGTGGATAAATGTGAGGTTATCCACTTTGGTGGTAAAAACAGAGAGACAGACTATTATCTGAATGGTGACAAATTAGGAAAAGGGAAGGTGCAATGAGACCTGGGTGTCATGGTACATCAGTCATTGAAGGTTGGCATGCAGGTACAGCAGGCGGTTAAGAAAGCAAATGGCATGTTGGCCTTCATAGCGAGGGGATTTGAGTACAGGGGCAGGGAGGTGTTGCTACAGTTGTACAGGGCCTTGGTGAGGCCACACCTGGAGTATTGTGTACAGTTTTGGTCTCCTAACTTGAGGAAGGACATTCTTGCTATTGAGGGAGTGCAGCTTAGATTCACCAGACTGATTCCCGGGATGGTGGGACTGACCTATCAAGAATGACTGGATCAACTGGGCTTGTATTCACTGGAGTTCAGAAGAATGAGAGGGGACCTCATAGAAACGTTTAAAATTCTGACGGGTTTAGACAGGTTAGATGCAGGAAGAATGTTCCCAATGTTGGGGAAGTCCAGAACCAGGGGTCACAGTCTAAGGATAAGGGGTAAGCCATTTAGGACCGAGATGAGGAGAAACCTCTTCACCCAGAGAGTGGTGAGCCTGTGGAATTCTCTACCACAGAAAGTAGTTGAGGCCAATTCACTAAATATATTCAAAAGGGAGTTAGATGAAGTCCTTACTACTCGGGGGATCAAGGGGTATGGCGAGAAAGCAGGAAGGGGGTACTGAAGTTTCATGTTCAGCCATGAACTCATTGAATGGCGGTGCAGGCTAGAAGGGCTGAATGGCCTGCTCCTGCACCTATTTTCTATGTTTCTCTGTTTCTATGTAATTGAAGCACATACACCTCACCAGTGTAGGAAAAGGTGGAACAGCTTGTTGGCAGCAGCCAGAGTAATTTGCATTTTATATTTTAAATTTTACCTATGTAAGATCTAAATGATGCATGCAAATTTTAATTGGAATCTTGTATGTCATTTTGTTATAGTATTAATTCATTAAATGATGAATTAATTTATGCATCCTAACATTAAGTTGAATTTTATATTATGAAATATTGTTCATATGCAATGCAATGCAAATTTCTAATCGAACATTTAAATCTGTCAATCTTAAATGTTTATTGCCAAGTCCATTAGTTTATGCCATGCAATGTTATCTTATCATTTACAGAAGAAGATGTCTATCAATCGTGCTGAGCAGAGGAGGACGGGCGGCGGCTCTGCTCAGATTTTATCGGAATACGAGGAGCTTGCGGTCGCCTTAGTGGGGCCTGACAGCCGTTCGGTCATGATCCGTGGTGTGGGCAAACCCAACCTTGAATCTCGTGAGTAATGGAAACTGTGCAACGTGTCAAACATTATTAAAGACATATTAAAAATATCTTAGTTACGCATGTAATGTCCTGCAATTATAATGCAATTTGATATATACTTTTGATGTACTCTTTATTTCCAAATGAGGTCATGTCAGCCCTGGTGAACCCTTGTGCATATGGGGTATTGAAAAGTATTCTTATGTTATGGGTTATTGAAAAATTGATATGTATTGATTAGTATGTTTACTAATAATGAGCACTGTTAATGCCCTGATAAGTTGTTTCAAAATGTCATTCGTCTTTTTCAGGTCAAGTGTCGTAAGAGTCAGTGGACTCATCCACTACTCCTGTACCGTCAAATATCGAGGACGACGAGGACGAGGACGAGGAGGAGGAGGAGGAGGAGGAGGAGGATGAGGATATTCTTTTTGTTGGGGGGTGGGGGGGGCGGAACATCCTGTGGCCATCTCTATTGAGATGGATGAGGCACCGGGACCAAGCGCTGTGCAGGTGGTGACACCAAGCTGCGAAATATTGCAAACGCCGACCCTATGGAGGTCGGGTCAGTGGGGTGAGCAATCGCCTACCATGGAGGGCCAGACAGTGAGCTTGATATCCCTGTGCAGGGAGACGGTCACGATCGGTCGCGACCTTATCCAGGGTTTCGTGGGTTTCTCCGCAAACTGGAGCCAGTTCTCCACGAACTGGAGCCAGTTTCCAGCAACCTGGAGCGAGTTCAGCACGACCTTCTCCAGCTGGTCTTCCGTGCAAGCACAGACAGCACGGGAGACGTTGGAGGCCATTCGTGAGCAGACCGCTGCAACCAATGCCCTTAGGCATGCGTTGATGGCGGGACACGGCGCTGCACCCCAAGGTGTCGTGTCAGCTCGCAGCGAGACCCCGAGCACGCAAGCAAGTATGGAGGGACTCAGTTCCTCCTGACTCGGAAGTGGAGTCTCAGGCTTCTGCTTCCACTCCGTCACCTTCACCATGGCAGGAAGTCTTGCCGTTTCACACTGCACACCGTGTTCACATCGGTCAGCGTAGACCAAAACGGGCGGGTGGGGTTAGAACACAGGGTGGGACAGGACCTGGAGGGAAACGTGGCTGCAGGTACGGGTGGGGGGGGTGTTTTTCATTGTTGAATTGCTTTTTGTTGTTTGAAAATTATTAACGTTTTGTCCAAGGTTCATTGGGATTTGAGGGAAGGGTTGGTTGGCAGGGGGCGGGGGGGGAGGGTGTTGTTAACTAGTTTTTAAAAAATTAATTCGTTCGTTACCTTTGTTAATAAAAAAAAATCTTTAATTCAACAAATTTTGTGCCTTCTCTCTTAGTTACATTAGTTAACAAATTTACAATTGGTCATCCTTATTTATTTATTCTTTTATTATAGCAGTACTTTACTTAAACTTTACTTAAAGTAAGCATTAATGTCGATGATAGACCAGTGCAGACAAGACAACAAGGAAACCCTACGCAAATGAAACTTTTGATTAACC
Source organism: Pristiophorus japonicus (assembly GCF_044704955.1). Lineage (NCBI taxonomy): Eukaryota > Metazoa > Chordata > Chondrichthyes > Pristiophoridae > Pristiophorus > Pristiophorus japonicus. The sequence continues at coordinate 4,724,782 of NC_091993.1, forward strand.
CTAACTGCAAATGAATATTTGAATATCCACAATGATAGTTCATGCAAAGCGTTCATTAATGAGCTGCTAACGCAAAAGTTTAGCAGCCATGTAACTGCCACTGGCTACTGGTCTTCGGGAGGGGGTGGTGGTCCCAGTGCTAGATCGCCAGGCTGATTGCGCTCCCCTAGGTCCTCGCCCGTGTCCTCTTCCTCCTCGCCGGCTGGCCCTTCTGTCTCCCCTACTTCTGGAGGTGGTCCTGCAGCCCGATCTGGCATTACTTGTCTTCTCCTTATAGCTCGGTTATGCAGCATGCAACACACCACAATAAACTCTGCGACCTGGTCAGGGTGGTACTGGAGGTTGCCTCCAGAATGATGCAGGCATCTGAAGCACTGCTTTAGGACTCCAATTGTCTTTTCCACGGTGCTGCGTGTCGCTATGTGACTTTCATTATAACGTTTCTGTGCTTCAGTGACGAGATTACGCAAAGGGGTCATGGGCCAACTGGCAAGGCCATATCCTTTATCCCCCAGCATCCAACCATGACCTTCTGGCTGATTGACAAACAGGTCAGGGATAGCACTTTCATGTAGGATGTGCGCATCATGGATGCTGCCAGGAAATGTAGCATTTACTGTCAGGATTGTTCGATTGTCATCGACAACAAGCTGCACAATAAGGGAGTGGAACCCCTTTCTATTACGAAACACCTCCGCGTTCTTTAAGGGTGCTTTCAGGGTAATGTGCATGCGGTCTATTGCTCCCTGTGCCTTGGGGAAGTGTGATATCCTGTAGAAACCCAAAGCTCTCTCGGTCTGTGCCTCCCTGGTCATTGGGAAGCTTATGAAGTCCATCCTGCGAGCGTAAAGGGCTTCAGTCACCTGTCGAATGCAGCAGTGTGTAGTGTGCTGAGAGATATGGCAGCTGAAGCCTGAAAAGATCCCGATGTGTAGAAGGCTAGGGCAGCAGTAACCTTCACCTCAACGGACAGTGCGGTTCTGATGGTGTTGAAAGGCTGCAGATCACCCTTGACGAGTTGGCATATCTCATCGATGACCTCCTTCTGGAATCGCAGCCTCCTAAGACAAGCGTTCTCAGACAAGTTCAGGTAAGATTGCTTTTCCAAGTAACTTCGTTGGCTGTACGGTCGCCTCCTCTGTCTTCATTTCCATCTACGCATTACCCTGCCACCTCTTTGATTGATCCTTCCAGTAACCAGTGTGTGAGCAGTTACAATTAATGGCAGGGAAATCATAGGCCCCATCACTATCAATAATTACTTTCACTAATTTAAAATAATATCTCTACTCTCTAATCACTGTACTCTGTACTCTCTATGCTGTATACCAGTCAGTTTAATAGGCCCCAACAATATCAGTAAATCATTTCACTATATAAAAGCTATTTCCAAAATAACTCTATAATACCTACATTATATACCCTGATCTAATATTCTGAGTAGAATCATCTTTAAATAACTCTCTAAGTAATTCACAACTATTTAGCTCCTTCTTTTCTGTTGCCTCCACCCTTCCTCCGATCTTCAAAATGGCCTCCCTAGTGCCCATTTCCTTCTGTTAAACCCAGTAAAAGCAACTATTTCTCAGCGATCTTTTGGACCTTGCATCAGCCCAGGGAAGTGCATGCTAGGTGCCGAAACTTGGGATGGGCCTTGTGTGGGTGAACATTTCGGTGATCATTTCGGCGATGTGAGTGGAAACTTGGGCACCTGTTCATCCGGCAATGTTTTGGGCCTAGTTTCCACTTTTTCTTCGAAATGGGCGATAGAGGTTCATCTTGGGCGATAGATGGGCCTTAGATGGGCGATGTGAAGTGGAAAGTCTAGTCCTATAGTTCAACAAGGCAGCCAATTTGCACAGGTTTGGTTGCTTTCGATAAAAAAATGGCAGAATATGAGAGGAGGGAGAGAAGTAAAGTTTAATAAAATTAGACAATTATTCTATTCTTATTGGTACTATTTGCACAAATTCCCTGGCATATTTTGGTTCATAAGAAACATAAGAAACAGGCTACTCCGCCATTTAATAAGATCATGGCTTATCTGATCATGGACTCAGTTCCACTTCCCCACCCGCTCCCCATAATCCTTTCTTCCCTTATCGCTCAAACATCTGTCTATCTCCGCCTGAAATATATTCAATGACCCAGCCTCCACAGCTCTCTGGGTCAGAGAATTCCACAGATTTATAACCCTCTCAGAGAAGAAATTCCTCCTCATCTCAGTTTTAAATGGGCGGCCCCTTATTCTGAGACCATGCTCCCTAGTTTTAGTTTCCCCTATGAGTGTAAATATCCTCTCTGCATCCAACTTGTTGAGCAATCTCATTATCTTATATGTTTCGATAAGATCACCTCTCATTCTTCTGAACTCCAATGAGTATAGTCCCAACTTACTCAACCCCCTCATCTCCGGAATCAACCTAGTGAACCTTCTCTGAACAGCCTCCAATGCTAATATATTACTCCCAATCCCGTGAACTGTGAACTTTTGCAGTAACCTTTTATGTGGCACCTTATCAAATGTCTTCTGGAAATCCAAATATACCGCATCCATTGGTTCCCCCTTATCCACCCTGCTTGTTACATCCTCAAAGAACTCCAGCAAATTTGTCAAACATGATTTTCCTTTCATAAAACCATGCTGACTCTGCTCAATTGAATTATGCTTTTCCAAATGTCCCGCTACTGCTTTCCCAATGACAGATGTTAGTTTAACCGGTCTATAGTTTCCTGCTTTCTGCTTGCCTCCTTTTTAAATAGGGGCGTTACATTTGCGGTTTTCCAATCTGCTGGGACCTCCCCAGAATCCAGGGAATTTTGATAGATTATAACCAATGCATCCACTATCTCTGTAGCCACTGCTTTTAGGACCCTAGGATGCAAGCCATCAGGTCCAGGGGACTTGACCGCCTATAGTCCCATTATTTTACCGAGTACTACTTCTTTAGTGATAGTGATTGTATTTCCTCTTCCCTCCCTATAGCCCCTTGATTATTTCCTATTGGAATGTTTTTAATGTCTTCTACCGTGAAGACCGATACACGCCATTTCCCTGTTCCCCATTATTAATTCCCCAGTCTCATCCTCCAGGGGATCAACATTAATTTTAGCCACTCTTTTCCTTTTTATGTACCTGTAGAAACTCTTACTATCTGTTTTTATATTTCATGCGAGTTTACTTTCATAGGGCTAGAACCTCTACTTTTGTGCCTATCGCCCAAAAATGGGTTTTATTTTCGGCGTGGGCGTTTCAGGTCGCCGGCTTCTCGCCCATTCTTAAAACACTTAGTTTCTATTTTTGAAAATGGGCGTTACCGCGAGCGATATCAAATGGGCGGTAGCATTAAATTTTTTTGACCTTCTGCCGTAAAGTGTGGCCGTCCTTAACAATGACATGGCAACACTCGATTCAGGAGGTCAAGGGTCATCATGACATGTGCAGAAGAGGAGACAGAGAGAGAGGGAGCTCAGAGGCACTGAAAGTCTGTGTGGCTGTGGTGTGTGCTTGTTTGGCTGTTGTGGGAGGAACGACAGAGATTCACCAGCAACAAAAAGCCCACTTAGCACTAAAAACATAGTTGGCTCCGAGTTTTTGTCCAACAAATAAGATATAACATGGAAGGACTGGAGCTGGTAGCCATCTTGTTTCTGGCTCGGAGCACGTTCCCACCTCGGGACTGTCCTCTCCCATATCTGTCCAAGCAGCGTTTCGACCGTCACCGGCCCCAATGAAGCATCGCCTGAGGACCTCCTCAGCCAGGTGGCTTGGAGTCAGGAGGGGAAGGGGAAGGGGTAGAGGTGGGGAGGAGAAGCGGGGGGGAAGATTTGTACAAAAATACTGATGATTTCAGACTAATGTTCGGTTTAAATGTTTTTTATTTAACAAAACCTATTAGCGCATTGGCTCAGATAGCTGCACCATTACACGCTGGTGATTCCTTAACATCAAAGGGTATAATCACACCTAACTTCAATCAACTTAAACTTTAACTGTCACCAAGGTGATGCCCACCATTGATGTATGACCTACACACCCAGCAGTGTGTCAGCCTTGTAAATGACAGCAACGTTCTTTCAGGTTAAGTGATCATTGTTGAGCTCCTGATGTAAGGCTCTTGCAGCTATCATGCCACCATGGATCCTTTCATGCGGTCTACAGGGGGGCGGGGGCATGACTTCAGCATCAGCCTGATTGTCTGGGCCGATGTCAGCGTTCGCCTCCTCGTCCTCCTCTTCCTCTCTCTGGTGAGGTGGACTGTCAGACTCATCAGGCAATTCTTGTCCCCTCCTGATCGCCAAGTTGTGTAGCATGGAGCAGATCACCACGAATTGAGCAACCTGGTCAGGGTGGTATTGGTGCTCGCCTCCTGAGTGGTCCAGGCATCTAAAGCGCTGCTTCAGCACTCCAATGGTTTTCTCCATGATATTGCGAGTTGCTCTTGGCTCTCATTGTATCGCCTCTCGGCCTCGGTGTGGGTGTCACGCAGGGGGCTCATCAGCCAGATGGTGAGGCCATATCCTTTATCCCCAAGCATCCAGCATTGACCTTGTGGCTCATTGTTAAACAAGTCAGATACAGTGCTCTCACACAGGATATGAGCATCATGGATGCTGCCCGGAAATTGAGCATTCACTGCCAGTATGATTTGCTGGTGGTCAACAACCAGTTGGACATTCAGGGAGTGGAATCCCTTGCGGTTCCTGAAAACCTCAGCATCCTGAAAAGGTGTCCGGATCGCGATGTGCGTACAGTCTATTGCTCCCTACACCTTGGGGAAGTTTGCAATTCTGGAGAATCCTGGCGCCTTCTCACTCTGTGCCTCCCTGGTCATAGGGAAGATGATCAAGTCCCTCCTGCATGCGTACAGGGCTTCAGTGACCTGTCTAATGCAGCAATGTGTGACATGCTGAGAAAATCCGCAAATGGCGCTAGCTGTGGCCTGAAAAGAACCTAAGGCGTAGAACGACAGTGCCGCGGTGACCTTGACGGACAGTGCAGTACTGATGGTGCTGGCAGGCTGCAGATCTGCCCTTATCAGCTGGCATACCTGAGTGATAACCTCTTTGTGGAAGCGCAGTCTCCGAAGGCAGGTGGTGTCAGGCAAGTCAAGGTAAGAATGCTTCTCCTTGTACTTGCAGGGGGTCTAACATCTGGTCCTCCTCATCTGTCTGTCACTTCTTACATTGAACGCATAATGCAGTGGAGTGTACCTTCGGTGATGACGAGTTTGCTGCATGTAATTGGTCACCAAGAGAGGGTGAGAAAGGACAGGCCCCATTGCAGTAGCTCTCTGTTTTCCACCGATTGCTCACAAACAAGGAATGTCCTGATGAAGATACCTATTCAATTCCAATCGGTCACAGTATGGTTAAGATGTTTTTACAGATGTTCCCATCAACTCCAATGACCTGCAGAGTACATCCGAACTCCACCGAGGTTGAAGCACAGCAGCCTTTTAAAGGACGAGACATGTGATCTGGAACATGGCGTCCATAACGCTGTGATTCGTTCTGGTTCATTCCACTTTTTGTGGGCGTTTTTTTGGGCGAGCGATATTGTGGGCGATATGTGTGCGAGGTGGTTAAACTGGCGCTCGGCGATCTCTTGGCCGCTAGTTTCGGTAAATATGCTCTTTACAACAAAAAAAAGTGGGAGGGCGTTAATATTGAATCTCGGCGTTAAATCCGTGCCGAAAGTAACGCTGGGCGATATTATGGGTGTTGAATTCGCCACTCTGCTGATTCCGCCCCAAAAAAGTGGGCAGGCTGTAATATTTTTTCCCGGCATTAAGCCCATGGGGAAAGTAACGCTCGGTGATAAGTTTACAAAAAATGCCCGTCAGTTTCCATTTTGTGCCAAAATGGGCAATATATGGGCGTTATATGTCATTTCAGCAGTAAAATGGGCATTAAGTGGCCATTAAGCATGCAAAAAAAGTAGAGGTTCTATATCTTCTCTCTCTTTATTAATTTTTTAGTCATTCTTTACTGGCTTTTAAAAGTTTCAAAAATCTGGCCTCCCACTAGTCTTGGCCACATTGTATGCCCTTGTTTTCAATTTGATACCATCCTTTATTTCCTTAGTTAGCCACGGATGGTTAACCCTTCTCTTACTGCCTTTCCTTCTCATTGGAATATATTTTTGTTGAGTGTTATGAAATATCTCCTTAAATGTCTGCCACTACTCATTAACCGTCCCACTGTTTAATCTATTTTCCCAGTCCACTTTAGCCAACTCTGCCTTCACACCTTTATTTAAGCTGATTTAAGATCCAACTTTCTCACCCTCCAACTGAATTTGAAATTCAACCATGTTATGCTCACTCATTCCTAGAGGATCCTTTACTAGGAGATCGTTTATTAATCCTGTCTCATTACAAAGTACCAGATCTAAGATAGCCTGCTCTCTGGTTGGTTCCACAGCATACTGTTCGAGGAAACTATCCCGGATACACTCTATGAACTCTTCCTCAAGGCTACCCTGGCCAATTTGCTTTGTCCAATCTATATGAAGGTTAAAATCGTCCATGATTATTGCCACCCAAACCGATTCAACATCTTGAACCAATTTCGTTTCTCACTAATGTACAGATCTCATCCTTTATTAACAAAGCTACCCCACCCTATTTTCCTTTCTGTCTGTCCTTCCGAATTGTCAAATACCCCATAATATTTAGTTCCCAGCCTTGGTTGCCTTGAAACCATGTCTCTGTAATGGCTATCAGATCATACCCATTTGTATCTATTTGTGTCGTCAACTCATCTATCTTGTTACGAATGCTGCATGCATTCAGATAAAGAGCTTTTAAATTTGTTTTTTTACCATTTTTCCTGCTTTGACCCCATTTTCTGATTCACCTTTATGTTTATACATTATGTCCCTTCCTGTCACGCTCTGGTTTTCATTTCCCCCAGTGCTACCCTGTTCTATTGCCTTCTCCTTATTCTTTGACTTTTTAAATTTTCACTCATCTGAACTCTCCCCCCCCCCACTAATTAGTTTAAAGCCCTCCCTACAGCCCCAGTTATTTGATTCGCCAGGACCCTAGTCCCAGCACGGTCTAAGTGGAGTCCGTCCCAACGGAACGGCTCCCTCTTACCCCAGTTTCCCACGAACCAAAACCCATTTCTCCCACACCAGCCTTTGAACCACGTGTTTAACTCTCTAATCATATTTACCCGATGCAAATTTGCTTCTGGCTCAGGTAGTAATCCAGAGATTATTACCTTTGTGTTTCTGCTTTTTAATTTGGCCCCTAGCTGATCATACTCCCTCAGCAGAACCTCTCATTTTGTCTCTATGTCATTGGTACCCACGTGGACCACGACAACTGGATCTTCTCACTCCAAGTTCCTCTCCAGCCCAGAGGAGATGTCCTTAACCCTGGCACCGGGCAGGCAACACAGCTCTCGGGACTCATGCTCTCGGCTGCAGAGAACAGTATCTATCCACCTAATGATACTGTCGCCTACCACTACAATGTTTCTTTTTACTCCCCCCATGTGAATGGCCCCCTGTACCACGGTGCTGTGGTCAGTTTGCTCATCCTCCCTGCAGTCCCTGCTCTCGTCCACACAGGGAGTAAGAGCCTCAAACCTGTTGGACAAGAGCAAGGGCTGAGACTCCTCCATCACTACCTGCTGGATCCCCATACCTTCCTCACTCGGAGTCACACCCTCCTGTCCCTGATCACGGACCAAATTTGAATTAATTAATCTAAGGGGTGTGACTGCCTCCTGGAACGCAGCGTCCAGGTAACTCTCCCCCTCCCTGATGTGTTATAGTGCCTGCAGCTCGGACTCAAGCTCATCAACACGGAGCCAAAGTTCCTCGAGCTGCAGACACTTGCTGCAGATGTGGTCGCCGTGGACCTCAATGGGGTCAACCAGCTCCCACATGCTGCAGCAGTGACACATCGCCTGTCCTGCCATCTCGAATGTATTTAGTTAATTAAGTTTTCAAGTTTTGTTTCTGTTTTGACATTAATTACTGTTATTGAAAGAAATAATTCTGACGTTAATTTACATCAAATGACCAATAGGATAAACTTTGAAATTGGGCATAAATATAATTTAACGTATTACATTTTCACACTGGCATAATGATACTGCACTTGCACATCCAGCGTTAGCAGCCTCCATGTTGGAGAGTTGGAACCACCTGTCTGATGTTTGAACTAATTCTCCAGGTTCTAACTGTTCCATCTCACACACATTTCCTTGATCTGTGGTAGGTTGTTGACCCAAGTCCTTTAGTTAGGTGGTCAGGTAATGGTCACCTTCCTCAGGTGCAGAAAAGAGACATAGAGCTTACCGTAAATATATCCATCAGGATTCTCCTTTGCTTTGAGGAAGGATACTGATAGCCGGGCACACCCGGAGTCGCCCATTGCCGGTTTCAGGAAACTGCGTCTATTCACTGATGCCTCTGTGTGATGCAATGCAAAGTTAGAGTGTATTAGCAGTGAATGGGAAGAATAATTCTTTTGCAACGTATAACAGCTGAATAAATATACCACATATTTTAAAAATTGTCCAATATATCTCTTGGATAATAAAATCTTTTATAAATATTATTCTGGCTGGCATTTGCTGTAGAGTAGTCCTGATAGCCCACAGCAGAGCAGTTCAAACTGTAGCTGATGGGTTACATTTAGCCTTTAGGCAACATGCAGGACTTGAGCCTTTCCAAATCAGTCCTCAAAACCTCAGCATTTACTTATTTATATTTACAGACTTACATTTTTATATAGTGCCTTTCACGACCATTGGACATCGCAAAGCACTTTGCAGCCAATGAAGTACTTTTTGAAGTGTAATCACTGTTGTAATGTAGGAAACCCGGCAGCAAGTTTGTGCACAGCAAGCTCCCACAAACAGCAGTGTGACAATGATCAGATAATCTGTTTTTTTGTTATGTTGATTGAGGGATAAATATTGGCCAGGACACCAGGAATAACTCCCCTGCTCTTCTTCGAAATAGTGCCATGGGATCTTTTACGTCCACTTGAGAGAGCAGACGGGGCCTCGGTTTAATGCCTCATCCGAAAGATGGCACCTCCGACAGTGCCACATTCTCTCAGCACTGCACTGGAGTGTCAGCATGACTGACGAGGTTTTAACCACTGCCAAGGCGATATCTGGTGTCTTCCTTGTCTTCCTCATCATGCATATCTCTTCTGCCCACCTCAAACCACACTTCCCTCACCCTCCACCTCTGGAATATACCAGCAGCTCAGCTCCATCACTAATGAATCCACCCACTCCCCCTGGTCCTCAACCCATCATGACCCCACTGCCTCTTAACGATGCAACAGCTTCTTTGATTCTGCATGTCACACCTTGTCCCACCAACTCACTCAGTCTTCTATCTTCACTATTCTCCCAATAAAGTTCCCACTTCTGCACCCTCAAAACTACTGGCTGAAGATTCACGTTAATGTGGTGACTGGCCTAGCTGTCCACCATTAGATCTGACTTGACCGTCTCAAGCAATGCCACATCCCCTCTCCACGGCCATAACCTCCTCCTATTGAAAGATCGTCTTGAAATACTGGTATGATTCTGGACAAATTCAGCGCTGGATGGCATCCTCCATGAAGGTGAACAGAGAATGTTATCCCACCTAGTACATCTTGACATTTCTGGTGAAACCCTTATTCACATTTTAGTTCAAAGTATCTCTATTTCTATCGAGCTCTTCTCACTGGCCTCCTAAATTCCATATTACTCATCCAAAACTCCGCTGCATGCATCTGTCTCACTCATCTATCACCCCTCTCCTTGCCAACCCAAATGCCCTAAATTCAAAATCCTCATCCCATTTATAAATTGGTCCATAGCCTTGTTCCTCCCTAATTCTAACTTCATTCTAGCCCTGCATCTCTACCTGTTCCCTTTGGTCCTCCCACTCTGGCTTCCTGTCCATCCCAGCCTCCCTTCACTCCACAATCAGCTGCTTCTCAGGAACTCCCTCTCTAAACCCCTGCATCTTGCTACTTCTCTCGCTCTGTCTTTAAAAAGCTCCTCAATAAGGAATCTTTCCAACCAACTTTGCTAATTCCTCGTCTCTTGCTGCGCCCATTCCTCCTTGGGATGGTTTATTACGTTAAAGGCCCTATATAAATGCAAGTTGCTGTTTAATATTCAGCAAATGTAATATTTCAACAATAAAAATAACATAGCTGTTTAATATTATTGAGCACATGCTCAAATAAAGAGGATACATCACTCAAGTCAATTTGTATTGTTTTAGTTTATGTGTAAATATGAAGCTCGAAGCAGTTTACGTATATTTTGTAATGTCGTGGCATCTCGTTTCACAATAAATATTAGTTATAAAACATTCAGTAATGTGCTTCTGTCACAGTTGGTGCCACCATCTAAAGCTATGAGTAAATAGCAAACATTTTCAAGTAATGAATAAATACAGTGTAGGCCCATTACTTTACTTGTGACTCCAAATCACTGCAATATTCCAGAATAAAAACAGACAATGCTGGAGATACACTGCACATCGGTCAGCACCTGGAATGAGGAAAGATAGATCAACATTTTGGTACAAAACCCTTTCCGAATTCTGAGCAAGGGTATTGCACGCGAATCGTTAGCCTGTCCTTTCCCTTAACGGATGCTGACTGACCCTTTGTGTATTTACAGCATTTTCTGTTTTTATTTCAGATCTGTGGCATTAGTTGCAAACTTATATTTCTTTTTATGTGTCAAAATATTATGGCCTAGAAATTCGTCTCGCGGAGGGGGTGGTGGCGCAAAACAGCCGGTATCGGCTCGGCCGCTCGCTAGGCTGACACACCAGTGCAGTGCCGAGGGAGTGCTGCACTGTCGGAGGTGACGTTAAACCGAGGCCACATCTGCTCTCTCAGGTGGACGTAAAAGATCCTGTGGTACTATTTCAAAGAAGAGCAGGGAAGTTATCCCCGGTGTCATGGCCAATATTTATCCCCCAATCAACATAACAAAAACAAACAGATTATCTGGTCAATATCACATTGCTGTTTGTGGAAGCTTGCTGTGCACAAGTTGGCTGATGCGTTTCCCCCATTACAACAGTGACTACACTCCAAAAGTACTTCATTGGCTGTAAAGCGCTTTGAGACATCTGGTGGTCGTGCAAGGCGCTATATAAAGGCATCTCTTTCTTTCATTTTTATACGCAGCGCCTAATATTAAGGTCTACTGACTGCAATGGAACTGATTAGCGAGTGTTGAGTACAACGGGTGGACGATGCGATACCACTCAAGACAAATTTCTAGGCCTATGTATTGTTAGCTTAATCCAAAACTGCATCACCTTAATACATTTAGAATACTGCAGCAGTCATTTAAAATAATGCAAGCTCAGATTGCACTGATTTAATAATGTGCAGGAACACCCAGCTTTTTCTCCCGATTCCACAAAAGGGGTGTTTGCAGTGTGTTTTTCCCTTTAAGAACATATCATTTTATCCCGTCGCCTGACGCATCCCTTTTGTGAGCTTTATATACCACTCCATATATTAACTGTCTTCAGATTTACTTCTCCTCTTGTCAGTAACAGTCAGAGTGAGGAAGAGACCCCGGCCTGGAAATTGGCCTCTGCCCCATTTGGGGCGGATAATTCAAATTATCACGGCCTGGCAGGAGTTGGAGGAAAGAGATGGAAAATTTGTCACTTTAACTTTGTCATCGCCTCCCAATGCTTTGGGGCGCTGTTTGAGGCAGTGTAGGGGCGGGTTTGTGTCAGGGGTGGGGCGGTGTCGATTGCCGGCGTGCTGAGCACCTCAGCGCGACGGTTATGACATCACGCTGGCGCGTAGCAATGTCCCTCCCCTTCACTTGAAGGGATTGGACGCTGCCAGGCCGACATGGAGCCCACGGCCACCAGGGAGGGGTTCGGCCAGGCCAGCGGCCCAGCACCCAAGGTGGGGTGCCAAGCTGCCTGTTGGTAGCCCGGTTGAACCAGCGGCCGCCATTGTCGGGCCGACTGCAGAGTCGGTCGACAATTAAAATAAAATGGCAGACTCGACGGTGCGCCCTCTCCTTTAAGGATGGCTGCACTGCCCAGCCACTGGCAGCTTCCCGTCTCGTGAAGCTGTCGGGGGCACTGACCAGCTGTCGGCGGACGATTCCAGTGCAATGTCTCCTCCGGGGCGGTGATGTCGTCTTTGTCGGTGGAGCAGGCCGGTAATGTTTTGCTCCTGCACAAATTCGGAGGGTAATGTCCCGATCGTGTCAATGAGGCAACCCTGACCGGGCAGAAAGGCCTTACCACGCTGTTGCCCTTAAAAAGGGGGACAATTTCAGCCCCGCCCTCTGTACATTTCCGCAGTATGTGAAACGGGTTACTTTATTTCCTCCCTACCTCTGGTTCTGCACCCTACACTATTTCTAGAAAGTATCTAAAATTGTATTTACTTAGCTGGTACTGACACTGACCTCCCACAATGAATAGGATACTCATCAACGCTTAGTCACTTGTAGTGGGCGCTGAATGAATCCATGACTCAAATTGCCTGAAGATGTCGCCAAGCTAAAGATCTCAGGTCTCCTTGGGGATACGAGGCAGCTGTACAACTCAGAAAACTTTCCTCGGTGTCAGACGTTGCTCTCCCCTCTGAGTCAGAAGGTTGTGGGTTCAAAAATCACTCCAGAGACTTGAGCACAAAAATCTAGGCTATCACATCTGTGCACTCGTGAAGGAATGCTACACTGTTGTGCAGTACTGACGGAGTGCTGCACTGTTGGAGGTGCCATCTTTCGGATTAAACTTTAAATCGAGCCCCTGTCTGCCCTCTCAGGTGGAGGTAAAACTTCCCATGGCATTATTTTGAAGAAAATTAGAGGAGTCTAATATTTATCCCTCAACCAGCATCATTAACACTGATGAATTAGTTATTATCACACTTCTGTTTGTGGGACCTTGCTGTGTGATAATTGGCTGCCACGTTTCCTACATTACAACACTGACTACACATCAAAAATACGTCATTGACTGTAAAGCACTTTGGGACGTCCTGAGGTCATGAAAGGCACTATTTAAATGTAAATCCTGCTTTTTTTCCCCCAGCAGATAGGAGGAGTTCTGTTTTTTAAACTACATCAGGGAGAGATAAATTGGAGAAATGCTTTGCAACAAAGAGTTTCCCCAATGGTACTTGTTTCATTAAGGAGTCAGACCGAGCAAAAAAAAACATTTAAAACTGAAATTACTTCTAAAGAGTGACATCGTCACTGGTTGGCATGTGATGCTTATTGATCCAGAAATAAATTAAATCAAGGAAAAAATGCTCAGTGACAAATATTTAAATACACAGTTTCAAAACAAATTAGAAAGCATTATTTGAACCAATGAAGTTAATTATCTTAATATGTTGTGCATTAAAATCTGTTTCTAATAGTTATCTGATTATAAAACTAGGCTAGGACACATGAAAAATAACCATCACTCAGTGAGCCAAGATTCTGCATGTCCCTTGTTCATGCACACGGCATGTGTTTACAGTGCAGTCTCTTTTTATTGTCTATAGTTGAGGATTTACACCGAATGAATGAACAAATCCACGTTCAGCCCTGAAGGCCTTTGACTTGACCACCTTAGTAAATCTCCTAGGGTGTTGGCTGAGGGACCCATTTTTTTTTTTTAATTGTGTGTCTTTCTTCCTTTCCTTTTATCTTAACTCTTTCTTTCTCGCTGAACCACTCTCTCTCTCTGTCTGTCTCTAGGGTAAAAGTTCGTATCACAGTGCCCAGGGTAGCTGAATGTGCCCCCAACACGCGCCCTCAACCAGGAGGCCTGAGGCCAACTCCAACATTGGGCCTTGGACCTAATCTAAATCATCTGGGTGAGCTGCCAGGGCCTGTCATGCCTCCACAGATCGAATTTCGGGTCTCCAGCCTCGCTGGCTGTGCAGGGTTGCCGATCCTCCAGCATTGTCCTGCAGTCTCCGGGGGTGAACAATTCACCTCCTTCAGCTGCTCCTGGGCTGCCATGGAGTCCAGGGCAGGAATGGATACGATGGTCAGTCAGTTTTTCCTTGTGAATGTAGAATGCGTCGGTGGTTAGGTTTATTGTTGGGCTGCGCTGCACAAAGCTTTAAATTCCCAAGTTAACATAATACATCTGGAATTAGTTTACCAGTGAAAGTAACCGGACCCTGTAAAGCTGTATTGAAATCCCTGCAACTTCTTTTATTTTCATATTTTTAATATCTGTAACCTTCCCGGAGGCTCCGAAATACTGGAAGATGCACCAAGGAAAGAGTCAAAAATGTAAATTTTCTGAAGGAGAGGGGTGCATGCTCTCAGACAGTAAATCTCGTACACTCAACTCTCGTAGCCTGCAGTACCTAGCTCGCTGGGCAGGAAACTCATGGGGTCGGGTTAAACACCCCCTTTACACCCCGCCCAATATTGACATCAAGTTGCCCCCCAAGTTGCAAGCTTTGGGTTTGTGGAGTTTAGCTTTTTCTGAAGTGGTTGTTACCCTTTGCCAGCTCTCTGGGTTGGCATGGCTGCTCTCTGTCCCTCTCACCATTTTCTTGTCCCTTGGTACCTCTATCTCTGATTCTTGGTCTGATGCTCTCTCTTGCCCTTTTTCAAACTTTTCTTCACTCTCTTCTTTCCAATGTATATTTTCCACCATCTCGCTCTGCCTTTCATACATATTCACTCTTCTTCTGTCTGTGGGAGAGAAACTCACTGAAGTCAATGGGAATGAAAATCGGAGGGAGTGTAAAATAGACTGCTGGTTCGCTATCGCGTTTTGTACTGCTACCAAACTCGAATTTCACCCTCCATATGTCTTTTTAACTCTCTTTCTTTATGTATGCCTCCCACTGTCTATGGCTGTCATACATTTTCTCTCCTCTGTATATCTGTCTCCTTCTGTAAGTCTCCTACTCTCTGTGCTGCTCACACACTGGGGTATATCTTGACTTTGCACGACAGTATGAAATGGCTGATAGTGAGCTAGCATCCCGTTTTATATCTCTTCCGGTTTTTATTTCCATGGGAACAACAATCAGGGGAAATGTAAAACAGGCTTCTCATTCACTATCGCCAGTGTTACCTATCGCACAAAATCACGATCTAGCCCAACATTTACCCCACTGACTTGCCCTCTGTATGTCCCACTCGCTTTTTCTTTCTGTGTGTCACTCTTTTTCTCTTATTATTCTCTCGGATCTAGGCCAAGGTCCTAGACTCTCTCTGAGACCACAGAACTGATCCTTCCCCTGGAAGTGGTGACTGGCTTTTGTTTCATTTATTTACATTTGTGTGTGTGTGTCCCAACCCCATACTGCACCCAGCATGGGGCCTGGCCATGCTATTCCTGTCTGGGCCAAGAGGCTGGGGCTGGGAGGATCCAGGGTTAGGAGTATGCATGGTGACAGGGTACTGCCTGAGGCTGACAGATAGGGTGTGGAAGGCAGGAGCAAGCAGGGAGGCTAAATGTGGGATGGAGCCAGGCTATGTCTGGGATTAGGAGAGAACAGAAAGAAAGAAAGAAAGACTTGGGTTTATATAGTGCCTTTCATGACCACCGCACGTCTCAAAGCTTTTATAGCCAATAAAGTATTTTTGGAGTGTAGGGACTGTTGTAATGTGGGAAATGCGGCAGCCAATTTGTGCACAGCAAGCTCCCACAAACAGCAAATTGATAATGACCAGATAATCTGTTTTTTTTTGTTGTGTTGGTTGAGGGATAAATATTGGCCAGGACACCGGGGATAACTACCTTGCTCTTCCCCACCGACACCTAGGAATCCCTGGCCCAAGACCGCCCCAAGTGGAGAAAGAGCATCCGGGAGGGCGTTGAGCACCTCGAGTCTCGTCGCCGAGAGCATGCAGAAAACAAGCGCAGGCAGCAGAAGGAGCGTGCGGCAAACCAGACTCCCCACCCACCCTTTCCTCCAACCACTGTCTGTCCCACCTGTGACAGAGACTGTAATTCCCTTATTGGACTGTACAGCCACCTGAGAACTCACTTTTAGAGTGGAAACAAGTCTGCCTCTATTTCGAGGGACTGCCTATGATGATGATGATGATAATTGTCTTTGAAATAGGGCCCTGGGATTTTTTATGTCCAACTGAGAGAGCAGACGGGCCTCGGTTTAAAGTCTCATCTGAAAGACGGCACTTCCAACACTGCAGTGCTCCCTCAGCGCTGCACTGGGAGTGTCAGTCTAGATTTTTTTAGTGCTCAAGTCACTAGAGTGGGACTTGAACCCACAACTTTCTGACTCAGAGGCTGAGGAAATTCAAGTCTGGAGTGGACAAGGGGACGTCAACATTTATATTAATTAGTCCAATAAGTAAATAAATAATAAATCGTTCCTAATATATTTCAAAATGAAGATACAAGGAAAAATGTGAATATTGGAAATGGGAAATAAAATGGGATTTTGAGAAAGACTCAAATCCAAAATGTCTCTTGTCTGCAGATGCTGATCATCCTGTTGTGGATTGTCACCAGTTTCTCATTCGATTTCTTTCTAACCCTTTATAGAACAGAAACACTGGAACTGATCATTGAGGGCTAATACCATCAGTAAATTAAACGTTTGGAGGCCAGCATTAAGCCAATCATCAGCTGAATCCTCATTAAGGCACTGGATTATGAGTAGCCTCACCACCCTTCCCAAAATCAGATCTAATAGCTTTTCCCGCCCAATTTGATCTCTGGCTTTTTTCAATGATTCAGCCCTCCGTGCCAGCAGGTATATATAGCTAATTTAATCACCACAGCGAGCTCCCAGATAGCATCAGCAGGGCACACTACTCTCCCCTGTCAATCTTTCATTTAATGAGCAAAGACACATTTGGTATAAATAAATCGTGATTGTAAACTTGTTGAACTGAAAGAGACCAGAAAGCCCAGGGTGAATTAGGTCTGTGGAACATTCTAACTATTTACAAAAACACACTCAGCAAATGTCTCGAGGCTATACATTTTTTAATTTAATTTAAAATTGCAGCACTTAGTGTCGGAGACAGATGAAATCGCCATCAATATGTACTGATTGTTTGGCCCCAATATTAAGGGGGAGGTGGGGGAGCCTGAGAGTGGGCAAAAAACCCAGCAAGGCCGGGGACATGGAAGCTCTGCCGATCTTAATGGGGTGGTGTTGGGGTCGGATATTTTAACACCCCATCCCCCCCACCCCGAACCTCTCCCGCCCATCAGGTGGGGTAAAATCGAGGCCTTTATGCTATTCATCATATTTCAAATATATATATATTACATGCCTGCCCTTTTTTGAATCTCTTTCATGCCTCGCAGTTCTGTTGCTCCAGACGTGGAGGTTGAACAGCAGACACTCCGCTGTCCCAGTAATGACAGCTACAGACACCAGGCGCTAGCGATTTCAAGCTTTTAAAACATTCGGCGTTTGCGCTCCAAGAAGGAAGTGGAGTGCTAAATCTGGCGCTCCACTTCCTTCCTGGATCGCGATCGGCAGCAGACGGGGGTGGCGGGGGGGGGGGAGGTGAGTGAGTGGAGCAGCGCTGCACACTTAAAGGGGAAGGCCATCGCTGCAGGCTCTGCAAAGGGGAAAAAAGCTTATCTTCTCCACGATGGCAGCCGCGATCCCGCAAATCAGGGCTGATCGATCATGGGCAGGAATCCGCGAAAAAACCTGCAACAGAGGAGTTACATTTTTCTTTAAACTTACCTCGGCCACCTGACCTGTGAAGCATCACCTCTATAGCACCCGGCCTCCTGCAGCTGTCGGTATTTTTGCCCAGCGATGCTGCAGGGGGCAGAACGCAATTTCAGGTCCAGGGTGCTAACGGGGCGATGCGCACCGGGATATCACATCACGATCTCCGGCCGAATTGAGCGGGAGTTGCTGATCTCACCACGCCCGGTCCAAATCCATTTGCGCTCCCCCGGAGCCACTAATCGGAGGCGCAAAGCAGCCCAATTTCCCCACCTTGAAGTCTTAACCTCATCTATTATTCATAGTTAACAACAAATCAGACTTAAGGTTATGGATAAGGTTTGTTTAACGAACTGCGCTACCCACATTTTTAAAGGAAAATTGAATTTGTTTGGGGAAATCATATTTATAACTTTACAATAATCTTGTGAATGTAGATTTGAACTTGTATTGTACATGCGTAAATTACTAAGCTGTTATTTAATGAAAAACTAGTTTATGTTGTTAATCTCTGTTCATTAAAATTTGTTCTGTTCTATTTAGTAACATAAGAGAACCCAAAGTCAAGCAAAGAGCACTGAGGGACATCCCTTTAGTTTTTCACCCCACCAGTCTACCATCCAACGCACCCAGCCTGGCATATAACCCACCCAGTCTACCATCCAACCCACCCAACCAGAATTTACTCCCTTCATTATTGTAAAGACCTCAGTCATATCACTTTAAGTCTATGCTTTTCCGAAGTAAAAGACTCCATCTCTCTAAACTTCTTCTGATAACTAGGGTCACTTGATTAGGTATCAATCAAGTGACCCGCCTCTGAACCTTTTACAGGTCTTTGATTTCCCCCACCAAGCCTGGACACAGTATTCAAAATGTATCCTGACTAAGGATTTGTACTAGTAAAAATATGCTGCGGTGTGAGGTGCAATTTTAAATCATTCATCCAGCTTTCAAAAAAAAAAACTGGAAATAATTATCCCTTTTTATGCAGATAATCTGATGTTGCTTTGGATCAACTTGCTTTGCTTTACCCAACACTGATTTGGGTGGGTGTCAGTCCAGATTAGTGTTAAGAGTTCATGACAATGTGTGTGCAGTGCACATGCTGGTCACGTCATGCACATCTCGGCATTCCCATGTGTTCAATGTCCAGCGCCCAATGCACAGAACTGCAGGATATCTTTCAGTTTGATTTGCTTGTTTACATGGGCTGAATCCGCAATGAAAATATAACCAATTCCAACTGGGAGCAGGTGTGGGCCGGAAGTGGTTTATTTGGATAATGCGTACATATTCTGCTGCTTCCCAACATTTAGGTGGCGTTTTGCAGCTAAACCCAGAAACAAGTTCAAACTAAACTCGAATGAGTGGTGTTCATGCATAGAGAGCATCGAGATAGAAAGTAATTAATAAAGCTGTTGAAGAAAAGACAATGGCAATTGAAAGGTTGCAGGAGACATTTCTCGATTTTAGTGAAGTATTCAATCCTTGAAATGCATTTGAATGTGGTCTGATTTAAAAAAATATATCTTTTAAGGGTTAAAGCACCACTTAACATAAACTTGGCCTTTTTAAGATGAATTATGCAAATTGTGCAAATTGAAATCATGTCGCATCGAGCAAACAGGATTTAAACACATGCTAGACAATGCTATGGGCAGACTACAAATACTGCACATAGTGTAGCTTGAGACATTAGCTTGGCCTAAGGGGCTCCTCAAGGGCTTTCAACACATTAGTCCCTGTTTCAAGTTTCATAGTCTGCTGTCACAACCACTTCACAGAAAAGTAAACAAGACTTGCTTTTACCAGTTCCATCAGCCTCCATCGGTTTGCCTTTTTCATCAACAAAAAACATGATAGTGCAACAGGCTTATTAAAGCCTGAAGGGACAGCTTTATAATTAGTTCAATATTCCATTAATAATCTGTTTTAGCAGCAGTTATTTATTAACTCTCTCTAGTCTGTGGAAGCATTTTTACACCACATTAAAACAAAATGACATGGTTAGAAATGTTCCGTTTATTTAAAGATAACTAATACTAACCAAATGTTCTTTGTGTTATATCGAGGATGTACACAAAGAACTGACTGAGAAGCCTAACTATATTCATCTTGCCTGTTTGGAATCAGATCAAATTCCCCACATGTTCTAAAGCTAACAGTCTGATCTCAATGTATTATCTCTCCCACTTACATTTGTTCTTCACAATATCCTCGAGAAGGAAACACTGCAGAACAGCATGGGTACCCACAAGTGATTCCTTCCCATTGCTATGCTGTTGTTCGCAGGTGTCAATAATGGCCCACATACGGTTCGAAAGTCATAGAGATAGTGCACAACATTACATTCACGCACCAGTAAGAACCAGCTTGTACTAATATCCTGAGCTTGGGTGCATGATAGATTGTGATACTGAACAGACTACTAGAACAATTAATTGCCCAGTGATGTCTATTCCCTCAGAGCAGGTCAGGTTTTAAGATGGAAAAATGTAGAAGTGATATTATATAATCAATGTAAGTGACCATTCCCTTGTTTGCTTTTCTTAGTTTTGTAATGCTTTATTCCTTATTTCCACCGTCACCTTAGCTTCCAATGCCCACATTATCCTCCGTGAAATATTGAACATCTTCAAGGCAACCCAGCCATTGTAGACAATCTTGTCCTTCTAGGAGAGACCCAGTTGTGGACATCAATCGGCACGCAGAACCAAGCTCCATTGTGTGGCCTAAGAATCCAATGTTCCAGCTATTACCCTGTTATGCAATAGCTTTTATGTTTGAAAATGCTTCAATAAAATTGAACTTTCCAGTGCTTTGTTTCATTATTTCATTTAAAATAAGAAACAAAAATCCTTGGAAACAACAATCATGGGGAAACATCCTGAGGAAAGATCCTATAGAATATCAAAAATGGATTCTGCATTTTCCACAAATTCTTGAAGAATGAGCCTTCAAGATCTTTTGATCATGAGTAAAATAGACAGTGCACTAGTCCAGTCATCTAAATACTGATGGATCCACTTTTAAGTGGTGAGAACCAGTTTCTAGGCCATAGAATTTGACAGAAGAGGCTCATTCTGAATGACTGACATCATCATAGGCCCAGATTTTGCGGCCATCAGCGCTCACCTTTATTATGGAGTAAATCTGACAGCGACCACACATATGCAGTTAAACACAGAAATATGGATGCTGCTGTTCGAGTTACCCTACTCCTCCACGAGCTTTGCAACACCTCGCCAAGAGACTCAGCATTCAAATACTTGAAGGCACGACCTTGCAGGACTTACCCGCTAGATACCCACTAAACACGCCAAAAAAGGTTAGGGCTGTCCACTCAAGTGCAACAGAACTCTGAATTACTGCCAAACAACTTCTCTGGCAATGAAAATTTAATTTTACAAGCGTGGAGTCTCATTCTTTCAGATTGTAATTATTGGAGATTTAAAAAATTTAGAAAATAAAAAGAATTTTTTCAACTTTTTCTTTCTGTCTCTATTCCCTCTTTATATCACTTACTGTATATTATGTTACATTGAATTAAATATTCTAGTTTACACTTAATTTCCCTCTTTTGACATCACTTATTGTACATTATTTGACATTGAATTAAACATTCCAATTTGCACTTCCTGGTTGAGACTCTGCATACCTCAGTAAGGATTCTTCAATCTGATTGGTTGAGGAGACACGCTGTTGCTTCCCTCATTAACATAGGTCCCAGAGCCCCTGTAGAGGGCGCCATGTTGTTTTGAACTCCCGATGACCGTAAGTTGCCATGCAAAAGTCCATGAAAAATATACGACAGCCGTAAGTGTGATGAAGGGCGAGCACCGTTCATTCACCGCTGACGGAGCAATAGTCACAGTGTAGTCTACCGGCCCCCTAACAGTAGCTACACTGTTGGATGGAGTATAAATCAAGATATAATGGAGGCTTGTAAAAAAGGAATGGCAATAATCATGGGCAATTTTAACCTTCATATTGATAGGGCAAAGCAAATTGCCCAAGGTAGCCTTGAGAAAGAGTTCAAAGAGTGAATCTGGGATAGTTTTCTTGAACAGTATATTGCGGAACCAACCAGGGAGCAGGCTATCTTAGATCTGGTACTGTGTAATGAGACAGGATTAATAAAAAATCACCTAGTAAAGGGTCTTCTAGGAATGAGTGACCATAGCATGGTTGAATTTCAAATTCAGTTGCTGGGTGAGAAAGTTGGATCTCCAATCAGTGTCCTAAGCTTAAATAAAGGAGACTACAAAGGTATGAAGGTAGAATTGGCTAAAGTGGACTGGGAAAATAGATTAAAGAGTGGCACTGTTGATGAACAGTGGCAGACATTTAAGCAGATATTTCATAACTCTCAACAGAAGTATATTCCAATGAGAAGGAAAGACTGTAAGAGAAGGGTTAACCATCCGTGGCTAACTAACGAAATAAGGGATGGTATCAAATTGAAAACAAGGGCATACAAAGTGGCCAAGACTAGTGGGAGGCCAGAGAATTGGGGAACAATTAAAAGCCAGCAAAGAACGACTAAAAAAAATGAGAAAGAGAGGGAAGATAGATTATGAAAGTAAACTAGCACAAAATAGAAAAACAGATAGTAAGAGTTTCTACAGGTACATAAAAAGGAAAAGAGTGGCTAAAGTAAATGTTGGTCCCTTAGAGGATGAGACTGGGGAATTAGTAATGGGGAACAGGAAAATGGCAGAGACTTTGAACAAATATTTTGTATCGGTCTTCACGGTAGAAAGCACTAAAATCATCCCAATAGTGGATAATCAAGTGGCTATAGGGAGGGAAGAACTTAATACAATCACTATCACTAATGTAGCAGTAATGGGACTAAAGGCGGACAAGTCCCCTGGACATGATGGCTTGCATCCTCGGGTCTTAAAAAAAGTGGCTGCAGAGATTGTGGATGCATTAGTTGTAATCTACCAAAATTCCCTGGATTCTGGGGAGGTCCCGTGGATTGGAAAACTGCAAATGTAACGCCCATATTTAAAAAAGGAGGCAGACAGAAAGCAGAAAACTATAGACCAGTTAGCCCAATATCTGACATTGGGAAAATGCTGGAGTCCATTATTATGGAAGCAGTAGCAGGACATTTGGAAAAGTATAATTCAATCAAGCAGAGTCAGCATGGTTTTATGAAAGGGAAATCATGTTTGACAAATTTGCTGGAGTTCTTTGAGGATGTAATGAGCAGGGTGGATAAGGGGGAACCTGTGGATGTGGTGTATTTGGATTTCCAGAAGGCATTCGATAAGGTGCCACATATAAGGATGTTGTGCAAGATAAAAGTTCATGGGGATTGGAGGTAATATATTAGCATGGATGGAGGATTGGCGAACTAACAGAAAAGAGAGAGTTGGTATAACACTTGCCTCTGAGTCAGTAGACCATGAGTTCAAGTCCCACTCCAAAGACCTGAACACAAAAGTCTAGGCTGAAACTCCAATGTAGTACTAGGGGAGTGCTGCATTGTCGGAAGTACTGTCTTATGGGTGAGACGTTAAACCAAAATCTTGTCTGCACTCGCAGGTGAACGTATAAGATCCCGTGACACTATTCTGAAGAAGAGTAGCGGAGTTACCCCTGGTGTCCTAGCCAATAGTTATGCCTCAATCAATATCACTGAAACAGATTATCTGGTTGTTATCACATTGCCATTTGTGGGAGCTTTCAGCATGGCAACCACATTTCCTACATTACAACAGTGACTACACTTCAGATGTATTAATTAGCTGTAAAGCGCTTTGGGAGATCCTGAGGTCATAAAAGGTGCTATATAAATGCAAGTCTTTCTTTATCACATCACAAGTATCATCATCGCAGGCAGTCCCTTGAAATCGAAGAAGACGTGCAACATCCCTTCCGGCACTTGGGAATCCCTGGCCCAAGACTGCCAGTCTTGGGCCAGGGATTCCCAAGTGCCGGAAGGGATGTTGCACTTTATCAAGGAGGCTTTGAGGGTGTCCTTGAAATTTTCCCTCTGTCCACCTGGGGCTCGCTAGCTGTGTAGAGTTCCTGGTAGAGCGCTTGCTTTGGGAGTCTCATGTTGGGCATGCGGACGATGTTTCCCGCCCAACGGAGCTGATCGAATATGATCAGTACTTCGATGTAAGTATAGTTGATAATCTGTTAACTAAATTTTAAATGCTTGCCCAATAATCGCATTTACTTTACTTTATGCCGATGAATGCCAATTTAACTGCCTGTATAACTGGTATTTAACACATAAGAACGTATAAGCAGGAGTCGGCCATTCGGCCCTTCGAGTCTGCTCCACCATTCAATAAGAACATGGCTGATCTTCTACCTCAAATCCACCTTCCCGCACTATTCCCAAATCCCTTGATTCCCTTAATATCCAAAAATCTATCGATCTCTGTCTTGAATATACTCAATGACTGAGCATCCACAGAATTCCAAAGCTCAATGCCAGAGTCCAAGGGTGAAGTAGCATTTAATGGTCAGCACCATGTGTTCTTACATTCAGTTCAATTCTTTCCGCAAGACCAGGTTGTTTCCCTGAGTTAGTTTGCCTACCCCCCCTGGGATCTGGAATCAAATCAACCCAGATGAATGGAATGAGACTTCTCTCTCTTTGCTGCTGAAAGACCCTTTTGTGAATTGAGTTCATAGTAGTTTGAACCTAATTCCTTATGGGCCTGTGCCTACAGAACATAATTCAGCACCATTTGATATTAAATCAGTAAGCTCACGCAGAGAAGACATAAGGACCGCTGGTATGGGAAAGTATGTATGTGACACTGACACAGTACGTAGTGTTGGTTTGAGACATTGTTGTGACAGCACAGAAGAGCTTTACTCTGGATCTGCCCACACTATTTGTGACCAGGAAGTGCATGATGATGGCATTGGGTACTTAAAATGGAACAATGGCCAATTTGCCAGCAGCAACAACCTTCATCGTGATAGGCACCAAAATAAAATCTTCCAAAGACTAGCTCACCGGTAACAAGGAGTTCCAGGTATTTTTCATTTGTGTAAAATGAGTCAGTCATTGGCTTTCACTATTATGAAGAAGTAGAGGAACTCTTACAAGTGAGCTATTTTTCTAGATATGTTGCAATTTAAAGTCAAATTGAAGGTAAAAGCTCTCATAAGAACATAAGAACATCAGAAATAGGAGCAGGAGTAGGCTATACGAGCCTGCTCCGCCATTCAATATGATCATGGTTGATCTGATCTTGGCCTCAACTCCACTTCCCTGCCCACTCCCCATATCCCTTCACTCCCTTATCTCAGATTCATAATAGATCATCCAAATATAACCCTAGGCACAAAACTTAAATACAAGCATTAAAATGAGTACAAACTTATAGTTGAGGGGATCCACAATATATTTTGAATAATATGACAAAGTCATTTTGAAATTACTTTATCTCTGAACAGAATAACTGATTAAATATAATTAAAATGGATTACTGGCAAGTTGAAGATAGTCATTTTGAGGTGCATGTAGTTATTACTCCAATGAAATGACTTGTCCTGACCTCTGCCTTTGTTTGTGTGTTTTGCACATCCAGCTCACCATCACAGATGGCAATATTGCAGAGAATAGAACATTGCATGAAATGCTACAGATTTTTACTGACCTGTAGCACACTGTGTCACAAGATCTGTCAAGATATCATAATCACCCTTCCATTGGCTAAGAGTGCTCTCAATCACACATCTGATGGCATAGAATGGCTGCTTCTAGATCTCGGAAGGCCCCTGCTGCATTTCATCGCCAAAACGAAGTGTGAAAATGTAACTTAGCAATGTAATTGTGAATGTCAGTATATCCAAAACCGGTGGTCAGTCACCCACAATGGGAATTATAGGCTGACATCTATCATGAAAATAATAGTGGAGTCCATTATAAAGGCAGCAATTCTGGAGCATATAGTGAAAGCAAAGGTAATCAATCCAAATCAGCATTGCCTTTTGAAAGGCAAATCTATTGGCATTTTTTGAGGATTTAACTGAGAGATCAGTCCTGGTTGCAGCTCGCTTCACCTGCACCATCGTGTCATGCCACCCAAGATATGTTAGCATCCAATAAACCATGAATTAGACTATAGAGTTGTGAGTCAAGTTTTGTCACCATGCTCATGAAAAGACATTGGATGGGCTGTAAAGAAGAGCACAAGGACATTGCCATGTTAAAAGAACAAAGTCTGCTCTTATTGGAATACAAAAGATTAACTGGGGAAACAACATGATCTAAGTTTGAAAATCATGAATGGAATCAGGAAAGATGGTATGAAGTCACTGATAAGAATAAAGTGAAGTAAAATTGAGATAGGGTCACGATTATGAGTAAAAGAAACCACAAACCAAACACAACTTAAGGATTAGACGGTGTACAAATATTGCTAACTAATAATACCAAGCGTGAGGGGTTCCAGCTTAACCATAATATTTATGAAAAATGCATGGACAGATTGTCAGCTAATGAGAGAGTCAAGGCATGTGGATTTGATGCCAAGGCAGAAAGGATTAACAACTCTGAACAATAGCAGACCCTGAACATGAACCGTAGGCTGCTATTATACTACAGCTACCAGTCTTAGATAAGTATTTGTTAGTGTGTTCAGGAATCAGATCGCAAACCTTTTACATTGAGGTACATCCGAAACCACTTTACACTGACACAAAAGTGGTAGTACAATGGCAGGCTTAAACAATGGGGCGAGCTGAAAGGGCTGAAAGCCTTTCTCCTCTATCTCTAAATGTTGTACAGGAATATCAGCTCCGTCAAGATTTACAAAATGTAGGAATCGAGAAGTTCAGCAGTGGTGAGAAATGACATTACATACAGCTCAGATGTTCATCAGATTCTATCTTTACCTGTTACCGCAATAATCCTCACTTATTGAAGGTGTTTAGCTCAGAACGCAAATATTAGACACCCCGGCTATCATGGGGTGAGTTTGTTTTCCCTATTGCTGAAGTTGGGATGCATTATTTGCGAGGAGGCTTGCGAGTAACATCAGCATCATTTTCCCTCCATGTCCAATCCAATTCTTTGTGGTATCTTGAACCTTGCAGCTCTATTAGAGTGCTATCCACATCACTGATCGGTACTTCCTCAAAATCAACGGCCTGTTTCATTCCTTTTTAAGACTGTCTTGGCTGAGTGAGAAATTAATCTCAGCGTGTTCAAAAAAGTCCCATTTGTCAAGTAGCAAGCAATTTTTAAAACCTTGTTGCAACACTGGCTGTGATACATCTGTGCCTCTAACAGTGCGGCACACCCTCTCCTGCGTGAAATCACACCTCCATTTCCACCTCCTTCTCTCACGCAGCCTCCTAGGGAATAATTCCCTCGGAGCCATTCCGAAGAAAACAAATGCAAGTGTCACATTCATCAGCATGTATATATATATATATATATATATATATATAGCCTCTGCAGATGTTTTAAGGGTAGTTACAAGAATCACAAACTATGTTCAAGCTAGCTCGTGATTCATGGAGGAAAGTATCCTCAAAAATAGCATTTGATGATGAGGCGCTCCTGACTTGTGACAAAAAGCCTCCTGACTTGCGGAAGCTTTTTTTTTGTAAGCATTGAAAAATTGGAATGAAAATACATCGCTGACATAAATCCTCTGCAAAAGCTACTTACAGAACAAGCGAAAACTGCAGATCAAGTTGCAGAATCGCTTTTACATGGATGGCCCTGCTGAATTTACTAAAATGATATCACCTTCCTCCTCCACTTGCAGAACTCTTGTCATTACAGGATACAGGTTTTATGATTATGTACGAGGCATGTATTTAAGAGGCATTTCTGGATGCAGTCCTGTAAAACTCAACATTAAATGTTCTGATAATTGCCACACTCAGAAAACAGCACCAACCTGGCTTAAAAGAAGCTTGCATCACATCACCTAGCCGTGTGAAATTGGTTTTAAAAGGATGATGGCTGCTCATTGGGAATTTTAACCTTATTCCACTGAGACTGCAGTCAGATAGAATGGTTGAAGTATCAGGCCTCCAGCTCTCTGTGTGAGGTCAATGCTTACCCAGATAAAGCATTACAGAGCAAACCCAAAATAAAATCAGAATCTTATGTAATTCTTTATAATGTAATGCAGGTACGGGCTGAAAAATGCAGCATGTTGATAATGCTGAGAGCAGCTGATTATTGTACTGACTTTTATACTAAGACAATTTGTGGCTGCAAACAGCTTTGCCTCGGGCATAAGATCTGCTGTGCTGTAATGGGACTAGTTTGTTGACTGTCAAGATAATGGAGAAACTGGTTGCAGAGGACCACAGTGCTGTAAATAGTTCAGTTAATTAGAAGCTTCATCAGATGTAAATGACGGTTTTACATCTGCCTTTAAGTTGTACAACTCTCTCAGAAATGATACGCTCTGAAGCTTAAGTATTAATATGTTGCAACTTCATTTTGGTTAGGCCTGAGGATTGCGATACCATTATATGGGTTTAACAATTATGGATTTTTTTTTCTGATTCAGCAATTGTAAAATATAATTAGCTGCCACTCCAGTAGTCAAAAATCTAATTAACTTTGTTTTCTAGAAATTTTCTTGATTTGAATTCATTTTTGGATTAATATAAACTTCTGGGAATACGACTCCTAAACTGTCAAGTGACTATTACCTCCTTGTAAAAAAAAATTAAATTGTATTGCTACTAATTGCTTCTTGAATAATTGGCGCTTTTCTGAATTTGTAGAAAAGCTGAATTGTGGTTGTTGAGTTTATACCTGGGTTATTAAAATACATTATTAGCAAAGTAGCCGATTACACGCTCTGTATAATTTGAGTATGTTTATCCATGTATTCACATGCTTTGCATGAGTAGGAAAAAATGGACATATTTTTAGTGCTAAATCTTTGGCGTTGCAAAGTTGAATATTCTGATGCTGAAATCTAACTTAACTTCTCATACAGTACTCGTAGATCCTCGCAATAATATCCAAACATATTGATTAGCAGCAAATTACAGAGAAACATACTCTCCTTGAGCATTACTCTGGGAGGCTGAACAAAGAATTAGTGTCTGGTGACCTTTCTATATCATGCAGTATGCTGGGTCCTTCCATGCATGGCCCAGAGATGATGATACTAAAATCAAATGTCAGCATGCTTCAAGTTTTTCTATACATTCCAACACACATTCCTCCATCCAGCTTAACAATTTAAACTCACATTCCTTCTTGCTGTTAAATAGATCAATGAAAGAGCAGAATTCATGTGCGTTCTTTAAAAGAAAAAACAACAAAGCATGGCTTTTCTATAACATTGGCAGTTCAAAAATTGCTTGAGTGCTACATTACTTAGTTACGAAGCAAGTACCCGTAATGATGGAACGTTTTAGAATCTGCCACTGTTAACCCAGAAGTTTTGCATTCCAGGAATGAGAAGCTATGACTTTTTCTCTAGAGCTGAGAAGGTTAAGGGGTGACCTGATAGAGGTCTTCAAGATTATAAAGGGGTATGATAAGGTCAATAGTGATGGATTGTTTCTATTGGTCAGTAAGACGGTAACAAGAGGACACAGATTTAGGTGCATCTCATAAAGGATTGCGGGGAGGCTTGAAAATGTTCTCACAGTGAAACTCTCTGCCGTGAAATATAGTTGAGCAGAGTCCAAAAATCCTGTTAGAAGAGAATTAGATAGTTATTTGAAATAGAACAATGTAAAATTGTCTGAGAAACAAAATAAAGAGTGGCCTTAGACTAAATGGCTCAGGTGGGGATAAACGTCAACGCAGATTTCATAGGCCAAATGGGCTGTTTCTGTATTGTAACATTCTATCACTCCATTCATAAATAGCTTCACGATAACTATTGGATTTGAAAAGTCACTTATCATTAGTTAGTTATGGCTGGAATATAATTGTTGTTGTCCAAAGGTTTGAATGTAGTATCAAACATCACATTTTAAGATTAATAAGAACATAAGAACATAAGAAATAGGAACAAGAGTAGGCCATACGGCCCCTCAAGCCTGCTCCACCATTTAATACGATCATGGCTGATCCAATCATGGACTCAGGTCCACTTCCCTGCCCGCTCCTCATAACCCTTATTCCCTTATCGATTAAGAAACTGTCTATCTCTGTCTTAAATTTATTCAATGATCCAGCTTTCACAGCTCTCTGAGGCAGTGAATTCCACAGACTTACCACCCTCTGAGAAAAGAAATTCCTCCTCATCTCAGTTTTAAATGGGCGGCCCCTTATTCTAAGATTATGCCCCCTAGTTCTAGTCTCCCCCATCAGTGGAAGCATCCTCTCTGCATCCACCTTGTCGAGCTCCCTCATAGATTTCGATAAGATCACCTCTCATTCTTCTGAATTCAAAAAGACCTACAAGAGGCCCGTCAGTGAACAGCGGGAGTTTGTGAGAGACGGGAGTTCGGGAGGCGAGCAGCCTACAAGAGGCCCGTCAGTCAGGAGGCACCAGCTGGAGGTCGAGGAGGGGTCGGAGGTCAGCCGGTGCAGCTGCACCAGGGAGGCAAAAAAGAAGTAGAAAGAAATAGAAAGGTGGCGTCACAGCCAAGGGGGTAAGTGATTGGCTGGTGATTGGTAAATAGCTTTTCTTTTTCTTTTCTTTATCAGTAAGTAACATTTAGCATTGTTGTTGCCCAATTAAGTTTATCTAGGGGTTAAGTCATGGCAGGAGAGCTCGGACACGTGTTATGCTCCTCCTGTACTATGTGGGAAGTCAGGGTCGCTTCTGGTGTCCCTGACGACTACGTGTGCGGGAAGTGTATCCGCCTCCAGCTCCTGACGGACCGCATTGTGGCCCTCGAGCTGCGAGTGGATGAACTCTGGAGCATCCACGATGCTGAGAATGACGTGAATAGCATGTTTAGCGAATTGGTCTTACTGCAGTTAAAGGGTACACAGCCAGATAGTAAATGGGTGACCAACAGGAAGAGCAGTGCAAGGAAGGTAGTGCAGGGGTCCCCTGCGGTCACCCCCCTGCAAAACAGATACACCGCTTTGGGTACTGTTGAGGGGGATGACTCATCAGGGGAGAGCAGCAGCAGCCAAGTTCATGGCACCGTGGGTGGCTCTGCTGCACAGGAGGGCATGAAAAAGAGTAGAAGAGCGATAGTGATAGGGGGTTCGATTGTAAGGGGAATAGATAGGCGTTTCTGCGGCTGCAACAGAGACTCCAGGATGGTATGTTGCCTCTCTGGTGCAAGGGTCAAGGATGTCTCGGAGCGGGTGTAGGACATTCTGAAAAGGGAGGGTGAACAGCCAGCTGTCGTGGTGCATATAGGCTGAGAATGACGTGAGTAGCACGTGTAGCGAGTTGGTCATACCACAAGAGAAGGGTCCACAGCTAGATAGGGAATGGAAGACCAGCAGGAAGAGCAGTGCAAAGAAAGTAGTGCAAGGGTCCCCTGTGGTCATCCCCCTGCAAAACAGATACACTGCTTTGAGTACTGTTGAGGGAGATGACTCATCAGGGGAGGGCAGCAGCAGCCAAGTTCATGGCACCGTGGCTGGCTCTGTTGCACAGGAGGGCAGAAAAAAGAGTGGGAGAGCAATAGTGATAGGGGATTCAATTGTTAGGGGAATAGATAGGCGTTTCTGCGGCAGCAACCGAGACTCCAGGATAGTATGTTGCCTCCCTGGTGCAAGGGTCAAGGATGTCTCGGAGCGGGTGCTGGACATTCTAAAAAGGGAGGGAGAACAGCCAGTTGTCGTGGTGCACATTGGTACCAACGACATAGGTAAAAAAAGGGATGAGGTCCTACGAAACGAATTTAAGGAGCTAGGAGGGAAATTAAAAAGTAGGACCTCAAAAGTAGTAATCTCGGGATTGCTACCAGTACCACGTGCTAGTCAGAGTAGGAATCGCAGGATAGCTCAGATGAATACGTGAGCAGTGGTGCAGCAGGGAGGGATTCAAATTCCTGAGGCATTGGAACCGGTTCTGGGGGAGGTGGGAACAGTACAAACCGGACGGTCTACACCTGGGCAGGACCGGAAGGAGTTAAACTAATATGGCAGGGGGATGGGAACCAATGGAGGGAGACAGAAGGAAACAAAAAGGAGATAAAAGCAAAAAACAGAAAGGAGATGAGAAAAAGTGGAGGGCAGAGAAACGCAAGACAAAGAACAAAAAGGGCCACTGTACAACAAAATTCTTAAAGGACAAAGGACAAAGGGTGTTAAAAAAACAAGCCTGAAGGCTTTGTGTCTTAATGCAAGGAGTATCCATAATAAGGTGGATGAATTAACTGTGAAAATAGATGTCAACAAATATGATGTGATTGGGATTACGGAGACGTGGCTCCAGGATGATCAGGGCTGGGAACTCAACATCCAGGGGTATTCAACATTCAGGAAGGATAGAATAAAAGGAAAAGGAGGTGGGGTAGCATTGCTGGTTAAAGAGGAGATTAATACAATAATTAGGAATGACATTAGCTTGAATGATGTGGAATCTATATGGGTAGAGCTGCAGAACACCAAAGGGCAAAAAACGTTAGTGGGAGTTGTGTACAGACCACCAAACAGTAGTAGTGATGTTGGGGAGGGCATCAAACAGGAAATTATGAGTGCATGCAATAAGGGTGCAGCAGTTATAATGGGTGACTTTAATATGCACATAGATTGGGCTAAACAAACTGGAAGCAATACGGTGGAAGAGGATTTCCTGGAGTGCATAAGGGATGGTTTCTAGACCAATATGTTGAGGAACCAACTAGGGGAGAGGCCATCTTAGACTGGGTGTTATGTAATGAGAGAGGATTAATTAGCAATCTTGTTGTGCGAGGCCCCTTGGGGAAGAGTGACCATAATATGGTGGAATTCTGCATTAGGATGGAGAATGAAACAGTTAATTCAGAGACCATGGTCCAGAACTTAAAGAAGGGTAACTTTGAAGGTATGAGGCGTGAATTGGCTGGGATTGATTGGCGAATGATACTTAGGGGGTTGACTGTGGATGGGCAATGGCAGACATTTAGAGACCGCATGGATGAATTACAACAATTGTACATTCCTGTCTGGCATGAAAATAAAAAAGCGAAGGTGGCTCAACCGTGGCTATCAAGGGAAATCAGGGATAGTATTAAAGCCAAGGAAGTGGCAGACAAATTGGCCAGAAATAGCAGCGAACCCGGGGACTGGGAGAAATTTAGAACTCAGCAGAGGAGGACAAAGGGTTTGATTAGGGCAGGGAAAATGGAGTACGAGAGGAAGCTTGCAGGGAACATTAAGACAGATTGCAAAAGTTTCTATAGATATGTAAAGAGAAAAAGTTTAGTAAAGACAAACGTAGGTCCCCTGCAGTGAGAATCAGGGGAAGTCATAACGGGGAACAAAGAAATGGTGGACCAATTGAACAAGTACTTTGGTTCGGTATTCACTAAGGAGGACACTAACAACATTCCGGATATAAAAGGGGTCAGAGGGTCTAGTAAGGAGGAGGAATTGAGGGAAATCCTCATTAGACGGGAAATTGTGTTGGGGAAATTGATGGGATTGAGGGCCGATAAATCTCCAGGGCCTGATGGACTGCATCCCAGAGTACTTAAGGAGGTGGCCTTGGAAATAGCGGATGCATTGACAGTCATTTTCCAGAATTCCATTGACTCTGGATCAGTTCCTATCGAGTGGAGGGTAGCCAATGTAACCCCACTTTTTAAAAAAGGAGGGAGAGAGAAAACAGGGAATTATAGACCAGTCAGCCTGACATCGGTAGTGGGTAAAATTATGGAATCAATTATTAAGGATGTCATAGCAGCGCATTTGGAAAGAGGTGACATGATAGGTCCAAGTCAGCATGGATTTGTGAAAGGGAAATCATGCTTGACAAATCTGGAACTTTTTTGAGGCTGTTTCCAGTAGAGTGGACAGGGGAGAACCAGTTGATGTGGTATATCTGGACTTTCAGAAGGCTTTCGACAAGGTTCCACACAAGAGATAAATGTGCAAAGTTAAAGCACATGGGATTGGGGGTAGTGTGCTGACGTGGATTTAGAACTGGTTGTCAGACAGGAAGCAAAGAGTAGGAGTAAACGGGTACTTTTCAGAATGGCAGGCAGTGACTAGTGGGGTGCCGCAAGGTTCTGTGCTGGGGCCCCAGCAGTTTACATTGTACATTAATGATTTAGACGAGGGGATTAAATGTAGTATCTCCAAATTTGCGGATGACACCAAGTTAGGTGGCAGTGTGAGCTGCGAGGAGGATGCTGTGAGGCTGCAGAGTGACTTGGATAGGTTAGGTGAGTGGGCAAATGCATGGCAGATGAAGTATAATGTGGATAAATGTGAGGTTGTCCACTTTGGTGGTAAAAACAGAGACAGACTATTATCTGAATGTTGACAGATTAGGAAAAGGGGAGGTGCAACGAGACCTGGGTGTCATGGTACATCAGTCATTGAAGGTTGGCATGCAGGTACAGCATGCGGTTAAGAAAGCAAATGGCATGTTGGCCTTCATAGCGAGGGGATTTGAGTACAGGGGCAGGGAGGTGTTGCTACAGTTGTACAGGGCCTTGGTGAGGCCACACCTGGAGTATTGTGTACAGTTTTGGTCTCCTAACCTGAGGAAGGACATTCTTGTTATTGAGGGAGTGCAGCGAAGGCTCACCAGACTGATTCCCGGGATGGCGGGACTGACCTATCAAGAAAGACTGAATCAACTGGGCTTGTAGTCACTGGAGTTCAGAAGAATGAGAGGGGACCTTATAGAAACTTTTAAAATTCTGATGGGTTTAGACAGGTTAGATGCAGGAAGAATGTTCCCAATGTTGGGGAAGTCCAGAACCAGGGGTCACAGTCTAAGGATGAGGGGTAAGCCATTTAGGACCGAGATGAGGAGAAACTTCTTCACCCAGAGAGTGGTGAACCTGTGGAATTCTCTACCACAGAAAGTTGTTGAGGCCAATTCACTAAATATATTCAAAAAGGAGTTAGATCTAGTCCTTACTACTAGGGGGATCAAGGGGTATGGCAAGAAAGCAGGAATGGGGTACTGAAGTTGCATGTTCAGCCATGAACTCATTGAATGGCGATGCACCTATTTTCTATGTTTCTATGTTTCTATCCAATCGACTTCGTACTTCCTCAAGATTGCGGAGATGAGAGTCGCTGTCCCTGCCTGTGATGAGTATGTCATCTTGAAACACGACCGTCCCCGGGATGGACTTGAGCAGACTTTCCATGTTGCGCTGGAATATAGCAGCTGCGACCTGATGCCGAATGGACATCAATTGTACACAAAAAGGCCTCGATGTGTGTTGATGGTGGTGAGTTAATTATACTCTTCGGTCGGTTCTTGCATCATTTATGCAGTTGTGAGGTCAAGTTTCGAGAAAAGTTTTCCTCCAGCCAACGTGGCAAATAGGTCCTCCGCTCTGGGCAGCGGGTATTGGTCCTGTAGGGAGACTCTGTTTATGGTAGACTTGTAATCCCCACAGATTTGCACGGATCCATTCGGCTTCATGACGGGGACGATGGGGCTTACCCTGTCACTGAATTCCACGGGAGAAATTATGCCTTCCCGCAGAAACCGGTCCAGTTCGTTTTCAATCTTTTCCCTCATCATATAAGGCACAGCTCTAGCCTTGTGATGGACCGGTCTGGCATTCTGTGTGATGTAGATTCTAACTTTAGCCCCTTTGAAGGTGCCCACAACTCGCTGAAAGAGATGTTGAAAACGGCTTAGAACTGTTGAGCAGGAGGTCCGTTCCTCTGATGACATGATGTGACCATCATCCCATTTCCAATTAAGTTCTGCTAGCCAGCTTCTCCCCAACAGGGCTGGGAGATCCCCGGGGACAATCCACAGGGAAAGTCGGTGCACCATCCCTTTGTGTGTGACTGAGAGCATGGCGCTGCCAAGGACTGGGACGATTTATTTCGTGTTGGTCCTTAGTTTGGTGTCGATCTTTGTGAGTTTTGGTCTGTTGCTTTTGAGCTGCCACAGCTGTTCAAATTGTTGAATGCTCATGAGGGATTGACTGGCCCCCGTGTCCAGTTCCATGTTGACGGGTATCCCGTTGAGTAGAACCCTCATCATAATTGGGGGCGTCTTTGTGTAAGAACAGTGGACATTGATCGTGTTAACCCGCTGTACCTCGGCATCCCGTGCACTGTTCCAACCGTCTTCTGGTCCGCTTTCCGACCCTTCCGATTCGTATACCAGCCGAGCTGCTATTTTTCTGCACATGTGAGCCAGATGCCCTGTGTAGTTGCAGTTTCTGCAAACGGCATGCTGAAATCGACACACCCTGGTTGAGTGCCTTCCCCCACATCTCCAACACAGACCGTTTCCATTGTTTCCAGGATGAGCTGCGTCTGGCTGATCTCCCTTGAGCTTCTCTTAATCTGTTGTTGATTGCTCGCATTGTGGGTTGATGAGGTGTGATTGGCCGTTCATGATTTTGATGGCTTCTGGCGCCACTGTCTGCTGTTGAAGGCCTGCTCTCCTGCCTTTGTCTGTGTGTGGGGGTAGCGGTTTGTTTCACAATGTGAACCTCTTGTTCCGATGCCTCGTTGGTTGTCGTACCTGAAGTATAGATCAGCCTCGTTTCTTCTTCGCCTGCCAAGAATGTCTGTGCGACTAGTGCTGCTGCTCTAAAGTCAAGTTCGTAGTCTCTATAAGCTTTCGGAATATGCCTGCGTGGCCTATTCCTTCAATAAAAAAGTCTCTCAGTACTTCTCTCCTTAGTTCATCTGTGAACTTACATGAACCAGCCAGCCTCCGAAGTTCCGCCACGAAGTCGGGTATGCTTTGGCCCACACAGCGTCTGTAATTGTAGAACCTGAATCTGGCCATGTGTTGGCTGCTCGCTGGCTTCAGGTGGTCTCTCACCAGTGTGCTCAACTCCTCAAACGACTTGCTTGCTGGTTTCTCGGGTGCCAGCAGGTCTTTTATTAAAGCGTATGTTTTCGAGCCACAGCTGGTCAAGAGATGGGCTCTTCTCTTGTCTGCCTTATCATCGCCCAGCCAGTCTTTGGTCATAAAGCTTTGCTGGCGCCTTTCTATAAAGTCATCCCAATTGTCTCCAGCATTGTATTTCTCATCTGAGCTGTTGGTAACCATTCTGTGGATTCTGTGATCCCGTAACTCGTCGCCACTGTTAAGTCCTGACTCTAATGTACTGACTTACATGAGACACATGCTGAAGTCAAGGTCACTCAGGACCTGCACCTTTAATTCCAGCTCTCCCATGCTGCATTTGCCTGAGACCTCCCTTTACATACCACAGTGGAACAGGTATGCAGTGTCTCCTGCAAGTGCATCTCTGGTGGTAAGGTATGCATATTGTGATAGATCATATCTAGTTACAGTCATGTATAGCATGGTAAGATACAGTTATATATAGTAATGTGAGATACATGACAGTTTCCATGAGATCCCCTCTCATCCTTCTAAACTCCAGTGAATAAAGGCCCAGTTGATCCAGTCTCTCTTCATATGACAGCCCAGCCATCCCTGGAATCAGTCTGGTGAACCTTCGTTGCACTCCTTCAATAGCAAGAACATCCTTCCTCAGACTAGAAGACCAAAACTGAACACAATATTCCAGGTGAGGCCTCACTAAGGCCCTGTACAACTGTATTAAGACCTCCCTGCTTCTATAGTCATATCCCCTAGCTATTAAGGACAACATACCATTTGCCTTCTTTACCGCCTGCTGTACCTGTGTGCCGACTTTCAGTGACTGATGAACCATGACATCCAGGTCTCATTGCAACTCGCCTTTTCCTACTCTGCCGCCATCCAGATAATATTCTACCTTCGTGTTTTTGCCCCCAAAATGGATAACCTCACATTTATCCACATTATACTGCATCTGCCATGCATTTGCCCATTCACCTAACCTGTCCAAGTCACCCTGCAGCCTCTTAGCGTCCTCCTCACAGCTCACACCGCCACCCAGTTTAGTGTCATCTGCAAACTTGGAGGTATTACACTCAATTCCCTCATCCAAATCGTTAATGTATATTGTAAAGAGCTGGGGTCCGAGCACTGAGCCCTGCGGCACTCAATTAGTCACTGCCTGCCATTCTGAAAAGGACCCGTTTATCCCGACTCTCTGCTTCCTGTCTGCCAACCAGTTCCCTATCCACATCAGTATATTACCCCCAATACCATGTGCTTTGATTTTGCACACCAATCTCTTGTGCGGGACCTTGTCAAAAGCCTTCTGAAAGTCCAAATGCACCACATCCACTGGTTCTCCCTTGTCCACTCTGCTAGTTACATCATCAAAAAATTCCAGAAGATTCATCAAGCATGATTTCCCTTTCATAAAGCCATGCTGACTTGATCCGATCCTGTCACCGCTTTCCAAATGCGCTGCAATTTCGTCCTTCATGATCGATTCCAACATTTTCCCCATTACTGATGTCAAGCTAACTGGTCTGTAATTATCCGTTTTCTCTCTCTCTCTCCTTTTTTTAAAAAGTGGTGTTACATTAGCTACCCTCCAGTCCATGGGAACTGATCCAGAGACGATAGACTGTTGGAAAATGATCACCAATGCATCCACTATTTCTAGGGCCACATCCTTGAGCTCTCTGGGTGCAGACTATCAGGCCCCGGGGATTTATCGGCCTTCAATTCCATCAATTTCCCTAACACAATTTCCCGCCTAATAAGGATATCCTTCAGTTCCTCCTTCTCACTAGACCCACTGTCCCCTAGTACCTTCAGAAGGTTATTTGTATCTTCCTTCGTGAAGACAGAACCGAAGTATTGGTTCAATTGGTCTGCCATTTCTTTGTTCCCCATTATAATTTCACCTGAATCCGACTTCAAGGGACCTGCGTTTGTCTTTACTAATCTTTTTCTGTTCACATATTTATAGACGTTTTTGCAGTCAGTTTTTATATTCCCTGCAAGCTTCCTCTTGTACTCTATTTTCCCCTTCTTAATTAAACCCTTAGTCTTCCTCTGTTGAATTCTAAATTTCTCCCAGTCCTTTTTCTAGCCAATTTATATGCCTGTTCCTTGGCTTTAACACTATCCTTAATTTCCTTTGTTAGCCTAACCCTAACCCTAATCCTAACCCTAACCTTAACCCTAACCCAGTTTTATTTTTACTCCAGATAGGGATATACATTTGCTGAAGTTCATGCATGTGATCTTTAAATGTTTGCCATTGCTTATCCACCGTCAACCCTTTGAGTATCCTTTGCCAGTCTATTCTAGCCAATTCACGCCTCATCCCGTCGAAGTTACCTTTCCTGAAGTTCAGGACCCTAGTTTCCGAATTAACTTTGTCACTCTCCATCTTAATAAGGAATTCTACCATATTATGGTCACTTTTCCCCAAGGAACCTCGCACAACAAGATTGCTAATTAGAAACATAGAAACATAGAAAATAGGTGCAGGAATAGGCCATTCGGCCCTTTGAGCCTGCACCGCCATTCAATAAGATCATGGCTAATCATTCCTTCAGTACCCCTTTCTTGCTTTCTCTCCATACCCCTTGATCCCCTTAACCATAAGGGCCATATCTAACTCCCTCTTGAATACATCCAATGAACTGGCACCAACAACTCTCTGCGGCAGGGAATTCCACAGGTCAACCACTCTCTGAGTGAAGAAGTTTCTCCTCATCTCAGTCCTAAATGGCCTACCCCTTATCCTAAGACTATGTCCCCTGGTTCTGGACTTCCCCAACATCGGGAACATTCTTCCCGCATCTAACCTGTCCAGTACCGTCAGAATCTTATATGTTTCTATGAGATCCCCTCTCATCCTTCTAAACACCAGTGAATAAAGGCCCAGTTGATCCAGTCCCTCCTCATATGACAGCCCAAGCATCCCTGGAATCAGTCTGGTGAACCTTCGCTGCACTCCCTCAATAGCAAGAACGTCCTTCCTCAGACTAAGAGACCAAAACTGAACACAATATTCCAGGTGAGGCCTTACTAAGGCCCTGTACAACTGCAGTAAGACCTCCCTGCTCCTATATTCAAATCCCCTAGCTATGAAGGCCAACATACCATTTGCCTTCTTTACCGCCTGCTGTACCTGCATGGCCACTTTCAGTGACTGATGAACCATGACAGCTCGTTGCAGCTCCCCTTTTTCTAGTTATGGACCGGTTAGCCTGACATCAGTAGTGGGGAAAATGTTGGAATCAATGATTAAGGATGAAACAGCAGCGCATTTGGAAAGCAGTGACAGGATCGGTCCAAGTCAGCATAGATTTATGAAAGGGAAATCATGCTTGACGAATCTTCTGGAATTTTTTGAGGATGTAACTAGTAGAGTGGACAAGGGAGAACCAGTGGATGTGGTGTATTTGGACTTTCGAAAGGCTTTTAACAAGGTCCCACAGAAGAGATTGGTGTACAAAATCAAAGCGCATGGTATTGGGGGTAATGTACTGACATGGATAGAGAACTGGATGGCAGACAGGAAGCAGAGAATTGGGATAAACGGGTCCTTTTCAGAATGGCAGGCAGTGACTAGTGGAGTGCCGCAGGGCTCAGTGCTGTGATCCCAGCTCTTTACAATATACATTAACGACTTAAATGAAGAAATTAAGTGTAATATCTCCAAGTTTGCAGATGACACTAAACTGGGTGGCAGTGTGAGCTGTGAGGAGGAAGCTAAGAGGCTGCAGGATGACTTGGACAGGTTAGGTGAGTGGGCAAATGCATGGCAGATGCAGTATAATGTGGATAAATGTGAGGTTATCCATTTTGGGGGCAAAAACATGAAGGCAGAATATTATCTGAATGGCAGATTAGGAAAAGCGGAGGTGCAATGAGACCTGGGTGTCATGGTTCATCTGTCCTTGAAAGTTTGCATGCAGCTACAGCAGGCGGTGAAGAAGGCGAATGGCATGTTGGCCTTCGTAGCTAGGGGATTTGAGTATAGGAGGTCTTACTGCAGTTGCACAGAGCCTTAGTGAGGTCTCACCTGGAATATTGTGTTCAGTTTTGGTCTCCTAAGCTGAGGAAGGACGTTCTTGCTATTGAGGGAGTGCAGCGAAGGTTCACCAGACTGACTCCAGGGATGGCTGGACTGTCATATGAGGAGAGACTGGATCGACTGGGCCTTTATTCACTGGTGTTTAGAAGGATGAGAGGGGATTTCATAGAAACGTATAAGATTCTGACAGGACTGGACAGTTCAGATATGGGAAGAATGTTCCCGATGTTGGGGAAGTCCAGAACCAGGGGACACAGTCTTAGGATAAGGGGTAGGCCATTTAAGACTGAGATGAAGAGAAACTTTGTCACTCAGAGAGTTGTTAACCTGTGGAATTCCCTGCCGCAGAGAGTTGTTGATGCCAGTTCATTGGATATAATCAAGAGGGATTTAGATATAGCCCTTACGGTTAAGGGGATCAAGGGGTATCGAGAGAAAGCAGGAAAGGGGTACTGAGGGAATGATCAGCCATGATCTTCTTGAATGGTGGTGCAGGCTCGAAGGGCAGAATGACCTACTCCTGCACCTATTTTCTATGTTTCTATGTTTCTATGAGTAGAGGCCGAATCTACTCAACCTATCTTCTTAAGTCAACCCCCTCATCTCCGGAATAAACCTAGTGAACCTTCTCTGAACTGCTTCCAAAGCATGTATATCCTTTCTTAAATATGGAAACCAATCTGTACGCAGTATTCCAGGTGTGGCCTCACCAATACCCTATATAACTGTCGCAAGATGTCCCTGCTTTTATACTCCACCCCCTTTGCAATAAAGGCCAAGATTCCACTGGCCTTCCTGGTCATTTGCTCTACCTGTATACTAACATTTTGTGTTTCATGCACAAGTATCCCCAGGTCCCGCTGTACTGCAGCACTTGCAATTTTTCTACATTTAAATAATAACTTGCTCTTTGATTTTTTTCTCCCAAAGTGCATAGCCTCACACTTTCCAACATTATACAACATCTGCCAAATTTTTGCCCACGTGCATGCAGTTCTGGTCACCACATTACAGGCAAGATGTGATTGTACTAGAGAGGGTACAGAGCAGATTTACGAGGATGATGCCTGGTCTGGAGAATTTTAGATATGCGGAAAATTGGATAGGCTAGGTTTGTTTTGTTTGGAACAGAGCAGGCTGAGGGGAGACCTTATTGAGGTGTATAAAATTATGAGGGGCATAAAATTATGAGGGGCCTAGCTAGAGTGGATACGAATGATATATTTCCCTTAGCAGAGGGGGCAACAGCCAGGGGGCATAGATTTAAAGTAATTGGTAGGAGGTTTAGAGGGGATTTGAGGAGAATTTCTTTCACCCAGAGAGTGGTGGGGGTCTGGAACTCACTTCCTGAAAGGGTGGCAAAGGCAGAATCCCTCACCATGTTAAAAAGTACAGGTTGAATCTTCCTTATCCGGCACCCTGGGGACCTGGCCTGTGCCGGATAAGGGAGTTTGCCGGACGAGGGGAGGTCACGTGTTCTACAGTCTGTTACAACTGCCAGCCCCCAGCCACAGCCCCGATACAGATATCCCCGACCCTGCGATCCACCACTCCCCCACCCCCATGATCTCCAAGACTCATTGAAAGTAATGAAGACATATTTTCTTTTTGTTTGGCAGAGTGCCGAGGGCAGCGGGGAGCGGAGGGGCGAAGCAGCCAGCCCGAGGACACGGCCCACCAGCCTGACGCCGGAGGGAGCGCCGGCGGCAGTGGGGACAGGAGCGGAGGCGTGCCCAGCCCAGGTCGCGGCCCGCCATCCTGAACGTGGCCAGGGTGCGGGAGGCAGGTGGATGGGACTCAGTGCAATCCGCGTGCTGAGCCAGGATCGCGTTCAGAGCAAGCCCGCCCACTGCAAGCGGAGCTATGGCGGCTCTGTTGAAGGAGTTCCCGGCATCAAGGAGAAAGATAGCAGCCAATCTCGGGCAAAGCGGAAAACTAACCGGGGGGATTTAAACA
Source organism: Pristiophorus japonicus (assembly GCF_044704955.1). Taxonomy (NCBI): domain Eukaryota; kingdom Metazoa; phylum Chordata; class Chondrichthyes; family Pristiophoridae; genus Pristiophorus; species Pristiophorus japonicus. The sequence continues at coordinate 4,767,339 of NC_091993.1, forward strand.
TTAAAAAAAATAACTTTCATCAGCTTTTATTTATAAATTAATTCAAAATATAATTATTAGTAATACAGGTTGAACCGCTCTCCACACACCCCCACCCCACCCCCACCAACTTCAATACCCACCCTCAAGGCCACATAGGCAATCAGTGTCTTCAGAATCGGACCGAGGAAGGAGTCTCCGTCTTCAGGAGAGCAGGTGAGTACAAAAACAATGTATCTGTGCATGTGCCACCCGGTGGCCAGGAATAAGAACATAAGAAATAGTAACAGGAGTAGGCCATTCGGCCCCTCGAGCCTGCTCCGCCATTCAATAAGATCATGGCTCAGCTCCACTTCCCCGCCCGCTCCCCATAACCCCTTATCCCCGTATCATTTAAGAAACTGTCTATTTCTGTTTTAAATTTATTCAATGTCCCAGATTCCACAGCTCTCTGAGGCAGCAAATTCCACAGATTTATTACCCTCTGAGAGAAGAAATTTCTCCTCATCTCCGTTTCAAATGGGCGGCCCCTTATTCTAAGATCATGCCCCCTAGTTCTAGTCTCCCCCATCAGTGGAAACATCCTCTCTGCATCCACCTTGTCAAGCCCCCTCATAACTTTATACCTTTCGATAAGATCACCTCTCATTCTTCTGAATTCCAATGAGTAGAGGCCCAACCTACTCAACCTTTCCTCATAAGTCAAGCCCCCTCATCCCCGGAATCAACCGAGTGAATATTCTCTGAACTGCCTCCAAAGCAAGTTTATCCTTTCGTAAAAATGGTGCCAGATAAAGGGAGTCTCGGATAAAAGAGGTTCAACCTGTATTTGGATATGCACTTGAAGTGCCGTAACCTACAAGGCTATGGACCAAGAGCTGGAAAGTGGGATTAGGCTGGATAGCTCTTTATTGGCTGGCACAGACACGGTGGGCTGGTGGCCTTCTTCTGTGCTGTAAACATCTATGATTCTATGATTAGGAAGAGTACATTTAAAAAAAATGTATATCCTATGTTAATGCTGCCCGTGAAATGATAAAATGCTGGGGCTACTTACTACAACATATGTGAACACAAAAGCAACAAAGTATCCTGCAATTTTTGCTGACTATTCTCAAAACAGGAAGTGATGTAACGGAACTTCCTGGGCAGTGATATGGGGAAGAAATTCAAAAGGCCACAGTGTTGACGATCCCTGTGACATGGCTAGAGACCAAAATGGCCAGCTCTGCTCAGACACAAAGAATTGATTTGATTTTACAACCTAGTTTTGTGGCTGCCAAAATGTTCATATCTGTGCAGGAAAGCAAAAGTGACATTGTTTGACTACCTCTTATTGTGGAACACCCCTTGAATATTATAATGATTGTCTACCATTACTTGTGATCTTTCAGCATCTGGAAGCTGCCATTTTAGTGCTGAATATAATGAAGGGGATAATTTTGAATTTGTAAACGGGCACGACCGATTCAGCTACCCATTATACAGCTCTCTTGATTTTCATTGGAAAATCACTATCACCCCAAGAATTGCAAGGGCCGTTTCGCATCTCAAAGCAGGCCAGATGTATTCTATGAATCCATTTGATGTGAACATTTTATTTCTCTCATATAATGAATAATTGGTTGCCCAAGATTATCACTTTTGTATCAAAACCTCTGTCCAATTGTGTGTCCGAAATACATTTTCATTGCAATGGCCACAAAAAGTAACAGTGACCAACCCTAGAAATGTAACTAATCCCGGTACCTCTAATATGGTCATGTAGTTAATCGTAGCATTGGCACTAGAATGCTCTAGATACTCCCATTGGGAGTATCTGATTGTGGAATCACTTCTATTGTCTCTAATTTTACTGCATACCCTAGAACAGACGGTTTGCAATGTTAGTGTATGAACATATGACACTTTGTATGACATTCCTGTACCAACTGTTTCAACAAAGGCATTAACCAGTTTATTTTAAATGGGTTCATGTTTTTGTTAAAGTAGTGTATTGAAAATGTCATCTATATGCATGTGTTCATGCGCTAAGTTATTTATAGACTTATATTTAAGATTAAGCAACGAATACTGCTGAGTTCAAAAAATAAATTACAAAAGTTGAAAATCCTATGTATCCAGATTATGTGGAAAGTGACCTGTCATTTTGCCTACAAATCTAATTAGAATGTGTATCATCTCATAAAGGACACAAAGTAAACTGAATATATGTGACCTCCTCCCAAGTTTCTCATATATATATATATATATATTCAAGCCCTATTTACAATCTGAGTGAAGAGTTGAAGTGATGGTCGCTTGGCTGTCCCACAGAAATGATCATTAGCACCCACACTTCAATAGGCCAAGGACAATATTCCTGCTGACGTGTGCTTTAGAAAAAAGCACACAGAACATTCTCAGGAGATGGAAGTACTTATAAAGGAATGCTGGGAAAATGGGAGTTTTAACTGTTTAAACTATAGTCCAAATTATCATTTTTGAGAAACGATCAAATGGGAAGAGCCCTTCAGGATTTGGGGCATGAGAACAGTACATATTTGAGGAAAGTATTATGGTCTGAGGAAACAGCTGTGACTCTACCAATAAACAAAATAAAGGAAAAGTTCAGAAAAGTAAATGTTTTTAATTCAGCACTAATGCAATCAGAAGCAGAGGGAACACCAGCATGAATTAATCCATTTTCTTGGAATGCATTGAAGATTAACTATTTCTAATCCTATAGAACAATCCAACAGTTTGGACTTGAAGCTCCAGTTTGCTTTTTTGCTCTCTTATGTTGGCTGCACATAAAATTAAATCTGCTTAACACTGTTCAAACATACCACAGGTCTGGAGGGTTGTCACTCAGGTCAATTTGTAATACTTGCTGCATTTGAAATAAATATACACAGTGTCTATCTGAATGCCAAGAAAAAATGAATAATTACTTTCCAAGAGACATGGGTGACAATTCTCTGATTAATACTAATTTTATTACTGTACTATTTATATTTGTATCATCTTCCATACCCAATCCTACACTTACACAATTTGCGACAATTTACATGATTGATGCATGCCATCTGATATTTAGTTAATCAACTATTTCAATTACTCTGTCGGTCTCACAAGCAGTGGCTGGTACTTTGGGGGGGGGGGGAGGGGGATTGCTGTTGTTTTGTCATGTTAAAGGATCTCAATGCCTGCAATTGCACATTTCGCCTTTATTTCTGTACTCAGATTTCACGCCAAAGCACTCCCAGATCACACGCAGAATGAGATAGATGCAGAGTAAAACTTCCTCTCCTCTGCCCCATCCTTGATCTGTAACCTCAGCCTCAGAAGATTGCCCTATCCTCCGCCACGGTGACATTTCCATTTCCCACACCAGCCATTTTTCTGGCCTCGCCGAGTGAGTCTGACAATTTAGTGCCTATTAGTGCTGAATTATGAGAGGTTCTGTGCTGCTGACTCACAGTCAATAGGAATTGGCTTGAGAGTGCTTAAAATCATTTTGTTTAGAACCCTTACAATCAGGAGAGAGACACACACACAGATGAGATTTTTATCTCACCAGCACAGGATGGATTTCAGCCGAGTCCCAGAGACAAAAGAAATGGGTTTAAACCCACTGTACTGTCAAATTTCTATAAGCCAGTAAATTTTACACCAATAATTAACAGTCTAAATATATATCAAATATATATCAAACACTTATAAAGGAAAGCTGCAACTTTTTACACTCCAAAATCAAATAGTTATTCTAACTGTGCAACAGTATGTGTGTACATCTTAGTTCATTGTATATCATGAACAAGGCAAAGTTCATAACTTGTTACACTTAAAGGGTTTAAACTTTGTTCAATTCTTGGAATACACATAGTGCAGTTTTCTTGAGTCTGTAAGATCTCCAGCAATCAGCAGACTTCTCAAAATGAACGGAACTGGTTGTTGCTAAGATGATAAAATACATTTGAAAGAACAGAGGTGACTGGGCCGTGCAGGTAATTGGAATTATTGTGATATCTGTCGAACTTCGGGTTATCTTCTGATAATGACAATATCTGAATTCTGAAGATGTGGGCCTAGAAATTCGGTTTGGGCAAAACAGGCGTTATCGGATCAGTTGCCCGTTATACGCAGAGGCATTGACTGCAATAGAACTGAATACCAGGCGCTGCGTATAACGGGTGGCCGAGCTGATACCGCGTCTTTTGCGCCATTGCCCCAGTTGAATTTCTAGGCCGTGCTTTTCAGAAGAAAGCAAAAATTAATTCAAACTTTCATCACCAAAGTCGCCCTGTTGCAACTTCACAGAAGATGTTCTATTTTTGAATTTATTTTTGCGTTGGAGTTTTCGCTGGTATTTTATAGAGAAATACGGCGAAAGATCACCTTGGTGAGGCCCATTCTTTCTAAAATATGGTCACAATTTCACTTTTAGCACACACAACATAAGAATTCAGGGCAGGTGTAGATCATACGGCCCCTCAAGCCTGCTCCGCCATTCAATAAGATGATCTTCAACCTCAACTCCACTTTCCAACGTGATCCCCACATCCCTTGATTTCCCCTAGAATCCAAGGGGTGGAAATTTAGGGTCTCAAAGAGACCCGTTAATACCCGTTTGCGACAGCCATTCCTAAAACTCGAATGGCCGCCATTTTGGGGTCAACAGGCCGACCCGATCAAAATTCAGGTCTGGATCCCATCCCACCCAAGTAGATGCACCGCCAAATTAAATGAATAAAAAAATACTTATCAGCCATTTTCAGCTCCATCGGTCGATTCCCTGCCGTGCGGTGCCCCCGGCAGGTTTGTCTGCCGGTACAACCTCTGAAGACAGAGTGCGGCTGAAAGCTCAGCGGCACTTAAAGGGGAGGGCCCACTGCTGCAGCAGCAATGTAAAATTTTCTGCCAGCCGACTTGCCGATCGGCCGGCAAAATATTGCCCCCGGGCTTGGCCAGGTCGCCAATGGGCAGTCTGGCAACCCCTCTTGGGTGCCAGGCCGCTGGCCCGGCTGGCCCACTGGCCTAAGTTAAAAAATGCTCGAATATCTCCCCTTTAACGGAGGGGCGAGAGCGTGGTGACGGCAACGCGCTGTGATGTCACCACGTTGATTGACAGTGGCTGATGGCCTAACCAACCCATTTTCAGCCAGTCAGCCTAGCTTTGAGTCTAAGGCCTGTCCCCATTATGATCCATTTCCTGTAGGACTTTGAAAAAAATTCAAAGTCCTGAAAATGGATCTGCTCACCACACCAAGAGTTCCAGCGATGAGTAACAGTTAAAAAATCATAGGTGTGTCAGTTTTCTGAATAGCGGCCCCCAAAAATGTGTCAATCTCAGCTTTGAACAACATTACAACATAATTCTAAAAGGACAAAGAGTGTTAAAAAAACAAGCCTGAAGGCCCTGTGTCTCAATGTGTAGAGCATTCGTAATAAGGTGGATGAATTAACTGCGCAGTTAATGGATATGATGTAATTGGGATTACGGAGACATGGCTCCAGGGTGACCAAGGCTGGGAACTCAACATCCAGGGGTGTTCAATATTCAGGAAGGATAGACAGAAGGGAAAAGGAGGTGGGGTAGCAATGCTGGTTAAAGAGGAGATTAACGCAATAGTAAGGAAGGACATTAGCTTGGATGATGTGGAGTCTGTATGGGTAGAGCTGCGGAACACCAAAGGGCAGAAAACGCTAGTGGGAGTTGTGTACAGACCACCAAACAGTAGTAGTGAGGTTGGGGATGGCATCAAACAGGAAATTAGGGACGCGTGCAATAAGGGTACAGCAGTTATAATGGGTGACTTTAATCTACATGTAGATTGGGCTAACCAAACTGGTAGCAATACGGTGGAGGAGGATTTCCTGGAGTGTATAACGGATGGTTTTCTAGACCACTATGTCGAGGAACCAACTAGAGAGCTGGCCATCCAAGACTGGGTGTTGTGTAATGAGAGAGGAATAATTAGCAATCTTGTTGTGCAAGACCCCTTGGGGAAGAGTAACCATAATATGGTAGAATTCTTCATTAAAGATGGAGAGTGACACAGTTAATTCCGAGACTAGGGTCCTGACCTTAAAGAAAGGTAACTTCGGTGGTATGAGACGTGAATTGGCTAGGATAGACTGGCGAATGATACTTAAAGGGTCGATGGTGGATAGGCAGTGGCAGACATTTAAAGATCACATGGATGAACTTCAACAATTGTACATCTGGTGTAAAAATAAAATGGTGAAGGTGTCTCAACCGTGGCTAACAAGGGAAATTAAGGATTGCGTTAAATCCAAGGAAGAGGCATATAAATTGGTCAGAAAAAGCAGCAAACCTGAGGACTAGGAGAAATTTAGAATTCAGCAGTGGAGGTCAAAGGGTTTAATTAGGAGGGCGAAAATAGAATTTGAGAGTAAGCTTGCAGAGAACATAAAAAGTGACAGCAAAAGCTTCTATAGATATGTAAAGAGAAAAAGATTAGTGAGGAGGATGCTAAGAGGCTGCAGGGTGACTTGGACAGGTTAGGTGAATGGGCAAATGTATGGCAGATGCAGTATAATGTAGATAAATGTGAGGTTATCCACTTTGGTGGCAAAATCAGGAAGGCAGAATATTATCTCAATGGTGACAGATTAGGAAAAGGGGAGGTGCAATGAGACCTGGGTGTCATGGTACATAGGTCTTTGAAAGTTGGCATACAGGTACAGCAGGCAGTGAAGAAGGCAAATGGATTTGAGTATAAGAGCAGCGAGGTCTTACTGCAGTTGTACAGGGCCTTGGTGAGGTCACACCTTGACTATTGTGCACAATTTTGGTCTCCTAATCTGAGGAAGGACATTCTTGTTATTGAGGGAGTGCAGCGAAGGTTCACCAGACTGATTCCCGGGATGGCAGGACTGACATATGAAGAAAGACTGGATTGATTAGGCTTATATTCACTGGAATTTAGAAGAATGAGAGGGAATCTCATAGAAATATATAAAATTCTGATGGAATTCGACAGGTTAGATGCAGGAAGAATGTTCCCGATGTTGGGGAAGTCCAGAACCAGGGGTCACAGTCTAAGGATAAGGGGTAAGCCATTTACTACCGAGATGAGGAGAAACTTCTTCACTCAGAGAATTGTGAACCTGTGGAATTCTTTACCACAGAAAGTTGTTGAGGCCAATTTGTTAGATATATTCAAAAGCTGTGTCCTTTACAGGTAAAGGGATCAAGGTGTATGGAAAGAAAGCAGGAATGGGGTACTGAAGTTGCATGATCAGCCATGATCATATTGAATGCTGGTGCAGGCTCGAAGGGCCGAATGGCCTACTCCTGCAGCTATTTTTGATGTTTCTATGTTTCTATGAATATACTCAATGATCCAGCACTCACAGCGCTATGGGGTAGAGAATTCCAAAGATTGACAATCCCCTGAATGAAGAAATTCCTCCTCATCTCAGTCTTAAATGGTTGACCCCTGATCCTATGACCCCTAATTTTGGACCCTCCAGCCAGGGGCCACAACCTCTCTGCATCTACCCTGTCAATCCCCCTCAGAATCTTATATGTTTCAATGAGATCCCCTTCAGAATTGTGTATCATTCAATGAGGTCACCTCTCATTCTTCTAAACTCCAGAGAGTAGAAAAAAATCTTCCTCCATGTCTGTTGTTCACTACTACCACCAGAAAAATATTATTACATGCATGTTGATCATATTTTTGGTACATATATATATTTCTTATTCGTTCATAGGATGCGGGCATCACTGGCAAGGCCAGCATTTATTGCCCCGCCCTAATTCCCCGTGCGAAGGTGGTGGTGAGCTGCTGTTCGGTATAACTGAGTGGCTTGCTAGGCTACTTCAGAGGGCAGTTCATCATCAACCACATTGCTGTGGGTCTGGAGTCACAGACTGGGTAAAGAAGGCAGATTTCCTTCCCTAAACGACGTTAGTGAACCAGATGGGTTTTTACAACAATCCGGTCAATCAATCATAGGCAGTCCCTCCGAATCGAGGAAGACTTGCTTCCACTCTTAAAATGAGTCCTTAGGTGGTTGGACAGTCCAATACAAAAACCACAGTCCCTGTCACAGGTGGGACAGATAGTCGTTGAGGGAAAGGGTGGGTGGGACAGGTTTGCTGATTTCTGCATGCTCTTGGCGATGAGACTCGAGGTGCTCAGCGCCCTCCCGGATGCACTTCCTCCACTTAGGGCGGTCTTTGGCCAGAGACTCCCAGGTGTTGGTGGGGATGTTGCACTTTTTCAGGGAGATTTTGAGGGTGTCCCTGTAACGTTTCCCTCTGCCCACCTTTGGCTTGTTTGCCGTGAAGGAGTTCTGAGTAGAGCGCTTGCTTTGAGAGTCTCGTGTCTGGCATGCGAGCGATATGGCCTGCCCAGCGGAGCTGATCAAGTGTGGTCGGTGCTTCAATGCTGGGGATGTTGGCCTAGTCGATGACACTAATTTTGGTGCGTCTATCCTCCCAGGGGATTTGTAGGATCTTGCGGTGGTATTTCTCCAATAACTTGAGGTGTCTACTGTACATGGTCCACGTCTCTGGGCCACACAGGAGGGCGGGTATTACTGCAGCTTTGTCGACTATGAGCTTGGTGGCAGTTTTGAGGGCCTGGTCTTCAAACACTCTTTTCCTCAGGCAGCCGAAGGCTGCACTGGTGCACTGGAGGCGGTGTTGAATCTCGTTGTCAATGTCTGCTCTTGTTGATAAGAGGCTCCCAAGTTATGGGAAATGATCCACGGTGTCCAGGGCCGCGTCATGGATCTTGATGACCGGGGGGCAGTGCTGTGCGGTGAGGACAGGCTGCTGGAGGACCTTTGTCTTCTGGATGTTTAGCGTAAGGCCCATGATTTTGTACGCCTCAGTAAATACGTCGACTATGTCCTGGAGTTCAGCCTCTGTATGTGCGCAGACGCAGGCATTGTCTGCGCACTGTAGCTCGACGGCAGAGGTTGGGGTGGTCTTGGACCTGGCCTGGAGACGGAGCAGGTTGAACAGGTTCCCACTGGTTCTGTAGTTTAATTCCACTCCAACAGGGAGCTTGTTGACTGAGGTGGAGCATGGGAATTGAAAGATTGAGAAGAGGGTTGGGACAATGACGCAGCCTTGTTTGACCCCGGTCTGGACATGAATTGGGTCTGTGATGGATCCGTTGGTAAGGATCACGGCCTGCATGTCGTCGTGGAGCAGGCGGAGGATGTTGATGCACTTTTGGGAACATCTGAAACGGAGGAGGACACTCCATAGACCCTCACTGTTGACAGTGTCAAAGGCCTTTGTAAGGTCGAAGAAGGCCATCTATAAGGGCTGGCGCTGCTCCCTGCATTTTTCCTGCAGCAGTAGCTTCATGGTTGCCAATAGCTTTTTATTGCAGATTTATTTAATTAACTGAATTTAAATTCCCCAGCTGCCGTGGTGGGATTAGAAATCATGTCTCCAGATCATTAATCCAGGCCTTTGGATTACTAGTCCAGTAACATGACCACCATGCTACCATTCCTGTTTAAGCAAAGATACTCTTAATGTTTGACGCAAGGCCAATGAAACAACCAAACTGAAATAGGGTTGCAAATCAGCTTGTCCCTTAATCACCTCACTAATCTGAATCATCAAGTAGATCCACACCATCGGTAAATGGTATCAGTGACTACATACCTATGAATGGACATCAACAAATCCTTGTTATTTAACTTTAACTATTGCAAAGTTCAATAGAAATCAAACAAGGAGAAGAGAGAAATATATATTCTGTTTATTTGCTTTGAAGAAGAAATATTTGTTGACACATTCAAAGAAATATTTAATAGGTCGAAGAGTGTGTTCAAAAGTATGGTGTCCAGATCCTGTATATTTATCTTTTAAAATGTAGCCAAGAAGGAAGAATTCTTCTGTTGCAACATGAGGCTGTGATAAAACTTAACGGTATTGCAAGTTTGGGGTTTATGTATGAGCCAGCTGACGTAAAATGAGATGAAACCATTTGGATTTTATTATTTCATTTACTTTGACCTGGACGCCAAGTGATTTGAGAACCTACTTTATGTTTTCAGCTGATCGTGATGACATGCATTTGGATGTAGTTAAATAGACCAGATCAGCTGCAACAACGTATCAAATACAGGTTAAAGATGGAATGCATAACCCACTGAATAACCCTGCCTTCCAGCAGGTGCCCAGCAGGCAGTCTGTTGGAGTATGTAGCAGCAAGGCGAAAGGAATGCAATGGATAATGAATATTATGGACGGCAAGACAATCTCTATAATACATTATTTTTGAATGCCCTGCTAAATTCCTTATAAAAGATTGCTGAAGAGGCGTGCATTGTGATGATATGGAGCTGTGTTGCAGATTGAAAGCTTGTGAGTAGCATTTAATCTTTGACTTGTTGGTCAGTGACTGGCAGGTCTTAAAGGGGAACTGTATTTGTCTGAGGGAGACATAACGCAAGTTTTTTTAGAAAAAAAAGGAAATGCATACCAGTCACTCAGTGGACTCTTATTAGCATGTTTTATATATTGAAAACTACTAATTAGAGGCAGCCTGTTTTGGACTCAAAGGATGACACCGCAGCGATGATAGGCATGCTTCCTGATGTCATGGCAGCTGTTTCGCTTTATAACATTGAGGATTATGTGACAATATAATTTATGTATAATAAATAGCTCTTCGATTTTATTACCTGTTTTGTTGAAATAATGTTATCTCTTTCTTGGAGAATATAATTTTAAGCCTAGAAACTTGTATTTTTCTATAGCTTGCAAGTAAATTTCTTCAAATATACAAATTCTTCTGTCCTGGGCCTGGGGTTATTTGATTGCCAGGAGACAGATGTGCATCCCTGTAAGGGAAACTGCCTGATTTTGCTGTGCCCAGTAGCCCCAATTGTTAAAGGGGTAGGAACCAATGTGGCCTGTAGGCTGCACTGTTCTACGCAGCCTGTTTCTTTCAATGCGCGGTCCCTTTAAATTTCTGCGCATGCGCAGTATTCACAATGTAAAAGCCGGTGAGCGGCCTGCGGGAGACCTTGCAGATTACTGCACTGCTGCGCACGCACACAGCTTAGATGGAACAATGGTGTGAACTCTTCAATTTATCCCCAGTCCCTGAGGGCCACAGACCACTTGGAGTGGTGGGGCAGAGGGGTGACTTACTCCAAGCTATGCGCCCATTTTATTATTGCTCTGCTCACCGTGAAGTACATATAAGCAGTTCAAGAGAATCCCTTTCATTTTCCATTCCCCCACAGTAGGATTGTACCTTGTTTCTGCTTAATGCCTCCCCAAAGATCAGTAACTAAGCAACACGGAGGTTGAAACTATATTCTCCACTGAAACATAGGAACAGGAGCAGGCCATTCAGCCCCTCAAGCCTGTTCCTCAATTCGATTACCATGTTGATATGCATTGACACTTGAACATGCTGCAGTATTCATGCAGCAGTCATGTACTCAGTTATTTCACTTTAAATTCTTTAGCAATATACAAAATAGTCTAGATATTTAGAAGTCAGTGGATTTTGAGATTATGTTCCACTTCTGTTTAAAAAAAATCTTTATTATCAAAATAACTGGGCGTCTGATTTTGGACCTCTCTCCACTCCTCCTCTGTATCAAATAGCTTGGTTCTCATTCCCAATCCCTTTACACTTTCCTTGTTGCATGTAAATAAAATACATAAACTGGTGATTTGTTTGTGGGGCTATTACACACTGTAGAGACAGAGTCTAGAGTTTAGTTATTTTGGAGGCTGCACATTTGTGAGATCATGAAATTATGTGTTTCTGATAGTTAATGAGCAAAATATGTTAAGACCATTTTACAAGAAAATCAAAGTATTATATAATAAAAAAACACATCATTTCATGATCTCACAATTCTGACTCTGCCTGACTGAACAAAACTCTGAGAATGTTGAACTACCAGCAATGCCTCGATTTTAAAACTGTCATGATTGTTTTCAAATCCCTCCATGGCCTCGCCCCTCCCTATCTCTGTAATATCCTCCAGCCCGACAACCCTCTGAGATCTCTGTGCTCCTCCAATTCCAGCCTCTTGTGCATCCCTGATTTTTAATCGCTCCACTATTGGTGGTCGTGCCTTCAGCTGCCTAGGCCCTGAGCTCCTTTCCCTCCTTAAACCTCTTCGCCTCTCTACCTCACTCTACTCCTTTAAGGTGCTCCTTTAAACCTACCTCTTTCACCAAACTTTTGGTCACCTGTCTTAATATCTCCTTATGAGGCTCAATATCCAATTTTGTTTGATGTCAAAATGCTCTTGTGATGTTGTACTAGGGTAATGGTGCAATATAAATGCAATTTGTTGTTGTTGTACACATCCAACACAATAAAATGCAAGTCAAAGGAAACCCTGATCAAACTGTCCAGGGCTATGGTCAGACCACACCATGAGTTCTGTGTCCAGATTTGGGTATGAAGAAACAGGGAAATATTTCAGGCATTGGAGAATGTGCAGAGAAAAGCCACAATGCTAATCCCCAGTATCAGGGGGCGGAGATAAAAGATTGGAGGCACCAGCCTGGAAAGGAGGCGTGCGTGAGGTGATTTTACTGAGGTATATAAGGCCTTAAATGGAATGGAAAAGGTTAATCCAGAATACGACAAAGTAGGACAAGGGGGCCCAGGTTTGGACTGGTTAAAGGAAGCTTTCAGACTGAGATCAGGAAGTCCTTCATGCAGAGAATGATGAACACTTAGAATGGACTTCCAGGCAAAGTGCAGGAGGCAAACCCTCTGGAATTATTGTGGAAGAAATTAGATGTTGCAATGGGGGAATGTAGAGTCATTCTGGATGGATGTGTTAAGATGGGCTAAATGGCATTCCTCATCTGTAAGTATCCTGTGATCTTGTGACAGTTTAAAAATAAGAGGGTCGTGTCTAGAAGGACGCACTGCTACAAATTGTCCCAAAGCACAACATTTCTGGACAGCAATCCTAGAAGTTATGAGTGGAATTCAGGTTATGTAACTTGTTGCCTACGGTTCTCCAAACATCGAGGTTGATAGACTCAGTGAGAAGGTGTTCCTTTCCAGCTTATGGCAAATCACACCCAACCCACAACATGTGCATAAAACATGTGTGAAAAGTATACCTGACTGAATGGATGTTATGTGGCATACATCTGGAACTGGAGAGATACCAGGAATTTTGTGCCCTTTCAAGATTACCCTTCCCACAAGCATCAGTGGGTCTCATAAAACCTCAGCTGACTAACTTAAATGGAAAAGCAAGAGAGAAACAGCTTGTCCCAAATTCTACATTGGATGACAATCAAACTAATATACCTCTCCTTCTCTAGTTGACTGCTCTCCACATGCCCTTCCGCTCCATCTCCACATCACTCCCACTCCAGCATCAGCAAGCGGCCTGAATCACTCTTCAATGCGATCGCAACATCCTCCAGCCAATACAATCTTGTCAACAGGCCTGATATACCAATATATAATATCAATGTGATCTTGCAATTAATTAGCATGTAAACACAATGTACAATGGCCTGGCCTGGTCCATAAAAATTGTTATTTTTGCAGAATGATTTTCCTCTGTTTCTGTGAGCAATCAATGCTGCTTTTCAGTCACGTAAATATTGTGGAAATGAAAAGTATTGAATGCACTTTAACAACCTCATGTGTCAAAATCACTGATTCAGAATTAAAATTATTAGAATGAAACTTCACAGAAGCCAATATTCCATGTTCTCTTCAGCATAGCAGTGTGTGATTATTAAGTGACTGTTGTGTGGTAATGACCTCTCTAAGAGTAGAATTCTTTGCTTTATGAGCCAAATATATTAAATTGTTGTAACGACATCTGAAAGCCCTTAATGAAAATGTTGTGGAGATTGTGTTTTTGATCATTTTAGAATTGGCAGGTTAACAAAGGCCTTACTGTGTCTTTAAAGTCACATCGTCATTCCGAATTGTGGTCCTCATTGTCTTTCTTTTACCAAACTGCCTTCAGCTGAACTTTGTCATCTCCATCGGTACCACAGGATGCAATTCAGGGGGAAAAGCAATGAAACATTTGGAAAAAGTGATTTGCAATCTGGTGAAACCAATATAATTAGCTGTAATTATGTGGGCAAAACGTGCAGTTCATCTGAAAGAACGAACAATACAAAATAGATTTGACATTTCGTGCTGTCTTCTATTTAAAGATAAATCACAAAATATCCTTGTAATAAATCATAGACCTCCAACAAAGTCTTCCACTGGTTTATCCCAAAGCCCAAGGCAGCATCCCAGCGTATGAGTAAGTAGAAACGTTTATAGTCCCTAGATCAGAACATTATGATTTAATAAAAAAATAAACTATTATGTGGGATGGAATGGTTTTTAAATTCTGTATGCTTAGTTAAGCCCCTTAAATTCGTGGGCGGCTGGGAGAAGGGGTGTGGTTCTGAGGTAGAGCAGAACTTCTGCCTGCCTACTGACATCATCCCTGATCTGGGATCAGGCCAATTTGCATACGGTCTTCAAACGTCAAAAATGTCCTGCTCTTCCTCCTTCTGCTTGTCCCTGCATTCAGTTATCATTGTGAAACTACTGAGGTTTAACTCCCCCTGCCCCCCCCCCCTTCCCTAGGCATTAGCAATTTTGGGCAACATGGACTCCCAAGCATCCCTGGCAACCAGCATCTACCCATTTGTGGGTGGGCATGTTATGGCTGCCCTTTAAAGTGCTAGGGTTTTTGACTGGGCCAAAAAGGGGTGGAACCCTATCGGATCCAAGTGCAGGTCCAACTTCTAACCCTTAACTGCCAGTTGCCACTGGGCTACAGGTCAGATCCCAGGAATTTGGGGGTCAGTAACTTCAATACAATTGTGATTCCAATATCTGAACCCTTGTAACCTTATTTATTTCTTACAAAGATTCTTAACACTAGCAATGACCACTTGTACTTCATTTGCCCCCAGCTCATTACAGGAACAGAATTGGACCATTCAGCCCCTCGAGCCTGTTCTGCAATTCAATTAGATCATGGTTGATCTGTACATTTACCCATCTTTGCTCCATATTCCTTGATACCCTTACCTAACAAAAATCCATCGCTCTCAGTCTTAAAAATGTCAATATGCACAGCCTTTGGGGGGAGAGAATTCCAGATTTCCACTAGCTATTGCATGAAACACTGCTTCCTGATTTCACTCCTAAACGGCCTCGCTCTAATTTCAAGGTCATAACCTCTTGGTCTGGATTCCTCCACCAGAGGAAATAGTTTTTCTCTATCATCCCCCTATCATTCAGCATCTGGCCTTCAAGAGGGAGCACGTTCAGCAAAAATAATGTATTGCAGCCAGCTCACAGGGCAACGTTTCCATGCCCATTAACAAAGGCGTTTTTGTGAGAAGTTAAGAATCATTTGAAGTGGGTGTAAGCTGGTCACTTTTGAGTAGAAGGGATAGAACTTTAGAACATAGATTGCCTTCCCTGTTTCATGGATCTAATAAGTGAACAAATTAACATTTAAATTTGAGAGGGAAAGAATGGGATTTGAAAAACCCTCTGCAGCCACGTACCCTAACCTATGTCTTCCATTCCACTGTCTCTGGATTACTTCTTAAATCTCGCTCCCTCTTCCCCACGACTGGAGGATAACTGTTTACCCACAATGCCCTTGCACGCTGAAACTCACTTTTAAACCCACTTCACCTTGCGACCCCACTTCCTGTTATCAAAAACCTCTTAAAATCCTCTCTTTTAATTTGTGCATCCAGTCTTTCCTCCACCTTCCCCAAGTTCTTTTACTTCCTCCGTCTGAGTGTCTAAAGGACTCTGTGTTCTTAGTTTTTCGAGTAAGATGTTCAACCGAATCCTGGTCTGCCTGTTGCAGGTGGACAAAAAATATCCCGTGGTGCTTGTTTGAACAAGAGCAGATGATCGTTTGCCATCTATCAAACCAACACCACCAAAACTGATTTACTGTTCATTCATCTTATTTACTGTTTGTGGGCCCTTGCTGTGCATAAATTTTCCGACATAAGAACAGTGACTGCACTTCAATTGGTCATTAGTTGGCTGTTAAGTGTTTTGGGATATCCGAAGGACATAGGATATATATGCAAGCTCTTCTTCATGATATAAGCGCAAGGAATGAAAGGTTCTATTGTGAAATATGACACAGATAAAAAAAAATACCGCAGCATCATAGCATCGCCTGTTCAGTGAGCTATTTAAACTTGTGATCTCTGAGCTTATGTTAAGCCAAGCTTTTGAATTAAGAGACAATAACGCCAGATTCTACTCAGTGGTATAGCAGTTTTGTATATTTGCCAAAGTTTCCAGCGTTGAAAAGTACATACATCTGTAATCCTTCTATCAACTCAGTTAAATGGAAAAGTTATGCAGGCTTTAACCTTCAGGTACTAAATTTCTTTTGGAGCTTTCTGCATAGCAACTAGGGAATGCAATGATTACAATATAACAATACTCATGTGGGATAGTTGAGCACTAATAGTTTCAACTTTTCCAACAATGCTTAATCATGAAAATTGACTGCTCATTGGTCTTGTTTGATCAGTGTCCATGGCCATTAAATAAAAATTCTATCCGATTTTCTTTATCCTACTTCCCCTGCTCTCCCCTCCCTCCTGCCACATCCCACACACACTACTACCTTCTCCCTGAACACTGCAGAAAAAACAAACCCACAAATCCTTATCCAACCAACAGTGCAAATGAATAATACAGACAGGGGGGTTCATCTCTCACCAGTTTTCCCCGTCGGGTGTCCCGGGGCTTAGACTGACATTCTCAACCACAGGGAACAGCCCAAACGTGAAGGGCGGCTGAGACTGGGGCTCAATCTTCAGTCTCTTGGACGAGAGTCAAACTGGAGAGCTTTGCAGCTAATGAGACACTCAGCATAGTCCTAATACTTTAAATCACGGACTAAAACACATGATATAGAATCATAGAATCATAGAATAGTTACAGCACAAAAGGAGGCCATTCGGGCCGTCGAACCCATGCCGGTTCTCTGCATGAGCACTTCAACTATTCCCGCCCCCTCGCTCTTTCCCCATAGCTCTGCAATTTTTTTTCCTTCAGGTACTTACCCAATTCCCTCTTGAAAGCCACGATTGAGTCTGCCTCCACCACCCTCTCAGGCCGCGCATTCCAGATCCTAACCACTCGCTGCGTAAAAATGTTTTTCCTCGTGTCACTTTTGATTCTATCCTTTTTGGAAGTTTTAATCAGTAAAAATATTATTATGGAAAGCATTCAAGTTCCAACCAGTAGTGGACTATTTCTGTTTCTTCAGACCCATTTGGTAGTCTTTTACACCTGTCTACCAGTGTAACTTGCAAATGCTGAACGTGAGTCAATAAGATGTTATTCACAGCCTCCATTATCAGCACCTTAATGTACGTTAACACCGATAAGGTTGCAGTTCATTCCCTTTTGAGGAAAGCTTACAGATTTCAATAAAGATATCACATAATGCCTCCAAAAATGGCTTAATTGCCAATAAATAACAGAGCAGGAACCATGTGGCAATGCTCATTTTGATGCTAAGGGTCTGAAACTGGGCCCTGCCCCAAATGGGGCACACTTTTCCAATTCCGGTGAAATTCAGTACTTTGTTTTTTTTTTCGGTCGGGGTGATGTTCCAGGTGCCTGTGGGGCGGAAGTGATCTCGCAACAGGTTCAACCGTCCCAACCAATCATCAGCACCGTGCTGACATGTCACAATGTCCCTCCCCTTCAGTTAAAGGGGAGTGCCGCTGTGAACTCTGCAATGTTTTTACTTAGGTCCACTGGGCCACCGCGGAGGGTTTCGGCCGGGCAGGCGGGCCAGCCTCTTTGAGGCGGTAATGGAACTTATAGAGGGCGGCAATTTCAGCCCCGAGATCACTTAAATGATGATGGGTCAGTTTTGAATGAATTACAGCAAAAAATGAATGTGTTTGCTCAGTCATATTAAATGGTTTCAGGGTTAAATATATTTTACTTGTTTTAAAAAAAAGATTACTTGGATTTGTTTCACTTGTTAAATCAATGCATCTGTGCTCGGGGCTCTCTGGTGTGATGCTGCAAGGCACCACAGGATGAATGATGTGTGTGGTCATACACTTCCTGTCCAGGGATGAGCAGCAAACAGTCCACATGGTTTTCAGTTTTTTTTCTTTCTGCAGCTGCAGTTAACCTTTTCTGTGGCACATATTACCTCGAATTTACAACAAAGAAACAGGCCATTCAACTTCCCCTTAAATGCATCAATGCTCTTTGCCATAGGCTCAGTGGGTAGCACAGTCATCTCTGAGTCAGAACTTTGTGGGTTCAAGTCCCACTCCAGAGACTTGAGCACAGAAATCTTGGCTGATACTCCTGTACAGTACTGAGGGAGTGCTGCACTGTCGGAGGCGCTGTCCTTCGGATGAGACGTTAAAGCGAGGCCCCGTCTGCTCTCTCAGGTGGATGTAAAAGATCCCATGGCACTATTTCGAAGAAGAGCAGGGGAGTTATCCCCGATATCATGGCCAATATTTATCTCTCAATCAACATAACAAAAACACATTATCTGGTCATTATCACATTGCTGTTTGTGGGAGCTTGCTGTGCACATGTTGGCTGCTGCGTTTCCCACATTACAACAGTGACTACACTCCAAAAGTACTGTAAAGCGCTTTGAGGCTTTTTAAATGCAAGTCTTTCTTTCTTTTAACCACTCCATGTGGTCGAGAGTTCCACATTCTAACTATGCTGGATAAAGAAGTTTCTTCTGAATTCCTTATTGGATTAATTAATGTCTATCTTATAGTTGACTCCCACAGAAGTGGAAACATCTCCCCTATGTCTGCCCTGTCAAACCCCTTCAGAATTTTAAAGACCTTCACTAGGCCACCCCTCAGCCTGCTCTCGTATTGAAGAACAGATTCGTTTTCAGGTCAGCAGATACAATGTTGTGAATTTCCATTTTGTTTTCATTGGTGCCTGCATTTCAAGCTATGCCACTGTGAAGAAAATAGAACTGTGACATTTTGTTGACTGGGAGGAATTCAGGGTGGTGTTGTCGGGCTAGTCCTGATAACGGGAATTAAAATAAAGGCGAGAAAGAGCTCTCGATTAATCGGGTGACTTGTTGTTGATGGAGGCAGCAACTCACCAAGGCTCCTTTGACAGGACCTCCCAAACCCATGATCTCTGCCACCTAGAAGGACAAGGGCAGTAGTAGTATTGGAACTCCATCACCTCCAAGTTCCCTTCCAAGCCATATACCATCCTGACTTAGACATATTTTGCCATCCCTTCATCGTAGTTGGGTCAAAATCCTGGAACTCCCTCCCTAACTGCAGTGCGGGAGTACCTTCACCACATGGACAGCGGCGGCCCACCATCAACCTTTTCGAGGGTAACTAGAGATGGGCAGTACATGCTGGCCTTGCCAGCGACGCCCTTTTCCGAAGAATGAACGGGAAAAAAAGGGAGAAAAAGCTGTTATTTTTAAATTGAAACTGATACTGAATGACAGGTTTGTAGACTGTGGGCAGCCAGTGTAAAGCACTGAAATGGTGAGGGGCGGGGGGGATAACATTTGGAACAGTTTTCTGGCAGGAAACCGATTCAAGGATCTAATTTCCTCCCCACCAGATGCAGCGGATTCAGCGGTTTTCAACCGCCGCTGGTCCACCCAGAATGGGTGTGTGGAGAGAGCAAAAACTGGCTGTGGCTGCTGATGATCAGACAGGCATCGGATGCCCGCCAGTTTCCAGGTACATGGGTGGGAGAGGATTTCGGGAAGGTGTGGGGGTGTTGGGGGAGGAGGGGGGGTGGGTGACGGGGCGGGTGTGGTTGCCAGGCGAGGGATGCAGTGACATTTCTTGCGGATACTCCTGCTCCCCCCGGGCCCCATAAAGGGAAATTTCTGACTTACCTTTCGGGCCTCTTCGTGCTTTCCTGACAGCTGTCTAACCCGCTTTCACCGAGCTGGAGAGCTGGGGCGACTTCCTCGCTCCCATGCAACCAGGGCCCCACTGACACACCAGGAGGCCGAGTTGCAGAAACTCGCGAGGCCCCTTGCCCTTTTTAGGCGGCTGCCTCAGCAGCCTGTGGCCGAGAAACCGCAGGCGGCAAGTAAGGGGGTGACTTCCGAGCAGGTAACTAACCTGCTCGGTCTGAACTGCCCGCCCACCCCGGCTCGGGTTAAACCCGACGCCGGTGTTTGAAGCTCCTCCACTGCCATCCCCTGCCCTCCCCCACACCTTCCAGAGCACTTAGAATATCTCACTCCATCCTAATTGTGACCGTGTTATCTCCGAAAAGAATTTTGCCCTTGTTTAAAACTGTAAGCGGGAGAAATTCACTATCATCCTGTTTGGTGCGCTAATTTAAAAAATTTGAAAAGTTATTGTCAGGCGCTAACGATTTCAAACTTTAATAAAATTGCCCTTTGCACTCCCAGAATGGAGTGGAGCTAAATTAAGTGTTTCATTTCCTTCTTGGAGCGCTAACGGCAGCAGGTGGGGCGGACACTGGGCCGTGCAGTGCTGCCACATTTAAAGGGTCCTTCCATCCCTTAAAAGGAAGGGCCATCATTGCAGGTTCTGCACCATAAAACCTACCTGGACCACCAAGGAAGCGCCGATCCCGCGCGAGCAGTCCGGCGCCCTTGAAAAAAAAACGGCAACAAAAAGGTACGTTTTTTTCTTTGCTTACCACGGCCACCTCGCCCTTTAACCATCGTCCCCGAAGTGGCCAGCCGCACGAACTACGCCTCCTGCAGCTGCCGGTGTTTTTGCTCACTGCTGCTGCAGGGGGCGGAAGTGAATTTCGGGTCCAGGGGCGCTACCGGGGCGATGAATATGACGGGTGTCGAAGTCAGTGCCGCGTCCGGTCGCAAAGGCATTTGCGCCTGGTTGGGGGGCGGGGGGCTAACAGGAGACACAAAGGCACCCAATTTCTCCACCCGTAAATCTTACCGTTTGATTAAACTTACTAAATGGCCTAATACATCAACTCAAATGTCCGCAAAGCAACACCAGGGCCCCACTTGCCCAACAATCTGATTCTTACAACATTAGATTTTCAAATAAAAATAGTTAAACCTCTTTGAATGCCTGGGGATGGGATTGGGTGCATAGCGACAATCTGTGGAGCAAACAGCTGGCAAACATTCTTGACAGGAGATGGGGCAGATAACCAAAGACAATCAAAGAGAGAGCAAACTTTAAGCCAACGTTTGCCTATCTCATACGCATGATGTGATCCTCTCCTGAAAGATACAGCACAGCTGTTACTTTTCAACCCTTGACTGTTGGTCCCACCAGCTCTGTCTCCCCCTCCCCCCCACTTTCTGCCTCCCTACGCCCCCGCCCCCCCGCCTGCCCCCTCCACCTCTTCACTCACAAGTCTGTAGCAATGTTATCATTTAAACTCTCAGAGACCAGCACTTGGTGCACTTAATACACAGCCACGATTCTGAAGAGACTGGTGTTTCTAAGTGTGTGTAGAGATCGCCCACGACAAGGCTCATTAATATTTTTATTTTTTTTCCCCCATTTATTTACAGTTAATGGTGAAAGTGGATTTTATTAGAATTATTAACAATGAAATTATTTTACAGTACAATATAAATGACAATGACTTTCACCCTCTCAGAGTATTAGTGACATCTTGCAAGTATTACAGACACAAAGTTACACAGCTCTCTGGAACCCCACAAGATTAACTTGCTCCATTAACACATGTAACTGAATTAGATGATGCACTGTGGTTTATCAAGTTTCACTGTTTTGTGAGTAACGCCCCAGTCATACTGCATGTTTGGCAATGTGTGACCTTTTGCACCATGCTGATACAGCGTTTAATACTTCAAGTGCTGTTTTGGCATGGGCAGCGAAACCACCTTTAAGAGACGGGGTCTGGCAACACAGGACCTGGACATTGGCTGCAACAGAACAGCAGCAGGTGTGGGTCCCGCTTTCAAACTGTCGCCTCTTAAAGCTGAATGAAAACACAGCTGGCCCAATGGTACCACCGTACGATGTCGAAGAAATGAAGAAAACAATTGACTATTCCTTCGGCTTTTTTATCGATCACTACAAACCATACCGGAAGTCGGAGGCAGGATAACAAGAGCTGCGAGCATATACTCGAACACAGATACGTGGAGCTCAGCTGTTCCTCACTGATCAACGGTCTGAGGAGGCAGCATTGCTACAGCCTGGCTCATTTTGGTTAAGAAGTTGCTTGTTTATGTGTGCCTCACTCTTTGAAAACACCCAGCTCCTTATAGTCAATAGACGTCCATCTGTCTCACACTTGTACTCATGAGATTTCACAGCTGGTAACACACAGAGGTTGGAGTCTATGAGGCAAGGCAACCTCAGTAATAGCAGAAGAGGCAAAACACTGGAAGATGAAAGGCAAAGCAGTTAGATTAAAATATGTGGGCGCTTTTAAAGCTTATTAACTCATTTTTTTCCTGTTAATTTTTTGGCATCTGGACTCTGCAGTAGTCCAGTCAGGCCAATGTAAATAACAAAGCAAAGTTGCTGTACTTCAGTACTGCTTTAGTTTAAAGATGTTGTGGCTAAAGGAATGTTGTTTAGTTTCGTATATCTCTCACTTATTATAAAGGGATATTCTAAAGCTGTAAAGGAACTTTTAAAATGTTAATGACAATTTCCAAAATTCTGATGATCTCAATCTGTGATTGAATCGTGAGTGTTTCTTGTATCTCATTCTCACATTCTAAAGTGTAACTTACACCAGGTAAATATTGCATCATTTTACATTCATTCTATGTCCTTGTTTATTTTTTACAGAATAAAACTTCAGCTGTAATCTTAATAGATTCTGGAAACGTTATTTCCCAGTAAGTTACAGATAGGTAATTGGAGATCCCACAAAGTCGGTAATAAGATCTCTAGACTTAATGAGAGTGGGAACATAATTTTTTTTGTTCTAGTTGTACTGCAATAAATCTTTCTGCCCTCAATTATTGAAGCCAGTTAGTTAAACTGCAAACAAAACATTCAGAAATAGCCCCAAAATGTCACTTTATCGAATGTCAAGAATATCACAAAGAACATAATGCACAATTTTAATTTTGTTTTGTCTTAAATCTCTTTTTGTAAGCGTTATCATTCTTGTGACTTAACAAAATGCTGCCTTGATTTCCATTAACAAAATATTGTAAATGATTTCTCAGGACATGGGTGTCACTGGCAAGGCCTGCATTTATTGCCCATCCCTTTGAGAAGGTGGTGATACAACTTGCTAGGCCATCTCAGAGGGCAGTTAAAAGTCAGCCATGTTGGAGTAGGATTGGAGTCATGTATGGGCCAGGCTGGGTAGGGACACCAGATTTCCTTTTCTAAAGGACATTTGAAAACCAATGTTTTTTTACAACATTCTGATAGCTTCATGGTCACTTTTCCTGATGCCAGCTTTTTATTTCCAGATTTTTTGAACTGAATTCAAATTCTCAAACTGCTGTGCTGAGATTTGAACTCATGTTCTTCTGGATTATTAGTCCAGCCTCTGGATTCCTAGTCCAATAACATATCCACTATCCTACCGTACCCAACAAGACACACTTAAGAAGGTAAAAGCCTGACAGAATCTTTAACAGTTGACCTATGAAAGAATTAAGTTAACATAACAAATTTCATGACAGATGTTTTCAGAAGTCACAACTCAGAATGTAAGCCTTAGGAAAACGATGACCTTTAGCAAGTAATAAGGAAGTTAAACTGGTTCAGAAGACTGAGTTTGGGAACAATTTAATTCTAAAACTGTGTACATTTATTCTTCCTGAATAGAAGGTTAAATTACTACGTTATACTCAGCGCTGAGAATATATCTCATACAAAAAAGTACTCAATAGTTCCAAACATTTCAGTGGAGGCCCAAGAGTTGCAAGTTACAATGGGATGATCATATATTAAAGGGTCAATACTATCACAATAAGCACTGGTGAAACAGGTAAACCGTTGACTTCATAAACTAGTGTGAATCAGTTTAGCCTCCTGAAATATGAACCCACCAGATTCAACGTAATAGTAGGTGTCTCTATTCTCTTTCCTCCTGGTGCCTGATAGGACTTCTTTTACTAATTGGTATAGATACCTGTATCAGTTTGGGCAATCGCCTCTGCTGGCGTAACAGAAAAAGCACTGCATAGATAAAAAGTCTACAACAAGTGGTATACAATGGTTAATTATTATGGATTCTGATACTAGAACATTCGTTTATTTGCGAATAACTAATTTACAATCTCATAAATGCAAAGCTCAGGGAAAGTTAACAGCGGAGCAATTTGGCAAGATTTCCACAATTCACAATAACTTGCATTTATATCGAATCTTTAACATAGAAAAACATCTCAAGGCGCCTCACACAAGTGTAAGCTGAGCTAAAGACAGCCGTATATACTCAGAACACCAATGTGGGCATCTGAATCTGAATTGTAGAAACATCCCCAAAGAGGAGATGATCGCATCACTAACATGCAGGTTTACGCTTTCCAGCCACGCACAACTTAGATTGTATAAGCTACCTCATAGACTTGTCAACGTATGTGCATTCATAATTAGACTACTGTGCACAGTTCTGGACTCCATATTATAAAAAAGATGCAGAGGCACTGGAGAAGTTGCAAAAAGGAGTTACAAGGATGATACCAGAGATTACACCTATCAGGAAAGATTGAACAGGCTGGGGCTCTTTTCTCTAGAAAACAGAAGGCTGAGGAGTGACCTGTTAGAGGTATTCAAGATTAGGAAACGGTCTGATAGGGTAGATGTAGAGAAGATGGTTGCACTTAAGGGGAGGATCCAAAACTATGGGGCCATAAATATAAGATAGACACTAAAAAATCCAATAGGGAATTCAGGAGAAACTTCTTTGCCCAGAGAGAGGAACTCGCTACCACAAGGAGTAGTTGAGGCAAATAGCATAGATGTATTTAATGGGAAGCTCGGTAACCACATGAGGGAGAAAGGAATAGAAGAATATGCTGACTGTGTAGATAAAGAGGGGTGGGAGGAGGCTCGTGTGGAGCATAAACACCAGCATGGATCAGTTGGGTTGACTGGCCTGCACATTCTATGTAATTCTATGTAATAAAAAATAGTAATGGGGCATCAATCTTCTGCCAAGTACTCTTATGAAATCGATAATTATAGATAACCGCTTAGTCCTTCGGAAAACTTTTCTGCTTCAGTGCATGTCAGGAAACTGTGCACACCTGAACCAGTGATGTTCCAGTATGTGGTACTCAATTTCCCAATGCGTGTCCCCTGCCCCAGGAGCGCCGAAATAGAGGGTCTCCCCCTTTTAACGGTATAAATGAAGGATGTGGCAACACTATTTTCCCACCCCACAGGGATTATGAATGTGCGGCCTCCTTCTGTCCTGACAGGCTTCACTAAACTGAGAAAAGCAAGGCCTTAAACACAGTGGCCTATAACCAGCTGAAATCGCCCTCAAATCTGTTATTTTGAAACACTCCAAAGGTCTGAAGTTTAAAGATAAAGCACTAGGTTAACACTGACAAATTGTTTACACACAGGAAAGATTGAGATCTTGCTGAAATGACATAAAAAAGCACTTCTTTACACTATCACAGCATGTGACACATTGCACACTGCTGGGTAGTCATTCACTCCTCGGTTACAAATTGAGAGGCAATCTGAAAACAATTTATAATTTCAATTCAAGAAGAAGCCTTTGTTTTATAAAAGCTTTTTGACAGCTCTTTACTGCAAAACTGTTTCTGAGAATGTAACAAATGGAATATTCATCGATGGTAATGAAGTGTTCTTTTTATCGTTAGAAGTCTCTGAGTACACTTTATTACGGGTCATGAACTGAACACAGAAAAATTTCATCGGAACCAGACCTGGAGGCAGTGAGCCAACAGCCCAGAAACATTTTAATTGATGGTCAAGGTGGGGTGGGGGAGATCATTAATTCAGCAGTGAGGAGATTGTCCCCTAGAAGACAACAATCTTTAAGAACATTTTAGCCCAATACAATGAATAATGCCTTTAACATAATGTTGAGAGGCAGGTGAAAAGCCCAGAACAGTAGATACATGTAAGCTAGAGTGTTCATAGTACCTCAATTCATGTCCTCACAATACTGTTGATTGAACACTTTGGATTGAAGAATGGTCCTTCCCAGCTAAAGTTCAGCTGATTAATACCCGAACCTGGTTTCGTACAGCAAAATTACAATAAAGGGTTTCTTCCCGGTAACATCAACCTGTTTCTAATGAAGAATCTCCAATCACTAATATTCATCTGTTACGAATGAAAGATATCTGCCGAAAAACGTTAATCTATATCTGATGAAGAGTTTTCACCTGGAAACGTTAACCTGTATCTGATGAAGGGTCTCCGTCCATTAACAGTTACCTCGTGCTGATAAAGGGTGCCTATGTCGGGGCAGGAACCTGTTTCTGATTGAAGGCCCTCCTATTGCTGACAAGCAGTTTCCACCCAATAACATCAACCTCGTTCAGCTGCTGGCATTGTGTTGCCTGTTGTTTATGGGAGCTTGCTGTATGCAAGTTGGCTGCCGCGTTTCCCGCATTACAACAGTGACTACACTCCAAAAGTTCTGACGAAGGGTCATCGACCAGAAATGTTAACTCTGTTTCTCTCTCCTCAGATGCTGCCTGACCCGTTGAGATTTCCAGCATTTTCTGTTTTTATTTCAGATTCCAGCATCCGCAGTATTTTGCTTTTGTATTAGTGCTCCAAAAGTACATCATTGCCTGTAAAGCGCTTTGAGACGTCCGGTGGTCGTGAAAGGCGCTATATAAATGCAAGTCTTTCTTTCTTACTTCCAGCCCTTCTCTGTTTGTCGCCATCATCATAAGCAGTCCTTTGAAATCGAGGAAGAATTTCTTCCACTCTAAAAGTGAGTTCTCAGATGGCTGTACAGTCCAATGTGGGTATTACAGTCTCTGTCACAGTTGGGACAGACAGCGGTTGAAGGAAAGGTGGGTGGGGAGTCTGGTTTGCTGCAAGCTCTTTCCGTTGTCTGCGCTTGATTTCTGCATGCTCTCGGCGACGAGACTCGCTCAGGCCAACATCCCTAGCATTGAAGCACTGACCACGCTCGACCAGCTCCGTTGGGCAGGCCACATCATCCGCATGCCTGACACGAGGCTCCCTAAGCAAACGCTCGTCTCGTCTCGTTGCCGAGAGCATGCAAAAACCAAGCGCAGGCAGCGGAAGGAGCGTGCGGCAAACCGGACTCCCCACCCACCCTTTCCTTCAACCACTGTCTGCCCCACCTGTGACAGAGACTGTAATTTCAGTATTGCACTGTTCAGTTACCTAAGAACTCACTTTTAGAGTGGAAGCAAGTCTTCCTCGATTTCGAGGGACTGCCTATGATGATGATAAGCAAGCGCTCTACTCGGAGCTCCAACACGGCAAGCGAGCCCCAGGTGGGCAGAGGAAATGTTTCAAGGATACCCTCAAAGCCTCCTTACTGGCATGGCTGCGTCATCACACCAATGCTCCTCTCAATCTTCCTTTCTGCTTGTATTGTAGAATTAAGCCTCTGAGTTCTTTTCAGATCATATCTCTATGTTGCTAAAGTGATGCTATTTGACCAAAACACATTCAATAAAAACAGAAAGGTATAGGGGACAAACATCAGGCACTGTAGCATTAAGTAAACAACGACAGAGCCCGTGAACAGTTGAGTACCAACGTGCGCTGTTCCACCAGGGCGTCAGGTAGAATGCGCACATTAATTAGTTCTCAATTACATGTGAATTGGAGGGAAAGTGAGCTAAACCAGCATGAGGTATCAATACCACTCACACCCCTCTCATTCCATTTGAACAGTAACCGCCACCCCCCCCTCCCTCCTTGTTTACAAATTAATTTACAAGTACTTGATAGGTGACCTTATTTGCTTAGTAACTGTAGATTCATTTATCTTTAAATTAGTAGGTAATGAAGTGGAAAACCACAGTTGTTTAGGACCAACAATCCTCCTGCTAGTTAACATGATAATAAGATTGCTTTGTTGCGTAGATACAATTAGCATTTATCTGCTGTGAGGAGGGATCAATAAAATGCCCGAGGGTGTCACGTCACAAGAATCCAGCGAAGAGGCAAGGCTTGACATGCTTGTTGCCACAAAGCAGACCTGGGGTTCGAACATCTGGCTACTCAGTCAGACCTCTGTAGGTGTGGGGGAGTGACATCACCATTCCTCCAGTGAAGTGTCTTCAGTCTAATGACAGAAATAAATTTGACACAGTTCAGAGCAAGTAATCTTTCTGTGTTATCTTAACCTCTTGAAGTCAGTCAGTCTTGACCCAGTCACCTTCTTTTCCCCCTGGCTGTTTTGTCTCCCTTCTGTCTTCAGAAAAAAAAAGCCATTAATATTTACCCAGTTTTACAACTTGGAGTTTAAAGGGCAAAGTTAGACCAGTGCGGGGAAAAAATCCCTTCAGTTGCACCTACTTTTGCAGATAATAGGCCTCTGATTTACTATTGCCCTTTTAAACAACAATACAAGCCTTTGCAAATCATTTACCTTAGCCCGTAATTTGATAAACTTCCACATACTTAGGCAGGTAGGTCTCCTGACAGCTTTTTCCATTTTAAGTTGACAGAACAAGCCTAACATATGGATTTTTAGCCATTCTGTAATGAGCAGGGATGATAGATCTACAACTCGCACTTTTGAGCTGGCTAGCCTTGTGGCTTGATTGATGAAATTATATTCAAAACTGCTAGTTAAAACAATCTGGTGACTTCAAAGGCATTTTTAGCCATTCCTGTACTGAAGAATGCCTCTACAAAACACATCAGGGTGTGCTATTTGTACCTAGCCCCCTGTTCAAGTACTTCACAAATTGACTGCGGTCTCCTTGTGAGATAAGGGCGGTTCATTTTGATTAATTATGCAGGAGAATTAAAGCTAGATTACAAGTTTAGCAGGACTTGCCCTCTGTGACCTACAGCTGTCTGTTTGGATTGTTGCTTGTAATTCGGACCAATGGGCAACACGAGGTCACTCAATGGTCAACGCTATTTTTTTTTCAAACAAGAGGAAAAATGTGCCATCGTGTACGGCCAACCCCTCCCCCACTGCAGACATTTTCAGACAATCAAAGGTCTTTGAGAGGGGAAAAAAATGGAACAAGTTTGAGGTAGCTGACACATGCAAATAATTATATGAAGTAAGAAGACTTTTAAAAGTTCATTTCCTTACTGGCCTACCTCAGATGTGAGGATGGGGTTAAATATACTCAACCCTTTACAAGAAGCCTTACACCTTTGCTAACTGTGTTCCATTGTTTTCTTAAGGCAGGAGTGAAAAGAAACGACAGTCTTTCCTGAATGTCTCCTTAGCTTCAAGCAAACCCCGACACATTTTATTGCCCCCCCCCCGCCCACCATCCCCAACCCCCCCCCCCCAGAAATAGGAAGTTACACTGTGGCTTACAAATTAAATCTCCCACTAACGATGAGCCCAAGTTTCCTTTGAGCTGAGGCGATAACATAACATCTGCAGAATGAAGCCAAAGGCTGAAAAACACGCAGAACCGTGAGTGGGAGCGTGTCGCAAGGTTTGTAACATAATTCAAAGGGTTCTGGTGATGTTATCAACCACAAGAGCGAAGCCCAAGCAGTTTGTAAGGTCATCGCAGCTCTGAGATTGTGTTACAGACCACAACTCTTTCCACACAGTTTCCTCTCCATGCAGTCGGACTCTGTTAATCCAAACTCCAGCAGTCATCTGAATAAGGGAGAGCACTTACTGCACTGTACTTGAAATGAGCAATTCCTACTGGAGCAAGTGCTTGCAATTGTCCAGTACAAACTGTACAGGAAAACCTCTGTACAAAGGGTTATGTTTCATATGTGGAATTTCCCTTATAATAAACCACTAGTCCAAACAAGTCACCATTCCCAACTACATGCAGTCCTGACTAACTCAGATTTGTGGTGTTCCACTACACGTATCTAACCAATAATTGTGAAGGTAATGCTTCAACAGTGACTCACTGGCTGTGTGTTGTGAATAGCGAGGCTGCCATCATATATTGTTACCAGTTTTGTATTTTTATCAGGGGACTAGAGAAGGAAGGACGAGGGAGGTGGGTGGGGGGAAGTTAGTAACAATTTTAATTAAAGTACACTGGACAACAATGATAGGAAGAGTTCACATCCTTTCAGTTTGGCTTCCATCCCATCCACAGTGTGAAGACCATCCTGCTCAATGTCACTGGCTGACATTTTGTGTGACTACAACTGCACTCTGAATGAATGAAGCAACTTGAATTATATAGTGGCTTTCATGTCCTCAGGATGTGCCAAAGCACTTCACAATGAATTACGTTTGAAGTGTAGTCACTCTTGTTTTGTAGGTAAATACAGCAGCCAAAAGCAGGAATGACATAAATGACCAGACAATCTTTTTTCTGGTGGTGTTGGTTGAGGATGAATGCTTACCAGGACACCAGGAGAACTGCTTTTCTTCAAATAATGCTTTGGGATATTTTACCTCCATCCGAACAGGCAATAGAGCTTCAGCTTAATGTCTCATCCAACAGACAGCACCTCCATCAAAGTAGCACTCCACTGAAGTATCAGCAGAGATTATGGGGCCGAAATTGATCAACTCACTGCCCACTGCTGCCAACATTCCTCTGCAAGATCCGCCCAGTGCCACTTTCGATGTGGCCTGCAACAGGCGGGAGGGGAGAGCTGCCAGGAACCGGCCGCTGACGTCAGCAGATGGCCGAGTGGCATAACTGAGCTCCCGCCCGCCGAGCTCCCAGATTCTGCAGGCGGGAGTCGGTGCCAGAACCGGGATAGACCGCTGGCTGGAGGCTGGTCTGTCCCTGATGGTAAGTATGAAGGTTCTGAAAAAAATGTTAGTGAACATTTTATATATTTTTTTTCCACAGCGACTTACCTGGATGGGGTCCCCTGAAGGTCTTCAAATAGTTTATAACATTTTTTCCTGATGATTTTTTTTCCAGCTGTTCGACCCTCTGTGGGCCAAACTCTATCCTCGGTGGCACTTGGGTGGCAAGCGCCTCTGCCGCCGAGAATGAGAGCTCCCGCCGGTTGCCACCAAGTTGGCGGCGTATGTCGCCCATTTGCTGCCCGCCGACCTTCGAGGGACCACGGCCATGAATATCTCGCCCAAAGTACCATCCGGTACCTCGACGGCCATCGGCGGCACTTTGGGCGACACTTGGGCGGGCAGAGGCCTTGACCAAATTTGGCCAAGTTGTGGAGTGGGGCTTCAAGCTACAATCTTCTAACTCAGAGGTGAAAATATTATAACTGAGTCACATTTTGCCTCCTTGTCTTCCTCAACCTCTCAGCTTGCAACCGCGCCCTGCTCTTACACTGCCTCTCCACTGTGCCACTGCTCTCATACAGTTTGATTCCTATCTGTCACAATACATTCAGCACATGTCCTGCAATGGCTTTCCCTCTCATGTCTGCATGGTCATCCCTGGTGTGCACCAAGGTTTTATCCTTGGCCTCCTTCTATTCCTCTGCTACACGTTGGCCCTTGGCAACATTAACCACACACATGTGGTCAGCTTTCATATATATGCTGCTGATACTCAGCTTTGCCTCTACAGCTATCATTGTGATATCCAGCTGCTTGTCTGACATCAAGTTGCAGATATATTTCTGAAAAACAATATTGACAAGAATGAAGCCTACCCTGTTCAATCCATACCAGAGACTATCCTGATCCAAACCCCTTTCTTGGATGTTGTCAAACCTCAATTTGATGCTTCTCAATCTTGGTATACTTCTCAATGCTGATTTGAACCTCAAACTTCACATCCTGTCCATCAATAAGACTGTCTACTCTCACCTCTGTGATATCACCCATTTTTATCCCAAACAGCCAATGAAACCCTCAATCATGCCTTTGCCACCTCCAAAGTTAACTTTGAATTGATGGTGTCAGTCATAAATCAGCGGTAGCACTTTTGCCTCTAAGTCTGAAAGTTGTGGATTCAAACCCCAGTCCAGAGACTTGAGCACATAAACTAGGCTGATACTTCAGAGCAGTACTGCCGTCTTTGGGATGAGACATTAAGCCGAGATCCTGCCTGCTTTCTCGGGTAGATGTAAAAGATCCAATGGCATTTCTGAAGAAGAGCAGGGGCGTTCTCTCAGTGTCACTAAAACAGATTATCTGGTCATTATCTCATTGCTGTTTATGGGACCTTGCTGTGCATAAAGCATTGAGGGAGTGCAGCGAAGGTTCACCAGACTGATTCGGGATGGCAGGACTGACATATGTAGAAAGACTGGATCGACTAGGCTTATATTCACTAGAATTTAGAAGAACAAGAGCCGATCTCATAGAAACATACAAAATTCTGATGGGTTTAGACAGGTTAGATGCAGGCAGAATGTTCCCGATGTTGGGGAAGTCCAGAACCAGGGGTCACAGACTAAGGTTAAGGGGTAAGCCATTTAGGACTGAGATGAGGAGAAACTTCTTCATTTAGAGAATTGTGAACCTGTGGAATTCTCTACCACAGAATGTTGTTGAGGCCAGTTTGTTAGATATATTCAAAAGGGAGTTAGATGTGGCCCTTATGGCTAAAGAGATCAAGGGGTATGGAGAGAAAGCAGGAATGGAGTACTGAAGTTGCATGATCAGCCATGATCATATTGAATAGTGGTGCAGGCTCGAAGGGTTGAATGGCCTACTCCTGCACATATTTTCTATGTTTCTATATTTCTATAAATTGGCTGCTGCATTTCTTACATTACAACAGTGACTACACTTCAAAAAGTACTGAATTGGCTGTAAAGTGCTTTGGGATATCCTGAGGTTATGATAGATGCTATATAAATGCAAGTTTGTTCTTTCTTTCAATGACCTCCATGGTAGCTTCTCTACTTCAACTCACATAAACTCTGACTCAATCTGAATTCTACCACTCATATCCTACTCCACACAAAGTCCCGATGACCATATTACCCCTATCCTTGCCAAACACCATTGGCTCCCCATGCCACAACTTATTAACTTTTAAAAACCTTTCTTCAGCCTCACCAACAAACCCTTGCTCCTCGCTATCTCAGAAACCTTCTCCAGTACATATTCCCTGTTCATGTGGTCCACTCTACCAAACTCTGGACTTACTATGTGTACTATTGGTAGCAGCCTTCCTTCTTACACATTTCTGGGATTTGCACACTAAATCTCTCCATTTAAAATGCTCCTTTAAACCTACTTCATTGGTCACACATTTGGCCATATTCCCTAATATTCCTCTTACTCTTGCTCGGATCTGACTCACAACTATGAAGGGCCTGGGTAAAATTTCTGCTTTAAGGAACGGATTTTCAGCTTTAAGGCACATATATAAATATAAGTTGCTGTGGAAAGGGTACTTTATTGCACTGTATTTTTTGTGGGGTTTAACTTTTTTAGTTAAAATATATTAAAAGGCATGCATATAATGCACACACTTCCTGGAGGTATATTTACTTTATGAAGGGTCGAGAACCAGAGGACACAGATTTAAGGTGACTGGCAGAAGAACCAAAGGCGACATGAGGAAAAATGTTTTTTGCGGCGAGTGGGTATGATCTGGAATACACTGCCTGAAAGGGTGGTGGAGACAGATTCAATCGTGGCTTTCAAAAGCGAATTGGATAAGTACCTGAAGCAAAAAATTTGCAGGGGAAGGGTGGGCGAGTGGGACTTGCTGAAGTGCTCTTGCAGAGAGCTGGCATAGGCTTGATGGGCCGAATGGCCTCCTTCTCTGCTGTAACATAGAAACATAGAAACATCGAAAATAGGTGCAGGAGTAGGCCATTCGGCCCTTCGAGCCTGCACCGCCATTCAATGAGTTCATGGCTGAACATGTAACTTCAGTACCCCCTTCCTGCTTTCTTGCCATACCCCTTTGTGGTCTGAATCAACTCATAATAATCGACATGAAGGCAACACTTGAGAGGGCCAAGCCTTTCAGCGAGGAGGCCAATGAGGCCCTCATGAATGTTGTCAGCACCAGGTGGGAGGATCTGACACGGGGTAGGCATGGGAAACCTCCATCCTGTGCATCTCGGAGGATGTGGGCAAAGATTGCTGACGTGGTCACGTTGGCATCGAATGAAGCCCGGACACTGGACCATGCCACAACGTTGGAACAGCCTACTGGCAGCTACAAGAGTAAGTTGAAATTTATAATGATCTAAAAAGTAACAAGTATCTGCAAAGTTATTTGATTACATTTAAACATAACTAAATTATGAATAAATTTATGCAACCCAGCATAAAGTTAAATGTTGTAATGTGAAATATGCAACGTAATGCTAATTTGTAATGGAACATTTTAATCTGTCAGTCTTAAATGTCTTCAATGTCTTAAATCGCCTGATCCATTTGCTTATGCCGTGCAATGTTATCGTATCATTTACAGAAGAAGATCTCGATCAATAATCGGGAGCAGCGCAGGACAGGCGGGGGCTTTGCAATGTTGCAGCCTCTGACTGCCTACGAGGAGCTCGCGGTGGCCTTGGTGGGGCCAGAAAGCCGTTCGGTCACATCCCGGGGTGTGGCCGAACCCACCCTTGAGACATGTGAGCAATGAGAACTGTGCATTGTTCAATGTGTGAATCATTAGTAGATACTGAAAATATCATAGTTACGCATGCAATTAAAATGTAATTTGATGTTATGCAATTACAATCTAATGTTATGCAATTATAATATAATCTGATATACAATGGTGATGTACTATAGATGTTCGAATGAGGTCATGTTAGGTCATGTTAAAGCTTGTGATCACCTGTGCATATGGGGTAAATGAAAGCATTCCAATGTTTTGACTTTGAGAAAAATTGCAATGCAATGATTTGAATTGTTAAACGTTGTTTATCAAATTAAAGGCCAAGTGGTCGTCGAGTCAGTGGAGTCCACTACCACTGAACCGTCCCCAGCATCACAGGAGGCAAAAGAAAAAGAGGAGCCACTGCAGACTCCTGCTGCTGTGCTTCAGGAGGAGGAGACAGAGACGTGGGGTGGGGGGGGGGGGAAACAACCTGCGGCCACCTCGGTTGAGATGGAAGAAGCACCGGGACCAAGCGGTGTGCAGGTGGCGACGCCAACGGCACGTCATATTGCAAATGCCGACCCCACGGAGGTCCGGTCAGCGTGGCGAGCAATGGCCTGCCTTGGAGGGTCCAGACAGAGAGCTTGATTTCCCTGTGCAGGGAGACAGTCGCGATTGGTCACGACCTTATCCACGGATTCGAGGGATTCTCTGCGAACTGGAGCTAGTTTCCAGCATCCTGGAGCCAGTTCTGCCAGAACTTCTCCAACTGGTCTTCTGAGCAGTCACTGACTGCAAGGGAGGCCTTGGCGGCTGTTCGGCAGCAGACAGCCGCAACCAATGCCCTACGGCATGCGCCGCTGGCTGGACACGGCGCTGCACCCCAAGGTCTGCTCGCAGCGAAACTCCGAGCACGCAAGCGAGTACGGAGGGCACAGTTCCTCCGGACTCGGATGTAGAGCCTCAGGCTTCCGCTTCCTCTCCGTCACCTCCACCACGGCAGGAAGTCTTGACATCCCACTCTGCACGACGTCTTGGTGTCGGTCTGCGTAGACCGAAACGGACGGGCGGGTGGGACAGGATCTGGAGGGAAACATGGTCGCAGGTAGGGAGGGGGGAGTGCTTTTCCATGTAGTTCACTTGTTTTAAAATGTTCATTTGCTGTTATCAATTTATTATACTCTTCTTATTGTTATTGTTACTAAATTGGCCAATTGTATTCAATAGTTAAATGTTCACGTGTTCACTTTTTATCATTACTTAACTGTTCACTTTCCATTCTTTCTGAAATGGTCACTTTTTAGCGTTACTGAAATGGTCACTTGTTGTCATGACTGAAATGGTCACTTGTTATCATTACTTAAATGGTCACTTGTTCTTTAAAATGTTCAATTTATTCTTCTTCTAACGTTTTAGGAATTTTGAGGGAAGGGTGGGTTGGTGCGGGGGGTGGGGGGTTGGAGGGAGGGTGTTGTTCATTAGTTCTTAAAAAAAAATATTTTTGTTAAGAAAAAAAAACTTTCTACAACTTTTGTACTTCTTTATTATTTACATAAGTTTTACAATATACAGTTCTTCATGCAGATTTATTTGTTTATTCTGTTTCACCACGGAATATCATTACATAACTTCAGTGTGTAAAAACTGTTTATTAAATAAATCCAATATATGAGATCTATTTAGCATAGATAATGTGATAATACCTATTTATATTCCCTGACCCAAATTTCTGAGTACAATTTGCATCAATTTCACTCTCTAAATAACTCAGGACAATTCTCCACCCTTCCTCAGAGGCTAAAAATGGTGTCCGTAGTGCCCATTTCCCTCTCTAAGGCCCTGAAAAAGCAACTATTTTTGAGCACTCTTTTGGGCCTTGCATCGGCACAGGGAAGTGCATACTAGATGCCGAAACTTGGGATGAGCTTTATGTGGGCGATCATCTCAGCGATCAAAGTGGAAACTTGAGGGCATGTTTTTCCGGCGATATTTTGGGCCTAGTTTGCACGTTTTGCTCAAAATGGGCGATAGAGGTCCATTTTGGGCGATAGATGGGCCATAGATGGGCGATGTGAAGTGGAAAGTCTAGCCCAAAACCTTTAACTTACCTTTTTTGCAGGTCTTCATACATACCGCTGCTGGCGGGGCTTGCACGGACAGCCTTGACCCTGTCGGTATTCTGGGCACAGAGCACGGGTCCCGAGAGAGCCAAAAGTCCGATGCAAATGCATTTGCGTTGTTGCACGTCAGCGCTCCTCTCCCTGGCGGTACATGGAAGCGCCGTCACAAAAAGGTGCCCAAGGATCCTGCCGACCGGGTTTTCGCTGTGGAGGGTCAAATCGCAGCGAAAACCCGGTCGCAAAGTCGCCAAAAATCCAGCCCTTAGAAACCAAAACAAAAAAAATGCTTATTGAAAAAGTGTTTTTCTCACTGGGAAAAGTCAAAATGCGCTTCAGGTTGTCTTATCTGAGTGATTTAAACGAAAGATGAATTTGAATTGCGGCATTTGTGTTGATTGGCTGCTGTCCATGCCAATCACAGCTAGCCCCACCCTGTTGTTCCAAATCCAGATAAAAATCTTTCTCTTCTGAGGCCGAGTAAACCATCAATTTTGGGATTTGTCCGAGGTTAATGAAATTTAGGAGTAGTCTACAAATGCTTATGATTAACAGAAAGATGAGCCATTCAAAATGTGTGTTTCTACAATGATTGAAAATAGCTGGCAGCACAAAGACCATTTTGGGGGCTTATATTTACATTAATTTGGTACAACAACTACAAAACTGTATAAACAATTAACTTTTTAGTGTTTTATGAGATAACATTTCTTTTATGTTTATTAAAGACTGGGTGAGTCAGTAAACACACCAATAGTGTAATAAGTATTTAAATACACTGAAAGGCAGAACATCGGCAGACAGCCAAGGAGTTGATAATGTGACACCTCGCGCCTGGAAAAGAGCTGAGGATGGCTTAGGCCCCATCCTCCTGAGCCTCCTTCTTTCTCAAGGCAGCCAGATGCTGGCCAACCTTTAATACTGCCAGAATCCATTACCCCTTCTCACTATTACCATCTCCTGTCTCCACTAACATGGATGATGTGGAATCTATATGGGTAGAGCTGCAGAACACCAAAGGGCAAAAATCGTTAGAGGGAGTTGTGTACAGACCTCCAAACAGTAGTAGTGATGTTCGGGAGGGCATCAAACAGGAAATTAGGGGTGCGTGCAATAAAGGTGCAGCAGTTATAATGGGTGACTTTAATATGCACATAGATTGGGTTAACCAAACTGGAAGCAATACGGTGGAGGAGGATTTTCTGGAGTGCATAAGGGATGGTTTTTTAGACCAATATGTCGAGGAACCAACTAGGGGGGAGGCCATCTTAGACTGGGTGTTATGTAATGAGAAAGGATTAATTAGCAATCTCGTTGTGCGAGGCCCCTTGGGGAAGAGTGACCATAATATGGTAGAATTCTGCATTAGGATGGAGAATGAAACAGTTAATTCAGAGACCATGGTCCAGAACTTAAAGAAGGCTAACTTTGAAGGTATGAGGTGTGAATTGGCTGAGATGGATTGGCGAATGATACTTAAGGGGTTGACTGTGGATGGGCAATGGCAGACATTTAGAGACCGCATGGATGAACTACAACAATTGTACATTCCTGTCTGGCATAGAAATAAAAAAGGGAAGGTGGCTCAACCGTGGCTATCAAGGGAAATCAGGGATAGTATTAAAGCCAAGGAAGTGGCATACAAATTGGCCAGAAATAGCAGCGAACCTGGGGACTGGGAGAAATTTAGAACTCAGCAGAGGAGGACAAAGGGTTTGATTAGGGCAGGGAAAATGGAGTATGAGAAGAAGCTTGCAGGGAACATTAAGACGGATTGCAAAAGTTTCTATAGATATGTAAAGAGAAAAAGGTTAGTAAAGACAAATGTAGGTCCCCTGCAGTCAGAATCAGGGGAAGTCATAACGGGGAACAAAGAAATGGCGGACCAATTGAACAAGTACTTTGGTTCGGTATTCACGAAGGAGGACACGAACAACCTTCCGGTTATAAAAGGGGTCGGGGGGTCTAGTAAGGAGGAGGAACTGAGGGAAATCCTTATTAGCCGGGAAATTGTGTTGGGGAAATTGATGGGATTGAAGGCCGATAAATCCCCAGGGCCTGATGGACTGCATCCCAGAGTACTTAAGGAGGTGGCCTTGGAAATAGTGGATGCGTTGACAGTCATTTTCCAACATTCCATTGACTCTGGATCAGTTCCTATGGAGTGGAGGGTAGCCAATGTAACCCCACTTTTTAAAAAAGGAGGGAGAGAGAAAACAGGGAATTATAGACCGGTCAGCCTGACATCGGTAGTGGGTAAAATGATGGAATCAATTATTAAGGATGTCATAGCAGTGCATTTGGAAAGAGGTGACATGATAGGTCCAAGTCAGCATGGATTTGTGAAAGGGAAATCATGCTTGACAAATCTTCTGGAATTTTTTGAGGATGTTTCCAGTAGAGTGGATAAGGGAGAACCAGTTGATGTGGTATATTTGGACTTTCAGAAGGCGTTCGACAAGGTCCCACACAAGAGATTGATGTGCAAAGTTAGAGCACATGGGATTGGGGGTAGTGTACTGACATGGATTGAGAACTGGTTGTCAGACAGGAAGCAAAGAGTAGGAGTAAATGGGTACTTTGCAGAATGGCAGGCAGTGACTAGTGGGGTACCGCAAGGTTCTGTGCTGGGGCCCCAGCTGTTTACACTGTATATTAATGATTTAGATGAGGGTATTAAATGTAGTATCTCCAAATTTGCGGATGACACTAAGTTGGGTGGCAGTGTGAGCTGCGAGGAGGATGCTGTGAGGCTGCAGAGCGACTTGGATAGGTTAGGTGAGTGGGCAAATGCATGGCAGATGAAGTATAATGTGGATAAATGTGAGGTTATCCACTTTGGTGGTAAAAACAGAGAGACAGACTATTATCTGAATGGTGACAGATTAGGAAAAGGGGAGGTGCAAAGAGACCTGGGTGTCATGGTACATCAGTCATTGAAGGTTGGCATGCAGGTGCAGCAGGCGGTTAAGAAAGCAAATGGCATGTTGGCCTTCATAGCAAGGGGATTTGAGTACAGGGGCAGGGAGGTGTTGCTACAGTTGTACAGGGCATTGGTGAGGCCACACCTGGAGAATTGTGTACAGTTTTGGTCTCCTAACCTGAGGAAGGACATTCTTGCTATTGAGGGAGTGCAGCGAAGGTTCACCAGACTGATTCCCGGGATGGCGGGACTGACCTATCAAGAAAGACTGGATCAACTGGGCTTGTATTCACTGGAGTTCAGAAGAATGAGAGGGGACCTCATAGAAACATATAAAATTCTGACGGGGTTAGACAGGTTAGATGCAGGAAGAATGTTCCCAATGTTGGGGAAGTCCAGAACCAGGGGTCACAGTCTAAGGATAAGGGGTAAGCCATTTAGGACCGAGATGCGGAGGAACTTCTTCACCCAGAGAGTGGTGAACCTGTGGAATTCTCTACCACAGAAAGTTGTTGAGGCCAATTCACTAAATATATTCAAAAAGGAGTTAGATGAGGTCCTTACTGCTAGGGGGATCAAGGGGTATGGCGAGAAAGCAGGAATGGGGTACTGAAGTTGAATGTTCAGCCATGAACTCATTGAATGGCGGTGCAGGCTAGAAGGGCCGAATGGCCTACTCCTGCACCTATTTTCTATGTTTCTATGTTTCTATACCTCAGTACACCCCTCCCCAATACTCCCACAATCCAGGACCACCTCTCCCAATGCTTACTCTGGAAGCCCTTCGCTATGCACAGAGATGTCACACGCAACATCGTCGAAAAGACAATTGGAGTCCTAAAACAACGCTTCAGATGCCTGGACCACTCTGGTGGCACCCTGACCAGGTCGCTGAGTTTATTATGGTGTATTGCATGTTGCATAACCTAGCAATAAGGAGAGGACAACAAATGCCAGATGGGGCTGCAGGTCCACCTCCAGAAGGAGGGGAGGCAGAAAAGCCAGACAGCGAGGAGCAAGAGGAGGAGGAGGAGGAGGCTGGTGAGGACCTCGGAAGCCGAGGACACCACATCTGCGATCTCGGCCGAAATCTTCCGATACACACGGGGTGGGAGTTTGCTGTGAACACCCCTTGTTAATTGGCCCCACCGGGACTGCACCGCATCAACAAGGGACTCATTGGCATCGTCACTGAAGGATTTTGCCCTCTTTCTCCCCCCCCTCAGCATCATGGTCACATTCAGACATTGTTACTATTAAACATAGAAACATAGAAAATAGGTGCAGGAGTAGGCCATTCGGCCCTTCGTGCCTGCACCACCATTCGATGAGTTCATGGCTGAACATGCAACTTCAGTACCCCATTCCTGCTTTCTCGCCATACCCCTTGATCCCCCTAGTAGTAAGGACCTCATCTAACTCCTTTTTGAATATATTTAGTGAATTGGCCTCAACAACTTTCTGCGGTAGAAAATTCCACAAGTTCACCATTCTATGGGTGAAGAAGTTTCTCCTCATCTCGGTCCTAAATGGCTTACCCCTTATCCTTGGACTGTGACCCCTGGTTCTGGACTTCCCCAACATTGGGAACATTCTTCCTGCATCTAACCTCTCTAAACCCGTCAGAATTTTAAACATTTCTATGAGATCTCCTCTCATTCTTCTGAACTCCAGTGAATACAAGCCCAGTTGATCCAGTCTTTCTTGATATGTCAGTCCCGCCATCCCGGGAATCAATCTGGTGAACCTTCGCTGCACTCCCTCAATAGCAAGAATGTCCTTTCTCAAGTTAGGAGACCAAAACTGTACACAATTCTCCAGGTGTGGCCTCACCAAGGCCCAGTACAACTGTAGCAACACCTCCCTGCCCCTGTACTCAAATCCCCTCGCTATGAAGGTCAACATGCCATTTGCTTTCTTAACCGCCTGCTGTACCTGCATGCCAACCTTCAATGACTGATGTACCATGACACCCAGGTCTCGTTGCACCTTCCCTTTTCCTAATCTGTCACCATTCAGATAATAGTCTGTCTCTCTGATTTTACCACCAAAGTGGATAACCTCACATTTATCCACATTATACTTCATCTGCCATGCATTTGCCCACTCACCTAACCTATCCAAATTACTCTGCAGCCTCATAGCATCCTCCTCGCAGCTCACACCGCCACCCAATTTAGTGTCATCCGCAAATTTGGAGATACTACATTTAATCCCCTCGTCTAAATCATTAATGTACAATGTAAGCAGCTGGGGCTCCAGCACAGAACCCTGCGGTACCCCACTAGTCATTGCCGGCCATTCCGAAAAGTACCCATTTACTCCTACTCTTTGCTTCCTGTCTGACAACCAGTTCTCAATCCACGTCAGCACACTACCCCCAATCCCATGTGCTTTAACTTTGCACATTAATCTCTTGTGTAGGATCTTGTCGAAAGCCTTCTGAAAGTCCAAATATATCACATCAACTGGTTCTCCCTTGTCCACTCTACTGGAAACATCCTCAAAAAATTCCAGAAGATTTGTCAAGCATGATTTCCCTTTCACAAATCCATGCTGACTTGGACCTATCATGTCACCTCTTTCCAAATGCGCTGCTATGACATCCTTAATAATTGATTCCATCATTTTACCCACAACTGATGTCAGGCTGACCGGTCTATAGTTCCCTGTTTTCTCTCTCCCTCCTTTTTTAAAAAGTGGGGTTACATTGGCTACCCTCCACTCCATAGGAACTGATCCAGAGTCTATGGAATATTGGAAAATGACAGTCAATGCATCCGCTATTTCCAAGACCACCTCCTTAATTACTCTGGGATGCAGTCCATCAGGCCCTGGGGATTTATCGGCCTTCAATCCCATCAATTTCCCCAACACAATTTCCCGACGAATAAGGATTTCCCTCAGTCCTCCTTCTTACTAGACCCTCTGACCCCTTTCATATCCGGAAGGTTGTTTGTGTCCTCCTTAGTGAATACCGAACCAAAGTACTTGTTCAATTGGTCTGCCATTTCTTTGTTCCCCATTATGACTTCCCCTGATTCTGACTGCAGGGGACCTACATTTGTCTTTCCTAACCTTTTTTCTCTTTACATATCTATGGAAACTTTTATAGAACTGAACTGTATCTATATCTTATGTCTGTAAACCTGTATAAATCTCTATCTGTAAACCTCTTTTCTCTCTTTCTCTTCTTTACTCTAATTCACTGCCTTCCTCCTCTCTCGGTATCCCCCCTCTCTCTCTCTCTCTCTGCCCCTCCCTTTGCCTTCTGCGCATGTGTAGATGACCCCTGACCTCCCAAAACGCGGGAAAACCAGTCAACAAGAAAAAAAATTGCATGCGCAGAAGATGGTTGCTAGGGAAGCTTTTGCCTTGCACATCGCTGGCCGTTCGTTGGGCGCACGTCACACCGTTGGCCTATCGGCGAGTGGAAAATCGCAATCCAAAAAATGGACGATGTTCCAGCGATCGGTAAGGCTGAGACATCGACCATCGCTGGAACATCGCCCATTTTTTGGGTGATAGCCAGCAAAGTGGAAAGTCTAGCCCAAAGAATCATAGAATGGTTATTGCACAGAAGGAGGCCATTCGGCCCGTCGAGTCCATGCTGGCTCTCTGAAGCAGTAATTCAGCTAGGCCCACTCACCCGCCCATTCCCAGTAACCCTTCAATTTTTTTTCCTTCAGATACTTATTCAATCCCTTTTGAAAGCCGCGATTGAATCTGTCTCCATCGCCCTCTCAGGCATTGCATTGCAGATCCTAACCACTCGGCACGTAAAAAAGTTTTTCCTCA
The DNA here is from genome assembly GCF_044704955.1 of Pristiophorus japonicus. Taxonomy (NCBI): domain Eukaryota; kingdom Metazoa; phylum Chordata; class Chondrichthyes; family Pristiophoridae; genus Pristiophorus; species Pristiophorus japonicus. The sequence continues at coordinate 4,810,701 of NC_091993.1, forward strand.
TGTCGCCTTTGGTTCTTCTGCCAATCACCTTAAATCTGTGTCCTCTGGTTGTCGGCCCTTTCGCTAATGGGAGCAGTTTCTCTCTGTCTAGATGCCTCATGATTCATATAGCCCCCACAGTGTTCCCAAATCCCCTTCACCCCAACCTTGTCCAGGGTTGACTCAAAAGCCAAGGGTCCAAGTTCATGATGAAACTCAGTTAGCCTCCCCTGGTACGTTCTTTGAGCAGGCTGCGGCTGAAAGATTGGATGGATCAGTCCTGCACACAAGGAGGTTTTTAGAGAGCAGCATGTGTACTGTCCACTGAGAAGCCCTTCGGCCAAAGTGTCTGACTTCTGTTTGAATGGAATAACATCACAGTAGGAGACAACCATTGGAGCACAGTTACACAAAGGGAACCATTACAGTTGCAAGATGTATACATAATAGAAAATGCATTACTTTATATCTAACATTCATAATAAATGCTCATTAATGATAAAACATTATTCAACATTTTTTGTAATACAATGTTTTATTGTGACTGTACAAATATTGACACATTTCTAAAGTGTTATATTATTTACAGTGGAAATTGAAGAACTATATTGAATTCAAATGGAGATTTTGAGCATTCAATATGTCCGATATAGATTACGTATATCAGAATAATGAATATTCAGGTTGGCAAAAAGGAATGTTACAGAAGCTTTCACGAAAACTAGAAAAATAAAAAAAAACATCCTGCAGGCAGGGAGTCACACTCCAGGGTAAACAAACATTCTAGCGAAAATGCGCTTAACCTTCTGTCTTTAACGACAGTTAAACTGTTTGACCTGACCTCTGAAAAGTACATAAAAACATTGGTTAATAGCTTGAATATTAACTCATTCAGCACTAGAAGCAGAACTCATTTCTGCAATATTAGGCCTGGGGAAAAGTGAAAACACACCAGTAGCTCCTTAACAAGATTCCGCTAACAACTTCAAAGCAACAACTGCTGTAGCCTGTCAGATGTCCTGCTTCAGATGGACAAAAGGTGTAGAATTCAGACTAATAATGCCCCTGCTCCAAAGTAAACTGAATCTAAAACATCTGGCGTCATCGTAGCCTTTTTATTTCTTAAGCCCATTAGAGGTTCCCTCGAATGTTTCATAATTCCTCAGTTTTCCCCCCACAGCAAACACTGATTTCCACTCAAGCCCCACCTTGGCCTGACAGGTCGCACAGTCTCAGCTCTAGACTTTGCCATGTCACTACCATTGTAATCAGGCAAAAAAGGGGTGCGATTAATGTGGGATGAGACAAGTTGCGCCAGTTTTTCGCCCTCGAATTTCTCTCACTTCCACTTATCGCTCCATCTAGTGGCCTAGCTGAGAACTGTTGAGACACACCCAACTAAGGCAAAGGGGCAGCCAAGGGATTCAGCCTCAGGGCAAGAAGAAATGTGACAGAAGCTTTCACGAAAACTAGAAAAATTACAAAAACATCTTGCAGGCAACCCAACGTGTACTTTTCTGTGGATATTATTTTGCAATTTTAATACACTCAGCTGTTTGCACTCAACTTATAAACAATACTTTTCACATCAAGGCTCAACAGACATGTCCAATTTCAGCTCAGTCATTTAAAATGGCCGCCGACATATTAAAATAGGTATCTGTGAAATTCGCTTCAATAACAATGAGCTATGTTGAAGTTATACTTTATAACGTGGTGTAATGTGTTCACCTGTGAGTATGCTCACAGGTTTGTAGAGCTGTTGGGCGCCGGAGGGACTGGAGTGCATAGTTACCCCCGGCAACCAAATTTTAATTTGATTTTATATGTTTTAAAGTTTAATTTGCTTTAATTGCCGGATTTTTAGTGTCCCCCTCCCCTTTTATAGGTGGCACTTGTAATATATGGTTTTAATGCCCCCAAAAAATCACAAAAAAACTCCACAAAAAACAAAAAAAAAACATTAAAAAAAACATTTATTAAAAAAAGGGGCAGTTAAGTGTCTGGAGTGTCCCCCAGATTGGGGGGCACTTGATCTAACGTTTATTTTGTCCCCCCCACCCCCCCCCCCCCAAAAGAGTTGTAGAGCTATTGGGCACCGGAGGGACTGGAATGCATCATTACCCCCGGCAACCAAATTTTAATTTGATTTTATATGTTTTAAAGTTTAATTTGTTTTATTGCTGGTTTTAGTGTCCCCCTCCCCTTGTATAGGGGGCACTTGTAAATTATGGTTTTAGTGCCCCCAAAAAACCCACAAAAAAACCCACAAAAACCCCCCCCCAAAAAAACAAAAAATAGCAAAAAAGGGCCTTGATAAGTGTTGGAGTGGGGGACACTTGATATAACTGTTAATTTTGTTTTCCAACCAACCAAAAGAGTTGTAGAGCTGTTGGGCGCCAGAGGGACTGGAGTGCATCATCACCCCTGGTGACCAAATTTTAATTTGATTTTAATGTCTAAATGTTAATTTGTTTAATTTGCCGGTTTTAGTGCCCCTCCACCCCCTTTTAGCCAGGGGGCACTTGTATAATTTGTGTTTTTACTGCCCAAACGCCCGCCCCCCAAAAAAGCACAAAAAAGGGGCACTTGAAAAGTTTTTGGAGTGTGCCTCGCCCCCCCCTCCCTTTAATCAGGGGGCACTTGATTATTTGTTTCACAGCAAAATAGTTGTAGAGCTGTTGTATTGTGAATGGCTTAGCCAGTCACGTGATGTTCACAAGACTCAATAAAATCCCAGTCAGTTGGGTCTAGGTCATCTACGATGTGGTATGCAGTTGTTAGTCTAGTGAATGAACCGGTAATGTGCAGTTTGATTGTTAATTCTTTGTTAATAAACCAACTAGTTCTTAATAGCAATGTGTTGCTATGAATTCTTAAGTAAAGAGCCCATGAAGCAAATACATTACACATGGTATTTTTATTTTCAAACGAGTCAACGTCATGATTTACATCTGTCCATATACACCAAATGTACATAAGAACATAAGAACATAAGAAATAGGAGCAGGAGTAGGCCATACGGCCCCTCGAGCCTGCTCCACCATTTAATACGATCATGGCTGATCCAATCATGGACTCAGGTCCACTTCCCTGCCGTTCCCCATAACCCCTTATTCCCTTATCGGTTTAGAAATTGTCTATCTCTGTCTTAAATTTATTCAATGTCCCAGCTTCCACAGCTCTCTGAGTCAGTGAATTCCACGGATTTACAACCCTCTGAGAGAAGAAATTCCTCCTCATCTCAGTTTTAAATGGGTGGCCACTTATTCTAAGATTATGCCCCCTAGTTCCAGTCTCCCCCATCAGTGGAAACATCCTCTCTGCATCCACCTTGTCAAGCTCCCGCATAATCTTATACGTTTCGATAAGATCACCTCTCATTCTTCTGAATTCCAATGAGTAAAGGCCCAACCTACTCAACCTTTCCTCATAAGTCAACCCCCTCATCCCCGGAATCTACCGAGTGAACTTTCTCTGAACTGCCTCCAAAGCAAGTATATCCTTTTGTAAATATGGAAACCAAAACTGTACGCAGTATTCCAGGTGTGGCCTCACCAATACCCAATGTAGATTGCCATTCCCATTTTCGTAGGTTTGATGCTTCGTTGTTGTAGTGATGGCTAATGGCATTACAGCATTGTAGTGTAATGATGCACTATACCATATAGTACTTGGATATGTGGTACTCCCCAGACAGATACAATGAGAGGCCAAGCTAACACATTAGTATCTATCTCTTAGTACATGGCAGCAGCAGAAACTTGGAACTACCTTGGGTTCCCATCCTCTTGACAGGGAAATTCTGAATTGGGCAGTGAAGTCGAAAGAGAAAGCAATTTGCAAAAAATAAACTGTGTCTGGTCTCTGTGTTGGAAAGGAATTGTGAAAAATATAAGACAAGCAGCAGTCAAAAAGTTATGGACCAATTAAGCTGACAGAATTACTAAAATGAAGGATTAGTATCTAAATTTTAATGTAGAGAAATATAAGTTAATCATAGAATCATAGAAATTTATAGCATGGAAGGAGGCCATTTCGGCCCATCGTGTCCATGCCATTTGACCAAAAGCTATCCAGCCTAATCCCACTTTCCAGCTCTTGGTCCGTAGCCCATTGTATTAGAAAATAGCAAACACGTACGCACAATTAAAGGGTGTCCTTTAGCCAAGAAGGAAATAAGGATGTGAGAGAGATTGTTGATAAATCATTGAAAGTTGCTAGTTAATCTGAAACTTTGATAAAATACTAATAACTTTTATTTATATAACGCCTTTAACATAGTAAAATGGATCAGTTCCTATGAACTGGAGGGTAGCTAATGCAACACCACTTTTAAAAAAAGGAGGGAGAAAGAACGGGAAATTATAGACTGGTTAGCCTGACATCAGTAGTGGGGAAAATGTTGGAATCAATTGTTAAAGATGAAATAGCAGCACTTTTGGAAAGCAGTGACAGGATCGGTCCAAGTCAGCATGGATTTATGAAAGGGAAATCATTCATGACAAATCTTCTCGAATTTTTTGAGGATGTAACTAGTGGAGTGGACAAGGGAGAACCAGTGGATGTGGTGTATATGGACTTTCAAAAGGCTTTTGACAAGGTCCCACACAAGAGATTGGTGTGCAAAATTAATGCACATGGTATTGGGGGTAATGTATTGACGTGGACAGAGAACTCGTTGTCAGACAGGAAGCAGAGAGTCGGGATAAACGGGTCCTTTTCAGAATGGCAGGCAGTGACTAGTGGAGTGCTGCAGGATTCAGTGCTGGGACCCCAGCTATTTACAATATACATCAATGATTTAGATGAAGGAATTGAGTGTAATATCTCCAAGTTTGCAGATGACACTAAGCTGGGTGGTGGTGTGAGCTGTGAGGAGGATGCTAAGAGGCTGCAGGGTGACTTGGACAGGTTAGGTGAATGGGCAAATGCATGGCAGATGCAGTATAATGTGGATAAATGTGAGGTTATCCACTTTGGTGGCAAAAACATGAAGGCAGAATATTATCTGAATGGTGACAGATTAGGAAAAGGGGAGGTGCAATGAGACCTGGATGTCATGGTACATCAGTCATTGAAGGTTGGCATGCAGGTACAGCAGGCAGTGAAGAAGGCAAAAGGCATGTTGGCCTTCATAGCGAGAGGATTTGAGTATAGGAGCAGGGAGGTCTTACTGCAGTTGTACGGGGCCTTGGTAAGTCCTCACCTGGAATATTGTGTACAGTTTTGGTCTCCTAATCTGAGGAAGGGCATTCTTGCTATTGAGGGAATGCAGCGAAGGTTCACCAGACTGATTCCCGGGATGGCAGGACTGATATATGAAGGAAGACTGGATCAACTGGGCCTTTATACACTGGAGTTTAGAAGGATGAGAGGGGATCTCATAGAAACAGATAAAATTCTGACGGGACTGGATGGGACTTAGATGCAGAAAGAATGTTCCCGATGTTGGGAGAGTCCAGAACAAGGGGTCACAGTCTAAGGATAAAGGGTGAGCCATTTAGGACCATGATGAGGAGAAACTTCTTCACTCAGAGAGTTGTTGACCTGTGGAATTCCCTACCGCAGAGAGTTGTTGATGCCAGTTTGTTAGATATATTCATGAGGGAGTTAGATATGGCCCTTATGGCTAAAGGGATCAAGGGGTATGGAGAGAAAGCAGGAAAGGAGTACTGAGGTGAATGATCAGCCATGATCTTATTGAATGGTGGTGCAGGCTCGAAGGGCTGAATGGCCTCCTCCTGCACCTATTTTCTATGTTTCTATGTCCCAAGGTGCTTCACAGCAGTGTAACAAGATAAAACAGATAAATTTGACACCGAGCCACAAAAGAGGAAATTAAGGCAGATGTCCAAAAGTTTTGTTAAAGAGGTAGGTTTTAAGAAGCGTCTTAAATGCGGAAAGAGAGATAGCGAGGCAAAGAGGTTTAGGGAGGGAGTTCCTGAGCTTAGGGCCCAAATAGCTGAAGGCACAGCCACCGATGGTTGAGCAGTTATAATGTGGAATGTTCAAGAGGCCAGAATTTGAGGAGCGCAGACATCGTGGGGTTGTGAGGCTGAAAAATATTACAGAGATAGGGAGGGGCGAGGCTATGTAGTGATTTGTAAACAAGGATGAGAATTTTGAAATTGAGGCATTGTTTAACCGGGAGCCAATGTAGGTCAGAAAGCACAGGGTGATGGGTGATCGGGACTTGGTGCGAGTTAGGACACGGGGCGCAAAGTTTTGGATGACCTCAAGTTTACGTAGTGTGGAATGTGATAGGCCGGCCAGGAGTGATTTGGAGTAGTCAAGTCTAGAGGTAACAAAGACATGGATGAGGGTTTCAGCAGCAGAAGAACCGAGGCAGGGGCGGAGGCGGGCAATGTTACAGAGGGGGAAAAAGGCGGTTTTAGTTATGCCGCGGATATGTGGCTTGAAACTCATTTCGGGGTCAAATGTGACACCTAGGTTGTGAACAGTCTTGTTCACCCTCAGATAGATGCTAGGGAGAAGGATGGAGTCAGTGGTTAGGGAACGCAGTTTGTGGCAGGGACCAAAGATAATGGCTTCAGTCTTCCCGATATTTAATTGGAGAAAATTTCTGCTCATCCAGTACTGGATGTCGGACAAGCAATCTGACAATTTAAATAGCAAGCAGGGGTCGAGAGAAGTGGTGGAGAGGTAGAGTTGGGTGTCGTCAGCATACATGTAGAAACAGACTCCGTGTTTTCGGATGATATCGCCAAGGGGCAGCATATAGATGAGAAATAAGAGGGGGGCATGGACAGATCCTTGGGGTACACCAGAGGTAACGATGCGGGAGTGGGAAGAGAAGACATTGTAAGGGATTTTCTGGTTACAATTAGATAGATAAGGAAGGAACCAGGCGAGTGCAGTCCCACCCAGCTGGACGATGGTGGAGAGGCGTTGGAGGAGGACGGAATGATCAACCGTGTCAAAGGCTCCAGACAGGTCCAGAAGGACGAGGAGGGGTAGTTTACCTTTGTCACACTCACAAAGGATGTCATTTGTGACTTTGATGAGAGCTGTTTCGGTATTGTGGCAGATTGAAGGGATTCAAACATTGAATTCATGGAAAGATGGTCACGGATTTTGGACGCGACAATACGTTCAAGCACATTGGACAAGAAAGGGAGATTGGAGATGGGGCAATAGCTAGCAAGCAAAGTGGGGTCAAGGGTTGTTTTTTTTGAGGAAAGGGGTGATGACAGCAGATTTGAAGGAGAGGGGAACAGTATCTGAGGAGAGAGGACTGTAAACAATGTCGGCTAACATAAAGCCAAAAACGAAGTTGGGTGGTTAGCAGTTTAGTGGGAATAGGGCCAAGACAGCAGGAAGTGGGTGTCATGGACAAGATGTGAGGAGGACACAAAAAATCTGCAAAAGGCCATAGACAGACTAAGTGAGTGGGCAAAAAGTTGACAGATGGAGTATTATGTTGGAAAGTGTGAGGTCATGCACTTTGGCAGAAAAAAATCAAAGAGCAAATTATTATTTAAATGAAGAAAGATTGCAAAGTGCCGCAGTGCAGCGGGACCTGGGGGTACTTGTGCATGAAACACAAAAGGATGGTATGCAGGTACATCAAGTGATCAGAAAGGCCAATGGTTTCCATAGTGACGAAAGGAGGCAGTTCAGAGAAGGTTCACTCGGTTGATTCCGGGGATGAGGAGGTTGATTTATGAGGAAAGGTTGAGGAGGTTGGGCCTCTACTCATTGGAATTCAGAAGAATGAGAGGTGATCTTACCGAAACGTATAAGATTATGAGGAGGCTTGACAAGGTGGATGCAGAGAGGATGTTTCCACTGATGGGGGAGACTAGAACATGGAGGGCATGATCTTAGAATAAAGGACCGTCCATTTAAAACTGAGATGGGGAGGAATTTCTTTTCTCAGAGGGTTGTAAATCTATGGAATTTACTGCTTCAGAGAGCTGTGGAAGCTGGGACATTTAATAAGACAGAAAAGATAGGGGGATAAGGGGTTATGGGGAGTGGGCGGGGAAGTGGAGCTGAGTCCATGATCAGATCAGCCATGATCTTATTGAACAGGCTCGAGGAGCCATATGGCCTACTCCTGTTCCTATTTTTTATGTTTTTATGAGCTTGGAGAGATCAAGAGGAGAGATCAAAGACAAACTGGAGAAAGATGTGAGTTTAGGGCTAGGGCAGGTGGGGCATCAGATCAAACAAAGTTAGTCAGATGCTAAAGTATATGTAAGTCAAGTGATGTCATGTTACCTTTGTACAGGTAACTGTTGAGGACACATTTGGAATATTTGTGGTTTGAGGACTCTACATTCTAAAGAAGATCCAAAGCCACAAAAGATCTTTCAGCCCACCATGCCTGCAGCATCCAGAATGTATGATAATTGCCGCACGGATAATTCCTCCTCACCAGCACCATCAGAACCACCTTTGGATCTATAATTTATGCACCGGGGAGTAGGCTCACAGGTTGCTAGAGCTGTTCAGTTGTGAATGGCTTAGCCAGTCACGTGATGTTCATAAGACTCAATAAAACCCCAGCCAGTTGGGTTCAGGGGATCCACGATGAAGCAAGTGGTTGTGAGCCTGGTCGATGAACAGCAGACACCTCAAAGCACGGGAGAAGTACCACCAGCGCTGCCTCTGCAAGATCCTGCAAATCCATTGGGAGGATAGACGCACCAACGTCAGTGTTTTCATCCAGGCCAATATCCCCAGCATCGAAGCGCTGACCACACTCGACCAGCTCCGTTGGGCGGACCACATCGTCCACATGCCCGACACAAGACTCCCTAAGCAAGTGCTCTACTTGAAATTCCTACATGGCAAGCGAGCCCCAGGTGGGCAGAGGAAACGCTTCAAGGACACCTTCAAAGCCTCCTTGATAAAGTGTAACATCCCTATCGGCACCTGGGAATCTCTGGCCCAAAGTTGAGGAAGAGCATCCAGGAGGGCGCTGAGCACCTCGAGTCTCGTTGCCGAGAGCGTGCAGAAACCAAACGCAGACAGCAGAAGGAGCGTGCGGCAAACCAGGCTCCCCACCCACCCTTTCCTTCAACCACTGTCTGACCCACCTGTGACAGAGACTGTAATTCCCACATTGGACTGTACAGCCACCTGAGAACTCACATTTAGAGTGGAAACAAGTCTTCCTCGATTTCGAGGGACTGCCTATGATGATGATGAATGAACTGGTAATGTGTAGTTTGATTGTTAAACTGTTGCTAATAAACCAACTAGTTCTTAACAGCAATGCGTTGCTATGAATTCTTAAGCAAAGAACCCATGAAGCAAATATATTACAGGATCCATTGTCAACTTCCCTACTATCATTAAAGGATAATTGAGCAGCGATGTTAATAGTTCTATAATTAGAGTCTCTATTCTCAATAGATATTGGTCTAGAAATTGGTTCAGGTCCATTTTTGGACAAAGAATGGGCAGCGCGTGCGGAGTGCACACCAGGAACTCGCTCAAAGTTGGACCTCATTTTAATAATTGCGGCAAACCAGCTGGAACATGTCGCACCTCAAAAGGCACAACTTTGGTTGTTGGATACCTTCTTGGATGGTGAAGGGGAGAGGAGAACAAGAGGCAGGGTAAGGGCTGGCTGACAACAGCCCACAATAAAACTGTGAACCGAGAAGAACACTCTGGCTCCACATTAAAGAATGTCTTTTAAAAAAAGACTTTACTTTTTGGTGGCAGCCTACAGCAGCCCCTTTAAGGACTGCTGGTTAGGCCCCACACAGAGCTGGAAAAACTAAACAAAGCAGGCCCAGTCCTTTTAGATGTGCCAATTGACTTCAAATGATGTTGTCCTTGCCAGTGCCAGCTGTGGCTCAGTGGGAAGCATTTTCACCAACTGAGTCAGGAGGTTGTGGGTTCAAGTCCTACTCCAGGGACTTGAGCACAAAAATCTAGGCTGACACTCCAGTGCAGTGCTGAGGGAGTGCTGCACTGTCTTTGAGATGTTAACCCAAGGCCCGGACTGCCCTCTCAGGTGGATGTAAAAGATCCCATGGCACTATTTTGAAGAAGAGCAGGGGAGTTTTCGCCAATGTCCTGGCCAATATTTATCCCTCAATCAACAAAACAAAATCAGATTATTGGGTCATTATCACATTGCTGTTAGTGGGATCTTGCTGTGCGCAAATTGGCTGCCACGTTTTCTACATTACAACAGTGACTACACTTCAAAAAAAAAGTACTTCATTGGCTGTAAAGGGTTTTGAGACGTCCAGTGGTCGTGAAAAGTGCGATCTAAATGCAAGTCGTTCTTTTTCAAATGAACCACCTCTAGATCTTTTGAATGCTGCTGATATCTCTTCAATTTTCACACTTCTGGGAGTCTGTTCCAAATGTCCCCATCCCTATGGGGGAGGGCGGGAATAATTTTAATGTCGAACCTTGTTCGAGGCTTGTAGATTTTGGCCTTTGTCCTATGCTCATTGTCTCTGTAATTGCATTGTCGTTTTGAAACTGCTGTGGAAATTGGTTTAGCTCACAGTTTCCACCAACCTATCTCAAAAAACATCCTACAATGTTATTTTAACATTGGTTTGGGCCCAGCATTCCTTGTGGTGTCTATCAGCTCACTGGATGCTTTCCATAGACATGGGAATCATATGGTACCTTGATTCCTCTATCCCCAAACTTTATTGGTTGAAATTAAGTTTGTTATTTTCACTTTGTCTTAAAAGTCAGTTTGGAAAATCAATTCTCAATCCATCTAGATCAATTGTTAATTTTAAATTGGAGATTGATAGCTTTTTGTTAACCAAAGATTTTAAGAGATATGCTCTCATTGAATGGCGTAACAGGCTCAAGACACTGAATGGCCTAAACCTGTTCCTATCTTCCTATCTAAATTATTTCTCATCTATTCCATGGGATCGAAATTGCCCCTTCCCTTAAGGCCTGTTACCGCCAGAAACCAGTGGCCACGCTGCGCAGTGTAATGGCCGCCATTTTTTAAATTCCGCTCCTGCGGTACACCAGTGGTAACCCTCTCCCCCCACCGCTCCACTGCGCCGATCTGTCCTAAGTACGTCATCAAGGCGTGCACCACCGATGCTCCCCCCGATGGCGAAATTCTGCTGAAGAAATCTTGCTCCCACCGTGCGGTGCGGTGCAGCTCCCATTAAAGGGGAGGACCGACTGCCACTGCTGCCATGTTTATTTTTGTCGGCCGACTGCTACGTCAAGCCGACAATTATGCCCCCGGGTTCAACTAGACCGCCAACAGGCAGCCTGGCACCCCCTCTTAGGTGCCAGGCCACTGGCCCGGCCAAAACCCTTCCTGGTGGCCCAGTGGACCGAATTGAAACAGTCGCGGAGGCTCTCCCCTTTAAGTGAAGAGGAGAGTCGTGGTGATGCGGCACCGTGATGACTAGGCTAATGACTGACAGTGGCGCCCACTCCGCCCGCCCACCCCCAACGTCCGCCCCTTTAGAGTGTGAACTTCCGATTACTGCCCCATTTCCGCCTCCATTGTGACCGACCTCTGGTCCGCCGAAAAAAAAGCCAAAGAGCCGAATTCCGCTCAAGAGGCTACCGCATCCACCGTACCGGTAACCAACCCACTCCCAGGAGGTAGGTGGTTCGTTACAATATTTTAATGAGGCTGCGTGCCTCAGATTTTATCTCCATTTTAAATGTAATCCTGCTCGGCCAGGTTTCCCAGGCCTTGGGAAACCCGGCAGCTAAAAGGTAAGGCCTGCTTTGTGGAAGGGGTGAGTGTCTTTCCATCACTGCTTGTGAGCCAGGAGGAGCAGGAGTGCTTTCCCAGGCCCACCAAATTAACCTGTAAACTCCTCCTAAAGTTGGACCCCTCCTGAGCCACGATGCCCCCCGAGCAACAATCTCAACCTGACCTTTCCGATCTCCCCTGACCTTTCCGATCTCTCCCCCCACCACCGGCCTTTCCGATCTCCCCTGACCCTTCCGATCTCCCATGACCTTTCCAATCTCTCCCCTCACTACCAGCTTTTCCGATCTCCCTCTGACCTTTCTGATCATCCCTCCCACCCCGGCCACCTCTGATCTCACCCACCCAGTCTTTTATGATTCCTCCTCTAGGCTCCCTGGTAATGGCCTGGTGCCAAAGGCCTACCTGCCTGACAGCCAGCTCGCCTACCTCTCAATCTGGCTGGCTGTGGCCGGGAAACTGAGACAAAAAATATTAATCAGGTCCTGGTGTTAAATTCGGCAAATCCTGAGAAGCAAACTAATGGGAAATATAGGACCGTAATTTCCTGGAAAGTTTCAACGTAACTTGCTTGGATGAGTGCAGCTCCAACAACACTTAAGAAGCTTCACACCATACAGGATAAGGCATCTCACATCATTGGCACCCCATCCACCACCTTCAACATTCATTCCCTCCACCACCGGCGCACCGTGGCTGCAGTGTGTACCATCTACAAGATGCACTGCAGCAACTCGCCAAGGCTTCTTCAACAGTTCCTCCCAAACCCACCACCTCTATCATCTAGAAGGACAAGGGCAGCAGATGCATGGGAACACCACCACCCCCAAGTTCCACTCCAAGTCACACACCATCCTGATTTGGAAATATATCACTGCTTCTTCATAGTCGCTGGCTTAAAATCCTGGGACTCCCTCCCTAACAGCACTGTGGGAGTACCTTCACCACACGGACTGCAGCGGTTCAAAAAGGCAGCTCACTACCACCTTCTCAGGGGCAATTAGGACAAGGCAATAAATACTAGCCTCGCCAGCGATGCCCACATCACATAACCAAATAAAGAAATTAAGAGCAGATTCCCGTCCTGTCTTTGAGGACATTTGTGCACAACTGATTGACATCGGTTTCACACTGAAACATTGCTATGTGCGAATTTTCTCGGTCATTTGCGCTACTCCCGAGTTACATCTGGCGAAACCCTCCCTAGCTCATTAACAAAGCTCCGACCCCACGAAAAAGACTAGAGAGCACAAGTTACACCAGTTCTGAATGAGTGCAAATTTCTGCCCACAATTTTAGGGGCAGCAGGAACCAAAACCACTATTAATGATATTTTATACCAATGTTTTAGTCATTTAAAAAGAAATCTCTCCTTACTGAGACCTACAATGTATTTTCTATGCTTTTTTATGGCATCAGAATGTGTTACATTAAAAAAGAAAAGCTTCCACGATTGCATTTTCTTGAGCATGCAATGCTTAATGTGGATAAGTGATGATTTGATGGCTTCAACCTTTACTAAAATAGATTGGTTATTATCACATTGCTGATTGTGGGATCTTGCTGTGCGCAAATTGGCTGACGTGTTTCCCATATTAAAAGTACTTCATTGGCTGTAAAGCGCTTTGAGATATCTTGAGGTCATGAAAAGAGCTCTATAAATACAAGTTCTTTCTGTCTTCCTTTTTTAAAAACTAGCAAACATCCACCTTTAATATTAATAATGAAATTTAATGATTCTCAAGCAGCTAACGAGTCACTTAACCGGTTTTAATTCGTGAATGTTCATTAATTGAGCTGTAGAATGCACAATCATTGTGTGAAATTGATCACAACCGAGTTCAAATAGCCTGCTTTAACAACCAGGTCGAGAATGACCGCGTGAGCTCTGTTATAGTGAAACATAAGCAGATTATTTAGATGGGTGAATAGCCTTCAACAACTTTCATTTTTATGGCATGATTAAAGTAGTAAGGTTCTTCACAGAGGAATAAACAGACACCAACCAGATGAATTTGGGGAAGTAACAAAAACGTGGTCAAAGAGATAGAGCTAGACTTTACACTTTGCTGGCTATCGCCCAAAAAATGGAAGATGTTCCAGCGATGTTCGATTTCTCAGCCATACTGACCGCTGGAACATCGCCCATTTTTTGGATTGCGATTTCCCACTTGGCCATAGGCCAGCGATGTGAAATGGGCAAAGCGAAAGATCTGCGATGTGACGTGCGCCCAGCGAATGGCCAGCGATGTGGAGGGCAAAAGCTTCACTTGCAACGGCCTTCTGCGCATGCGTTTTTTTTTTTCTTGTTGAATGGTGTGTTGACTGGTTTTCCAGTGTTTCGGGAGGTCAGGGGTCATCCACACATGCGCAGAAGGCACAGGGAGGTGCAGAGAGAGAGAGGAGATACCGAGAAGGCAGTGAATTAGAGGAGAGAAGAGAAAGAGAGAAAAGAAGTTTACAGATCAGAAAAAAGGTTTAGAAACATAGAAACATAGAAAATAGGTGCAGGAGTAGGCCATTCGGCCCTTCTAGCCTGCACCGCCATTCAATGAGTTCATGGCTGAACATTCAACTTCAGTACCCCATTCCTGCTTTCTCGCCATACCCCTTGATCCCCCTAGTAGTAAGGACCTCATCTAACTCCTTTTGAATATATTTAGTGAATATATTTACAGATAGACATAAAATAGTTTACAGACTTTACAGTATACAGTTAAAAGTTATATTTGTAAAAATGTCTGAAATCCATCACGATGCTGAGGGGGCGAGAAAGTGGGCGAAACCCTTCAGTGACGATGCCAATGAGGCCCTTGTTGATGAGGTGCAGTCCCGGTGAGGCCAACTGACATGGAGTGCACATGGGAAAGCCCCACCCCGTGTGTATCGGAAGACTTGTGCCGAGATCGCAGACGTGATGCCCTCGGCTTCCCATGAGGCGAGGGGGCCAGCTGGCAAGGCCATATCCTTTATTCCCCAGCATCCAACCATGACCTTCTGGCTGATTGACAAACAGGTCAGGGATAGCACTCTCACGTAGGATGTGCGCATCATGGATGCTGCCAGGAAATGTAGCATTTACTGTCATGATTATTTGGTTGTGGTCGACAACAAGCTGCACATTCAGGGAGTGGAATCCCTTTCTGTTATGAAATACCTCCGCGTTCTGTAAAGGAGCTTTCAGGGTGATGTGCTTGCAGGCTATTGCTCCCTGCACCTTGGCGAAGTTTTCTATCCTCGAGAAACCCAAAGCTCTCCCAGTCTGTGCCTCCCTGGTCATAGGGAAGTTTATAAAGTCCACCCTGTGAGCGTAAAGGGCTTCAGTCACCTGCTGAATGCAGCAGTGTGTGGCATGCTGAGAGATACCACAGATGTCGCCAGCTGAAGTCTGAAAGGATCCAGATGCGTAGAAGGATAGTGCTGCAGTAACCTTCACCTCAACGGGCAGTGCGGTTCTGATGGTGCTGGAAGGCTGCAGATCCCCCTTGATGAGCTGGCAAATCTCATCGATGACCTCCTTCCGGAAGCACAGCCTCCTAAGACACGTTGAGGTAAGATTGCTTTTCCTTGTACCTTCATTGGCTGTATGCTCGCCTCCTCTGTCCCCTCTGTCTCCGCATTACTCTGCCACCTCTTCGATTGATCCTTTCAGAAACCAGTGTGTGAGCAGTTAAGGGTAATGGCAGAGAAACGATAGGCCCCATCACTATCAATAATATTATTTTCCCTTGCTATAAATGCACTTTTTAGTAGAAAAAATGCCTAATCTACTAAGCTAATATTATGAAATTAAATATAAGTATAAATGTGAGTGGATCTCTCTGTAAAAGACCCTTAAATAACTCACAATATATAAGCTCTAGTTTTTTAGCTGCCTCCACCCTTCCTCCGAAATTCAAAATGGCGTCCGTATGCCCAGTTCGGTGAGGAAGGCCCGGGAAAAGCAACTATTCTCCAGCAATGTTCTCGGTGAGCGATCAGCCCGGTGATGTGCCGGCAATGTGCCAAAAGTTCCACTGGACGATGTGTGGGCGATCACCTCAGCGATCAGCTCGGCGATGTGAGCCAAAACTTGGGGGCTTAATTTTCCGGCGATGTACCAGCCTGAGTTTCCACATTTTGGTCAAAATGAATGATAGGTGGCCATTTTGGGCAATATATGGGTGATACATGGGCGACGTGAAGTGGAAAGTCTAACCCATAGGCTTTTGAGTCGGCTCTTGGAAGTCACAACAGAGGTGGTATGTCAAAATGCAGTGCTAAGGTGGCTGACAACTCTGGCACTAAAGATTGTATCGGGGGTTGGGTGGATAGGATGCAAGTCAGGCCCCAAGAGTAGCAGTATGCCACAGAAGAAGTGATCAACCATTGGGAAGACCTGTCAGGAGTTCCTGAAAAGTCGCACAGCTTTAAGAAGAGCAGAGAGCTAAAGTCTGAATATTACTGTACGACATTTGGGGACATGTAGGACTTGAATGAAAGTAGTGGATGTTAAAACTATCTGCATGAAACATTGTACTTGACAGAAAGAAATATTACCAAGGATGTAGCCAGTAAGATAGTAAAAGTGAAAATAGCACGGTTATGCAAATTACATTATACGTGGCACGAGGAGAAAAAAATGCATTACAGGAAGCAGTTTTCAAAGTTTTGAAGGCACTGGGACTGTGCAGAACTACTGGCAGTTACCACATTAATCATATATTATGTGCTTTGGACGGTCTGTTACATCAACATGAAGACCCATGTAAGGACTGGATAACAAGGTCTTCAACTTCTTCCAGACAAATCTCCATGCATAGATATGTGTATAGAACAGAATGAATTTAGTAACAAGAAGTAAAACTATGATACAGATCAGCAACTACAATACCACTTCATTTCTCTCTCTATCTCTCCACAGAATCTTCTGGGTCTTATCGAATAAAAACCAATTTCCTCCTTCTAGAGTAAGAGAAGCCATTACTCCACCTTTCTAATGCCCAGTCCCTCAGGATCATTACACAGTCCATATATAGTGATTGTGCATAAGTACATAATAATACTTGCACTGAGAATACATTACCCAAATCGATAAATGTGCTATGGCTCTTAATGTTCCATTTGCTTTCTTCATAGAGCAAGGATGACGCATTGGTCTTTAAGTGCAACCGAAAGAACATGATTCACCTAAGCACCGACCGTACCCAAGTTATTCTGCACCCCGTAGATGCCCACTGTTCGATGCTTAGAGTACTCAATAAGCTTTGCAAGATGATCGACTCTTGCAGTGGCTTGCGGTATTACACAGGAATGAATGGCCCATGACACGCCTGTAGCATTGTTTAGGTTGGCTCCGCATCTTAAAACAACAAGCCCACAATAGCTGCTGCAAAGGACGTCCCTGCCCCTGAGACAAGGTGATCCAGATGGTAGGCTTTCTCAATCCCTATAGCTCACCAGCTAGCTTTGTAACTACCTGCCAATTGCTATTCCTTCAGCTAGCGGGCAGCACTTGGTAGTAGTGTACATGCATAAGCAACACTATGAACTTTCACTTGTGCATAAGAACATAAGAAATAGGAGCAGCAGCAGGCCGTACGGCCCCTCGAGCTGATCCGATCATGGACTCAGGCCCACTTCCCTGCCCACTCTCCATAAACCTTTATCCCCTTATTGGTTAAGAAACTGTCTATCTCTGTCTTAAATTTATTCAATGTCCCGGCTTCCACAGCTCTCTGAGGCAGTGAATTTCACAGATTTACAACCCTCTGAGAGAAGAAATTCCTCCTCATCTCAATTTTAAATGGGCGGACCCTTATTCTAAGATTATGCCCCCTAGTTCCAGTCTCCCCCATCAGTGGAAACATTCTCTCTGCATCCACCTTGTCAAGCCCCCTCATAATCTTATACGTTTTGACAAGATCACCTCTCATTCTTCTGAATTCCAATGAGTAGAGGCCCAACCTACTCAACCTTTCCTCATAAGTCAACCCCCTCCTCCCTGGAATCAACCTAGTGAACCTTCTCTGAACTGCCTCCAATGCAAGTATATCCTTCCATAAATACGGAGACCAAAACTGCATGCAGTACTCCAGGTGTGGCCTCACCAATACCCTGAATAACTGTAGCAAGACTTCCCTGCTTTTATACTCCATCCCCCTTTACAATAAAGGCCAATATTCCATTGTACTGCCTGCCAGATGTTTGCCATATCCAGGAAGCTGAATCCATTCCAGCGACTGACTGCTTAGGATAGTGGTAGCTGCAGTTCTGTGCTTCCTAGTTCCTCTGTGTTGTTGGGCCACCTTCTTCCTCCTGCTCCATTGTGATAAACTCATTGATGACCACTATAGCCATGTTCTCAAGTTTGTGTGTCTATTCACTTCATTAACTGCTTTGCTAAACCTTCAAGAAGCATCCCCTGCATTAAACTCACTGTCAGATCTGACCTCGAGTAAGATATTCACTTTCAATTTTGACCATGCAGCTGAGGAAACTTGCGCAAGCCCCTTATCAATGACCCTGACAAGTAAAACATTGGGTTTTAAACTCCCTTTACGCTGTTGTTGATAGATCTATTTTTGGAGGTCTTGGCTCCTGAGATCAGTGATAAGTTTGAACGAATCTTTCTGCTTTCCAGCAACATTCCACCACTTTTCATTCATGTCATTTCTTTTCAAAAGTAGGATCCATTTTAGTGTATCAAATCAGAAGTTCTACAGGGGCCAAATTTTCCTGTTTGTGTGCAGCAGACATCCCAAGATAAGTGGAGAAAGGGTTAACACTGCAGTGGAACAGCCCGTTTTCAGGTATGGTCTTTTGATTTCTGAAAGAGTTACATACGCAGATGTTCAACTGAGTTTTTAACTTTTCCAGTCATTATGAATTAGATAATGAGAGATCTGAAAGGTGCAGTGAAATTAGGGCATTACTGGTTGATTTTAACCAGATGATTATTCCAGTTGGACTCCAGAGAGCTTTAATTAGTGGCTACAATTTACAAGCCATTCATCGCATTCCAAGGCACACAAACTCCCCCAGCTCCTCAGGAATGCCAACCTTGGTCTTTAAGAAAGGCCTTAACCAAGATGCTTTAATCAGTAAATCAAGAATTTGCAAGCTCATAATCTCAAAGAAATTACCAAAAGGAAATAGCCCTGGGTGAAATACGGCTGACACTACCTCACTATTTTGAAGTGAAACTATAACAAGCAAATATTGTTTCACAGCTGGGTCAAATAGATCTTCATTTGTGCAAAATAATTACTAACAGAGCGCATTTAAGGCCAGCTGCAGAGTTCAAACCTAAATTAAGGTGCCTGCTTCCCCTCAGGCATTGGATCTAAAAATGTCCTGAATTGTAGTTTTCAGTCTATGGTCATTGGCGACTCCTGCAACCATTCAAAAAGCCCCTTTTATTTTGGTCCTCTGCAAGTTATCATCCTCAATGTATCAAGATAAATTGTTACAATAGAAACATTTACATGCCATGACATTAATTCATTGATAATAATCTGTGCAAAATTGACAGGTGTACATGTTTTGGGAAAAAAAACATACAAATCCCAAGGGCATTTATTGAAAATGCACAATCTATTCAGTAATATAAAAGTATCATGTGACTGGATTATTGACTGACAAAATTTAAAACTGCACTGATTGGCTGAAGAAAGAAAGACAGAAAGAAAGCAAGGCTTACATTTACATAGCGCCTTTTACGACCTCAGGACATCCTAAAGCGCTTTACAACCAATGAAATATATTTTGAAGTGCAGCCGCTGTTGTAATGTAGGAAATGCCGTTGCCAATTTTGCACAGCAAGATCACACAATCAACAATGTGATAATGACCAGATATGTTTTTTAGTAAGTTTGGTTGAGGGATAAATATTGACCAGGACAACATGGAGAACGCCCCTGCTCTTCTTCAAAAAGGTGCTGTGGGATCTTTTACATCCACTTGAGAGGGCAGATAGGGCCTCGGTTAACATCTCATCTGAAAGTTCAATCCAATATGGCAATATCCTTCAAGAAGGACTTTTGTAACCGACATACATCATGGAGCTCAACCAAACAAACAAATGCAACTTTCAAAAGTTCACACAGCACGTGTATAAAGTACAGCTAATAAATCTATTGTGATGATGAGTGCTGTAGTCCTGCATTTAGACTACTCAATGCAACAGTAGTTTGCCAATTGCTATTATACAGCAAAGTTAATGATGCAATATATCACCTGACTGATGTAAAGTAAAATTCTTACATACCTTACTGATACTAAAAGAAAAAAAGAAAGACTTGAATTGATATAGCGCCTTTCTTGACCACTGGATAGCCCAAAGTGCTTAATAGCCAATTAATTACTTTTGGAGAGTAGTCGCTGTTGTATTGTAGGAAACGCGGTAGCCAATCTGTGCACAGCAAGCTCCCACAAACAGCAATGTGAAAATCACCAGATAATCTGTTTCTGTTACGTTGATTGAGGGATAAATATTGGCCAGGACACCAGGAATAACTTCCCTGCTCTTCTTCGAAATAGTGTCATGGTATCTTTTACATCCACCTGAGAGGCCAGATGGGACCTCGGTTTAACATCTCATCCGAATGACTGAATACTGAAAGATATAGGGAGCCTCATAGATTTAAATATTTCAATACTGTTTACATAACATAAAAAATAGGAGCAGGAGTTCTTCAATACGATTGTGGCTGATCTTCTCCCTCAACTCCACCTTCCTGCACTATCCCCATATCACTTGATTCCCTTAGTGTCCAAAAATCTATAGATCTCTGTCCTGAATATAATCAATGACTGAACAACAGTAATACTTCACCTTTATTTAACAAGCAAATATCTGTGTTCTTACTTCCCCCACACCTCTAATTGTCAATGAAGTTGGTGGCCATGCTTTCAGCTGCCTAGGCCCTGAACCTCTCCGCCTCTCTACATCTCTTTGCTCCTTTAAGATGGTCCTTAAAACCTACCTCTTTGACCAAGCTTTTGGTCATCTGCCATCATTTCTTCTTATGTGGCTCGGTGTCATATTTATTTGTTTTGTCTTACAACACTCCTGTGAAGTACCTTGGGATGTTTTACTACGTTAAAGGAGCTATATAAATACAAGTTTTTGTTGAGTTATAAATATATGATTTGTGGCCTACATGCTAGATGCAAATGCTTTGATTTATTGGTTTAATCTTCTCTCCTCTTTTCCCTAAATCTTATATTTTCTGTTATTTACATGATTATAAAATATATATTTTTCTTTTCCTTATTTCCCATGTTGTATTTGTAGATCTTGAAAAGGGCTAGGAGGTTCCCCCACCCACTGTCAAACCTCCTGTTTCCAAGACCTTGAACAGACAGTCATTTGCCACGATCCAAACATGACTGACTGACTGCTGCCTGAGCACGACATCAATGTTATAAACAGTCTCCTCTGGCTCTGGGGCAAACGTCAGTCTCCTCAGCAACATAAAAAAAATCCCAAAACTACAGCTTTGATTCAGAACATTATTTTAACACCAAAAGAATAATTAAATAAATTAAATCTTTTTTAAATTTAGATGGTTTTTCCATCACTCACACACCACAATGAAATCCATGCTTTTAAAGTTCACACAGCATACGTATAAAGTTTGACTATTTGCAAATTGGCTCCAATTGCCATATGATGTGGGTTGTCATGATGCATGCTGGGTATTGTAGTTCCATAGAAGAGGACTGAGAACTACAACTCCTATGATGTACCTCTTACGCGTGCACACTTGGAGATATAACTTCATGCACAGTTGAAGAATCAAAGCTTTGGGAACCGAACAAAATCAAGCCCCAGGCGTCAGAGAAATTAGTAGGCCTCTGGGGACGGGGGCGACCTGTTGGAGGCATTTCTCCAGTGGCTAGCTTTTTGGTTAAGTTGAGTGTTATTTTTGGAGAATACCAGAATTATTAATGTATTTATTATGGCACAAATTACATTTTTACATGTATATGGGCACATAGCCGGTGAATGCAACTAATTGGGTAGCTCTTTCAACCCTCCAGCACTCTGTGCTGTGTCATTCTCTGATTCTCTGATTCTATGTACCCTAGGATTACCAACCCTCCAGAACTGTCCTGGAGCCTCCAGGGATAAGGATTAATCTCCTGGTCACTGCTGCGAACAACCCGGGAGGAAAATCATGGGGTCATTAAAAAAAGTTGTGTGGGTTTTAAATTTTCTTTGAACACTTTTGTTCATTAGATATACAAAATATTGGAGCTGGGGACAAAAGGCTGTTTGATTGGGCGGGGTGGGGTGTAGGGGGGTTGGAGGTGGGAGGTTATGTTATGAAACCTCCAGGACTAGTGGGCACACACTAGTCTTTTAATTATATAGATAATGTTCTTATGCACATCTACAGATCAGATGATAACTATAAGAAGACATTAAGACAAGCTGCACAAGACTTCTTGAGTATATAATATGGGGTTTAATGTCAGATTACATCATGTTTCTTTCAGATTTAACGTTGTTCTCCTATTAGTATATATAATCAGTTCAAGCAGACCTTTGCTGGTCTAACATGAGCCCATTGTTCGAGAATCTGAGTTAAATAAGTACCATTAACATAATAACCTGCATACTGTAATATGCCATTTTATAATTACTTTTACACACATTGAACTTAGTATGATAACCACATTGATTCTATCACAACTCAAATTGGAGGTAATCCATTTAAATACTGTATAATGTGGGAGATCTTTTTAAAATATTGGCATAAACAATTTTAGTTATATTCATGTAAAGTGCAGATACTCATAAAATAACAAAGGTAAGAATTGATTGTTTGCCAATTAATGACCCACGTGTAACTTATGTATAGGCTGGATGCTGCTTTTCCTCATTTCAGTCTGTTCATCTCTCTACCTCATTGTCTATCTATGTAAGTGGTTGTTGTATTGTAAGATAACACGCAGCAAAAGAGAGAGAGAGAATGACTTTTGATTAATTCCTAAAATAAAACCCAATCACAATAACAAGCTAGTGTGCCAATGTTAAAGTATTAGAAAATGGTGTCCACTTAACTGTCAAGATCTCAGTGTAGTTTGACACATCTTTTTCAGCTCCATGAGACAGTCAAGCTGGAGAAGGACTGGTACAAACATTTTGAAATGAGACGGAGATTCTGGATTGAAGATCAGGGTATTTATCTATGGACAGAACAGAATGTGTCTCACAGGTGTGACAACAAAAGTTCCCTATTCAATTGAATTGATTTTGACAGTGCCAAGTCATTAAATACATGTTTGGGTCAAGGGAGAAATATAGCATGTGAGAAAATGTCTATCTACAAATAAATGGGTGTACTTATTTTATAATTTATTGATTTTATGCAAAATGTAGCCAGCATTCTGCTAACTATTTGGATGTCTACAATAATAACAACAGCCTTAGAAGTCTGATGAGCTCTTAGCATGTGGATTGCAGATAACATCTTGAGAAAATCATCCAATTTATCATCTAATTTGACTAAGAGGCACTCTCTCAATATTACATGTGATAGCAAAATTGCAACAGATCACTTCACCCTTTGTAAATACTCAAACCATTCTTTGTTCTTTATAACAAGTCATCCTTCAAATGTCTGCCTTATATCCAGTGCTCTCCCAGTTACTTCATCAGCAGCTTGTTAACACACTCCTACAACATACATTTGCATATTGCAACAATCGCAATCTTTATTATACATAATGATGCATCTCCCACACTGTGTGATATAAGTGCCAGATGTAGCCTGAAGAATCAAATACCAAACTTAGCAGGTAATACTGTAGATTGGATATTTTTGTTTCTGATTGAAACCAACGATTTAGCTTACGTAGAATGATATAGAATGTACAATATAGAAACAGGCCACTCGGTCCAACTGTTCCATGCTGGTGTTTATGTTCCTCCTCCCATCCTACTTCATCTAACCCTATCAGCATAACCTTCAATTCCTTTCTCCCTTGTGCTTATCGAGCTTTCCCTTCAATGCATCTACACTTTTGGCTTCAACGACTACCTGTGGTGGTGAGTTCCACATTCAAGAAGTAAACAGGTGTATTACAGGTTCCAAACTAGGGGATGAGGACCAGCTCAATCAAACTGCAAATAAATGATGCCATCATGAACTTGCGATCAACCTATGTTTTAGGCTATTCTTGGTAACAATCAGCTTAAACACTATGGCATTTTTGCAGGTCATAGTTTCTTTGTACAACTTGTATTGACTCTACACTCAGGGGCCACCTCAGCAAAGGTTAAGAGTAAGGTTATCTTCTGGGAAATCTCCATAATCATGACTAATTGTTACCATTAAAATTTGATTTTTTTTTTTCCTTACCCAAGCAGAAAGAGCGCAATGGGGTAGCAATATCCTGGGCCATGTACTTTTCCATGATTCATATCAATGCTTCTTTGTGAGCAGCCAACAAAAGGTTTGCTTGTAGTAGGGTGAGACGATTGTTAGACATTTCTTAGCCTCCCCCAATCAGAATGAACCATCATTCCATATGACCGGGATAAGAATGGACAAAACTTGCAGTCAACAATGCCAGGCTGGCTCAAGTAACAGGAAGCGCTGGGACTTGAACTCACAGCCATCTGGTTAGAAGGCAGGTGTTGTACCACCTGTGCTACCAGTCTGCCCAAGGCCAATTTTTTTTTTCCTATTTTTTTTTCCCCTTGTCGAATTGGGGTCAAGCAGCTGGACTGTGTCTCACAGTAAACAATACTTAAGAAGTGTGCCCCCTCTCATCAGTGATGATGGTTGGAAAGGCCGTGAGTATTCTGTTGCACTCTTGACGTGAGAGTACACTAGTCATAAGTCTCAAAGTTTAAAAGGCTGAAACAATGTGCTGAAAAGTTCAGGGTATATGCTGCAGTTGAAGCACTTGGATTCTGCATTCTTCCTTTCAATTCTGACAAACAGCCACTGTTTTGTGATTTCAGCTTGTGAAATATTTCCTGGTAAAATGAGGGCTGAGAATATGTTAAGTGCCCACATGGCGAGATCTTAACGTGAGCCGTGTTGTCAGAGAGCCCCCACTGTGAGAGAGAATCATTACAGGTAACAGTAGGCTGTAGAATGGGATTGGCCCTCCCCATCATCTTCGTAAGCCAAAAATAATGCATTGCAGCAGAGGGAAATAGAAAAGACTTTTAAAACCGGCAAAACAAATTAAAAGAATGCTTTCTTTTTCTAGCTGTTGCTGGATATTTGAGTCCCAAGGTTAAGTGATATTCAAATCAAACCATGTGGTGATCTTTAGCCATACAACTCCAGTCACTAAATAAGTGTCATCCATATTAGTCCAGTGAAAAAGTGATACCATCACATTTCAGGACAGTATGAATGAAACTAATTCAAGGAATCAAAGGTTAATTTTCCCTTCAACAACTCAAAGCCAAGTTGAGGAAGGGTCAACTTATTAAGCTGAATTTAAATACAGTCATTTAAATTATGAAGTTGTGTCTCCCTATCACACCAAATGGTGACATAAAATGATTTATATATTGGTGATACTGATCCCATCAGATTTGAATTGCACTGGATCATGTTGTCATTCAGGACTGATACCACATGCGATTGATATTTTCAATGTGCTAATGTTTATTGGTAGAAACAAAATTCGGTACTTAAAGTGTTAAGAAATTAGACCTTGATCATTATAATACACAACGTTTTGGAAAGCCAGAAGCTGAGGCAAAGGGGACACCAAAGCAGGAAGGAACATAGGTGATGCATCAGCAGTCTGGTTAGTTGCCAAAGTTTTAAAACACAGCAAAATTGTTGAACTTTATCCCATGCAAATGTAAGTATTTCCCTTCAAGTGATTTAGCCTTTCACCGAGCAGAGCTCTGTTACAACCTTTGACCGCTCCATTTCTAATGAAAGTTCACTCAATCTTCTGTAAACTGAGTGTAAGTTTAATGATATGTAAAGCAATAACGTGGACATTACTGGCAGAAATTTGTTTCACATTTCAATGTTTTTCTTGGTTTAGAGATGATCCACAGTTAATTGATCCTTTTCCATTCATTTTGTCTGTACGTTGCATATTAATTAAGTTGGCTTGACAATCTACCTCAATGTAAACAATACGAAATCAAAGTTTGCATTTTGTTTTTGTTGTTTAGATAAAGTCTGAATCCTCTGTGCAATATTACTGGAGAAGCAATTGGGACGCGACAGCTGTTAATGTTAATGGTTGTTTATCAGACTGGAGGAAGGTATACAGCGGTGTTCCCCAGGGGTGGGTACTCGGAACACTGCTTTCCTTGTTATCTCTTAATGATTTGGACTTAGGTGTACAGGGAACTATTTCAAAATTTGCGGGTAACACAAAACTTGGAAGTATAGTGAACAGTGAGGAGGATAGGGATAGATTTCAAGAGGCCATAGACAGGCTGGTGGGATGGACGGACACATGGCAGATTAAATTTAACACAGAACAGTGTGAAGTGATACATTTTGGTAGGAATAATGAAGAGAGCCAATATAAACTAAAGGGTACAATTCTAAAGGGGTTGCAGAAACAAAAAGACCTGGGGTTATATGTGCGCAAATCGTGGAAGGTGGCAGGGCAGGTTGTGAAAGCAGTTAAAAAAGCATATGGAATCCTGGGTTTTATAAATAGAGGCATAGAGTACAAAAGTAAGGAAGTTATGATGAACCTTGATAAAAAAACTGGTTCGGCCACAGCTGGAGTATTGTGTCCAATTCTGGGCACCGCTCTTTAGACTAGACTATTCCAACGCACTCCTGGCTGGCCTCCCACATTCTATCCTACGTAAACTAGAGGTGATCCAAAACTCAGCTGCCCCCCCTAACTCGCACCAAGTCCCGCTCATCCATCACCCCTGTGCTCGCTGACCTACATTGGCGATACGTCCTTACTATACAGTATAAATGCACACGAGGCCCATGCTTGAGAGAAGGTCAGTCTGTGACCTGTCCTTTATTTCATAGCACTCAAGTGATGGAAGTGGGTGGAGCTTCCCCTTTTGTATCTGAAGATCTAGGTTAGGAGTGTCTCCCACAAGTTTACCACCTAGTGGTCAATGTTCTCACAGTGTACAACTTAGGTCAGATTATACATGGGTTACAATGCTGGTTGAATACATCTCAATTGGCTTCAGGTTAAGCAATGCCTCAATTTCAAAATTCTCATCGTTATTTTCAAATCCCTCCATGTCCTCGTCCCTCCCTCATCATCATCATCATCATAGTCCCTTGAAATCGAGGAAGACTTGCTTCCACTCTAAAAGGGAGTTCTCAGGTGTCTGTACAGTCCAATGCGGGAATTACAATCTCTGTCACAGGTTGGGTAGACAGTGGTTGAAGGAAACGGTGGGTGGGACAGGTTTGCCGCATACTCTTTCCGCGGTCTGCGCTTGGTTTCTGCAAGCTCTTGGCAATGAGACTCGATGTGCTCAGCACCCTCCCGAATTCTCATCCTTCACTTTGGGCGGTCTTGAGGCAGGGATTCCCAGGCCTATCTCTGTAGTCATCCTCCTGAGCATCCCTGATTGTAACCATGCAACCATTAGTGGCTTTCCTTCTGTTGCCTAGGCCCCAAGCTCTGGAATTCCCTACCTAAACCTCCCCACCTCTCTAGCTCTCTTTCTTCCTTCAAGAGTAAAACATACCTCTTTGAGCAAGCTGTTGGTCAGCTGCACTAATTTCCACTTACGTGGCTCGGTGTCAAATTGTTATCACCTAAAACTCCTGTGAAGCGCCTTAAAGGCGCTATATAAGTGCAAGTTGTTGTTGTTTAGGGAGGATATGAAGGCTTTAGAGAAGGTACAGAAAAGATTTACAAGAATGGTTCCAGGGATGAGGGATTTCAGTTACGTGGATAGACTGGAGAAGCTGGGGTTGTTCTCCTTAGAGCAGAGAAGGTTGAGAGGAGATTTGATAGAGGTGTTCAAAATCATGAGGGGTCTGGACAGAGTAAATAGAGATAAACTGTTCCCATTGGCGGAAGGGTTGAGAACCAGAGGTCACAGATTTAAGGTGATTGGCAGAAGATCCAAAGGCGACATGAGGAAGAACGTTTTTACGCAGCGAGTGGTTAGGATCTGGAAAGCACTGCCTGAAAGGGTGGTGGAGGCAGATTCAATTGTGGCTTTCAAAAGGGAATTGGATAAGTATCTGATGGAAAAAATTTGCAGGGCTACAGGGAAAGGGCGGGTGGGTGAGACTGGCTGAAGTGCTCTTGCAGAGAGCAGGCATGGGCTCGATGGACCGAATGGCCTTGACTGTGCTGCAAACATTCTATGATTCTATGCAGCATAGTGAGAGCCAACGAGATTGTGCTAATGTGTTTATGGTCATAATCTGATGTGCTGTATATAAAATCGTGGTATTGAGTGCAATGGGACTTAAAGAATGACTCAACAATGTGACATGAAGAGAAGCAAATGCACTTTGCTACAGGCTGGAGTCAACCTTATTTCGCACAGCATAACTGTTCCTCTAAACTTTATAGAGATGCAAAATACTGAGGTGTGGCATGGCACTAGAGTTGAGAATCATCTGGCCCTCTATTAACATTAATTTTACACAAGTACAGTCACATCATCATATTTTCCCAACTCTGAATCAAAGAATATTTTGTAAATGAAATTCAAAACAAAGGAAGCCACCCACAAAATTGAGAACTTCTGGGCTTAGCTGGAGGGGAGGTAGTATGAAGTTTGTTGTGTTATTTTGTGGATAAAGAAAGACTTGGATTTATATAGCATCTTTCACAGCCACTGGACATCTCAAAGCACATAACAGCCAATGAAGTACTTTTTTGAAGTGTTGTCACTGTTGTAATGTAGGCAATGCAGCAGCCAATTTGCACACACAGCATGCTCCCACAAACAGCAATGTAATAATGACCAGATAATCTGTTTTTTTTTTGTTATGTTGATTGAGGGATATATATTGGCCAGGACATGAGGGAGAACTTCCCTGTGTTTCTCATGCCATGGGATCTTTTACATCCACTTGAGAGAGCAGATGGGATCTCGGTTTTATGTCTCATCTGAAAGAAGGCACCTCCAACACTCCCACAGCACTGCACTGGAGTGTCAGCCTAGATTTTCCATGCTCAAGTCCCTGGAGTGGGATTTGAGCCCATAACCTTCTGATTCAGAGGCAAGTGTGCTACCCACTGAGCCACAGCTGACACTCTAGTGGAGAGCTTGTTCTTTTCAGCAAATCTTCCTTGGATAGAGGGGTTGGCAGTGAGCTAGCAGAGTAGAAGATCAGAGTATAACAAGTCTGCAAGAAAAGAGTTCATATATAATGTGACATTTAAGCTCCATTGGCAACCCATGTATTACTTGCTTGGTCTAGCATGCATTTTGCTGGTATCTTGACCACAGGTTCACAGTAGAAGTGGTCAGGTTGTGCTATTGTTGAAAGATGTATCTTCTTTCTGTAAGGAATGAGAGAAAGGTGTAGAATAGGTTCACTGGATGAGGCGAGGGGTTATACTCATGAAGAGAGTCTTGGAATTTAGGTATTTTTTCACGAGATGAGACGGTTAAGAGGTCTTCAGGATTATGAAGGGTAATGACAAGGTAAATACCGAATGATTGTTTCCTTCAGTCAGTAAAATTATAGTAAGAGGACACAAATTTAAGATA
Source organism: Pristiophorus japonicus (assembly GCF_044704955.1). Lineage (NCBI taxonomy): Eukaryota > Metazoa > Chordata > Chondrichthyes > Pristiophoridae > Pristiophorus > Pristiophorus japonicus. The sequence goes on from NC_091993.1 coordinate 4,840,037, forward strand.
AGTCCTAAAAAGAATTAAAATCTTTATAAGGGGTGGTTAGACTTTCAAATTCCTTGCCACAAAAAATTGCTGAAATAGAAAGGGAATTAAATAGTTGCTTGAAAACGAAGGACATTTAAGGGCATGGAGAGTAAGCAGGATGATTTGATGGCTCATGTGGAGTAAAGCACCAGCACAGATTTTGATAAGCTGAATGGCCTCTTTCTGTGCTGTACCATTCTAGCATCCTATAGCTGCATGGTTTTCTGTGCCATGGCCAAAATTTCTGGATTTTTGGGCACCAGAAGCCAATAGTCCTGATTATAGGGGAATATCAGCCCCTTCCCATATTATCGGAAAGGCCTTTGGTTTCCTTCCCATGTTATAGGTAAGGTCACGGAATCACCTTATACTGGTAGAGATAATGGGGTGAGGGTGGGTGTGTGAGGAGAAGGTGAAAGTTGGGATGATTAAAAGTCGTAACTTTGATAATTTGGGGGAAAAGGAGATGAGTTAAAAAGTGATACTTAATCATTTTCCTGCTGAAAGTAATAAAGGCAGAAATTTCACCCTACAGAGAACCTTTCAATAGACTTCTTTTCAACAAACATAGGCGTCAATTTATGAGGAGAGATTGAGTAGACTATGCCCATATTCTCTAGAGTTTAGAAGAATGAAAGGTGATCTAATTGAAAAATACAAAATTCTTACGGGGCTTGACAGGGTTGATGCAGGGAGGATGTTTCCCCCGGGCTGAGGAGTCTAGAACCAGGGGTCACAGTCTCAGAATAAGGGGTCGGCCATTTAGGACTGAGATGAGGAGAAATTTCTTCACTCAGAGGGTGGTGAATCTTTGGGATTCTCTGCCCCAGAGGGCTGTGGAGGCTCAGTCCTTGAGTATTTTCAAGACAGAGATCGATAGATTTTTAGATATTAAGGGAATCAATATCAAGAAAGTGGAGTTGAGGTGGAAGGTCAGCCATGATCTCATTGAATGGTGGAGCAGGCTCGAAGGACAGAATGGCCTCGTCCTGCTCCGATTTCTTATGTTCTCATATTCTTAGAATGGTGTCCATTTCAGGAGATCAGTCTGAAAAATTGACACTATAAGGGAACATAAGCAACGATTAATAAGAAACAGAAAGCAGTTTACAAAGGAGAAAATACAAATGAACTGAAAGGGTAGAAATGCTGCTCATCAAGTGGGAAGGAATGAATGGATTAAAGGATTTGCTCAAGAGATCAGGGTTGGGCACACATTAACACGTTCATCTAGCTAACATGTGGGTCATGCACACCTATCTTTAAGTGTATTCGGTGTAATTTAAACTTCATGTAATACGTAGCTGAATGTTACCCAACAATGTATGGGGTACAACTGCATTCTACTGCTTGTGATTTTCCTCCATCAATAATTTTTCACATCATCTGTTGGCACTTATTCATGGGTTTTACTGATGTACTGCCAAAGTCATTAGCCTGTTTCTAATATAAGAGCTAGTTATTCTAATCCTAGATCATGGGTCTTCATATAAATGAAGTTTAATTGACTGAGAACGATGCTAAAACCCACAATAAACAGTCTGCCTTAGTCCCATAACACTCTATTTAATCAATAAGTATTGGATAGCAGAATATGAAAAATAAACTATCAAGTAAATGAATTCCCTCAAGTAATTTATTTTTCATAATCCGTTTTATTATATTTATAGAACAACTTTAATGCATTTTCTCAGTAGGTTTAACAATGCAGAATGTCGTTATGAATAGCTGATTTTGGACTGGAGCTGGTGCTGATGGTAGTGTTTCATCTATACTGGCAGTAGAAGGGTTACAGGTAGCATTCCAACAAAACACATACTGTAATCCAACTCTGGAGTTTCTAACTCCCACAGTATTTCATAGCTTTACAATACACATTACAAGTATGGGACTCGTACTGAATCTGTGCCAGTGAGAGTCTGGACCAGAATAAATTTCAGCGAGGATTTGCTGCTATTTCTAATTCTAAGTGTAAAAGCTTTTGCCAGTTTCAGAGATCCACAGCGCTAAAGAAGCTGGCTGAGGCAGATTAATCCAGATTGCGTGGCTGGGTAATATGGCTGTGATACTTGGCAGCCAACACCATGCCCTCACGACATGATCATTGTAACGAGTGGTTCCAGCAGTGACATGTGCAGGTAATTAAACCACTGCTGGAACCACCAATACATGTGTAGCATAAATACAACAATTAACAAAACCTATAAACCCATAATCCAACATCATTAATGAATAGGGATCCCATGATGTTATGGCATACTGATATAAAGTGACATGTAAAACCCATGGTAATCATTATAATCTGTTTTCCCCTACCGTGATAATTGTAAACCAAGGCAATCAAGATAATTGTGATAAATCAAGTAGTTAAGACAACTATAGCGAGGCTTTTTTTACCTGTGCAAAATAAAGCAATTTCCCAGGAATATAAAGCGAAATAGGAACGCATTTTTTCACAATATTTTGATCATTGATCTATTGAAACCTTGATCCCAATTTTTAAAAGTCCTATCACAGTTTTCCTCTAATGAACACGCTTATTGCAAATCCTTGCCTTCCACTGTCGCTTTTACCTGCTGCTTCAAAATAATCATGAGTGAAGGATGCCCAAACAGTGAGTGCGTACCTCTGCAAATACTTGCTGCACAGATATAAAAATAACAATCTTTTAATTGGGAGTTGATAGTCGTGTAACCATTGCATCTCTGTTCTGTTCCACACAAAAGCTCTCAGTCCTTTGTCAGGAGGACAGCAGTTCTACAATGCATACTTCAGTCAAAAGTGCAAAATAATGTGTATGCTTGTTCCAGCAAAAAAAAAAGATTCATGTTGCAGGCCTGAAGATTGGTATCAGAGACTAGTCTCTATTCATCATCATCTGGGCAGGGAGACCTTTGAGCCTCTTTGTTCCCAGAGAGGAAAGTGAGTTGGGAAAGTGTCAGGGAAGTGTAAAAGCTGATATATAGGCTGCAGTTGTTTGTCTCAGTGACCTTTTGTGGGGACAGAGGTGATCTGTCAGGCACCCTTCAGCAAAAGTCATGCCCTGAGGTTGGAGGCCTTTGACCTCTGAGGAGCAACGGGTCAGACTGTGAGCAACTGTGCAAGCGCCAGTGATAGGACTGCAGACCACTGAAACAGAAGAAAAGGCGCCTCAAAGAAGAAAGGAGTCGGTGGGAAAAAATGCTAATTTATAGAAGTCGAGTACATATTTCACAGTGCCACAGTGGATCAGCTGACGGCAGAGGTTAGAGGCCACAGTTAGCCTTGATTTCCTGAGCGTGTTACTGTAACATCTGTGTGTTAAGAGACTGCCGAGACCAAAGTTCTGACCCGAAGACATACACAAAGGGTAAAGTGGGAGATTATAACTGCAACCACTGTTTGACTTAACTTTAACCACCTCAGGGCTTTCAGTTAGTCACCTCACTGTTAAATAGATTCAGGATAGAAACTGATTTTTTTTCCCCTCAGAACACTGTGTTTCCATTTATTACCCTGCCCTCAATATAATAATGAGTCTATTCATCTTTAAGGTGGTGCATGGGAAAATAACATATTTATTTATATTTTCAAACAAAATGCTAAATGTGTGGATGGCCAATGATGGAAAATGTGACGTCTGCTGGGATTAGTACTGGATATTTAGTGGAAACTAAAATCTCTCTGTTTTCCTACTATCCAATCATTACCTGCTAAACTCTAATGAATTATGGCAAAGGAAAAGCTAATCTTAAGTAAATGAAAAGGTGAAAGTCTGTTAGTGGTAACAGATTGAAGCATCTGAAATGCTGGTTCCCAAGAGGAAAGGAACATATCAAGGCTGGCAGTAACCCTTTGAGCACTAATGCACTAATGTTTATAAAACTTAAAAGAAGCCTTCGCTTGATCTTAGCCAAAAGGCCGGGAAGTCCTCTAGCTCCTCTGGAGGGAATTATGACCAGCTTCTCCATCTCCCCCAATCCAATCCCTTAACCAACAGGGAAAACAGCCGAAAGATTAATCAACCAGACACGGCACAACTGGAATCCTCGCCGTACCCATCGCAAACACTCCACAAAGCAACTGTGAGAAATTTGCCAATCTCGATGAGTGATGCTCAGGCTGCCCCTGGACCTGGAGAGGCAGCAGAAGCTGTGGTCACAGTCTCAGAATACGGGGTAGAAAATTTAGCACCGAGATGAGGAGAAATGTTTTCACTCAGAGGGTGGTGAACCTGTGGAATTCTCTGCCACAGAAGGCTGTGGAGGCCAAGTCACTGAATATATTTAAGAGGGAGATAGATAGATTTCTAGAAACGAAAGACATCAAGGGGTATGGGGAAAAAGTGGGAATATGATGTTGAGATAGAGGATCAGCCATAATCATAGCAACATAGAAACATAGAAAATAGATGCAGGAGTAGGCCATTCAGCCCTTCAAGCCTGGCTGATCATGCTTTCTGCTTTCTCTCCCTACCCCTTGATCCCTTTAGCTGTAAGGGACACATCTAACTCCCTTTTGAATATATCTAACAAACTGGCCTCAACAACTTTCTGTGGTAGAGAATTCCACAGGTTCATAATTCTCTGAGTGAAGAAGTTTCTCCTCATCTCGGTCCTAAATGGCTTACCCCTTATCCTTAGACTGTGACCCCTGGTTCTGTACTTCCCCAACATCAGGAACATTCTTCCTGCATCTAACCTCTCCAATCCCGTCAGAATCATATTGAATGGTGGTGCAGACTTGAAGGGCCGAATTGCCGACGACTGCTCCTATTTTCTACGTTTCTATGTGGGCCCTCTTTCTACAGGGACATTCCAGCACACCTCCAAAAGCCCACAGACAAAAACATTAGTGAATATCTGGAGAGGCCTCACCTCTCAACAGTCCTTGGAGATGAACAGTTACACACCCGAACCAATGAGTGAACCCCTTTGACTCTACCTATTTGATCTAACCCTCCCCCAATCAAGGAATGACCCTGCCTCCTTCAACTCTCAGTATGTATTACCATCAAAATGCATGCAACTATTCAAGATTGTCATTGCTTTACATCTCCAAGTGCCATAATACACCATGAATTGAGAAGGCATGCAAATAAGCTAAATTCAAAATGAAACTTAAAATGCAGCTTGATTTTCCATTCTATAGTTCTTTATGCACATTTAGTTTGGGAGGAGAGTTCATCCCACACAAAAATGTGATTCTAGTGTTATTCAGATCTCACATTATTAATGAGAAAACTTGCCTATGTACCCTTATGTGTACAAGCATGACCAAACACAAACATGTGCAAAAGACTCCTGAAGATATCCCAACAGTTAAGCTGGTCTCCTCCAGTTGATTCATAGAACCATGGAAAGTTACAGCGCAGAAGTAGGCCGTTTGGCCCAACATGCCTGTCCTGTGTTTGTTGTAGAAATGTTATATTGACTTCAGAAATCAGTATTTCAATTTCACATTTTTCATGATATTAAAAACATTTGGTTATCTCAAAGTGCTTTCATTTGTTAAAATCCAGCTTCATCCCCAGCCTGTACAGTTTGGCTCGGAGTTTCAACAAGCCTAATCTAACTACCCACAATGCCCATGGTGGGATCGCCTTCTCTGTTGCTCATTTAAATTTTGAGATTTACTGTGTGTACACACAGCATGATCCCAAGATAATGAGTGTGCAGATCACACTATACATATCTCTCTCTCACGTACTTATATAAAGAAAGACTTGTATTTATATAGTGCTTTTCACAGCCACCAGATGTCCCAAAGTGCTTTACAGCCAATGAAATACTATTTTTTTGGAGTGTAGTCACTGTTGTAATGTAGGAAACGCAGCAGCCAATTTGTGCACAGCAAGCTCCCACAAACAGCAACATGATAATGACCAGATAAACTGTGTTGGTTATGTTGATTGAGGGATAAATATTGGCCAGGACACCAGGGATAACTCTGCTGCTCTTCTTTGAAATAGTGCCATGGGATGTTTTATGTCCAGCTGAGAGGGTAGCCAGGGGCTCAGTTTAACATCTCATCTGAAAGACAGCACCTCCGACAGTGCAGCACGCCCTCATTATTACACTGGAGTGTCAGCCTAGATTTTTGTGCTCAAGTCTCTGGAGTGGGGCTTGAACCCTCAACCTTCATGACTCAGGGGCGAGAGAACGACCAACTGAGCCACAGCTGACACTTTGCAATTTGGAAATACTGCGCAACTTAAAAATAATTTTGAAACAAACATGCAGGAGTGTGTAAATGTGCATCTTTTCCCATGTCCGTTCATCTTCCTTGCAAGACATTTGGCACGACATAGCTTTCTGGCACGACATAGCTTTCTGGCCCAAATGGTTGCGGGGGGATGGGCAAGCTACTAACTCCACCCCAAGCACCATCAATACGATTGTCATAGACTGGCAGGAGGCACGAGCTAAAGAGTGGCAGGTTAACCCCTCCGCCCCCTAGAAAAGAAATGCCCTATGATCGCGTGGCACCGAGCATGGTCGGGAATTGAATAAACTCACCCAAGTAGGAAAAGTGGATTTGAGTGACAGGCAACCACTGACCCCAAACCCATGGCTTTTTGGCTGGGAGTTAAGTGCTGAACTCTTTTAGTTTCTAGGTCACCCATTTCCATTTTTTAAATTAGCTTGAGAAATTGTGTAACTTTCCATTTTTTTTCCATGTGTGGAGATGATTAGAAAATTCTCAAACTCAACCATTCACAAATATAAAAATCAAAACATGATGCTGAAGACCTGCGAAGTGTACAGCTTTCAACGGAATTAGTTGTTTAAAAAAAAAGACACAGAAAGTTCCCACAGGTGAGCCTTGGCCAGGGTCTCAAACAGAATATCTCACCACTGATGAGTAACTGGTGTTCGTTTACTCATTCGATAGACCATCATAACTCAATTCCATCTTACTACTTGTGAGTTATGGCTCTTTCACACTTCGAAAAGAACTGCTATAAGTCAGCGTCACTCGTGAGGTATCCTCGATTCATTTTAGTGCAGAAATCCTACTCCAGTCCTCAAGAAGTTAAAGGCTTGCATTGTATTTTATGTCTGACAGATAGTCTAAGAATTCACTCTGTGTATGCACAGACAAGGAATTTTGTGGAAATTCTTACACGGGTGTGTGCTTTAAGTATGGAAAAGCATCATTGTAATGAAGGAAGGATTTTAGGTACAAGATGTAACTGATTTTGGTTCTAGTACAAAGCTTATTCTTTTTCCAGCTTTTCTTATTAATTAAATCAGCAGCGATTGGGCATTTAATCAAAGCTTTTGGTGTAACAATCTATCAAACGTTCAATAACACCAGTCACGAGAGAGAGTATAATGTAATAAAATGTACTTTGAGCAATAGGAAACCTGCTTATTGCTCACTTTGAGTAAGGACAAAATGAGCTTGCAATTTGTATCCCTCTAAAAATCAGACAAATGTTTTATTATTCCCATTTTATCATTTGAATTAATGAATTTATCTCACTATTCTCCTTTGTGATCTGGAAACAGAATGTTACAGCTACGAAGTAATGTCTTCAAAACAGTTCCCATTGTAAAAAAAAATCAATTGGAAATTGCAGTTCGAACAGATTGTAGCACACACCTCTGGAATCCCATTCAAACACTTTTAATAGGGATCAGAACCGACAAGCAAAGGGCTGCTCCACGAGTTCAGTGGGAAAAAAAGTTTCGCTACGAGTGAATTTTATTTTTCTTTCATTTATCAGGCTCCCATAAACATGCTGAGCAATTTTCCAGTACATTAACTGGGGACCCTCGATATCCAAGGGGGGAAAAGTGGACAACAGGCTGGAGGAAGATGGATGAGGATGGGATAGGAGTGGGCAGTTTTCCCACTGCCCCAGCCAGGGCCCTGGACAAAGTGCTCATTGACTGGGATGCTTGACATGAGCATCATAAACTAGTACCGGGTACAAAAGGCCTGACACCTCAAAGTACCAGGCACTGTCCAGCTCTATACAGCAGGTCTAAAGGGGCTGGCCCAACAGTTGCATCCTTTTGTGATTGGGTTCGACAAGAGCTTAAGATGAATAGAGCGGAGTTGAATGCATACGCACAATTTTTCATCCCAAAAGACAACATTTCCTTACTGGCATGACATTATTGCAGTGAGTTGAAACATCTTCCCTTTTTCGCGGGAGGCTAATTTCATTTGTACCTTTCACAGCGAGGTGAGCTTGCTTTATTGTCCTTGCTGTTTGTTTTGGATTCTTTCTTTCTCATGGGAACCTTGAGAACAGCTAGACAGAAAAGACAGTCAAATTAGTCCTGAATTAGTATTTTGCCAGAGAAAGTCTGTGTGCAATTTAGGATTACAGCTCCTTACTGAATTAGTACTGAAATTAGGAGCCGAGGGTACTCTAATTATTCAACTAGTAATTGCTCTGTCTTAAGTTTTTAACTTGTTTGAGTTTAAAACAAACCTTTTAATTGTGGTCAAGCTGGTCTGTCACTTTTTGCCAAGCAGATAAATTATAAAAGATTGAAATATCAGCCCTGTCTGGGGAGTCATTGCAACTTAAGTTATTTAACCACTTCTTGGAAAAAGAGCCAGAGGGGACATGAGAGTTTTTGTTTTAACTCAGCGATATGTCATGTTCTGGAACGCACTGCCTGTAAGGGCGGTGGGAGCAGATTCAATAGTAACTTTCAAAAGGGAATTGGGTAAGTACTTGAAAAGGAATCATTTGCAGACCTCTGGGGAAAGCGCAGGGGAGTGGGACTAATTGGATAGCTGGCACAGGCACGATGGGCCGAATGGCCTCTTCTATGCTCTATGCTCTATGTTTCTGTATGATTCGAGATAATTGATTCAACAAGCTGCCTGTTAAATTTATCAAAGGTACCCCAAATTTCATCACTCTGCCTGTTACATATGGTAAAATATGGCAGCAAAGTTGGGAAGCAAAGATTTACTGGATACATGAAGTGGTGGGTGATCAACCAATAAAGGACTGCTGGTTATAATTAGTGAACATTATTATGGTCTATAATTACTGGAAGTGCATCTACTTGCAGTCCTTCACTTTATTTTGCCGTACTAAAATTATATCGACAAATCACTGATTGGCTAGCTAATCCTTTAGAATATCAAACATTGCTAGAGTTTTTGAAGTACATCTGTTATGACAGATTACCTGAATAATTGGCTTTCTAATGCTGAATGTGATGAAGCAGAAATCTAAATATTTTTTTAAAAATTGCAGAATATTTCCTGCTGCACAACTTGCCGAAAATAAAATGTAAAACTAAAATGGAGTCTCCTTTGGTCATGCACCCATCTTAAAGGGTTAAAGTTAGAACTGCCCATGTTAATAAGTGCAGGAGGAACAGTGACTCTGGCTGCTCCAGAGAACATATGAGCACTAGTAGCTGATCAGAAGTGCCTGCCAAGTTGCTTGGTGCTTGCAGGATTTCGCTGAGCGACAACTGGCACAGATAAGGCTGCACTTTGTTTGGTATAACCCTACTGTCTGCCCACTTGATCTTTCGAATGGATGCCAAGTGACCTAGCCCTTTAAAGCCTCACTGGTGCAACAAGCTACTAGCTCCTGCAAACCCCAATAGGCAAATACAGCCAGGTGGCTGAAATACAGAAAAATTGTCAAAGAATTTGCGAAAGGTGTAACCAACAGTTAGCCCTTATTGAAACTTAAGCAAACATAAGGGAGCAGTTACATTAAACAAGACTATCAAAGTGCACAAACGGTTGCCAAAACAGAGCAAAAAAAGATTGCATGCTAAGCTTTGCTAACACGAAGAAATGCCAAGCAGTACAGACTTTTTTTATTGGACTCTTGTACCCAGTGGCACTTTGCAATTTTTGTGTTCACTTTGCTGGGACGAGGGAAACAAAAATAATTAAAATGTCACACAATCACCTTCCTAAATCCAAGTGCATGAAAGCAGAAATGTTCATCAATTAGGATTGTGCTGAAATTGTAATAATATTCCATTCAATTATAATTGGGGTGGTCCAGTGGTAAAGTGCCAGGCCACTAATGATGCTCCATATGGATTCCCTGTAGAGACTAATGACCATGGACATCTGATTAAAACAAACTATAAATCACCACACAATGTTTATATTCCCCACATTATCTCTGATATTTTGTTGGCACTGTTGAAAGATGAGAAGCTGCCTTTATGAAGCATCCTTTCTACTAGATTAAGAAGGAAGAAGAAGCAAATTAGACAAAAAAAAGAACAAGCTTGATCTCACATTAGTGGACATGTGTTTATGAGCATATGGGCAAAGAGAGTCAGAAATCCTCCCACTGGGAAGATACGGGAACAATGTCAAAGTGCTCGAACTATGCCATTTCACAGGTTTATCTAGGTCATGGATTAGATAACTGAAAGTATACACATTGTTAAGAGATGTACAAGTATAGGAATACAAGATAGAATTACACCCGCATCTCCACCATTTAAAATCAATTGGAAAAAAATCTTTCCAAATCTTTACATATACTTAGCAACCAAATATTAAACTGAACATTATTAGACAAATCGTTAGGTTGCTTTATGTATAAATAGAAAAAAAATACAAATCCAGGTTCCGTACTTACTGACAAGATGCCATCTACTTCTGCCTCATCCAGTGGAAGTACAACACTGACCGACATTGGCATATCAATGTAACATATTCTGGACCATATCCAGTTCTGGTAATAACATATAATTATGCATGTTGTTCAAGAATTGATTCCAGACTGAAAGTATGTCAGGGAAAAGCTCCTGAGTCTCTGTCTCTCTTTCCCAGAAGGAACAGCTGTTTTTTTAATAATGTGCCTGTTTTGTTTTCTTTTCAGTCGGTTACTAAAAGGGAGCTATACATCACAAAGCTAATTTCAGACTGATTGCAACATTGTTTAAAGGCCTGCATCTGGGCAAGGCAGCCTGACTGGATTTATTTTGTTTGTTCAGGCTCTCCCTTTTAGTGCCAATTGGATATAGACCATTAAAGCTGTGAGTTGCCATACCTGTCTCAGTGAACTGTACAGGTACAACCTTACATCAACCGTGACCTTTCAGCTGTTAATTTACAGTTCACTCGGAGTTGGTGATGGATGCGTTTTTATGGTCGGCCATTACCCGTCCAACGTAGGGCACAGACAAGTAAACAAAGCACACTATCTGCATCGGGATAACACAAAGGCACCCATGTCAACATTCAGTGCACAATGGGAGCAGAAAAACCGATCGGGACAAAAGAATTGCAACCTTTCAATGTAGCCTTGTGCTGACATCTGTATAACTATGAACGTGAGAATCTGCAATTAACATTTTATTGCGTTTTTTTCCATAAAAGGAAAAGGAGGCACATGTTATAACAGTATTCACTTGACAGTACCGTACCTGGTGTTAAATTATCGCACCAATCATTGAACAACAGCATTTCTGTGGGATCTAATACAGTCTTGTCCATAAATAGCTGTTGTTGCAGTATTTGAGGTTTAACAGTGGGTTACTAAAAGTCCCTGGGAGAATTTACTCCTGCTGGTTTACTGACTATTTTGCTGGTTTCCCCAGCAGAAGTAAATTGTGTGTTAAAAATCCACTGACCAATGGAACAGCAAAAACAGCCCAAGGAGATAGAGGGCCATCGGATTCCAACCGGCTCCAGCCAGCAGCTTCACTCCTTCTACTGGGTGCTTCATTAGAAAAAGCAATAAGTGTTAGACCTCACACCCAATCCACCAACCACAAGTGGAGGCATTGTTATAAAGCACACTGGCATCACTCACACAAAGTAGGCAAATAGATAGTTCAGTGTCAGTCGTGGCTCTGTTGCACTCTTGTCTCTGAGCCACAAGGCTGTGGGTTCAAGCCCCATTAAAGAAAAAGAAACACTTGCCTTTATATAACGCCGTTCCCGACCACCGGATTTCCCAAAGCGCATTACAGCCAATAGAAACATAGAAACAGAGAAAAAAGGTGCAGGAGTAGGCCATTTGGCGCTTCAACCCTGCACCGCCATTCAATAAGATCATGGCTGATCATTTCTTCAGTACCCCTTTCCTGCTTTCTCTCCATACCCCTTGATTCCCTTAACCGTAAGGGCCATATCTAGCTCCCTCTTGAATATATCCAGTGAACTGGCATCAACAACTCTCTGCGGCAGGGAATTCCACAGGTTAACAACTCTCTGAGTGAAGAAGTTTCTCCTCATCTCAATCCTAAATGGCCTACCCCTATCCTAAGACTATGTCCTCTGGTTCTGGACTTCCCCAACATCGAGAACATTCTTCCCGCATCTATCCTGTCCAGTCCCATCAGAATCTTATATATTTCTATGAGATCCCCTCTCATCCTTCTAAACTCCAGTGAATAAAGGCCCAGTTGATCCAGTCTCTCCTCATATGACAGCCCAACCATCCCTGGAATCAGTCTGGTGAACCTTCGCTGCACTCCCTCAATAGCAAGAACGTCCTCCCTCAGACTCGGAGATCAAAACTGAACACAATATTCCAGGTGAGGTCTCACTAAGGCCCTGTACAGCTGCATTAAGACCTCCCTGCTTCTATATTCAAATCCCCTAGCTATAAAGGCCAACATACCATTTGCCTTCTTTACCGCCTGCTGTACCTGCGTGCCCACTTTCAGCGACTGATGAACCATGACATCCAGGTCTCGTTGCACCTCCCCTTTTCCTAGTCTGCCGCCATTCAGATAATATTCTGCCTTTGTGTTTTTGCCACCAAAGTGGATAACCTCACATTTATCCACATTATACTGCATCTGCCATGCATTTCCCCACTCACCTAACCTGACCAAGCCACCCTGCAGCCTCTTAGAGTCCTCCTCACAGCTCACACCACCACCCAGCTTAATGTCATCTGCAAACTTGGAGACATTAAACTCAATTCCTTCATCTAAATCACTAAAGTATGTTGTAAATAGCTATTGTCCCAGCACTGAGCCCTGCGGCACTCCACTAGTCACTGCATACCTTTCTGAAAAGGACCCATTTATCCCGATTCTCTGCTTCCTGTCTGCCAACCAGTTCCCTATCCATGTCAGTGTATTACCCCCAATACCATGTGCTTTGATTTTGCACACCAATCTCTTGTGCGGGACCTTGTCAAAAGCCTTTTGAAAGTCCAAATACACGACATCCACTGGTTCTCCCTTGTCCACTCTGCTCGTTACATCCTCAAAAAATTCCAGAAGATTCGTCAAGCATGATTTCCCTTTCATAAATCCATGCTGACTTGGTCCGATCCTGTCACTGCTTTCCAAATGCGCTGCTGTTTCATTCTTAATGATTGATTCCAACATTTTCCCCACTACAGATGTCAGGCTAACCGGTCTATAATTACCCATTTCATCTCTCCCTCCTTTTTTAAAAAGTGGTGTTACATTAGCTACTCTCCAGTCCATAGGAACTGATCCAGAGTCGATAGACTGTTGGAAAATGATCACCAATGCATCCACTATTTCTAGGGCCACTTCCTTGAGTACTCTGGGATGCAGACTATCAGGTCCCGGGGATTTATCGGCCTTCAATCCCATCAATTTCCCTAACACAATTTCCCGCCCAACAAGGATATCCCTCAGTTCCTCCCTCTCACAAGACCCACCGTCTCCCAGTACCTTCAGAAGGTTATTTGGATCAGAACCGAAGTATTGGTTCAATTGGTCTGCCATTTCTTTGTTCCCCATTATGAATTCCCCTGAATCTGACTGCAAGGGACTTATGTTTGTCTTTACTAATCTTTTTCTCTTCACATATTTATAGAAGCTTTTGCAGTCAGTTTTTATATTCCCTGCAAGCTTCCTCTCATATTCTATTTTTCCCCTCCTAATTAAACCCTTAGTCCTCCTCTGCTGAATTCTAAATTTCTCCCAGTCCTCAGGTTTGTTGCTTTTTCTAGCCAATTTATATGCCTCTTCCTTGGCTTTAACACTATCCTTAATTTCCTTTGTTAGCCATGGTTGAGCCACCTTCCCAGTTTTATTTTTACTCCAGACAGGGATGAACAATTGCTGAAGTTCATCCATGTGATCTTTAAATGTTTGCCATTGCTTATCCACCGTCAACCCTTTGAGTATCCTTTTCCAGTCTATTCTAGCCAATTCACGCCTCACACCGTCGAAGTTACCTTTCCTTAAGTTCAGGACCCTAGTTTCCGAATTAACTTTGTCACTCTCCATCTTAATAAGGAATTCTACCAAATTATGGTCACTTTTCCCCAAGGGGCCTCGCACAACCAGATTGCTAATTAGTCCCTTCTCATTACACATCACCCAGTCTAGGATGGCCAGCTCCCTGGTTGGTTCCTCGACATATTGGTCTAGAAAAGCATCTCTAATACACTCCAGGAAATCCTCCTCCACCGCATTGTTACCAGTTTGGTTAGCCCAATCAATGTGTAGATTAAAGTCGCCCATGATAACTGCTGTACCTTTATTGCACACATCCCTTATTTCTTGTTTGATGCTGTCCCCAACCTCACTACTACTATTTGGTGGTCTATACACAACTCCCACTAGCATTTTCTGCCCTTTGGAATTCCGCAGCTCCACCCATAGCGATTCCACATCATCCAGGCTAATGACCTTCCTTACAATTGCATTGGTTTCATCTTTAACCAGCAACGCCACCCCGCCTCCTTTTCCTTTTTGTCTATCCTTCCTAAATGCTGAATACCCTTGGATGTTGAGTTCCCAGCCTTGGTCACCCTGGAGCCATGTCTCCGTGATACCAATTACATCTTATCCGTTTACTGCTATCTGCGCAGTTAATTCATCCACCTTACCCCGAAGTACTTCTGGAGTGTCGTCACTTTTGTAATGTAGGAAATGCGGCAGCTAATTTGCACACAGCAAGCTCCCACAAACAGCCATGTGATAATGATCAGATAATCCGTTTTAGTGATGTTGATTGAGGGATAAATATTGGCCAAGACACCGGGGATAACTCCACTGCTCTTCTTTTACGTCCATCTAAGAGAGCAAACGGGGCTTCGATTTAACGTCTCATCCACAAGGTTTAACGGCACCTCCGACATTGCAGCACTCCCTTAGTACTGCACTGTTATGTCAGCCTAGATTTATGTGATCAAGTCCCTGGAATGGGGCTAGAATCCATAACTTTCTGACTCAGAGGTGAGTGTGCTACCAACTGAGCCACAGCTGACACTGACAGGTTCTAGAGACTTCAGCACAAAATCTAGGCTGACACTCCATTGCAGAACTGAAGGAGTGCTGCACTGTCGGAGGTGCCGTCTTTTGGATGAGACATTAAACCAAAGCTCTGTATGCCCTCTCAAGTGGACATAAAAGATCTCATGGCACTGTTTTGAAGAAGAGCAGGGGAGTTCTCCCCATGTCCTCGCCAATACTTATCACTCAACCAACATCACTAAAATAGATCATCTACTCATTATCACATTATTGTTTGTGTGACCTTGCTATGCACAAATTCGCTGTCACATTTCTTACGTTACAACAGTGATTACATCTTAAAGGACTTAAGTGGCTGTAAAGCGCTTTGGTACATCCTGAGGTCACAAAAGGCGATATATAAATGCAAGTCTTTATCACTTTTTTTTTGTGCACTAATTAAGCATAGTTTAGCACAGCACCCTTGGCACCTCGATGGTGATTCCAGACCAGATGGTAACTGCACACTACATTATGACCCCCCAATGGCCACTATGACACATTTGCTGGAGAGATCAAGGTTTATACCAACAGCAACTTCAATGCTTATGAGACAATCTGCTTCAATCCTTCATTACAGCACCTCCTAAAAAACAACCAGTGAGTTCTTTAAACGCTGTGTGCTGTTTAGCCCAGCAATTTAAGATCTTCTCCCGATACTTTGACTTGTACAAAGTAACTAAAATATAAAAGCAATCAAAACAATTAATGGAAGGTATTGAAGTCTTGACCAATAAAAAAAGATAAAGATTTAGATTTCAACATCTATCTGCCATCGTTGCACAATTGATATAATCTTCAATTTAATCCAATTGGGTAGATTTTGATTCAGACCCGTTTTTGGGCCTAGACTTACGCAACCAGACATGCCATGCCTGAGGAAAGGCTCCAATGTCAGGACACCTGCCTTGCTGGCAGTGGCCTGCAATTAAGTCCTGAGAGTGGTGATTGGAACGGGCTATCGGGGAGGGCAATCCTAACTCCACAGCCCTCAGAAAGGGGTTTATTAAAGAAAAAATATAATTAACTTACCCTTGGTTGGCGGCCACAGGGCTCACTGAAAAATGCTTAGCAGAGCTGGTCTGAAGGCTGCCCCGCTCCTAGCTGACTAATTTATGGATGGGATCCTCCAAAAGAGTTTAGAATCAAAGAAATTTATGGCACAGAAGGAGGCCATTCAGCCCATCATTTCTGAGCTGGCTGAAAAAGAGTTATCCACCCTAATCCCACTTTCTAGCTCTTGGTCCGTAGCTCTGTAGGTGACAGCTCTTCATGTGCATATCCAAGTACCTTTTAAATGTGGTGAGGGTTTCTGCTTTCAGACAATGAGTTCCAGACCCCCACCACACGCTGGTTGAAAAAAATTCTCCTCAACTCCTCTTCTACCAATTACTTTAAATCTATGCCCCCTATTTATTGATCTCTCTGTTGAGGGAAATAGGTCCTTCCTATCCACTCGATCTAGGCCCCTTATAATTTTAGACACCTCAATTAAGGCTGCCCTCAGCATCCTCTGTTCCAAAGATAACAACCTCAGGCTCTCCAATCTTTCCTCATAGCTAAAATTCTCTAGTTCTGGCAACATCCTCATAATTTTCCTCTGTACCCTCTCTAGTGCAATCACATCTTTCCAGTAATGTGGTGACCAGAACTGTACGCAGTACTCTAGCTGTGGCCGAAATAGTGCTTTTATACAGTCCAAGCATAACCTCCCTGCTTGTATATTCTATGCCACGGCTAATAAAGGCAAGTATTCCGTATGTGTTCTCAACCACCTTATCTACCTGCCCTGCTACCTTCAGGGATCTGTGGACTTGCACTCCAAGGTCCCTCTGTTCCTCTACACTTCTCAGTATCCTACCATTTATTAGGTATTCCCTTCACTTGTTAATCCTCCCCAAATGCATTACCTAACACTTCTCCAGATTGAATTCCATTTGCCACTGTTCTGCTACATTCAAGTCTAAATCATTCATATATACCACAAAAAGCAAGGGACCCAGTACTGAGCCCTGTGGAACTCCATTGGAAACAGTCTTCCAGTCACAAAAACTCACATCAACCATTACCCTTTGCTTCCTGCCAATGAGCCAATTTTGGATCCAACTTGTCTCATTCGCTTGGATTCAATGGGGTTTTGCTTTCCTGACCAATCTGCCATGTGAGACCTTGTCAAAGCCTTGCTAAAATCAATGTAGACTACATCAAACATGCTAGCTGCATCGACCCTCCTTGTTATCTCCTCAAAAAATGTAATCAAGTAAGTCAGTCATGACCTTTCCTTAACAAATCCTAAATGATGATCAATACGGTCCCTCAGAATTTTTTCCAATAATTTGCCTACCACCGAGGGTACGCTAACTGGGCTGTAATTAATCTGCCTATCCTATTCTCTCTTTTTAAACAATGGTACAATGTTACCACCTGTAGCCAGAGAGGATTGGAAAATAACGGTCAGAACCTCTGCTTTTTCCTCCCTTGCTTCTGACTGGGATACATTTCATCTGGGCCTGGCAACATATCTACTTTCAAAGATGCTAAACTCCCTTAATATTTCCTCTCTCTATCTTTAGATATGTGAAGAGAAAAAGATTAGTGAGGACAAACGTAGGTCCCTTGCAGTCAGAATCAGTTGAATTTATAGTGGGGAATAAAGAAATGGCAGATCAGTTGAACAAATACTTTGGTTCTGTCTTCACGAAGGAAGACACAAATAAACTTCTGGAAATACTAGGTGACCGGCGGTCTAGTGAGAAGGAGGAACTGAAGGAAATCCTTATTAGGCGGGAAATTGTTTAGGGAAATTAATGGAATTGAAGGCCGATAAATCCCCAGGGCCTGATAGTGTGCATCCCAGAGTACTTAAGGAGGTGGCCCTAGAAATAGTGGATGCATTGGTGATCATTTTCCAACAGTCTATCGACTCTGGATCAGTTTCTATGGACTGGAGGTTAGCTAATGTCACACCACTTTTTAAAAAAGGAGGGAGAGAGAAAATGGGTAATTATAGACCAGTTAGCCTGATATCAGTAGTGGGGAAGATGTTGGAATCAATTATTAAAGATGAAATAGCAACGCATTTGGAAAGCAGTGACAGGATTGGTCCAAGTCAGCATGGATTTATGAAAGAGAAATCATGCTTGACAAACCTTCTAGAATTTTTTGAGGATGTAGCTAGTAAAGTGGTCAAGGGAGAACCATTGGATGTGGTGTATTTGGCCTTTCAAAAGGCTTTTGACAAGGTCCCACACAAGAGATTGGTGTGCAAAATTAAAGCATATGGTATTTGGGGTAATGTACTGACGTGGATAGAGAACTGGTTGGCAGACAGGAAGCAGAGAGTCGGGATAAACGGGTCCTTTTCAGAATGTCAGGCAATGACCAGTGGGCTGTAGCAGGGCTCAGTGCTGGGACCCCAGCTATTTACAATATACATCAATGATTGAGATGAAGGAATTGAGTGTAAAATCTCCAAGTTTGCAGATGACATTAAGCTGGGTGGAGGACGCTAAAAAGCTGCAGGGTGACTTGCACAGGTTAGGTGAGTGGGCAAATGCATGGCAGATGTAGTATAATGTGGATAAATGTAAGGTTATCCATTTTGGGGGCAAAAACACAAAGGCAGAATATTATCTGAATGGTGGCAGATTAGGAAAAGGGGAGGTGCAACGAGACTGGGTGTCATGGTACATTAGTCATTGAAAGTTGGCATACAGGTACAGCAGGCGGTGAAGAAGGCAAATGGTATTTTGGCCTTCATAGCTAGGGGATTTGCGTATAGGAGCAGGGAGGACTTACTGCAGTTGTACAGGGCCTTGGTGAGGCCTCACCTTAAATATTGTGTTCAGTTTTGGTCTCCTAATCTGAGGAAGGACGTTCTTGCTATTGAGGGAGTGCAACGAAGGTTCACCAGACTGATTCCCGGGATGGCAGGACTGACATATGAGGAGAGACTGGATTGACTTGGCCTGTATTCACTGGAGTTTAGAAGGATGAAAGGGAATCTCATAGAAACATATAAAATTATGACGGGACTGGACAGGTTAGATGCAGGAAGAATGTTCCCGATGTTGGGGAAGTCCAGAACCAGGGGACACAGTCTAAGGAAAGGCGGTATGCCATTTACGCCTGAGATGAGGAGAAATTTCTTCATTCAGAGAGTGGAATTCTCTGCCGCAGAGAGTTGTTGATGCCAGTTCGTTGGATATATTCAAGAGGGAGTTAGATATCATCCTTACGGCTAAAGAGATCAAGGGGTATGGAGAGAAAGCAGGAAAGGGGTACTGAGGTGAATGATCAGCCATGATCTTATTGAATGGTGGTGCAGGCTCGAAGGGCCGAATGGCCTACTCCTGAATCTATTTTCTATGTTTCTCACTATGTTTATCTCATCTAATATTTCACACACTCCTCCTTAACTACAATGTCTGCATTGTCTTTCTCTTTTGTGAAGACAGACACAAACTATTCATTAAGAATCATACCAATGTCTTCCGCCTCCACACTCAGGTTACCTTTTTGGTTTCTAATACACCCTACTTTTTCTTTAGTTATCCGCTTGCTCCTTATGTATTTATAAAACATCTTTGGGTTTCCCTTGATTTTACTTGCCAATATTTTTTCATGCTACTCTTTCCTAATTTCCTCAATAATTTCACCGCTACACTTTTTAAACTTCTTTCAGCTTTCTGCAGTATTTAGCTCTCGGTATCTGACATAACTGTTCCTTTTTTGCCTTATCCTACCCTGTATACCCCATAACATCCAGGCAGCTCTATATTTGAGAGTCCCACCATTTTTCTTTGTGTGAACATACTTGCTCTGAACCTTTACTGTCACCTCCTTGAATGCCTCCCACTGCTCTGACACTGATTTACCTTCAAGTAGCTGTTCCCAGTCAACTTTTGCTAAATTACATCTCAGCTTAGTAAAATTGGCCTTTCCCTAATTGAGAACTTTTACTTCTGATCTATCTTTGTCCTTTTTCATAACTGTGCTAATTCTAACTAAAGTATTATCACTACCACCAAAATGCTCTCCCACTGATACCCCTTCCACCTGCCCAGTTTCATTCCCTAAAACCAAGTCCCCTTTCTTGTTGGGCTTGCTACATACTGGCTAAAAAAGTTCACCTGAATACATTTGAAGAATTCCGTGCCCTTTATACCTTTTACACTGATTCCATCCCAGTTAATATTCGGGTAGTTGAAATCCCCTACTATTACTGCCTTATTGTTTAGTGCACTTCTCAGAAATTTGCCTACATATTTGCTCTTCTATCTCCCGCTGACTAATTGGGTGTCTATAGAATGCTCCCAACAGTGTGATTGCCCCTTTTTTGTTCTTCAGTTCAACCCATATGGCCTCATTTGATGATCCTTCGAACATATCATCCCTCCTCACTGCTGTGATTGTTTCTTTAACCAATATCACATCTGGGATGCCTAAAGAAAGGCTCAAACAACTTTAGCAGTAGGAGCAATGCCTGTGCAGATTGGGCGCAGGTCGTCTCAATGCTAAATTGGTATACTGTGCGCCCATTTTACACCAATTTCTACCCCAATGTAGAACAGACAAATCTAATTCTTCTGATTGCTGAACCACTATAGGAAGATGTTTCCAAGAAGCTAGAAAATACATTGGCATGAGTACCCAACTCACAAGATGTAAGAGCTGACTTCAAAGTCCTGGATGTAATGTGATGAAATGACAGCAAAGATAACTCAGGTGTTGTGTTTTGGCTGAAGATGTGAACTCCATAGTTAACTTGGAATCACACTGCCCACATACATTACATGGAGTAGTTTTACAAATGGTTATTCATCAAAAAGTCCTGACCATAATCAGGCTATCGGAAATATCTTAATCCCTTGTGGACTGATTCTATCTTTATTGCCTTTCTGTAACTTGCAGTGCCTCACTGTTTCTTTGTATTGTTGCACCTGTAGGCAAATCTGAACCTTATCTTTGTACACATTGGTCCGGTGGTGTGATATAGGAGTCAGGGGAACATGGTGGGCATCGCATGTGATGGCCAGTGGTTGATACCACAATTTGACTCTGTGACATAATATAAGGGTGCAGATTTTGGAGTGATGAATTCATTTGTGATTTGCAGCAGATAAGAGGCAATTACTCATGTTTAGAACTCTATTTATTAAACATTGTCTCTCATGTTGAACTAAATGTGGGCACCATATTTTACTTGAAAAGTCTAGATTAACTAATAGACCTGATATCGTGGCTATCTAGCCCTTCAATAAAGCCGCAGTTCCCAGCAGCTGCTCTTTAATTCATGTTTATACGTACAAGCTGGAATATCGTCATGTTTGCAACGCTGGAGATTAGTATTTTTATTTCTGGTGGCTATGTGGGACCAGATAATTTGGGCACATTTACACTTACTTGCTCTCTTTTCTCCAGTTCTCGATTTGTACAGAGGCAGGAACCAAGGATTGAGAGCCGAGGTCAGCACCTAAGTTCAACAAAGCAGCTACTCCCAGCTCTTCGTCCTCAACAGAAAAGGTTCAGCATCTTCAGAAAGGAATGCGTTAGTAATGTGATATTTCTCCTCTTCAGTTGGTGCAGGAAAAAATAATTAAATAGCGATTATGAGGCACGGCAGTTTTAAATAGCTATTTGATTTATTTTTTCAATTTTTAAAATGGTTCCAGGAGCTATTAACAAATAGCTATTACAAATGATGCAATTACTATAACAAGAGGCAAGGGAATCAAGAGGCAGTCACTGTACAACCTGTATTGACCATCTAGCTAGGCGCTGTACGAGGTTATCTGATGAGTTGTCTCAAACAATGCTAGACAGGGAATATGACACTGAGGGACTCTCATTCAAGTCGCAGAAATAAAGACTTTGACGGTGAGGAATTATTTAGTATATTGCAATATTGTGGCAATATACACTTAGTTCATCGACAGCATTTGAAAGTGTAGGAAGATTCACTTTTAAATTTCAAAAGATTATAGTCTAAAGTTAAAATTAGTAAGTGTACTATTTTTGTAAAGATCACCAGATATAATCACATAAAAAGTCAATGTTGTGGGATAGATTCCTCAGCCCTTGTACCCCTCAAGAGGCCACTACTCAGCCCTTGTGCTCTTCAACAAGATAATACAATATTGGTGACATATGGGTAAGTAGTCACTTTTCAGTATCAAGGGTTTACATCACTGCCTGTTATAATTGGATAAGCATTGTCATGTTCCCTATGTGGAACATATGTTTCCATGTGTTATTTATATAAGGAAATAAGGAAAAAAAAAGAAAATAATTAAAGGAAGCTCTCCTTATTATTCAGTAAGTAAAACCACACTGTACTGTGGTACTAAGCCATAGGCATTGCTGATTGAAAATCCCAGGTTCAGTCCTTGCTTTGAGTTAGCTGATCACAGCCAGGACAGTGGCCATGGCACAAGTGACCTCAGGATCCCAGGCTTTAGAAGGGCAATATCAGAAAGGGTTGTAGCTCCAGATTGTTACATTTCAGGTTTTCACCCAATATCTTTGTCTTGTCTTGTGCTTCTGGCAAAAAGGCAGTTTGTATCAGCAGCCCGACTCAAAATCTGTACCCTTATACATGCCCTGAATGCAATATCATGTCAGAGTTAACAATTACCCTCAAATTGTGGTATCAACCACTGGCCATCACATGCGATGCCCTCCATGTTCCCCTGACTCCTATATCACACCATCGGACCAATGTTTACAAAGATAAGGTTCAGAGGTGCAACAATACAAAGAAACAGTGAGGCACTGCAAGTTACAGAAAGGCAATAAAGATAGAATCAGTCCACAAGGGATTAAGATATTTCCGATAGCCTGATTATGGTCAGGACTTTTTGATGAATAACCATTTGTAAAACTACTCCATGTAATGTATGTGGGCAGTGTGATTCCAAGTTAACTATGGAGTTCACATCTTCAGCCAAAACACAACACCTGAGTTATCTTTGCTGTCATTTCATCACATTACATCCAGGACTTTGAAGTCAGCTCTTACATCTTGTGAGTTGGGTACACATGCCAATGTATTTTCTATCTTCTTGGATACATCTTCCTTTACTGGTTCAGCAATCAGAAGAATTAGATTTGTCTGTTCCACAGGTCTGTCAATCCACACATGTTAACATTCTAGCTAAACTGCTGCAGTCATCAAACAACTTTGCAACTTAATTTCTGAACAATGCCATAGCCACAAAAAATGAAAAACCCAATCAAGGCACTGATGGTTCTGACCAGGTACATGTATTTATCAACACTGTCAGAAAAACAACAACAATGTAGTTATATAACACCTTTAACATAGTGAAATTTCCCAAGGCGCTTCACAGGAGTATTATGAGATTTTAAAAATTTGACACCGAGCCGAATAAGTAGAAATTAGCGCAGGTGACCAAAAGATTGGTCAAAGAGGTATGTTTTATGCAGTGTCTTGAAGGAGGAAAGAGAGGTAGAGATGTGGAGAGGATTAGGCAGGGTGTTCCAGAGCTTGGGCCCTAGGCAACAGAAGGCACGGCCACCAATGGTTGAGCGATGCAATCAGGGATGCTCAGGAGGGCAGAATTAGAGGAGTGCAGAATAAGAACAATATGAATCCCTTCAGAGACTGAAACAGATTTATCCTATCTCTCTAAAAATTACCCAACATAAAATACAGAAAGCTCCCCATTTTGCTACAATTGATGCCTATTCAAAAATGCTTTCTGAGAAGTGCTGGTGTGTTGACGTCGAGTGCTGATAAGATCAGGCTTGGTTGTGAATCCTTCCTCCATCACTGCCCAGCACCAGACAGCAGAAATGGCCACGTGGGTGAGCTACCTCATGGAACAGTACCTCAACATGAGTCCGGAGCTTCAACAGACATGGGCAGGAAATAGGGGAAAGATAAAGGGAGAAGCAGAAAATAACAGATCTTCAGAAAGTAAGATGTATTTCAATGAAAGCACTGACCAAGGAGTTAAAACTATACCAAAAGAACAGCAAAACACAGCTGAAACAACGTGCAAAATTTGTTCATTTCAAAGATATACAAGCTTAACTTTGAATATATAAACACATTTGTTAAAAGCCCTGCATAATTAATTAAGGATATATTTCCCTCCTGTCACAACTATTAACAGCACAGTAGCCATGAGTTGAAAACAGTGCCCTTCCCCACTTTATACTCACATCTACTTTCTCACTGAAAATAGGAACCAGAGGGAAACATACCTCCTGACTGATATTTAGATCCATCCACTCAAAAGAAGCACACAGTTCGATAGAAAAATGTGTTCAATATCCTATAGCTACAATAAGGATTTGATTTATAATAAGGAAATGTCTGTGATTTCAGTAAAAAGACTAATATTTAATGTCTCCAGTATCATGTTGAAAGTTTGACAAAGCTAATTCACCTCTTACTCTAATGTAGCGCCAACATGATAAAGGTGTTTTTATTAAGGCAAATTCTTTTGTCCAGATTTATTTGTTGTGCAATACTCAGCCTGATTTTCAAGCAGGATAATCCATGTGACAATAAAATGTAAATAACTTCGAAAAGGAAAATTAATGGTACTAAATAATTCCAGGACTTCGAACAGGAATGTTTCTGTTTTGCTACTAATTTCAAATTGGGCACATAAAAGGCATGTGAGAAAAGGATGTTATGAATTCAAACATCTCTCCCCATTCTGAGTAATGAGCATGTCAAAAGCACAGTCAGCAAATTCTGCAGCTTATTTCATTTTTTGTCAGGATATTCATGAACAAGCTTCATTCTGGATCATTAGCTTGCAAGCACAATGTTCTACCTGCGTGCATTTGATAGTGGGCCTCCGCAAGGTGTAAGCATTTTTAAGTTGATTTACTTTCATTGTTTATAAAGCACACTATTTAGACTGGATTGAACATAATTCAACACAATTGTTGTGAAGAGAGTTTTAAGATTCAAGATTCATTGCTAGATGGTGAGCACTTGGGTGCTAATTTTGAAAAACACCACCGTGGTTCAACAACCAAGTGAATTAACAACCAATCAGATATTTCAACAAGGATACAGTTAACAGATTATGTGGGTCATGTAGATGAAGTAAATATGGCATTCTAATAACCATTTCTCCAAGGACACAGGTACGGGAAGTCAACTTTCGCTAAGGCAGAGGTAAAGATCTTTTTGGGTTGGATTTTCATGGGAAAGGCGAGTAGGGGGCGAGAGGAGGCGCTCCAATGTGGGCGGGAAACCCGGGAGAACGGTTTTCCCGCAGGACCTGCCGACTTTAACGGCAAGGCCTGATTTGCATCTGACGCCTCTGTTTCCCACCCGCAGCCAGCCAGATGGAGAGGTTGTCTGGCTGCGGGTGGAAAGGCCTGCGGTCCTAGGCCACACAGAGCAGGGAGGCAGTGATCGGGTGCTGGTCTCCCGAGGACTGGGGAGTGAGGGGGAGTCCAGGAAGACTATCGGAAGACACACAAAGGGGGGGTCTCCAATTGCGGGTGTTGGGCTAGGCAGGGACCCTGGATCCAGGGGGTAGGTATAAAGGCACTTACCTCCTGGGTGCAGCAGCCTTGCTGTAACTGCCGGTTTTTACCAAGTGTGTAAAATCTGACCAAATGCAGTTAAAAGCAAAATGGAGGTTAAAGCGACAGCTTCTAGCCTCATTATAATATTGAATTTGCTGCCCCGCCTCCTGGGAGTGGATTGGCTCCCCTCCCCATCCCACCTCTGTGAAAACCGGAAGTGGGCGGGAATCTAATTTTTAACAATTTAACTATCCCTATGCTCCAAATCTACCCGTTTTTTTTCAGGTAAAAATACCCCACTTTATGAGGGAACCCAGTACCTAATATATTGAGCTATTCAAGAAGCAGAACAGAAAAAAAAATATTTGAGGAAATCTTGCGAATAATTATTGTCTTCTAAAGTATCGGAGATGTGAAAACATCTTGATATGATGTGCAGAATCATGCAAAGCATGACAAGACAACAGTTCAACACACTTTCCTGAGGGCAATGTCCTGGTTTTTGTGGGGGCAATAAACCCCTGTAACCTGAAGTCAGTGCAGAAGTAATAATTCCACCACCATACCAGGAATCCCTGGCAAATCCAACAATCCGTACAACGGATCCAGTAGCAAAACCTGCACTCTGTCTGAACTCATCCAGACATCCCAGATAAGATATAGTAGGACCCAGAGCTATGACAAGGAAGAGATAGGGAAATGCTGTTGGGGGATGAGAGGGATGGGATAAGCAAGCCTGGATCTTCCAATGTGAATTGAAAGGATTGAAATGTTTGTGGTTGGTAGATTATTAATTTTGTAAGATTGCGACTTTAAAGTATAAATGTTGTATAACTTTAGTTCAAAACTACATGAAGTTTTGCTTATAGTCTTTCTTTTTGAAGGAGGAGATGTAATGATATCTTTGAGATTGTTTACGCAGTGCATATTGCGTCATCATTAGACAGTCTGTGCTGTGTAGAAAAGTAGATATTGAAACATTTTGGTTGGAAAGATTAACTCTAATTTCTCTGATGTTTTAGTCCCCTTTGCCTGGTTTGGGTAAATTATATTGTGTAATGTAAATTGTTATATTTTAATCATTTGCAAAAAATGCAGACTACTATCCAAATTTAAGTTTGCCCTTGGGCGATACAGGTTCCATCTTCAATAATGATAATATATGTAATATAGTGTCACGGGCCCAGAATAGGCAAGGGCCCAGGGGCAGCACGGGCCAGCCCACACTGCGATATGTGTGAGCACTAGGCCCATGCAGCAGAGCTGGTCTCCAGTCGTCTTGGTTAACCCTTGCCACTGGACCAAGACCTTGCTCAGTCAAGCCCGTGTGGTGGCTGGTGTGCAACGGTCACCCCACGTTAAAAAAATCCACGCACAGGCATCTTCCACCATTCAAGATGTACTTCGGGACTTGGAATATTAGGTCTTTCATTGAAACACCTGCGAAATCATCCCTTTTTGGCGTGGAAGCAAGTCATCCTTCTTTCGAGGGACTGCCTATGATATGATAGTGTGATATTCAGCATAAGTAAATTTCTTCGCCAGGCCGATATTTGGTAGAGTGCAAGACATTTGTTTTTTTTAATTCATTTACAGGATGTGGGGGTCACTGGCAAGGCCAGCATTTATTGTCCATCCCTACTTGCCCTTTAGAAGATGATGGTGAGCTGCCTTCTTGAACTACCGCAATTCGTGTGGTGAAGGAACACCCACAGGTAGAGAGTTCCAGGATTTTGACCCAGCGACGATGAAGGAACGGCGATATATTTCCAAGTCAGGATGGTGTGTGACTTGGAGGGGAAATTGCAGGTGGTGGTGTTCCAATGCGCCTGCTGCCCTTGTCCTTCTAGGTGGTAGAGGTTGTGAGTTTGGGAGGTGCTGTTGAGGAAGCCTTGGCGAGTTGCTGTAGTGTATCTTGTGGATGGTACACACTGCAGCCATGATACACTGGTGGTGGAGGGAATGAATTTTCAAGGTGGTGGATGGGGTGCCAATCAAGTGGGCTGCTTTGTCCTGGATGGTGTCGAGCTTCTTGAATGTTGTTTGAGCTGCACTCATCCAGGCAAGTGAAGAGTATTCTATCACACTCCTGGGTTGTGTCTTGTAGATAGTGGAAAGGCTTTGGGGAGTCAGGAGGTGAGACACTTGCCGCAGAATACCCAGCCTCTGACCTGCTCTTGTAGCCACAGTATTTATATGGCTGGTCCAGTTGAGTTTCTGGTCAATGGTGACCCACAATGTTGATGGTAGGGAATTTGATGATGGTAAATGTTATGTATGGAGAAAGAGTCAGACTGAACACTGTGAGCTCAAAATAACGTGTGACCGTAGTCTTTTATTTGCAGGTCTCCAGAGTGCCTCTCCAACCTGTGAGGCCTCCTTAAATACCTGTGCTCCTAAGGGATTATGGGGTCCCTTGGGACTTCAGGGGATGAGCCCTCTCTTGGCTGTACAGAGTAAATACAAGTTTACATGTATAACAGTAAATATCAAGCAGCAGCACCAGGCATACCTAAAATCGAGGTGCCAACCTGGTGAAGCTACAACAGGTGGTTAGATTTGTTCTTGTTGGAGAAGGTTACTGCCTGGCACTTGTGTGGCATGAAAGTTACTTGCCACTTATCAGCCCAAGCCTGAATATTGTCCAGGTCTTCCTGCATGTGGATAGGGACTGCCTCATTATCTGACGATTTGCGAATGGAACTCAACACTGTGCAATCATCAGCGATCATCCCCACTTCTGATCTTATTATGGAGGGAAGATCATTGATGAAGCAGCTGAAGATAGATGGGCCAAGGACACTGCCCTGAGGAACTCCTGCTGCAATATCCTGGGGCTGTGATGTTGACGATGCCTTCCATCACTTTGCGAATGTATGGCTCAGAGGCATGGACCATGTACAGTAGACACCTCAAGTCACTGGAGAAATACCACCAACGATGCCTCCGCAAGATCCTACAAATCCCCTGGGTCCTCAACAAGGCCAACATTCCCAGCATTGAACACTGACCACACTTGATCAGCTCCACTGGGCAGGCCACATTGTCCGCATGCCAGACACAAGCACTCTACTCGGAACTCCTTCAAACCAAGGGTGGACAGAGGAAATGTTACAAGAACACCCTCAAAGCCTTCCTGATAAAGTGCGGCATCCCCACTGACACCTGGGAGTCCCTGGCCAAAGACCGCCCTGAGTGGAGGAAGTGTATCCGGGAGGGCGCTGAGTGCCTCGAGTCTCATCGCCGAGTGCATGCAGAAATCAAACGCAGGCAGCGGAAGGAACGCGTGACAAACCTGTCCCACCCTCCCTTACCCTCAACGACTGTCTGTGCCACCTGTGGCAGGGACTGTGGCTCTCGTATTGGACTGTTCAGCCACCTAAGGACTCATTCTAAGAGTGGAAGCAAGTCTTCCTCGATTCCAAGGATGATGCCTATGATGATGATGATGATGATGATGATGATGATGATGAATAATTGAGAGTAGACTGATGAGGTGGTAATTGGCTGGAGTGGACAGGATATAACTGGGCAAATTTTCAACTTGTTGGATAGACGCCAGTGTTATAGCTGTACTGGAACAGCTTGGCTAGAGGTGCAGCTAGTCCTGGAGCACAAGTCTTCAGCTCAACAGCCGGGATGTTGTCGGGGCCTATAGCCTTTGCTGTATCCAGTGTGCTCAGCCGTTTCTTGATATCGCGTAGAGTGTATTGAGTTGGATGAAGACTGGCTTCTATGATGGTGGGGACCCTGGGAGAAGGCTGATATGGATCATCCACTCAGCACTTCTGACTGAAGATGTTTGCAAACACTTCAGCCTTGTCTTCTACACTCACGTGCTGGGTTCCGCCATCATTGAGGATGGGGATATTCATGGAGCTTCCTCCTCCCATTAGTTATTTAATTGACCATCACCATGCACGACTGGATGTGGCAGGATTGCAGGGCGTGGCTCTGATCCATTGATTGTGGGATCACTTAGCTCTGTTTCTAGCATGCTGCTTCTGCTGCTCAGCATGCACACAGTCCTATGCAGTTGCTTCTCTAGATTGGCACCTCAATTTTAGGTGCACCCAGTGCTGCTGCTGGCGTGCTTATTGATCTATGAATTTTTCATTCATAAATATGATTCTTTATTTGACACCATGGGGTGAATGTTCAGGCCTCATGACTGACACGAATGTAGCAGTCTTGCCCCCAAAATGATGGGAAATTACCTCAGCCCCATCCCCGTTGCCGTCAGCGCTGTCATCGTGGCAACGTTCCCCTGGTCTTACCACAGGTGGGCCAGAGCAATGCCCGAGTCAGGAATTGGGCACATTTATATTGCAAATCTGTGTCCAGTGACGGACATGGAACCCCGTTTGTTATTTTTAGCCAGAACGAGACGGAGCTATGCCGCAATTCGTGTGGTGAAGGAACACCCACAGGTCGAGAGTTCAAGGATTTTGACCCAGCGACGATGAAGGAACGGCGATATATTTCCAAGTCAGGATGGTGTGTGACTTGGAGGGGAAATTGCAGGTGGTGGTGTTCCCATGCGACTTGACTGATGAGGATCACAGGTTCCTCTTTATATTCATGTAGTGCCGGAATGAGCAAGAGTGCTCTTCTGGGCTCCACAAAACCAGCAAAGGCCACTGTCACACTGGCGACTCCAACCCCTCAGGGACCACCCCCTCTCACGGATCCACCTTCTTCAGACCAGGCCATTGGAAATTGCAGAAAGCCAGAGGCAGTGGGCTGCCCCGGGCCACAGATTTCCGGCTGCAGCCTGCCATCCCAATGCAAATGCCCTCAAAACGGAAGGGGCCTCCCATCCGGAGTAACGCGTGGCCAGTTGTCGAGTTCCGACAGTCAACTGCATCTAATCCCATTCAGGAGTAAAAACCCACCCCCACATTGAATCCTAGAAATTCATGGCACAGAAGGAGGCCATTTGGTCTGTCGTATCTGCGCCGGTTGAAAACGAGCTATCCAGCCGAATCCCACTTTCCAGCTCTTGGGCCGTACCCTTGCAGTTTACGGCACTTCATGGGCGTATCCAAGTACTTTTTAATCTCCCTTAGCTGTTTGTTTATTGTCAGCTGTGGCTCAGTGGGTAGCACTCTTGCCTCGGAATCAGCAGGTTTTGGGTTCACATCCCACTCTCGGGACTTGAGCACAAAATCTAGGCTGACACTGCAGTGCAGCATTGAGTGAGCACTGCACTGATGGAGGTGCTGTGTTTCAGGTGAGTTTTAAACCGAGGCTTCCTCTGCTCTCTCAGGTGGATGTAAATGATCCCATTGCATTGTTTTCAAAGAAGAGCAGGTACTTGGCCAATATTTATCCCATGACCAACATCACTAAAACAGATTATCCAGTGATTATTTAATTGCTTTTTGTTGGGAGCTTGCTGAGCATAAATTGGCTGCCACGTTTCCTACATTACAACAGTGACTGCACTTGAAAATGTATTTCATTGGTTGTAAAGCATTTTGGGACATCCTGAGCTTGTGAAAGGCGCTATATAAATGCAAGGCTTTCTTCCTTCATACAGAAAAGCATTTTGGTTGGTGTGGTTGCCCTCTAATTGTGCGTGTGTGCTTGCAGGATGTTGGTAAAGCTCAACTTCATTGTACAGGTACGACCTCCCAAATCCAGCAACCTCGGGACCAAGGCCGTTCCGGATTTGGGGTATTACCGGATTTCGGAATATATTTCCGATGTCCCGAATCCAACAACGCCTGGGCCAAGGTTCGGATATTTCCAGATTTCGGAAACGAAATCCGACGTCTGAATCCGGAAACCTATTTGGCTCAGTGGTGACCCGTGGTTAGTAAGGAGAAAACTGCCCGGGAAAAACCGGCATTGCAGCCCTTGGGACAGCGGTAGGTATGAAGACCTGCAAAAAAGGTAAGTTAAAGTTTTTTATTTTTTAATTCTTTTGCAGCGATTTGATAGTCATGTGAACGTTTTGTGCTTTTTTATTTTTTGCAATTTTTTGTGTGTGTGTGTGTGTGTCTGTGCATGTACATGTGTGTGTGTGTGTGGGGGGGGGGGGGGGGGATTATTTACTGCTGTGAAAAGAAAGTCCGAGTTTCAGAACATTTTTACGGATTTCGGACAATCCTTCCACCGAGCTGCGCGATGTCCAGATTTCGGTACATTCCGGATTTTGGAACTCCGGATTTGGGAGATTGGACCTGTAGTGCATGCAATGCAAGAGGAAATAAAATGTAGTCAGCAGCTTTTGTTACCAATCCCTGGTGAGCGAGTTAATATACTTTGATGTAGATGACTGTGTCATACCTGTTCTGCTGATCATCTGCATAAAAGATGACCATAATATAAAATGTCCATGAAGTAGTTGCAGTGATTGGCATAAATAGTGTCGGGTTCCTCAATGCTGGAGCTTCCCAGAGTTATGTTTTTTTGTGGCAACAACATGTACATCAGACTGGGTCTTGCATGGGTGGTATGTCTGGTGAGAATCTTCCCCCTTCAATGTGTTATAACGCCACTACCTCTGCAGCTATTTCTGTGTCCAACTACTCCAGTTAGTTTTCTTGTTTTATGTAAACCTTAAATAAAGTGTCCTTCATAACCGATATATTATTTGAAATGGATTGGGATTCATTATTCATAAATCAATGATTTCTAGAAAAAGATTTGTTTGAAAATGTGACGCAGGGAGAATTAAGTCAAACTATCACTGGAGATGGAAGAAAACACTTTCAAAATGTTTGTCACTAGGCGTAGAAATATTTAGCTGAAAATAGACTGAGCTTGCAAGGCTGTTGCAAATGGCAAACCTTTTGAAAATTAGCTCTGTGTTGCTGAGCCAACATTGATACTTCTCACAAAAAGATTGCAAAGGGACAGGCTATCAGAAACATTTGCTAAAACTTTATAATACAGATCATAAAATCAAAAGTAAATGATGGACTTTTTCGCAAAGTAGTAAGAACTTAAACAATTCATGAACCATGGGGTATTAAATGTGGAACTTTGGTTTTGGAGAATTACATTTTCCATTAAGCTTTTAGTTGCTAATAAATATTTATGTGACGACTGTATTGCTGTTCTTGATTTAGCATTAATGATGTATTGTAGGTTCCATTTATTCCATTATTATGTACATCTTTTCCACAAGTGGTTCAATTTTTGAAGGTCTTTAGGGAAGTCCCAGCCTGGTACCACATGACTTTAAAAACAAAGTGGCTATTTTAGATACATGAAGGATTCAGCAACCCAGTAATTCCAATAGGCTCAATATTTAAAACTATTTTTAATATATATACACCGTGTAATTTATGAACGTTACAGTATTCAGTCTCATTTTCCACTTCATAAATGATGTGAAAGCACATTGCATCACAAAAAAATAATTGCATAGCAACCTGAAATTCCACAACTCAGGCCGATAACTAAGTATGATTCTGCTAATTTTGCTAAATAGCTTCAATAATTTTTTGGCTTCGAACTGGATCTTAAGTAATGTTTTAACACATTCTAAAACATTGGCCTGGAATTTCCTGCATTTCCTGCAACTTTTGGGTGTTTTCAGGGTGGCCTGACAAGACGTGAGCATCTGAAATGCCTGCTCAAATATTGCCTGCCCGAAGGAGATCACATTTAGAAGCTTTCATGTTGTCAGCCATCCCATTTCCTGCTGTTTCCACCGGGGGCCTACACATTGCGAACAACACCGGTACCATTAAGAGATGTTCAGCGTTGCTGGCTGGCTGCAGGCAGCCAGAACTGAATTTAAAGGAAACGTTCTTAGGTCCTTTAATTTGCTAGAACTTAGCATCTGACTAATCGCTCAACGTAATGTTTTTCATCCAAACCTTGCTGCTCGGTTCAGCATCGTTCCTTGAGCTTTGGGTTCCTTTTTATTACCTTGAGCCATTCGACAGAGGAGGCAATTGTGTGTCAATTAAGGATTGCCCTCTATTTGCTCTACATTGAGGAAGAAGAGGAAGATGAATAGGAGAAATGAAGGGAGACCAGGATAATCAGGTACAACAGGAGGCATCTGACATACACCTGCAAGTACCCATATGCATCTGAATTTACAGAGCAAGGAGGTTCTACCTTGACCTTAGAAATGTGCAATGCTTACGAATACTGTGAGGCTATACAGGTGTTGAACCAGAAGCTGGACCTAAACCTGGAGCCAAAGAGGCACTGTCTTGCTCGTACCTATAAAAATCATCATGGCCTCAACTTCTCTGCTGGAGTATCATTAGTTGGCCAGTACACACCCCACTTCCCTATGGACATTGTTCATCAGCATAAGTGTCAGTGCACTTCTCTAGAGTGGCAGAACCCACATCGCCATACCCCTTTCCACAACACAATGTAACTTCTCCAACAAGGATTTCACTCCATGAATGTTCAATTAGTAAGGTGATCACAAACACCTATTAAAGCATGAAAATCTTCGGTATCAAGGAACCAGCCACGATTCTTTCATTTTGAGTCTACCATACCAACACTGTTTGATACTGATGGGCATGTTTCTGATGGCTCTTTCGAGATTGGGTCTACCGTCTGACACAGCTCTTGGTCCTGCTACAGTTGTCTACGGCCCAGCTGAACACCTAGATATCAAGGCTCGAGATCCAACCATAATTATTATCGAGTTTACCGTTGGTATTCTGTAGACACGCTTCAGGTGCCTTGATAGATCGGAAGAGCTCTGCTGTCCAGTCCAGCTTGGCATATTGTATTATTTGGTGTCTTGAATGCTGCTTATTTTGCTGTTCAAAAGGGACTCCTGATTTCTGCTCAGAGGAAGAAGGAAAGCACAGGCCAGCTGGGTGATAAGGCAAGAAGAGGCTGCACAGGAGAACCCTTTGCCAGCTGCATGGCTGATTTGGAATCGGTATGGGTGGAGCTGCGGAATACCAAAGGGCAGAAAATGCTAGTGGGAGTTGTGTACAGACCACCAAACAATAGTAGTGAGGTTGGGGACAGCATCAAACAAGAAATTAGGGATGCGTGCAATAAAGGTACAGCAGTTATCGTGGGCGGCTTTAATCTACATATAGATTGGGCGAACCAAACTGGTAGCAAAACGGTGGAGGAGGATTTCCTGGAGTGTATTAGGGGTGGTTTTCTAGGCCAATATGTCAAGAAACCAACTAGAGAGCTGGCCAACCTGGACTGGGTGATGTGTAATGAGAAAGGACTAATTAGCAATTTTGTGTGTGCGAGGACCCTTGGGGAAGAGTGACCATAATACGGTAGAATTCTTTATTAAGATGGACAGTGACACAGTTAATTCAGAAACTAGGGTCCTGAACTTAAGGAAAGGTAACTTCGATGGTATGAGACGTGAATTGGCTAGAATAGACTGGCAAATGATACTTAAAGGGTTGACAGTGGATAGGCAATGGCAAACATTTAAAGATCACATGGATGAACTTCAACAATTGTACATCCCTGTCTGAGTAAAAATAAAACGGGGAAGGTGGCTCCACCATGGCTAACAAGGGAAATTAAGGATAGTGTTAAATCCAAGGAAGAGGCATATAAATTGGCCAGAAAAAGCAGAAAATCTGAGGACTGAGAGAAATTTAGAATTCAGAAAAGGAGGACAAAGGATTTAATTAGGAGGGGGAAAATAGAGTATGAGAGGAAGCTTGCCAGGAACATAAAAACTGACTGCAAAAGCTTCTATAGATATGTGAAGAGAAAAAGATTAGTGAAGACAAATGTAGCTCCCTTGCAGTCTGATTCAGGTGAATTTATAATGGGGAACAAAGAAATGGCAGACCAATTGAACAAATATTTTGGTTCTGTCTACATGAAGGAAGACACAAATAACGTTCCGGAAATACTGGGGGACTGAGGGTCTAGTGAGAAGGAGGAACTGAAGAAAATCCTTATTAGGCAGGAAATTGTGTTAGGGAAATTGATGGGATTGAAGACCGATAAATCCCCGGGGCTTGATAGTCTGCATCCCAGAGTACTTAAGGAAGTGGCCCTAGAAATAGTGAATGCATTGATGGTCATTTTCCAACAGTCTATCGACTCTGGATCAGTTCCTATGGACTGAAGGGTAGCTAATAAAACACCACTTTTTAAAAAAGGAGGGAGAGAGAAAACGGATAATTACAGACTGGTTAGCCTGATATCAGTAGTGGGGAAAATGTTGGAACCAATTATTAAAGATGAAATAGCAGCGCATTTGGAAAGCAGTGACAGGATCGGTCCAAGTCAGCATGGATTTATGAAAGGGAAATCATGGTTGACAAATCTTCTGGAATTTTTGAGGATGTAACTGGTAGATTGGAGAAGGGAGAACCAGTGGATGTGGCGTATTTGGACTTTCAAAAGGCTTTTGACAAGGTTCCACACAAGAGATTGGTGTGCAAAATTAAAGCACATGGTTTTGGGGATAATGCACTGACGTGGATAGAGAACTGGTTGGCAGAAAGGAAGCAGAGAGTCGGGATAAACGGGTCCTTTTCAGAATGGCAGGCAGTGACTAGTGGAGTGCCGCAGGACTCAGTGCTGGGACCTCAGCTATTTACAATATACATTAATGATTTAGATGAAGGAATTGAGTGTAATATCTCCAACTTTGCAGATGATGCTAAACTGAGTGGCGGTGTGAGCTATGAGGAGGACACTAAGAGGCTGCAGGGTGACTTGGACAGGTTAGGTGAGTTGGCAAATGCATGGCAGATGCAGTATAATGTGGATAAATGTGAGGTTATCCACTTTGGTGGCAAAAATACGAAGGCAGAGTATTATCTGAATGGCAGCAGATTAGGAAAAGGGGAGGTGCAACGAGACCTGGGTGTCATGGTAAATCAGTCATTGAAAGTTGGCATGCAGATTCAGCAGGCGATGAAGAGGCAAATCGTATGTTGGCCTTCATAGCTAGGGGATTTGAGTATAGGGAGGTCTTACTGCAGTTGTACAGGGCCTTGGTGAGGCCCCACCTGGAATATTGTGTTCAGTTTTGGTCTCCTAATCTGAGGAAGGACGTTCTTGCTATTGAGGGAGTGCAGCAAAGGTTCACCAGACTGATTCCCAGGATGGCAGGACTGACATATGAGGAGAGACTGGATCGACTGGGCCTGTATTCACTGGAGTTTAGAAGGATGAGAGGGGATCTCATAGAAACATATAACATTCTGATGGGACTGGACAGGTTAGATGCAGGAAGAATGTTCCCGATGTTGGGGAAGTCCAGAACCAGGGGATAAAGTCTAAGGATAGGAGTAAGCCATTTAGGACTGAGGTGAGGAGAAACTTCTTTACTCAGAGGGTTGTTAATCTGTTGAATTCTTCACTGCAGAGAGTTGTTGATGCCAGTTCATTGGATATATTCAAGAGGGAGTTAGATATGGCCCTTACTGCTAAAGGGATCAAGGGGATGGAGAGAAAGCAAGAAAGGGGTACGGAGCTGAATGATCCGATCTTATTGAATGGTGGTGTCGGCTCGAAGGGCCGAATGGCCTACTCCTGCATCAATTTTCTTTGTTTCTATGTTTCTAAAACATTTGCGGGCACAGCTCATAAGGGAAACATTTTCTTAAGTACTCCCTGTGGCTTCTGCAGAACAGTCTTGTCACCATAAACTCCCTTTGAAGAAGCTACAATTCATTCATATAAAAACATTTGGCTCGCCCACATAAGTCCCATGTCTACCATTTTGGAAACAAAATTACAAGTTATTCTCCACGGCATTCTCTCACCTTGCCAAAAAGCACTCTGCACTTATAACATCTGTGTTAACAACTTTTTAATTTATAGAGTTTGCTGTGCCTTCACACTGTGTTTTTTTGCCACAATATTTCTCCTTATGTGCCATTTCAGTCTTGATCCCCTATTTCTCCTTGATGTTGCTGGGTGGGGATTGGTGGAGGTGGCTTTATGCCAAGGCCACTTATTTCCATTGTGCATGGGCCATTCCTTTGGTTGACCTTCTTCACTCAGTCCTAAATAACTGTTGCCTCCGACAAAGTCCTTACTCCTGCTATTACATCAGGACCCTGCGCCTTTAAGCTGCTTAAGCCAGTTAAAAGCTGCTGTAATACTGGTTTCCCACCTGAAGAAATGGCAAGCTCCCAATAATAGCGCTGGGAAACACACCTTGAAGATAATAACGAGCCTGTAAAAGGGTATCCTTCACACAAAGTGTAGTAAAGATGTGGAACTCTTTCCCCCAAAAGGCCGTGGATGCTGGGTCATTTAGCGCTTTCAAGACTTGAGATAGCAACCTCAGTTATAGTGCAATTGTCAAACATGTTAAGAGATTTTTGCGTCGTCATGGTATCAAGGGATATGGAGTTGAGGTGCAGATCAGTCATGATCTAAATGAATGGCAGAGCAGACTCCAGGGACTGAATGGCCTATTCCTAATATTCTTATGTTCCTGAAAAAAGAAAATAGGATCACAAAAGAGGGAAAAGATCCCTAGACCCCCAACCCCAACCTGCAACGTACCGATGATGGAAACATTGCTGTGGAGGAAGTTCTGAGTCATTGTATAAACGAGTAAAAAAAAGCTTTTTTTGAAAGAGTTTTTTTAAAATCGAAATAGCTCTTAACATGTTTGACAATTGCACTATAACTGAGGTTGCTATTTTCATCTTCACTTATCGGGTGAGCAATGCAATTGCCTTGCCTCATATCATTTGTAAACACAGTGACATACGGCTAGAAATTCATCTTTTGGCCAGAACTGTATTTTTTCAGTATTTATTGCCAAAAATATCACTAATCACACCACCATTTTTTTTAAAGGCCTAAGTTTCATTAGAAAATGCGCCCAGCTGTAAAAATCGGTGTTGCACGAGGAATCGCAGCGAATACCACGATCCTCGCCAACTTTAGTCTGAGGCTGGTTACCGCTGCGAGTTGGGCCGAGGGAAGGGGGAAATCACAAAAAAAAATTGCAAAAAACAAAAAATAAAAATCTTTACAAGACCCTTAACTAAGTAATCACTGAAAAAAAAAACATTTAAACAAAGAGCTCAGTTTTCCCCAGTTATCTGCACCGATTTTGTGGCCTAAATTAAAATCTCCAGGTTTCCCCAAAGATTGTGCGCCAGCATAACTTAATTACTCACGATTTTTTTAGGTTAGTTTTTTTTTGCGTCATAGGGGCGTAATATGATGTCTGCGCCAGTCTTTTCACATTCATGCAAGTTTGGTCAACTTACATTTTCCCGAGGACAGCACGTGTGACCACTCCCAAAAACCTTCTGGGCACTTGAGAAAAACCAGTGCACATTCAACAATTGGGGCAGAAAGACGTCACTATTTTTAGGTGAAGTTTTGGAGGCAGTCAAACACATTAAATATGCACCATGAAGCTTAATTTTTTCAAATTTAAAATGCAGAAAATGAAAGTCTAATGCAATTCATTAAGTTTGGATTTTTTTCAAAGTGCCACACCACCACTGAACGTCTCCAAACCGGGCTCGAGGGTTGGTGGGTTGGCCGGCAGAATCGATCCCTCGCCCGGACAGGGACTCGGGGTTCGGCTTCAAAAGAAGCCCGGGGGCAGGGGGGTGGGGGGCGTGGGGGGGTGGAAGCTGAACTGATAGGATGAGAACCTTTAGGCTATACAGCAGCATCAAAAGAAGCCCGGGGGGGGTGGGTGGTGGGGGCGCGGGGAGGATGTCCGGATGAGGGAGCGATTCTGCCTGCCAACCCTCGAGCCCGGTGAGGAGACGTTCGGTCAGTGGTGGGGTGGTTTTTTGAAAATAATCTAAAATTAAAGAATTGCATTAGACTCCATTGTCCCAAATTTCCTCTTTTGAATGCCTCGCTTCCCATTCTAAGCAAGCCTGTTGCGCATGTGCAGACCTGGGTGTGGTCCATACCAGGGCGTCGATCTTGGGAAGAGAGAGAGAACAAAGAAGCTTGCCCTGCTGTTTTGAGCTTCTTGCAAAGGTACAATTTAATCATGGGGGGCAATACTAACAATGCCATACCTCGTGCAAGCCTTCTGTATGATGTTGCTGCGGAGGAGACGATTGATTCAACGTCATCGCATGAGGAACCTCAGAGCACGTAGGATGATGGGCAGGAGGCCTTACCCATGTCGGGTATATCAAGACAGGCGTTCATATCTGCACCTGAGTGATGCAGACTGTGTGGGAAGGCTGCGTTTCAGCAAGGAAGTTGTAACCGAGATCTGTGAGTTGGTAAAAGGAGGCCTGCAACCTAGAAGCGTCAGGAGGACTGCTTTGTCAGTTGAAGTGAAGGTTACAGCTGCACTTTCATTGTATGCATCTGGATCATTCCAGGCCACAACTGGGGATGTGTGCGCCATTTCTCAACATGCAACACATATCTGCATTTGGCAGGTGACTGCTGCACTATATGCCTGGAGGAATGATGACATAAAGTTTCCCATGATCGCCCAGGCAATGCGTGAAAGGGCTGGGGCTTCTCCAGGATTGCTGGCTTCCCAAAGGTACAAGACTGCATTGATTGTACCCACATCGCTTTGTGAGCACCTTTGGAGGATTTCGAGATGTACAGGAACAGAAAAGGCTTCCATTCCGTTAATGTGCAGCTCGTGTGTGACGACATGCATCGCATCATGTCAGTTGATGCGAGATACCCTGGGAGCACCCATGATGCGTTCATCCTATGCGAGAACGCTATATCTGCCATGTTTCAGCAGCAGCCAGGAGGGCAGAGCTGGCTACTGGGAGACAAAGGGTACAGCCTCGCCTCCTCGCTCATGTTACCCCTACGGGTAATCCGGACTGAAGCTGACCGGGAATACAACATGTCGCACATTGCGACTCGCAGCATAATAGAGAGCACCATTGGCATCTTGAAACAGCGTTTCTGATGCCTGGACCATTCCGGAGGCTACTTGCAATACTCCCCTGAGATTGTCGGTCAGTTCACTGTTGTGTGCTGCATGCTGCATAACTTAGCCATCATGAGGCAGCAGCAGCTGGTCGTAGAAGACCCACTGGAGGTGAGAGTGGCTGATGATGAGGAGGAAGATGCAGATGATGAGGAGGAGGACGAGGAAGCCATGGCAACTAACCGAACTCGGAGCACGACGGTGGAGGAGGGTGGGACGTCGTGCCCCTTTAACGATTGCTCGAGCCTTGCACCAGCAGCTCATCCGTGAACACTTTGCTGCCTGAAGGCGCAGAGGCAACTATTCCACACGGACCATGTTTACTGTTTGGACCAGTTCCATAATGTTGTGTTGTGTTAATGGAACAAATAATGGAAATGATTCTTTTATACTTCAAAAAATTGTGTTAATAATGAAACAAATAATGGAAATGATTCAGTTATAATTTAAAATATATTTTATTCAGAAGTTTTTTGTACTTAACTTAACTTGAATAAAAATATTCTTGTATCAAACTTTAAAGTTTTCAGTTAAGATCACTTACAAACTTTAAGATCACTTACAAACTCTAAGATCAATTAAAAACGTTAAGATCACTTACAAACTTTTAAACTTGTAAATTTACCTCACTTACAAAAAACTTTTAATTTGAGAACAGTTACAACAGTAACAACAACAATAACAATAATAAGAACAACAACAGGAGCAAAGAAATGCTGCACCCATCTCTCCGACACCTTATTCTAAGGCCGCCCGCTGTGTTTGGTCTTGTTGACTCCATCCCTGCCCGCAGGCGGTGCTGCAGCGTTTCTCGGGTTGGTAGCAAGCTTATTCTTTCGAACATCTCGGATAATGCACACTTCTTGATGGGGGAGGGGGTCAGGCGGTAATGTGGAAAGCCCGGCTTGGGCCTCTTCAGAGGTTGGTCTGGGGATTGGAGTGGGAGTGGCAGTTGATTCTGTCAACTCGCGTGGAGTCTGGGCGTGTTCCCTTATTGCAGCAGCTAACTCCAACATTCCGTCCCTCATGTTCCCCGACAGTGTCTCAACTACCTCCAACATTTCCTCCCTCATGTTCACCGACAATGTCTCAACTACCTCCAACATTCCCTCCCTCATGTGCCCGGACAGTGTTCCCATTTCTCGTGAGAGTGTTGTTGCTTCTCCCAACAGTCCCAATACCTCATCACCCACCCCACTGATGGTGTCCAGGAGTGATCGTGTATGGTCAATGCTCTCCACACTCATTGCCATCGTCTGAACCACATCTGTTAGATCCTGCACCTCAGGAGAGCGCTGTCAAGCTCCCCTTCCCCTCCTCACCCTGGGTGTGGCTCACTGCATCCCACTGGGACCCGCAGCCTCGGAGTGTGAGAAACCATGGAATGTCCCAACACTCGTATCACTCAGGAAAGGGCCTAGTACCTCAATGGGCAGCACCTGCACCTCCTCCAGAGTGAGTACAACAGTGGGGGCTTCATCCATCACCTTCCCCCTGCTCCTCACTCCCATGCTCTTGGTCTGGCAGGTGGGATTGGAAGATGTTCTCCTCTTCAGGCTCGGCTGCGTCTGAATCTTCTTCTGCATCGGCTTCAGCATGGTCAGGGTGGGCCTCAAGTTCTGCAAACTATAACAGAACAGACAAATGGTTAGCAGCAGAGGAGGGGGAAGGGTGGCATGAGTAGGCTCACACAGTCAGAATGTGGAATTTGCAGGACTTACCCTTTCCCTCGCGTGTGGGCCCAGCTTGTGCAGTGGTGGTTGCTTTTCTCCAGGCAGGACCCAACAAAGCAGTGACCCTCTCTTCTAAGGATGTCAGTGGGTGCAGATTTGCCGGGCCTCCTCCTGTTCGAGTTTTCTCTCTTTTGTTGTGTGGCACCTTCCTCTGCAAAGATGAAAATGTAACTTTTTTGAGAGGGTGTCTTTCTGCTGGGTGGGACATATAGATGGTCACATTTACAATTGCAATTCCAGTGAATAAATAAAAATATTACTTACACCAACTACTTGACCAAGGTCCTGCCACTTCTTTTTGCACTGGCCTCCAGACCTCGGGGTGGTCTCCATTGCACAGTAATCTTCTGCAAGTTGGTTCCAGCGAATCTTCATTTATTTTGGTGAAACTTTTATGTGACCTCTGCTGGTGTCCAGCTCGTGCCATTTGCCCTCAATCACAGTAACCAGTGCCTCCACTTCATCCTGTAAGACATTCTTGGTATTTGAACTGCATTGCATCTTGTATTGTAGCTCCAATTTTATCCACTGAGATTTAAAGTTCTCACACACAACTGGCTCTTTAAAAATGGCCGATTGCAGACCGGGAGCTGTACTGGACATGCGTGCCCATAGCAGTCACATCAAAAACGTGCCTTGTTTTTCACGCGTCTGCAGAAGGTGAGGCATTGTTTTTTTCAGCGCAGATATTAGGTTCCACCCTCCGAAGTTAAAGGACAGGCTGCCGGCACTAATTTCAAAAAATAGAATGGGGAAACTTGCTAGTTTTTTTGGGGAATAGTCGGGGCCAAAAAAAACAGGCGTAACTCTTGCAGTATGCCAAAAAAAAGCATTGGGAAAATTGAGCCCAAAAACTTTAACTTACCTTTTTTGCAGGTCTTCATACCGGCCGCCGATTTTGGGGCTGCCACGCTGGTTTTTCTCAGGCAGTTTTTGTTGCCCTGAATACGGGTGTGCCAAATGTCCAAACTACGGTGATAGCGGTATTTCCAGTCTTGCACGTTGGCGGTCCGCTTTTCAGTGGTATTTCAAAATTGCCGCGCAAGATTTCGGCGAAACTAGCGGATCACCGTTTTTCGCCAAAAAACGCGAAATATCGCTGAAAAAACGGGCGCAAGGTTGGTGAATTTCCAGCCCTATACAGTTTCTTCACTTGTGACTTTATTACGCCAAGTCTGCCGAACTGTTCATCAGTCAATGGGGAGATTCACCCGACATTAAGCAGGAACAGGTGAACCTTGGCTATATCTTTCACTATGGCTCTATCAGCTTCCTTCTGTGATTTTCAGGCACACTTTTTACAACAGAGATATAGATTAGATAAGCAAATATCTTTGGATCTATGCCAGGATTTGGAGGAGGTTGAGCTCCCTCCAATCCTGCTTTGCCAGTAGCAATGAGCATGACAGCTGTGTTCAGCTTCTGTGCTTGTAGCTCATTTCAGACAGCACAGCTATCAGAATCCTTTATGTTCGTAGAGACCTCACAGGTAACTCTTGCATTGATCAAGGGATTAGTAATTATATTTAGTTTCCTCAGAACACCTGCCTCAACAGCAACAGCAAACAGGAATTTTGCGGTATTATGGCAATTCCTTACTTCCGAAGCTTCAAAAACTGCTTCACAAAGGGATGATCAGATTCAGCACCTAATGACAAGAGAGGACCTCTTTATAGGTGGATAATAACCAAATCCCACAAAGAACAAGATAAAGTTGAAATGAACAAACAAGAAGTTGAAGTGACAGCCAGATTATGGTTCTATGGTGTTATATACATTGGATGAAGATAAAAGTCACCACATCACATTTAACAACGATTCACCGCTGGTTCTGCCTAAGACAATTAGGCAGTACCAGATCTACTCAACCCACTGCTTCCTGAGTAAGGGATACAAGACTGAACATTGCACTGACTTGAACTCAATACCACTTTGTTAAACACAAAAGGGTGGAATGTTTTCCTGCCCAATAAATGGGCCCAGAATCAACACTGCAAAGGTAGCGCATGCCCCAACTGACAGGCCTGAAATTG
Source organism: Pristiophorus japonicus (assembly GCF_044704955.1). Classification (NCBI taxonomy): domain Eukaryota; kingdom Metazoa; phylum Chordata; class Chondrichthyes; family Pristiophoridae; genus Pristiophorus; species Pristiophorus japonicus. The sequence continues at coordinate 4,884,363 of NC_091993.1, forward strand.
GGCCCCAGGCCTCACAATGTTTTCTGTACAAGCCACTGGCATCTGTCATGTTTCCACAGGTAGCTCGCACATTTTACGTAGAAGAGTATCGAACCACTCGTCCGAGACAGGCCAGAGCTGGGACATGCACTGACCATTGATATCAATGGGAGAAAAAAAGTACTAATGAGATAAAAACAGAAAATGCTGGAAATACACAGCAGGTCAGGCAGCATCTGTGGAGAGAGAAACAGTATTTTGTTTTTATTGAAGTACCAATGAGAGTTAGCTCACAGTTGCCTCACAATTGTAAAATACTCCTTAAATAGCCCAAAATATTACAACAAGTAAACTACTTGTTGTCACTTAATGTCATTATAAACATTCAACAGGATGTGCTACTAAGCATTATTAATTATGAGGTATATTCTGGGATTGGTATAAACCCTAAAAGATCTTTAGTGGATCAAAATGCATGCTCAGGATTTGACTTCGGTCTCGAAATAAGATTTTGTTCAAAAAAATTATTACTGTTGCTCTAGACTGGGTCAAACTGGATGTGTGCACAGAAGCTTCCTATCCTCATAGGTTCTACCTTACCTGATTATTTTCAACGTTACTCAGACCGTACAATGCAGTATCAAGCAGATTTTTGAGAGATGGAAGCTAACAGATATGGGTTAGTCTGCCCATTGGTGATTAGTGGGGAAAGCAAGGCCTCTGTCATCTATACTAATGCATGGAATGTTCTCACCAGCCTCCCATTGCTGGTGAGATTTTGGCAATAGAAAACTAATGGGAGAGTCAACTCTGTCCTATCATTAGAACTCCCAAGGCAGCAGAGGGATTGTCTGAGTTATTTCTTTACTTTAAGTGTTAAAAAAGAAGCCATTCTGTATCAGGTTACGCTGTAGCTAAAGTGCAGCATTACAAACTTTTATCAAGCGGTGTTGCTGTCAAACTGTCATTGTCTGTAAAAGTTGCATTGCCCATTGCACATGACCAAAAGATCATGCTGCCCCTATGCCCAATGTGACAGGGTAGTGTACCAAGAAAAAGATGTGCCTAAAATAAAATCCCTAATTATTACAACAAACAATTACATATCACAATAATCTATTAGAACGGATTGGAATCAATGGCCAAATCAAATGTGTTTTGTATCTTTAAGAGTTAAATAAATCAGAACAGGCCACAACATTTTCTAAGACAGCACCAAGATCTAAAACTGGCATTAGACCCCTCATTTATATACACAAGGGACCTGTTTCAGGTGGCCACAAGGGACATCTGAAAAGGTCGGGGGGTTTTCAGATCTCCTTGGGGCACAGGACGTTGGTCCTTGAAATTGGACCTCGTGGTGGCCTTTTCACACGTGCAACGAGATCTAATTGCTAGCTCAAAGCATGTTAGCAGAAATGTGCCTGCTTTTACATACAATTGCTATGAAGGCACATGTTGATGCATTGGTGCATTAACTTAAACATTGCTATCACCTTGCTGCCTTGTGACAGTTCTAGTAATCTATTTACTGATGTTACATGTTCACAGATGTTATTAAGTGCACTTGTTTGTTGAATTATTAATTGCCTATCATTTTCCACTTATGTTACTGACATGATCCAATCAGCAATTCCTACACAGGGTCTTTGAAACCAGTGACGTTGGTAAGGACAAATAAATCCGTCACTGCTGTGTCTGGTCCAACACCCCCACCGCAAGGTGTGTTATTTTACTTTTTTCACGATTCCCTTTAACCCTTTTCTTCATTCCTACAAGGAAGCAATCCTATCGATTCAGTCTGATTTCAGTGGATAGCGTTATCATTCGTAATTTATTCCCAGACCTGCTGCATCTCCTTTGGATATGACCTGTGGTTTTCCAACCTCATGATTCGATTTGATACTAACGGTTTCTTTAATAAGAAAGCCTATAAAGCCTACCTCTGTGCCTTCATACTGCCTTCTGTTTTACAGCCATGCTTATAAGTATTTAGGGCACAGTATGTCTGCTGTACTTGTACAATACACTGTGAATTCCACCAGTTTTACATTTGTGTCCATGTTGTGGTTTGCATGTTATAAGTTGCACATTGTATAATATTAGATAAAAAATACTAAAACTAAAGATACGTTGAGGTACTGTGTTGTACCATACTTTATACTTGCTTTGTTTCAGCTGCCATATAAGCGTGGAGGCCCCGACCTGCGAGAGACCATCAGCGGCAGGTCGGGGCCATAAAAGGAGTGATGAGCAGTGGCCTTTGGGCAGTGTGGAGGCTTGCCACGACAAGGTACAGCGTGAGCTGGTGCAGGAGGGCAACGGCAGCGAGGAGTGACGTCAGCAAGGTCCAGGTCCGTGATTGGCGCGTGGGCAGGCGCAGCAGGAGCGACGAGATCTGGGTGAAGGAGCTGTGAGCGACTGTGGAGGGATGTGATCGGGGCCCAGGGGGAGGTATGAGTTCGGGGCTACGGGCCCAGGGGCAGCACGGGCCCAGCCCACACTGTAATATGTGTGTGCACTAGGTCCGGGCAGCAGAGCAGGTCTCCAGTCGTCTTGGGTAATCTTTGCCACTGGACCAAGACCTAGCTCTGTGGAGCCCGTGTGGTGGCTGGTGTTCAATGGCCACCCCACGTTAAACAAATCCACCCACAGGCATCTTCCATCCTTGAGGATGTAGTTCGGGTTCTTCTTTCGAAACACCTGAGAACTTTTGGTGTGAAGGCAAGTCATCCTCGTTTCGAGGGACCACCTGTGATGACGATGATGATGATGATGATGATAAGGGGTTAGTTATCCCCATAAATGATGTTCGTTGTATTATAAGGAGAAGCAATACGTCTGTCTATGTAAGGTTATAGTGAAAAGGAAAAGATTACTTCAGTGAAGGATAAGTCACAAGAAGTGGGCTGTTTCGGATTGCCACACGATTGCCATACCTGCTTGGAGCAGATATGAGGATTATTTCAAGTAGACACTTTGCAAATACTTGAACAAACACTGAAGCAATGAATCCAATGAAATTCTCCAGCTCGTGTAGAAGAATTGAATGCCAGGTGCTTTCTCACAGGCATTTCACATCATCGTCAAACATGATATCTTTTCATTCTGCAATGTTTTATCTACTTTGTGTCTTCCTGGAAGAGAATAATAAGTTAAAGGGTAAAATGCTTTAATTTTGGCACTAAAACAAAGTTTGTAATGATTAATACAACATAAGGCTATAAAGATCTTAAGCACTAAGGAATGAAGAGATTAGAAATAATTTCATCCAAGTTGTGTGATATTTAGTGTGATATCAGTGTACTATATTATAACAACCTCAGAACATAAGAAATAGGAACAGGAGTAGGCCATACAGCCCCTCGAGCCTGCTCCGCCCTTCAATAAGATCATGGCTGATCTGATCATGGACTCATCTCCACTTCCCTGCCCACTCCTCATAACTCCTTATCCCCTTATCATTTAAGAAACTGTCTATTTCTGTCTTAAATTTATTCAATGTCCCAGCTTCCACAGCTTTTTGAGGCAGCGAATTCCACAGATTTACAACCCTCTGAGAAAATAAATTTCTCCTTATCTCTGTTTTAAATGGCGGCCCCTTATTCTAAGATCATGCCCTCTAGTTCTAGTCTCCCCCATCAGTGGAAACATCCTCTCTGCAACTTGTCAAGCCCCCTCATAATCTTATATGTTTCGATAAGATCGCCTTTCATTCTTCTGAACTCCAATGAGTAGAGGCCCAACCTACTCAACCTTTCCTCATGTCAACCCCCTCATCCCCGGAATCAACCCAGTGAACCTTCTCTGAACTGCCTCCAAAGCAAGTATATCCTTTCATAAATATGGAAATCAAAACTGAACGCAGTATTCCAGGTGTGGCCTCACCAATACCTTATAAAGCTGCTTTTATACTCCATCCCCTTTGCAATAAAGGCCAAGATACCATTGGCCTTCCTGATCACTTGCTGTACCTGCATACTATCCTTTTGCGTTTCATGCACAAGCAACCCCCAGGTCCCGCTGTACTGTGGCACTTTGCAATCTTTCTCCATTTAAATAATGGGTCAACATTTCCAGCCTCCCCAGGTGCGTACGGAGTTCATATGGACCTGGGAAGGCATCGGAAATGCCAGTTCCGAGCGCGCAATGCGCATGCGCTGGAAACCAGTATTTCCGATCTGTCAAGTTTCTGGCTTGACAGATGGCCGCATCTCGGAAGCGAGGGCATTTGGAAGTGGAAATGTCTGATATTTATGCTTACAAATGTCCTCAAAAATCTTGACCCTGAAAAAGCAGGCACATAGCCTACTTTTACAGGGTGCAAGTGTTTTAAAAAGCACAAAAACATATAAAAATAAGGTTATTAAAACATTTTTTATAATTAAAAGCCCTCCCCACAACTGCCAATCGGGAAGCTATTTTTTTTAAGACGTTAATAACTTCAATTGAAATGAATGTAGTGTAATTATTTTCCATTTTTTATTAGTGTTTTGGGTGTTTGGGGCTCTATCGCAATCATAGTAATAGGAGTTTAGGACCCTGCGGAACTCCTATTACTATGATACTTTACCTGATTGGCTGCCCAGAGCCATGTGACTCCAGCTGTAGGCCTGCGCCTGCGTTGACGTGCATATGCTGAGACTGGCAGTCAGGAGAGGCCTCAGCATCAGAAAGTCGAACGTGGGCAGTACCTTAAGGTAGGTGTGTATTTTTTCACTAAAATGCCTGCGTGATGGCCAAAACGGAATTTCAGGGTCAATAACTTGCTCTTTGATATTTTTCTGCCAAAGTGCATGACCTCACACTTTCCAACATTATACTCCATCTGCCAAACTTTTGCCCACTCACTTAGCCTGTCTATGTCCTTTTGCAGATTTTGTGTGCCCTCCTCACACATTGCTTTTCCTCCCATCTTTGTATCGTCAGCAAACTTGGCTACGTTACACTCAGTCCCTTCTTCCAAGTTGTTAATATAGATTGTAAATAGTTGGGGTCCCAGCACTGATCCCTGCTGCACCCCACTAGTTACTGGTTGCCAACCAGAGAATGAACCATTTATCCCTACTCTCTGTTTTCTGTTCATAAGCCAATCCTCTACCCATGCTAATATATTACCCCCAACTTCGTGAACTTTTATCTTGTGCATTAACCTTTTATGTGGCACCTTGTCAAATGCCTTCTGGAAATCCAAATACATCACATCTACTGGTTCCCCTTTATCCACCCTGTTCGTTACATCCTCAAAGAACTCCAGCAAATTTGTCAAACATGACTTCCCCTTCATAAATCCATGCTGACTCTGCCTGACTGAATTTTGCTTTTCCAAATGTCCCGCTACTGCTTCTTTAATAATGGATTCCAACATTTTCCCAACCACAGATGTTAGGCTAACATCTACTGAGTAGGATGTCACTGTACTATTAAGTAGGATATCAGAGCTGATCATGTGTTATTAATGTGAATCTATGATATGTCATAACAACTCACAATTATATATAGATCCTTTAACCCCATTGTGTAGTATGGCTCTTCCATTGTATTAAGTGGATCAGACTAAGGACAGATCTAGCAGCCCAAAATTGGGCATCCATGATATGCTGTGGAGAGCAGAATTGTAAAGCACCAGAATCTGTCACATAGAAACATAGAAAATAGGTGCAGGAGTAGGCCATTTGGCCCTTCGAGCCTGCACCACCATTCAATAAGATCATGGCTGATCATTCCCTGAGTACCCCCTTCCTGCTTTCTCTCCATACCCCTTGATCTTTTTAGCCGTAAGGGCCATATCTAACTCCCTCTTGAATATATCCAATGAACTGTCATCAACAACTCTCTGCGACAGGGAATTCCACAGGTTAACAACTCTCTGAGTGAAGAAGTTTCGCCCCATCTCAGTCCTAAATGGCCTACCGCTTATCCTAAGACTGTGTCCCCTGGTTCTGGACTTCCCCCACTGACGTTCCTTCCCTCACTGTGGCTGCTATATCTGGAACCGGCAGCTTTCACAAGTGGTCCCACCAGGGGGCGCTGCGGGGCGTACGGTTCGGGCACGTTCCAAATATCGAGCCACTGTCACAACCAGAGGTGTTGCGCACTGACTCGCCTCACCCGGATGGCACTGCTCCACGCTCTTGCAAACCCGGCACCAAATGTCCTGGCGGGGTGCTGGAGGCTGGCCAACTGCCCGGAATTGCTCTCCGCCGAATTACCACCCGTCTGGGGCGAAAACAGAGGCGGCAACGTACCGAAAATCCAGCCCGATGGCTTAGCACCTTCTCAGTCCTTTATCACTATCAAGCCAAGAGACCAACCTGGTGCAAGACTGAGTGTAGAAGGGCATGCCAGGAGCAGCACCAGGCATACCTTAGAATGATGCATGAATGTAGTGAAGCAGCAACAGAGGGCTACCTGCATGCTAAATACCCAAAGCAGCAGGCTGCAGACAGTGCTCACTAGCCCTACAATAAATGGATCAGAGCAAATTGGCCACAGCCGTCGAGAATGGTGGCGGACAAGCTGGCCACTAACAAGAGGAGGAAGCTCCATGGACAACCCCTCGTCCGCCACCATGGTGGAACCCAGCACATGAGTAAATGAGTCTCGAGAAAATTGTTTGCAAGTTTCTGCAGGCAAGAATGCTGAGTGGATGATTCTACTTGATGACTTCCTAAGGTGCCCACCATCATAGATGCTGGTATTCAGGCAATTTGGTTCATCACTCATGACATTAAGAATCAGCTAAGTGGACAAGATGCAGCAAAGGATGTGGGACCTTACAATATCCAGGCTGTAGTGCTGAAGACCTTTGCACTAGCTGCTCCCTAGCCTGGTAAACAGGAAGACTGTCTAAATATGTCACAACCACAAAAAAACAGGACAAATCTAATCTGGCAATGACTGTCTCCTACCAATCATCAGTAATGGAAGGAGTTATCAGTAGGACTATCAAACAATACCTACTCACCTATAACTTGCTCACCAATACACTGTTTGTGGTCTGTATTGTTCCAGACATGGACGCAAGAGCTCAATGTCAGAGGAGATATGAGAATAGCTCCCCTTGAAATCAAAGTATCGTCTGACTATGTTTGGCACCAAGGAGCCCAAGCGAAACTGAAATCAATGGAGGTCAAAGTGAAAACCATCCTGTGGCTAGATCACACCTGATCTCTATCTCCGTAACCGCCTACAATAATCCGCCATTTCTACATTCCTCACATTCTGGCCTTTTGCACATTCGAGATATTAATTGCACCACCATTGATGGGCATGCTTTCATTGCTTAGGACCTTATCTCTGGAATTCCCTTCCTAAACTTTTTCGCCAATCTACCTCTCTGCCTTTAAGACGCTGCATAAAACCTACCTCTTTGACCAAGCTTTTAATCACCTGTCTTAATATCTCCTTATGCCGCACGGTGTCAAATTTTGTTTGATAACGCTCCTGTGAAGCGCCTTGGGACGTTTTAATACATTAAAGGTGCCATATAAATTAAAGTTATTGTTGTTTTTGTTGTTGTTGTTGATGCAAAGGTGGTTGGTTGTGGTTATTGGAGGCCAGTGATCACAGCCCCAGGGCATCATATTAGGCATTCCTCAGGGAAGCATCCTTGGCTCAAGCGTTTTCAGATACCTCATCTTTCCTCTATCATAAGATCAGGAGTGGAACTGGTCACTGAAGAGTCCACTGTGTTCAGCTATCTTCACAACTCTGTCGATAATGAAGCAGCTCATGCCAGCTTATCACAGGGCCTGGATAACATCCAAGCTTGGCTGACAAGGCAACATTCACACCACATAAGTGCCAAGTAATCACCATCTCAAACAAGAGAAACCTCAACTAATTGCCCTTGGCTCTCAATGGCTTCACCATTGCCAAGCCCACTACCATCAACATCTTTGACCAGTCATATCAACACCATGGCTATAAGAGCAGGAAAGAGACTATATCATAGAATCATTTGGCTCATCGTGCCTGTACTGGCTCTTTGAAAGAGCAATCAAATGAGTCCCGCTCCCCCGTTTTTACTCCATAACCCTACAAGTTTTTCTTTTTCAAGTTTATATCCAATTCCCTTTTGAAAGTTATTGGTGAATCTGCTTACACCACCTTTTCAAGCAGTGCATTCCAGATTATTACAACTCACCGTGTAAAAACAATTCTCCTTTTCTCCCCCCTGATTCTTTTGCCAATTATCTGAAATTCATGTCCTCTGGTTACTGACCCACCCGCCAGTGGGAACAGTTTCTCCTTATGTACTCTATTAAAACCCGACGGCCCCGATATTGGTGGCAGCCCTACCCACAGCCACTGAGGTTCCGCCGGAAATTACGTTTATTTTGGCGATTCCTCCGGTGCCGCTCATCTACCACCCATGTTTCGCCTGCCGCAAGATTGGTCCCGGCCGTTCCCCCGGCACGCCGGCCTGCCACCTGCCCATGCCAGAGGCTGGAAATCCGGCTTTTTTCTCATCGAGGACCGTCTAAGATCGCCCTGCCACCCGCCAGAAGGACCGCTGGGGAAAAGCGGGTCTGAGCTTGCTGTGAGTCGGGCGGCAGGGAGAATCGCTCAGAGTGCTGCAGCGCTGCACTTCCTGGATATTGTTCACATCCTGCAGTACATAAATATTGAGGTGATGGACCTTAACCCACCCAGAGAGAGTTCAGATATCTTACTCCCTATGACTCCGTTGAAGGGAAGGTGTGAAGCTGTAGTTGAGGAAGCGGCAATGAGTCGCGGAAGATGGCGAAGGCTCAATGGAGATGACCTGCAAGTGTTTGCAGAGCATTTCATGCGGAAGCTATTTAGTGATTGGTGTGACTGCACAGATGGTATGAACTTATGCCAGAGTTATTAAGCGAAAGTGATAAGATGTCAAGCAATGGCACATAGCATCAACTGACACTGAGAACATCATGACATGAGGTGTGGAAGAGGGGAAAATACATATAATGGACTGCAATGTAGCTGATGACCATGTCATCTCAGGGGTGGCACTCCACCATGTTTGGCGTCATAAAAGGTCGCTTGACCTGCAAGCGTTAATGTGTGCCCTGCAAGTACTTCAAGTGGTTCTCATTGAATGGCAGCTTTTCTGCATTGGTCACCGTTACTTGTTGTGCTGTGATGTCCTGATAGAAACATAGAAACATAGAAAATAGGTGCAGGAGCAGGCCATTCAGCCCTTCTAGCCTGCACCGCCATTCAATGAGTTCATGGCTGAACATGAAACTTCAGTACCCCCTTCCTGCTTTCACGCCATACCCCTTGATCCCCCGAGTAGTAAGGACTTCATCTAACTCCCTTTTGAATATATTTAGTGAATTGGCCTCAACTACTTTCTGTGGTAGAGAATTCCACAGGTTCACCACTCTCTGGGTGAAGAAGTTTCTCCTTATCTCGGTCCTAAATGGCTTACCCCTTATCCTTAGACTGTGATCCCTGGTTCTGGACTTCCCCAACATTGGGAACATTCTTCCTGCATCCAACCTGTCCAAACCCGTCAGAATTTTAAACGTTTCTATGAGGTCCCCTCTCACTCTTCTGAACTCCAGTGAATACAAGCCCAGTTGATCCAGTCTTTCTTGATAGGTCAGTCCCACCATCCCGGGAATCAGTCTGGTGAATCTTCGCTGCACTCTCTCAATAGCAAGAATGTCCTTCCTCAAGCTAGGAGACCAAAACTGTACACAATACTCCAGGTGTGGCCTCACCAAGGCCCTGTACAACTGTAGCAACACCTCCCTGCTCCTGTACTCAAATCCCCTCGCTATGAAGGCCAACATGCCATTTGCTTTCTTAACCGCCTGCTGTACCTGCATGCCAACCTTCAATGACTGATGTACCATGACACCCAGGTCTCGTTGCACCTTCCCTTTTCCTAATCTGTCACCATTCAGATAATAGTCTGTCTCTCTGTTTTTACCACCAAAGTGGATAACCTCACATTTATCCACATTATACTTCATCTGCCACGCATTTGCCCACTCACCTAACCTATCCAAGTCACTCTGCAGCCTCATAGCATCCTCCTCGCAGCTCACACAGCCACCCAACTTAGTGTCATCCGCAAATTTGGAGATATTACATTTAATCCCCTCGTCTAAATCATTAATGTACAATGTAAACAACTGGGGCCCCAGCACAGAACCCTGCGGTACCCCACTAGTCACTGCCTGCCATTCCGAAAAGTACCCATTTACTCCTACTCTTTGCTTCCTGTCTGACAACCAGTTCTCAATCCATGTCAGCACACTACCCCCAATCCCATGTGCTTTAACTTTGCACATTAATCTCCTGTGTGGGACCTTGTCGAAAGCCTTCTGAAAGTCTAAATATACCACATCAACTGGTACTCCTTTGTCCACTTTATTGGAAACATCCTCAAAAAATTCCAGAAGATTTGTCAAGCATGATCTCCCTTTCACAAATCCATGCTGACTTGGACCTATCATGTCACCATTTTCCAAATGCGCTGCTATGACATCCTTAATAATTGATTCCATCATTTTACCCACTACTGAGGTCAGGCTGACCAGTCTATAATTCCCTGCTTTCTCTCTCCCTCCTTTTTTAAAAAGTGGGGTTACATTGGCTACCCTCCACTCCATAGGAACCGATCCAGAGTCAATGGAATGTTGGAAAATGACTGTCAATGCATCCGCTATTTCCAAGGCCACCTCCTTAAGTACTCTGGGATGCAGTCCATCAGGCCCTGGGGATTTATCGGCCTCCAATCCTATCAATTTCCCCAACACAATTTCCCGACTAATAAAGATTTCCCTCAGTTCCTCCTCCTTACTAGACCCTCTGACCACTTTTATATCCGGAAGGTTGTTTGTGTCCTCCTTAGTGAATACTGAACCAAAGTACTTGTTCAATTGGTCTGCCATTTCTTTGTTCCCCATTATGACTTCCCCTGATTCTGACTGCAGAGGACCTACGATTGTCTTTACTAACCTTTTTCTCTTTACATACCTATAGAAACTTTTGCAATCCGCCTTAATGTTCCCTGCAAGCTTCTTCTCGTACTCCATTTTCCCTGCCCTAATCAAACCCTTTGTCCTCCTCTGCTGAGTTCTAAATTTCTCCCAGTCCCCAGGTTCGCTGCTATTTCTGGCCAATTTGTATGCCATTTCCTTGGCTTTAATACTATCCCTGATTTCCCTAGATAGCCACGGTTGAGCCACCTTCCCTTTTTTATTTTTACGCCAGACAGGAATGTACAATTGTTGTAATTCATCCATGCGGTCTCTAAATGTCTGCCATTGCCCATCCACAGTCAACCCCTTAAGTATCATTAGCCAATCTATCTTAGCCAATTCATGCCTCATACCTTCAAAGTTACCCTTCTTTAAGTTCTGGACCATGGTCTCTGAATTAGCTGTTTCATTCTCCATCTTAATGCAGAATTCCACCATATTATGGTCACTCTTCCCCAAGGGGCCTCGCACAATGAGATTGCTAATTAATCCTCTCTCATTACACAACACCCAGTCTAAGATGGCCTCCCCCCTAGTTGGTTCCTCGACATATTGGTCTAGAAAACCATCCCTTATGCACTCCAGGAAATCCTCCTCCACCGTATTGCTTCCAGTTTGGCTGGCCCAATCTATGTGCATATTAAAGTCACCCATTATAACTGCTGCACCTTTATTGCATGCACTCCTAATTTCCTGTTTGATGCCCTCCCCAACATCACTACTACTGTTTGGAGGTCTGTACACAACTCCCACTAACGATTTTTGCCCTTTAGTGTTCTGCAGCTCTACCCATATCGATTCCACATCATCCAAGCTAATGTCTTTCCTAACTATTGCATTAATCTCCTCTTTAACCAGCAATGCTACCCCACCTCCTTTTCCTTTTATTCTATCCTTCCTGAATGTTGAATACCCCTGGATGTTGAGTTCCCAGCCCTGATCATCCTGGAGCCACGTCTCCGTAATCCCAATCACATCATATTTGTTAACATCTATTTGCACAGTTAATGACAGGACCCATTATACAGTGCAATCATAGGTGGAGCCCAATATATCCTGATGCAGCAGATCACCTGCGGGATAGCTGTGTGTTTCTCACAAGGCACCACACATCAAGTGGAAATGAGACACTGACCAAGAGAGGGTGATCATTGTTATTGTAGTTAAAAGTGTATTATTACAAATGTGACATAACCTTATAGAATCTACGAACATCTTGACCAGCAACACCCACCCCCCTCCCCACTACCGCCACCTCTCTTCCCCCCCACCCCCCGCCCCCCTTGATGTGAGGCCCATCTTCCTCTTCTTTGCCCTGCCTTGAAGACAGCGTCCCGCAGCCCTCCCCCTCCCTGCCTCTGCTTGAGCAGGTTGTGCAGGAGGGCAGCCGGATCTCTGCAGGCGTGTCCCTCTTGGAGAGAAGGTAGGGGGTGTCATGTTTGTAACCACAATGTAACACCACTGTATTACTGTATACACCCAACCTAGAAGCACACCTTTACCACAAGGGGTGAACTTGTGGGAGACACTCCTTACCTGATCACTCAGGTATATAAAGGGAGGTCCCACACAGCATCATCACTTCTGGAGTCCTGAAATAAAGAGTTAAGTTCACGGAGTGGCCTTGTCCCCAGAATATGTCTCGTGTGGTTTCATGCTGTAGAGTAAGGACTTTACATTGGCGACGAGAAACGGGAATTAACGACCCACGAGAATGGCCACTGATAGCACAGAGGAACGGTACTGTGTTGGGGAGGACTGGGACGATTTTGTCGAGAGGCTTCAGCAAAGTTTAGTTAGCAAAGAATGGCTGGGGGATGCAGCAGCCGACAAGCGAAGGGCTCATCTTTTGACCAGCTGCGGGCCAAAGACTTACGCGCTCATGAAGGACTTACTAGCACCCGAAAAGCCGTCGGATAAAACCTTTAAATAACTTAGCAAATTGATCGGGGAGCACCTCAAACCAGCGAGCAGCATACACATGGCCCGACACAGATTCTACACCCACCGACGTCGTGAAGGACAGAGCATACCGGACTTCGTAGCGGACCTCCGGCGTTTGGCCAGCCTCTGTAATTTCACAGATGTCTGCAGGGGTGAGATGCTAAGGGACTTCTTTATCGAGGGCTTTGGTCATGCGGGAATCTTCCGCAAATTAATTGAGATCAAGGATTTGATTTTGGAAGCGGCAGTGTTGTTAGCTCAAACTTTCATAGTGGGGGAGGAAGAGACGAAAATAATATCCGCGTGCAATTCTGCCTCCAACGTGGCGATGGATCAGGGAGTCAACATCATCAACGCGACTCAGAGCCCTGCAGGCAGGCCGGGGCAGTTCGACATTCCCCAGGCAGCAATAGACCCCAGAGCAGGGCCTCAACAGAGACAATGGCAGGCTGAACGGACATTCACGCCATCACAGCGGACAATGCGGCCCGGGATGGGGCCATTGACACCCACTAATAGGGTACTTAAGAGCAGTCAAGGGGACAGTTAGCGTGGAATTCCTGGCCATAGTCCCTTTGGCCCCAACAATGGAAATTTTAACTCATGCTGGAGGTGTGGGGGAAAACACTCAGCTAGATGTTGCAGATTCCAACAGTTTGTCTGCAAAAGCTGCAATCTCAGTGGCCATTTAGCTCGAATGTGCAGAAAGCCTGCAACCAGACTAATATGAGGCAGATGGACCAGAAGAAGGTTCTGTGAGGCAGGATGACTTTTGGGGCAAATCGATGGACGCCGAGGTTCAGCGGGTCCATGTGGCGAATATTCACAGTTCATACACCAAAACGCCACCAATGATGATGAGGGTCTTACTAAACGGTATCCCAGTACACATGGAGCTGGACACTGGGGCCAGCCAGTCACTCATGGGCGTTCAGCAACTTGAGAAGCTATGGCTGATCAAAGCCAGTAGACCCAAATTAGCACGTATTGAGACACAATTACGGACTTATACCAAAGAAATCATTCCGGTGCTAGGCAGTGCAATGTTGGCTGTCACACACAATGGGTTAGTGAATCGGCTGTCGCTCTGGATTGTCCCGGGCAATGGTCCCGCACTGTTGGGGAGGAGCTGGTCAGCCGAGATGAACTGGAAATGGGGGGATGTTCACGCAATGTCATCTGTGGAGCGAAGTTCGTGCTCACAAGTTCTACAACAATTCAACTCACTCTTCCAACCAGGCATCAGGACTTTCAAAGGCACTAAAGTAGTGATACACATCACTCCAGATGCCAGGCCAGTGCACCACAAAGCCAGAGCTGTGCCGTATGTGATGCGGGAAAAAAATCGAGAGCGAATTGGACCGGCTGTTGAGAGAGGGCATCATCTCGCCTGTTGAATTCAGTGACTGGGCGAGCCCCATCGTTCCTGTCCTAAAAGTGGATGGCTCTGTCAGGATCTGTGGAAACTACAAGGCCATCATCAATCGGGTGTCCCTACAAGACCAGTACCCGCTCCCAAGAGCGGAGGACCTCTTCGTCACGCTGGCAGGCGGCAAGCTGTTCACCAAGTTGGATCTCACTTCAGTCTATATGACCCAGGAACTGGCCGACAAATCCAAACTACTGACCACCATCATCATGCACAAGGGACTGTTTGCTTATAACAGGTGCCCGTTTGGCATTCGATCAGCGGCCGCAATTTTTCAATGTAACATGGAAAACCTGCTTAAATCCATTCCTGGAACGATCGTATTCCAGGACGACATCCTCATCATGGGTCGAGACACCGAGAAACACCTCCACAACCTGGAGGAGGTGCTACGCCGACTGGACCAGGTAGGCCTGTGACTCAAGAAGTCTAAATGTGTGTTTTTAGCTCCTGAGGTTGAGTTTCTGGGCAGGAGGGTTGTTGCAGATGGGATTCGGCCCACCAAATTCAAAACAGAGGCGACTCGACGAGCACCCAGGCCCTGCAACACATCGGAGTTGCTTTCATTGCTGGGACTGTTGAACTATTTCGGGAACTTTCTGCTGAACTTGAGCACGTTGTTGGAGCCGCTACACGTGCTCCTGCGTAAGGGTTGCGATTGGTTTGGGGGGGAACTGTCAGGAACGGGCTTTTGATCGGGCACGAAACCTACTCTGTTCAAACAAGTTGTTGACCCTGTACGACCCCTGTAAAAAATTGGTTCTGACATGTGATGCATCGTCCTATGGGGTTGGGTGCGTGTTGCAGCAGGGCAATGTTGAGGGTCAACTACAACCTGTGGCTTATGCCTCCAGGTCACTCTCTCAAGCAGAACGGGGATATGGGATGGTCGAGAAGGAAGCGCTTGCATGTGTCTATGGTGTAAAAAAAAATGCATCAGTACCTCTTCGGTAGGAAGTTTGAATTAGAGACGGATCACAAGCCATTAACATCCCTGTTGTCAGACAGCAAGGCTGTCAATGCCAATGCATCAGCTCGCATACAGCGATGGGCTCTCACGCTGGCTGCGTATGATTACTCCATCCGGCACCGGCCCGGCACTGAAAACTGTGCTGATGCGCTCAGCAGGCTCCCACTGGCCACCACTAAGGGGGAAGAGGAGCAAAGCGCTGAGATGCTCATGGTTTTCGATGCCTTTGACACAGCAGGCTCCCCCATCACAGCCCGCCAAATCAAAACCTGGACAAACAGACATCCTCTCCTATCCTTGATTAAGAAATGTGTCCTGACTGGGGATTGGGCGCCCGCACACAGAGCATGCCCTGAGGAGGTCAGACTGTTCCACGGACGGATGAATGAGCTCTCCATCCAAGCCGACTGCCTACTATGGGGCAGCTGGGTAGTTATGCCCCAGAAGGGCAGGGAGGCATTCATCAGGGAACTTCATAGCGAGCAACCAGGCATTGTGCTGATGAAGGCCATTGCCCGGTCACACGTTTGGTGGCCTGGTATCGATTCAGACCTGGAACACTGTGTTCGCAGGTGCACGATGTGTGCCAAGCTGGGTAATGCCCCCAGGGAGGCTCCGTTCAGCCCGTAGCCCTGGCCCACCAAGCCGTGGTCACGCATTCATGTTGACTATGCGGGCCCATTCATGGGAAAGGTGTTCCTTATTGTTGTAGATGCGTACTCGAAATGGATCGAGTGCATCATTCTGAATTCATGCGCGACATCCACCACCGTGGAAAGCTTACGTGCGATCTTCATAACACATGGCTTGCCGGACATCCTGGTTAGTAATAATGGCCTGTGTTTCACGAGCTATGAATTCCAGGAGTTTATGTCGGGCAATGGCATCAGGACTGCGCCGTTCAAGCCGGCCTCCAATGGCCATTCGGAACATGCGGTCCAAATCATTAAGCAAGGTATGCTCAGGATTCAAGGACGCTTCCTACAATGCTGCCTATTGCGCCTCCTGCTGGCCTATAGATACCGACCGCACTCGCTCACGGGGGTCCCGCCCACAGAGTTATTCATGAAACGGACACTCAAAACTCGGTTGTCCCTCATCCACCCAGTCCTGACCGAAATAGTTGAGGGCAAGCACAAGTCACAAAACGAGTACCATGACCGTAATTCGAGGGGGAGATTTATAGAAATAAATGATCCTGTATTCATCCTCAACCATGCCATGGGGCCCAAATGGCTAGAGGGTATTGTAATTGACAAAGAGAGGAATAGGGTCATCGTGGTAAAACTCAACAATGGCCAGATATGCCGCAAGCATCTGGACCAAGTTAAAAAAAAGGTTCAGCATCAACACTGAGGAACCTGAAGAAGACCATGAGATGGAGCTCACACTACCGCCAGTGAACAAGCAACAAGAGCAATCAGAAGAATGCACAGTCCCTGCGGTCAGCCCGGACAGGCCGGAATCACCACAGGTGACAGACACTCACGTCAGTGTCCAACAACCACAGCCCCAACTGCGGCGCTCCACGAGGGAGCGTAGACCACCTGAAACACTAAACCTATGATCCTAATAAGACTTTGGGGGAGGAAGGTGATGTCATGTTTGTAACCACAATGTAACACCACTGTATTACTGTATACACTCAATCTAGATGCACATCTTGACCACAAGGGGTGAACTTGTGGGAGACACTCCTTACCTGATCACTCAGGTATATAAAGGGAGGTCCCACGCAGGGTCATCACTTCTGGAGTCCTGAAATAAAGAGTTAAGGTCACGGAGTGACCTTATCCCCAGAATGTGCCTCGTGTGGTTTCATGCTGTAGAGTAAGGAGTACAGGGGGCATCACTGAAGGCACCAGCATCTCCAGATCCTCTGGATCTGTCTGCCTTGAGGGGTCGGGGGCTTGCATGACATGTCCAGAAGCCATTGCCTACCTCATCTCCTCAGCAGACTGGGTGTTGCGCTCCACTGCACTAATGAACCAGTCCATTCAGTCAGTATGGTGCTGAGCGAGGGATTCGATGCTGACATCTATCCCAGCCATGGTCTGCAGCAGCCTGTGACCTAGGTCGATACTCGTCCTCGATAGCTGGACCATGTCATGAATTGCTGAGAGCCGTACAGCAACCTCAGCAGCTTGTTGGGTCGGTGTGGGTTGACGAACCTTGGTTGGCTCAGCTCCATGGCCTCTGTACCTGGCAGCACTTGGAGTTGGTTGTATCCGGTTCAAATCCCACAAATTCTGAGCCCGACGCCAAGGTTCTCCGGACAGGGGGCACAGATGGCAGGAGGCTGGTGTCATCTTCTTCCAGCTCCTCGACCTCAAGGGGCTCAAAGGCGGGCCCTTCTCCCTCCTCTCTCTCCTCTTCCTCATCACTCTGGATGGTGGAGGTGGGTGGTGCGATGGAAATGGGTGATCTTGGGGCGGAGGTGGAGGAAGGAGCCCATGTCTTGGGCTGGGAACAACATTGGGGTGGGAGACGCTTGGGTCACACTCCTCCTTTGAGTTCCAGAGGTGGATGGCGTGTATTGATTGGTGCTATCCGACTCACCAACTGCAAGTGGGGGACAACATTTCAGTCAATGGGGGGTGGGTGGGTATAGGTCAAGCTGACACTTGAGCCATCTCATCTCACAATGTGCCATCAAGGAGTTCCATCTCTACATAGGCACACCAATAATGGGCGACAAACTGTACGTTAAAAGGCTTTTGGCTTTGACATTGCATTACCTTTCATGCCATGAGTGTTACTCACACCAGAGATTATTATACCCTTACCATGCTCCAGCATGGGACCTGCATCACCCTTTGTGGTTGCACAATGGCAGTCACCCACCAACGCCAAAGCACGCTCCTCCAGGCTGCTCAACTCGATCAACTCTGCTGGGCCCTCTCCCGTGGCACTGAGGTTTGCTGCCTTGGAAGTTTGTTTCTTCTGTGGAAAGAAACGTTGCAGCCTTTACCCACTTTGCTCATGCCCCACACCCACACCCACACACACACACACACACACACACACACACACACATATGGGCCAAAACCTTTTGCAGTTACACAGGAAGGGTGCCATAAATGTTTACTCACTCTGGCTGATGCCACCACATCATCCCAACGTTTCCGACACTGGTCTCCATCTCGCTCAATGTCGCACATTGAGGACACGGCCTCACCAATCTCCCTCCAAGGGCGTCTGTATTGGGCTGGTGGAGGTTTGCCACGGCCAGTTCCTCATCATTAAACCAGGGAGCTCTGGGCCTGGTCTTGACAGTCTTATTTGAAGCTTCTTTTGCACTCAGGATAAATCACTTAAGGAATGGATAATGAAAAGATTGTAGCTCTGTGTCTCCTATACTCTCCCCTCTACAACTGGCAGGTGCAAGAGGGTGTCAACATTTATGCGCAGATGTCCCAGCAGCCTCAATCGTAGCAAAAATGACGGCGGTATGCTGAAAGAACTACAAGAAAAAACCCAGATCTCGCACATGCACAGTGCAGCACCTCCGAAGTTCTCCCATTTGGGGGGTCTGCACCTCCCGCCCACTGATGCTGCCGCCCGCTGACTCCCGCTGTCTGCCGCTGTTGCTGCCGGCGACAATACTGAGCCGAAAATGGATCCCGTCGGGACCCAGCGACAGCGGGCGCCAAAAAGGTAGGTGCCACCTGGGGAACCATTGAAAAATGGGCGGGCCTTGCAGCTCATTAAAATCGGGGCCCATAAAATTTAGAACACTTTCATTAAATCTCCCCTTCACCGCTGCTCTAAGGAGAACAATCGCAGCTTCTCCAGCCTTTCCACATAACTGAAGTCCTTCATTCTGCTAAATCTCCCCTGCACCCTCTCCAAGGCCTTGACATCCTTCCTCAGGTGAGGTGCCCAGGTTTGGACAAATACTTCAGCTGAGGCCTAACAAGTGATTTATAAAGGTACTCAATACCTCTATTTATAAGGCCAAGGATTTCATATGCAGCCATAACAACACTCAAGAAGTTTTGCACTATACAGGAAAGATCATTTGCTTGATTGGTGCCCCTCACACTGGACTCATTATCCACCTCCTCCATCACCAGCTCACTGTGGTTTTTGAATGTACGATCGACAGTATGCACTGCGACAGTTCACCACAGTTACTTCAATAGCATCTCCTTTCCTTCTGGGAGTACCATTACCTACAGGTTCCCCTCCAAGTCACACATTCCTTCAAAAATTGCTGGGTGAATATGGTGGTGGGAAAATTATTGGAAAAAATCCTGATGGACAGGATAAATCTTTACTTAGAAAGTCACGGATTAATCAAACACAGTCAGCACATATTTGTTAAGGGAAGGTCGTGTCTGCCTAACTTGATTGAATTTTTCAAGGAGGTAACCAGGAGGGTTGATGAGGGCAAAGCATATGATGCAGGGCATATGAATTTCAGCAAAGCTTTTGATAAGATCCCACATTGCAGACTGGTCATGAAAGTAAAAGCCCATGGGATCCAGGGCAAAGTGGCAAGTTGGATCCAAAATTGGCTCAGAGGCAGGAAGCAAAGGGTAATGGTTGATGGGTGTATTTGTGACTGGAAGGATGTTTCCAGTGGGGTTCCGCAGGGCTCAGTACTGGGTCCCTTGCTTTTTGTGATATACGTCAATGATCTAGACTTGAATATAGGGACTATGATTAAGAAATTTGCAGATGAAACTAAAATCGGCTGTGTGATTGATAATGAAGAAGAAAGCTAAAGACTGCAGAAAGATATCAATCAACTGGTCAGGTGGGCAGAACAGTGGCAAATAGAATTTAATCCAGAGAATTGTGAGGTTATACATTTGGGGAGGGCTAACAAGGAAAGGGAATACACATTAAATGGTAGGACACTGAGAAGTGTAGAGGATCAAAGGGACCTTGGAGTTCATTTCCTTGAAAGTAGCAGGCCAGGTAGATAAGGTGGTTAAGAAGGCATATGGAATGCTTGCATTTATTAGCCAAGGCATAGAATACAAGAGCAGGGGGCTTATGCTTGAACTTTATAAAACACTGTTTAGGCCACAGCTGGAGTACTGCGTGAAGTTCTGGTCACCACATTACAGGAAGGACGTGATTGCACGAGAGAGGGTACAGGGGAGATTTACGAGGATGTTGCCGGGAGTGGAGAATCTTAGCTATGAGGACAGACTGGATAGGCTGGATTTGTTCTCCTTGGAACAGAGGAGGCTGAGGGGAGTCTTCATTGAGATGTATAAAATTATGAGGGGCCTAGATATAGTGGATAGAAAGGGCCTATTTCCCTTAGCAGAGGAGTCAACAACCAGGTAGATGGTTTAGAGGGGATTTGAGGGGAAATTTCTTCACGGAGAGGGTTGCCTGAAAGGGTGGTAGAGGCAGAAACCCTCACCACATTTAAAAAGTACTTGGATGTGCACTTGAAGTGCTGTGAATTGCAGGGTTACAGACCTAGGGCTGGAAAGTGGGATTAGGCTGGATAGCATCTTGTTAGGCGGCACTGACACGATGGGCCGAAATGGCCTCTTTCCGTGCTGTAAACGTCGAGGATTCTATGAATATCCGGGAATTCCCTACCACACAGCACTTTGGGAATATCATCACTGGAAGGACTGCAGTGTTTCAAGAAGGCCCACCATCTTCGCAGGGCAACTAGGCTTGGGCAATAAATGCCAGCCCTGCCAGAGTTGTCCATATCCTGAGAACGAATAAAAAAAGTAATGTGGGAAATCTCAACTTGCCCCTGCCTTTGATAAATATCCAATCCATTTTTCTCTGTAGTACAATTTCCTTTACAATGGTATCTGGGTGCTATTTTACTCTGGGTGTATCAAGTCTACAATCATTAGGTGTGTGCTAAAACCCTCAATGATGTGGGCATTACTTGATGGAAACCATTATTTATAGTGCGATCTCCTGCATTCCTCTGAGTGTTAAAGTGCTGACTCGGAACTAATGAACACACGCGAGAAAAAAAACACCATGTTAATGGCTTCTTAAGCATTTACAAAGAGTTACTATCAAGAAAAAACATGCACACTTTCTCCGAGTGCAATCGGAAAGTAAATGGAGTCGTTAAGTATGTTCTAACCTAGAGTTCAGTCGGAGCAAGAAGTGCTAATTCTACAGTTGAGAGCACGGCACTGTTGCAAACATTGTTAAGCCGCTGATTTTCCCTTGCAAATGTGGTGGGGTATGGTAATCAGTTATCTTGTGCACTGCAGCAGATGGAGTAGACTACAGAGAGGAAGTACACAGGACATGGGAGGTGCAGTACAGTCATTAAAAACTACACAAGGATGAGGCATTACCATTCAAGGTGAAGCTGTCAGGAGCTGATGGAGAAACGGTGCCTCATGAGGCTTGGGCTTAGCCAGGATGCGGTGACTCAACTCTGTCACCTGCTTTACAGTGATGTGCAACTGCACTCAGGTATTGACATTGTCTTTTCAGTGGGAGCGAAGGTCAGTGCTACCTTAAATTTTTATACCACTGGTACATTCCAGGCACCCACAGGAGACAAATCAGTGGTAACTTGCTATGCGGTCAATTGCTACATTAAGGATGTGACTGACGTGCTGCTTTGCCATGCACTGAGGTACATCAACTTCATTAGCCACCCTAACATCAGCAACAGAGACAGCTGTACTTTTATTGCCTTGCAAACTTCCCTAAGGTGCAGCACATAATTGACTGCACACATATAGCCATTCGAGCACCAAGCAATAATCCAGAACACATATGTCAATCAACGGAGCTATCTTCCTCTCTGTGCAAATGGTATGCAGTGCCAATATGAAACAAATGCACGTGAATGCAAGGATTTCAGGCAGTACATACACTCTGTGTCAAGGACATGAATCGATAGTTTTAAGGGGAAGGAAGAATTGAAGAATGAATGTGGAATATGTGGTGAAGCCATTGCTAATAAACTGCTTTGATGAACTGAATACCCCCATTTAGAAACAGAGCAAGAGCACAATGAGGTATCTAAAAGTAGTGTTGTTATTGAATAAATGGCCATGTCATTTGTCTGAGTTGCTGAAGTCCATGTGCTGTTTAAGGTCGAGTGAAAAGCCGTTTGTGCAGACTTTTGTGCTGCTCACAGCAGTTATGGACTTCAGTGTCATTTGGCTGCTCTTGTAACTCCTTACTCATGGTGTTGCTGTAGGCCCGATCCTCTGCACAGCCATTGCTCCATGAGCGCTCAGGACAGTGAGATTATGGGATCCCTTTGTGAGCCAACGGTTCACCACTGTTGGACCACTTTCCATACCTCGGGAGCCTATTATCAGCGAGGGCAGACATTGATGATGAGGTTCAACACCACCTCCAGTGCGCCAGCGCAACTTGCGGTTGCTTCAGGAAGAGTGTGTTTGAAGATCAGGCCCTCAAATCTGGCACCAAGCTTATGGACTACAGGGCTGTAGTGATACGCGCCCTCTTGTATGGCTCAGAGATGTGGACCATATACAGCAGACACCTCAAATTGCTGGAGAAATACCACCAACGATATCTCCGCAAGATCCTGCAAATCCTCTGGGAGGATAGACGCACCAACGTCAGTGTTCTCGATCAGGTCAACATCCCCAGCGTCGAAGCACTGACCACACTCGATCAATTTCCGTTGGGCGGGCCACATTGTTCATATGCCCAACACAAGACTCCCAAAGCAAGCGCTCTACTCAGAACTCCTACACGGCAAGCGAGTCCCAGGTGGGCAGAGGAAACGTTTCAAGGACACCCTCAAAGCCTCCTTGATAAAGTGCAACATCCCCACCGACACCTGGGAATCCCTGGCCAAAGACCGCCCTAAGTGGAGGAAGTGCATCCGGGAGGGCGCTGAGCACCTCGCGTCTCATCGCCAAGAGCATGCAGAAACCAAGTGCAGACAGCGGAAGGAGCGTGTGGCAAACCAGACTCCCCACCCACCCTTCCCTTCAATCACTGTCTGTCCCACCTGTGACAGAGATTGTAATTCCCGTATTGGACTGTTCAGTCACCTGAGAACTCACTTTGAGAGTGGAAGCAAGATTTCGAGGGACTGCCTATGATGAATGGGTTCTATACAATGGCCACTGCCATTACCAGGGGATCTTCCTCATTGCATGGCCGACTACACAGTCTGTCTTCATCCTTCAAAGTAGTACAGGTAGGGGTCAAGAAATATTTCTACATACTCCAGCTCTTGCACCTCATTACTTCAAAAGCTGGAGCATAATACAATGTATTCCTAACCAGCTCGACAGGTGCACCTTACCAAACCATGCCTCATCGGCCAGTCGATCCCAGCATGTACTGATTTTGTGTCCTCAGAACCAATGTGCCCATTTGTGCCTTGTCCACCTCATCATCGGACAATCCCAATATGTGTGCCTGTGGGCTGAAGCCTATAGCAAGCGGCAGTGGTATTGATGCTGTGTGCTCTGGTGAATGATTGTGCTTTTATAAGCTTTTCTGCACAGCACTGGCTTCTCCTGTAACATTTTGGTCACTGCTTCCCTAATCCTTCTTTCTTCCGTTCTTGGTCTTTGCTTATTTTCCAACACTTAGGAATGTTGATAGAGTGGGAGGAGGCTCATGTGGAGCATAAACACTGGCATGGACCAGTTGGGCTGAATGGCCTGTTTCTGTGCTGAATGTAATCTGTGTAATTACATTAAAGGTACCATGCACGCGTGAGGTGTTGCAGGGCAATACCGCTGATGAAGGGTTGCACGCACTACTTCAGTGTGGGATAGCACTTTTTTATTCCATTGACAAATTCAGCAGGTAGCCTGAATTCCATACAATACCTTCATAGACTTGCAGCAGTGTGTCTGTGACATTCACGTGTTGTAATAACGCTACCACCCTCTGCTCAACCAGTCTCAGTGTCTTCGTGGTGGCAGCACTGGGCCAGGTTGGGCATGGGGAGTGTGGCCCAGTGCTGCTTGTAACAGCAGCAGTGTACATTTGCATTGGGGAACATCAGCCATGCTAACATCATCCTTTACTGGATACCCTGTACTATCACGCCAAAGAGCACAAATGGGTACAATAGCGTCACGGAGTGGTCCTCGCTTAGCAACCCAGAGACCATGAGTTCGAAACCCCATCACGGCCAGTTGTCAAAGGGAATTCAATAAGTCTGGTAATGTGTGGGCTAGCAGCAGAAAATTACATGAGAGCTTTGAGATTTTGGTAAAATCCCAACTGGTTCACCCCTAACCATGTGACTCCAGTGCCACACTACATGGTTACTGCATATTGTTCTTCGAAATAGCCTAGCGACTCACTCAGGTTATTTCTCAGGGAATCTGGGGATAGACAATAAATGCCAAAGTCTCCCACATCCTGAGAACAAATTGAACAAAATAATGCAGTCATTTCGCTGCTACATCATCTTTCTTTCTCCATCACTAAGCCCTCCATGAATTCCTCATGAATATTGTGAGTTGTAAGCAATATTTGCCTTTACATTTCATTTGAATACGTGTCACTGCTACACATATGACGCCAGCTGTAATGCATACACCTGTGAGTAGCGCTGTAGAACGGTTGAGCTCGCGGCCTTCCGCGAGAGGTGGGCACCGGAGGGACTGCAGTGCATCTTCACCCCCAGCAACCAAATTTTAATTTGAATTAGTTTACTGTCAAAAGTTTAATTTGTTTGTTGCGTCAGTTTTAATAAGGGGGCACTTGTATTAATGTTTCAACTTTAAAATAGTTGTAGAACTGTTGAGTTGGGAGTGGTTTAGCCAGTCACGTGATGTTCACAAGACTCAGTAAAACCCCAGCCAGTTGGGTTCATAGAAACATAGAAAATAGGTGCAGGAGTAGGCCATTCGGCCCTTCGAGCCTGCACCACCATTCAATATGATCATGGCTGATCATGCACTTCAGTAACCCATTCCTGCTTTCTCTCTATACCACTTGATCCCTTTAGCCGTAGGGGCCTCTTCTAACTCCCTTTTGAATATATCTAATGAACTGGCCTCAACAACTTTCTGTGGTAGAGAATTCCATATGCTCACAACTCTCTGAGTGAAGTAGTTTCTCCTCATCTCGGGATCCACGATGAGGCAGGTGGTTGTGAGCCTGGTGGATGAACTGGTAATGTGTAGTGTGAGTGTTAAACCTTTCACTAGTAAACCAACTAGTTCTTTATACCGTTCTGACGAAGGGTCATTGACCTGAAACATTAACTCTGTTTCTCTCCACGGATGCTGCCTGACCTGCTGAGATTTCCAGCATTTTCTGTTTTTATTTCAGATTCCAGCATCCACAGTATTTTGTTTTTGTATTAGTTCTTAATAGCAATGTGTTACTATGAATTCTTAAGCAATGAAGCGAATACATTACACCAGCTAACCCTTTATCATTTAGGTGTTAGCCGTGACTCAGTATTCTCGCCTCTTGAATCAGAAGGTTTTGGGTTTAAGTCCAACTCTAGCAACCTGAGCATGAAATCGAAGCTGACACTCCAGTGCCAGTACTGAGGGAATGCTACACTGTTGGAGGTACTGTCATCCAGATGAAATGTTAAAACAAGGCCCTGTGTGCCCTCTCAGGTGGATGTAAAAAATCCCATCGCACTTTTTCAAAGAAGAGCAGGGGAGTACTCTCTGGTGCCCTGGCCAATATTTATCGCTCAGCCAACATCGCTAAAACAGATTAACTGATCATAGAAACATAGAAACATAGAAAATAGGTGCAGGAGTAGGCCATTCGGCCCTTCTAGCCTGCACCGCCATTCAATGAGTTCATGGCTGAACATGCAACTTCAGTACCCCATTCCTGCTTTCTCACCATACCTCTTGATCCCCCTAGTAGTAAGGACTTCATCTAACTCCTTTTTGAATATATTTAGTGAATTGGCCTCAACAACTTTCTGTGGTAGAGCATTCCACAGGTTCACCACTCTCTGGGTGAAGAAATTACTCCTCATCTTGGTCCTAAATGGCTTACCCCTTATCCTTAGACTGTGTCCCCTGGTTCTGGACTTCCCCAACATTGGGAACATTCTTCCTGCATCTAACCTGTCTAACCCCGTCAGAATTTTAAATGTTTCTATGAGGTCCCCTCTCATTCTTCTGAACTCCAGTGAATACAAGCCCAATTGATCCAATCTTTCTTGATAGGTCAGTCCCGCCATCCCGGGAATCAGTCTGGTGAACCTTCGCTGCACTCCCTCAATAGCAAGAATGTCCTTCCTCAAGTTAGGAGACCAAAACTGTACACAATACTCCAGGTGTGGCCTCACCAAGGCCCTGTACAATTGTAGCAACACCTCCCTGCCCCTGTACTCAAATCCCCTCGCGATGAAGGCCAACATGCCATTTGCTTTCTTAACCGCCTGCTGTACCTGCATGCCAACCTTCAATGACTGATGTACCATGACACCCAGGTCTCTTTGCACCTCCCCTTTTCCTAATCTGTCACCATTCAGATTATAGTCTGTCTCTCTGTTTTTACCACCAAGGTGGATAACCTCACATTTATCCACATTATACTTCATCTGCCATGCATTTGCCCACTCACCTAACCTATCCAAGTCGCTCTGCAGCCTCATAGCATCCTCCTCGCAGCTCACACTGCCACCCAACTTAGTGTCATCCGCAAATTTGGAGATACTACATTTAATCCCCTCGTCTAAATCATTAATGTACAGTGTAAACAGCTGGGGCCCCAGCACATTGCTGTTTGAGGGCTTTGCTGTGCGCAAATTGGCTGCCACATTTCCTACATTACAACAGGTGACTACACTTCAAAATTACTTCGTTGACTGTAAACAGCTTTGGGAAATCCTGAGATTGTAAAAGGCACTATATAAATGCAGTCTTTACTTTAATTCGCCTGTTAGTCGTTTATAATGTTCACTGACCTTTGTGACCTTCCTCAAGTCACAGAGCTTCTTTCTTATCTCTTGCCAACTTTTACTTGTGATGAATTGTGTGTTGATATTTTCCATGATCACTTTCCACACAGCAACCTTTCTTTATTTCCTCCCTCTCCAGTTCCGAACCCCAGACAGCTGCTCTTGCCTTGGATCGATGCCATCTAGTACCAGTTCAAGATCTCCTTCAGCGAAGTCCTTCTGCATTGATCACCCGTGGTGTTAAAGTGCTAGAGCTGCACTAAAGATTTCCGCAGGTCATGAGCTGCCTCAAGTGTGTTACTGCAGCCTTGTCCTGATTGGATGCTCACTGCAGGGCACACTCGGCAGAATTGCTTTCCTGACAGACCACATCAGGCAACCGATTCAGATCTGCAAACACGTGCTCGAAACATTTGCAAGTGAAGTTTGATAACAATTTGGGGCAGAGGAATATATGGCCACGTATACACCATGCAAATTAATTTAATGCTGAAACCCTCATCCCTGCCTTTGTTACATCGGGACTTGACTATTCCAACGCGCTCCTGGTTGGCCTCAGACATTCTACCCTTGATAAACTTGAGGTCATTGAAAACTCGGCTGCCCATGTCTTATCTTGCACCAAGTCCCATTCAACCATTACCCCTCTGCTCACTGACCTACATTGGCTCCGCATTGAGTAATGCCTCGATTTCAAAATTCATTATTGTTTTCAAATCCCTCCATGGCCTCGCCCCTCCCTATCTCTGTATCCAGCCCCACAACCCCTCCGAGATATCTGCACTATTCGAATTCTGCCCTCTTGAGCATCCCTGATTATAATCGCTCAAACATTGGTGGCCGTGTCTTCTATTGCCTGGGCCCCAAGCTCTGGAACTCCCTGCCTAAACCTCTTCACCTCTCTAATCTCTTTCCTCCTTTAAGATGCTCCTTATAACCTACCTCTTTGACCTGTGGCAAGTTCTCACCTCCTGACTCCCCAAAGACTTTCCACCGTCTACAAGGCACAATCAGGACTGTGATGGAATATTCTCCACTTGCCTGGTTGAGTGCAGCTTCAACAACACTCAAGAAGCTCGACACCATCCAGGACAAAGCAGCCCACCTGTTTGGTACCCCATCCACCATCCTTGTTAGGCGGGAAATTGTGTTAGGGAAATTGATGGAATTGAAGGCCAATAAATCCCCGGGGCCTGATAGTCTGCATCCCAGAGTACTTAAGGAAGTGACCCTAGAAATAGTGGATGCATTGGTGATCATTTTCCAACAGTCTATCGACTCTGGATCAATTCCTATGAACTGGTGGGTAGCTAATGTAACACCACTTTTTAAGAAAGGAGGGAGAGAGAAAACAGGTAATTATAGACCGGTTAGCCTGACATCAATAGTGGGGAAAATGTTGGAATCAATTATTAAAGATGAAATATCAGCGCATTTGGAAAGCGGTGACAGGATCAGTCCAAGTCAGCATTGATTTATGAAAGGGAAATCATGCTTGACAAATCTTCTCGAATTTTTTGAGGATGTAACTGGTAGAGTCGACAAGGGAGAACCAGTGGATGTGGTGTATTTTGACTTTCAAGTGGCTTTTGACAAGGTCCCACACAAGAGATTGGCAAAAAAATTAAAGCACATGGTATTGGGGGTAATGTACTGACGTGGATAGAGAACTGGTTGGCAGACAGGAAGCAGAGAGTCGGGATAAACGGGTCCTTTTCAGAATGGCAGGCAGTGACTAGTGGAATGTTGCAGGGCTCAGTGCTGGGACCCCAGCTAGTTACAATGTACATCAATGATTTAGATGAAGGAATTGAGTGTAATATCTCCAAGTTTGCAGATGATACTAAGCTGGGTGGCGGTGTGAGCTGTGAGGAGGATGCTAAGAGGAGGGTGACTTGGACAGGTTAGATGAGTGGGCAAATGCATGGCAGATGCAGTATAATGTGGATAAATGTGAGGTTATCCACTTTTGTGGCAAAAACATGATGGCAGAATATTATCTGAATGGTGGCAGATTAGGAAAGGGGGAGGTGCAACGAGACCTGGGTGTCATGGTACATCAGTCATTGAAAGTTGGCATGCAGGTACAACAGGCGGTGAAGAAGGCAAATGGTATGTTGGCCTTCATAGCTAGGGGATTTGAGTATAGGAGCAGGGAGGTCTTACTGCAGTTGTACAGGGCCTTGGTGAGGCCTCACCTGGAATATTGTGTTCAGTTTTGGTCTCCTAATCTGAGGAAGGACGTTCTTGTTATTGAGGGAGTGCAGTGAAGGTTCACCAGACTGATTTCCGGGATGGCAGGACTGACATATGAGGAGAGACTGGATCAACTGGGCCTGTATTCACTGGAGTTTAGAAGGATGAAAGGGGATCTCATAGAAACATATAAAATTCTGACGGGACTGGAGAGGTTAGATGCAGGAAGAATGTTCCTGATGTTGGGGAAGTCCAGAACCAGGGGACATAGTCTAAGGATAAGGGATAAATCATTTAGGCCTGAAATGAGGAAAACTTCTTCACTCAGAGAGTTGTTAACCTGTGGAATTCCCTGCCACAGAGAGTTGTTGATGCCAGTTCATTGGATATATTCAAGAGGGAGTTAGATATAGTCCTTACGGCTAAAGAGATCAAGGGGTATGGAGAGAAAGCAGGAAAGGGGTACTGAGGGAATGATCAGCCATGATCTTGTTGAATGGTGGTGCAGGCTCGAAGGGCTGAATGGCCTACTCCTGCAACCTATTTTCTATGTTTCCATATTTCTATGTTAAATCCTCACTCCCTCCACCACCGCACACCATGGCCTGCAGCGTGCACCATCTACAAGATGCACTGCAGCAACTGGCCAAGGCTTCTTTGGCAGCAAGTCACAAACCTGTGACCTCTACCCACTGGAAGGACAAGGCCAGCAGGTGCAGGGGAACAACATCACCTCCAAGTTCCCCTCCAAATCACACACCATCCTGACTTGGAAATATGTCACTGTTCCTTCATCGTTACTGGGTCAAAATCGTGAAAATCCCTCCGTCATTATCATAGGCAGCCCCTCGGAATCGAGGAAGACTTGGTTCCATTCCTGAAGTGAGTTCTTTGGTGGCTGAACAGTCCAATACGAGTGCCACAGACTCTGTCACAGGTGGGACAGATAGTCAATGAGGGGAGGGGTGGGTGGGACTGGTTTGCCGCACGCTCTTTCCACTGCCTGCGCTCGATTTCAGTATGCTCTCGGCGTTGAGACTCGAGGTGCTCAGCGCCCTCCCGGATGCACTTCCTCCACTTAGGGCGGTCTTGGGCCAGGGACTCCCAGGTGTCAGTGGGGATGTCGCACTTTATCAGGGAGGCTTTGAGGGTGTCCTTGTAGTGTTTCCGCTGCCCACCTTTGACTCGTTTGCCATGAAGGAGCTCTGAGTAGAGCGCTTGCTTTGGAAGTCTCATGTCTGGCATGTAAACTATGTGGCCTGCCCAGCGGAGCTGATCGAGTGTGATCAGTGCTTCAATGCTGGGGATGTTAGCCTGGACGAGGATGCTGATGTCCTTCCAGGGGATTTGTAGGATCTTGCGGAGACATTGTTGGTGATATTTCTCAGGCAATTTGAGGTGTCTACAGTACATGGTCCATGTCTCTGAGCCATACAGGAGGGCAGATATTACTACAGCCCTGTAGACCATGAGCCTGGTGGCAGTTTTGAGGGTTATTTTCCTCAGGCAGCCGAAGGCTGCACTGGCGCACTGGAGGCGGTCTTGGGTCTCATCATCGATGCCTGCTCTTGTTGATAGGAGGATTCCGAGATACAGGAAGTGGTTCACTGTGTCCAGGGCCGCGCCGTGGATCTTGATGACTGGGGGGCAGTGCTGTGCGGTGAGGAGAGGCTGGTGAAGGATCTTTGTCTTATGGATGTTTAGCATAAGGCCCATGCTTTTGTACTCCTCAGTAAATACGTCGACTATGTCCTGGAGTTCTGCCTCTGTATGTGTGCAGACACAGGCGTCGTCCGCATACTGTTGCTTGATGACAGTAGTCTTGGATCAGGCCTGAAGACAGCGCAGATTGAACAGGTTCCCACTGGTTCTGTAGTTTAGTTCCACTCCAGCGGGGAACTTGTTGATTGTGAGGTGGAGCATGGCAGCGAGAAAGATTGAGAAGAGGGTTGGGGCGATGACGCAGCCCTGTTTGACCCTGGTCCGGACGTGGATTGGGTCTGTGATGGATCCGTTGGTAAGGATCACGGCCTGCATGTCGTCGTGGAGCAGGCGGAGGATGGTGACGAACTTTTGGGGGCATCGATAACTGAGGAGGACGCTCCACTGACCCTCGCGGTTGACAGTATCAAAGGCCTTTGTGAGGTCAAAGAAGACCATGTATAAGGGCTGGCGCTGTTCTCTGCATTTTTCCTGTAGCTGTCGCGCTGCAAAAATCATGTCCGTTGTGCTCCGTAGGGGACGAAAGCCACACTGTGACTCCGGGAGGAGCTCCTCGGCCACAGGGAGAAGACGGTTGAAGAGGACTCTAGCGATGATTTTCCCAGTGGCTGAATGCAGGGAGATTCCTTTGTAATTGCCGCAGTTGAATTTGTCCCCTTTTTTAAAGATGGTCACGATTACTGCATCTCTGAGATCCCCCAGCATGCTCTGCTCCCTCCAGATGAGAGAGATGAGGTTGTGTATTCACACCAGCAGTGCAACTCTGCCACACTTCAATGCCTCAGCAGGGATTCTGTCCGCACCGTAGCCTTGTTGTTTTTAAGCTACTTATGGCTTTTTCTACCTCATGCAGTTTTGGGGTCTCACTGAGGTGGTGGCGGGTCGCATGCTGCACGATGGAGTCGAACACTTGAGTCAAATGCAGTCTCGATTGAAGAGATCTTCGAAGTGTCCCTTCCAGCGGGCCCTGACTGCCTTGGTGTCCTTGATGAGTGTTTCTCCGTTCTTGACCAGCAGTGGGGTGGGGCATTGGGTGTTTGGCCGTAGGTGGCCTTGACTGCAACGAAGAATCCTCACGCATCATGGCTGTCGGCCAGCTGCTGTATCTCCTGTGCTTTCTCCATCCACCACCTCTTCTTTAGGTCCCGGTTTTTTCGTTGGACCTCAGCCTTGAGCCGTCTGTAATGCTGCTTTGCTGCTCCCGCGTTGGGTTGTTGTTTAAGGCTCAGAAATACACTGCGCTTGCGATCTATTAGCTCTTGGACAGCACTGTGGAAGTACCTTCGGATTGCAGTGGTTCAAGAAGGCGGCTCACCACCACCTTCTTAACAGCAATTCGGGATGGGCAATAAATGTTGGCCTTGCCAGTGATGTCCACATCCTATGAACGAATTAAAAAGAAGCTTTTGGTCACCTGCACTAATTTCCCCTTATTTGACTCGGTGTCACTCCTGTGAAGTTTTTCTATGTTAAAATATATATAAATATATATAAATACTATATAACTACAAGTTATTGATATTGCTTAGGTTTACTGAAAAATCAGGCAACCTCCAGTTATTTCACACTCTTGCCTTCTGAATCAAGCTGGTGCCTATAATGGTAATCCACCCCTGCAGAACTGCATACTGCATAATGTGCCATATTATATTGGTAACTAGCCTTCGAAACTGAGGTTAACACTGGTGTTTGCAGTTAAGAAGTTCGGCTAACCAAATTAGTCCTTATTAAGAATATAAGAAATAGGAACAGGAGTAGACCCTTGGCCCCTCGAGCCTGCTCCGCCATTTAATAAGATCATGGCTGATAATCAGTACAATACTCAGTGCGTCCTTCCCTAGAGAATACAATAAACTATAGATAAAATAAAATATGAAGCTATAATTTTTTTAAAAAGCAGAGCTGGCTAGAAAATGTGCGGCTCTCAATTTTAAATTTTGAGTCACTTCAATTGGAAGGATTGTTTTATGATGCTGAAATGTAATATTGAACCATTTAAACTCTCAGCTATTCAGAATCTTTAGGGATACCACCTTGTCCTTAGCAATAGGAGCAATGCAATTTTTTTTAAGAGATGGATGTCTGAGAATATCTGGGAAAAGAAAGTCGGAAACTGGAACACATAAAGGAACCGCATAAATGAACAGCCCATCCACCGGCCAGCAAATCACTTACCCACTGTACTGAACTAATAACCTCAGGAGAGGAAGTTGATGCTAATGCTGTCACTATTAGAGTGGTACAAGCTGGCAACACTGATTTGCACTGCCAGTCTGCAGCACTGTCAGATGCCGAGCCCCGCGGAGATACACTTAAGACACATCCGAGTTCAATTTTTAATGCTAATGAAAATTAAAGGTGATCCATCGGAACATTCTGAACTTTAAAATGAAAGTTTAATAAGTTCGCTTCACAGCTGCAGTGCGCAACCCCAGTGGTACCAGACTGTGTCCTGATACGGAAATAAATCTGAAGCAGGTTTGCCTTCCGATTCGGTATTTTGACTTTTCAGTCATGCAGTATGCAGCCTCACTTCCAACTAATTAAATGTGCTGGAGCCCAACACAAACTGTCAGGTCGAAGGGCTCTGTTTTAATTCATCAGGGCCAATGATAAACTCTGTACCGAGTGGAGGCCATTGAATTTATTGTCGACACAAAAGTGAAACGCGAGAAAGGTTTCAGCTCAAATATGAATCCAACATGAGTCCATGGTACTGTGCATTTCTGAGGACAAAATGATTCAGTCTGTTGTCTTTGATGGTGTTAACGATTCCCTTCCCTGGTGGCACCAGGTGATATCTCTTTCAAAGACCGCCACTATGTCCTTCAATGCCTTCCTGACCAATCCTCCACGGTAATCCAAAGACTAGATTTATTCTGTGCCAGTAATTCTGATCCCAATGCTGTCAGCTCACCTATGCCTCTCAGCACCAAGGGCTGAGTGCAGGCAAAATGAAGGCCAGTCTACAAAGTGTGGCTCTAAGGAGTAAAACAAAAAGATTTGTTGTTTGTAAGAACTTTGCAGCTTTAGCTCCATGTCTTTCAAGTTCCAATCATTCATCTGTACTGTTGATTTGTTGTCAGCGTTAAGACACTGAGGGGATCAATACTTACTGGTGGCCTTAAGCATCAGGGAATTACATCCCACACAAGTTTTAAATGTTCTTTCTCAAACATCTTTGAGTCTAAACACGCAGATGCAATAATCATCGAGAACTAGGGAAAAACTGTTTTGAGGTTTAGATCAACAATGAAGACATAAGAAAAATAAAATGTGTTTGTATGGTACTGGGAAAAATAAAAATATCAATTTGAAAAGTGCATAATGCTGTTTCTGAAATAAATTATTTCCTTATTGACACATGGCAAATTAACCGGAAGGAGAAGGATAAAGGGAAGAACTGCTCTATCGTAAATGCATTTGAAAAGAAAGTGTTATAATATCACTACGCACAGGAATATCTGCAATTCTGTCTTCATGGTTCCAAATGTGAATTATTGGACAGGAAGAAAAAAAATGATGCAAATGATATCGGTATTTCGATAGGTAATAGCAGCTTTCATGGTCATACAAGATCTCTTTAACCTCTTCCCTGATCACAGCTTGGGCATAGAACACATTTAACAGGGATGTTTGCTATTTAGACAATTCAGACAGGACGTGGGTTGTGTTTTTTGCTGTTGTCTATAATCTAAAACATTCAAATTCACTCGTTTGTCCGTGTTGGATGATGTGGAGTAAACTGGGCCACAGGACTGAGAAGAATCAGATTTGTTTGCCAGTTAACGCAGATTGGACCACACCCAAGCTATTTGGCCCCCAGTCCAACATGAATGATGATAACGATGGAAAGTGCCAGCCCAAGAAATGCAACTGCAAATTAATGGCATTTAAATACTGACCCCCCCACAGTAATAAATCTTACGACGTTATAGTGTATTAAAAGCAAGCTGTTAGTACACAAAAGGGATGCTAACAAGTCATACCTTAACTGGAATAGGAACATAGGAACAGAAGTAGGCCATTCAGCCCCCGAAGCCTGTCAAGAACATAAGAATTAGGAGCAGGAGGAAGCCTCAAGCCTGCTCCGCCATTCAATAAGATCATGGCTGATTTTTACCTCAAATCCTTTGATTTCCCTACAGTCCAAAAACCTATCACTCTCAGCCTTAAATATACTCAATAACTGAGCATCCACGGCCCTCTGGGGTAGAGAATTCCAAAGATTAACAACCCTCGGAGTGAATAGATTTCTCCTCATCTCAGTCCTAAATGGCTTACCCCTTATCCTGAGACTGTGCCTCCTAGCTCTAGACACTCCAGCCAGGGTAAGCAACCTCTCAGCATCTACCCTGTCAAATCTTCACAGAATCTTATATATTTCTATAAGATCACCTCTACTTCTTCTAAACTCCAGCGAATAGGCTGTTCTGCTATTCAACTAGATCATGGTTGGTCTGTAGCTTAAGTCCATTTAGCCACCTTGGGTAACCCATAATACCCGTGCCTAACAAAACTCTATCGTTCTCAGTTTTTACATTTTCAATTGACCTGGCCTCAACGGCTTTTTGGGGGATAGAGTTCCAGATTTCCACTACCCTTTGTGTGAAGACGTGCATCCTGACGTCATCCCTGGATGGCCTAGTTCTAAGTTTGAGGTTCTGCCTATTCTGGCCTCTCCCACCAGAGGAAATGGTATCTCTTTATCTACCCGATCGAACCCTATAATCAGAAATTGTTTCAGCACTAGGCTCTGTGATACCAGCAAATCAGCTGATTGCACCATCTTTTGGAGTCTTGCATGTTCCTGCTTTATTCACAGCACCACTGCTTAATGTCAGTGTACCCCAATTAAAACAGGACAGTTGAGAGCTGTGCAACAAATGGGGTTCATTAGAATTTTTGGAATGGGCAGCAGGGAAGTGGAGTTGAGACCAAGATCAGATCAACCATGATCTTATTGAATGGCGGAGCAGGCTCGAGGGGCCAAAAGGCCTACTCCTGATCCTACTTCTTATGTTCTTATTGTTACAAATTGCATGAATGCAAAAGGATTTTAGTTTTGTTGCCGCAGGTACGGAGAATGTACCATATAATAGAAAAAAATAGTAATAGCTTAATAACAGTGGTTTGTTCATAAGGTGTGACAAAGGAAATGTGTAACAGCTAAGTTTGAAGATACCTTTTTATATGAACCTTTCTAAAGGTGTGAAAAGATATTGAAACTGTAATGTTTTTAGGTGGCTGGATGATACAATGGGTTAGGCACTGAACTTTCACCTCTAAGCGCTTGGTTCAAATCCATCCAAAACTGGATGGCAGTCTCTCCGTCTATTGTTGATGATGAGGATTCTATGTTAAATGAGCTTAGTCAGTCTCAACCCAGTTTCTGGGTTATAGGTAGGGGCCTTTAGCTGAAAAGTATACTAATTTAGCATTAACTGGTAATCGATCTTAGAACATTCATAACATGGTATATGAGGTGGAAGAATTCTCACCGCTAATACACGGAGAATAACTACAGATTATTTTTCAGATGTTCAGGTGAAAGCACATTGTTCAGTCAGAGTAAAGAGGACTCTACTCTGGTGCTATATCTGACCGAAGAGGCAAAATGTAAGGTGACCTATTTTACAGCAATTGGGTTCAAAATTCATCGCCCCCTGCAAAAAAATAGATTCTGTTACAGCGATACCAAAACAAACTCATTAGTCAGCATAAGTTTATCACCAGAAAGGAGAGTTGCAATACAGGCAGATTTCCAAATAAGCCAGATCCTGCCAGAGTTACATATCCTGATGCCAAGTTTTTTTTTCTGTTCAAGAAAAAGCTTCTTGCATCTGTTGGACTTCTAAAGAGGATCTCAAGAATGCAAGGTTAAGTGCCTACAATAAAAAGGAGATGCTCCCTATCAAAGGCCTTGGGGAAATGTGGAACGGTAATTTATAATTTTAAGAGAAACATGGGCATAAAGTCGTGATAAGCCTGACTTCTCTAAAAATGCAATGATAAACTTTGTGATTTTACGACTTGCACTACTGCAATTTTACAATTCAAGGTCACTTCCAATGTCTGGTCTTTTTTGTGAAAACTTTGAAATGTGGACCATGTAACAACTGTGCAGAAATACAGGGGTAGAAATCGGTCACCATTGCTACTGTTTTCCAGGCAGAAAATGGGGGGAACAAAATGACCAATTTTGCCGGAAATGACCTTTGCCCAAAGGAAGCCTGAAAAACGTCTGCTGCCATCTTGTTTTGGGCAATTTTCAGGCATCCATGTGGC
Source organism: Pristiophorus japonicus (assembly GCF_044704955.1). Taxonomy (NCBI): domain Eukaryota; kingdom Metazoa; phylum Chordata; class Chondrichthyes; family Pristiophoridae; genus Pristiophorus; species Pristiophorus japonicus. Next base: position 4,921,727 of record NC_091993.1, read on the forward strand.
TGTCTAAAGCAGACATTAGGCCCCTTACCTATGTTAGTGAGGGCTCTTCCCACCTGTTTTAGCCCCCCTCAGAGAAACTGGGCTGCCTGTGTGGCGTAGACACAGGGGACCCGAAATTCAGTCCTGCTGGAAAGCTGGTGCTGCCCCCCATCTTTTTGTGGCCATTAGCGCCAACATTTTTTCATGGGTGGGCCACCCCATATTCAGCTCCAAAAGTGAACAAATGGGTTCCAGCGCTAATGAACCCTTCCAAAGTGGATTTTTCAGCGGTGTGGCTGTCTTCATTTGAGCATTATCAGCCCTGAGAAATTCAGCATGCAGGCAAGGGTTTCTAATGAGCCAGCTGCTCTCCGGCCTTTTTAAAGGCCAGGGTTTACAGCAAGGCCCTGAGGGGGGAAGGAGGTTGGAAGGATGGCTGGTGTAAGAGGTGCAAGGAGAGCCAACAGGTTCACTGATATGGAGCTGGAGACACGGATGGACGGTGTGGAGGACAGAAGAAGAATACTGTTTTCTGACGTGGGGAGACCTGACAGACCGCCAGTACATAATGCATGGTGGGAAATTGCAGGGGAGGTGTCAGGCACCTCCATATATGTGAGGATGCACCCTCCCAGGAGGGTGCTGGCCAGTCTGCACCCGGCCCTTCCAGGGTGGCGATGGGTCGACGCCTCCTAGCTCTGGCGTGATGGGGATCCTCCTCCTCCTCCTCCTCAGGTGGTACTGCTGGCTCGATCTCCAGCGGCTGTCCCCTCATGGTGGCCAGGTTGTGCAGCATGCAGCGGACTACAATGACTATGAAGATCCAAGGTTCAAGGTGCCACCAGAGCAGTCCAGGCACCGGAACCTCTGTTTAAGGATGCCTATGCACTGCTCGATGATGCCCCTGGTGGCACAATGAGCTTCATTGTATGCATGCTTTGGCGCTGTCCTGGGGTTCCACAGAGGAATGAGTAGCCAAGTGGACAGGGAATATCCCTTGTCCCTAAGCAGCAAAACGCAAGCTTGATTCGGGCTGGTGAAGATGGCGGGCGAACTGGTCTGGCCCAGAATGAATGAATCATAGCTGTTGCCTTCTCCTGCGTGCTGCCCTGCTTCTGACCAGGTGTATCGGGTGTCGCCCTCCCAACACTCCTCCCATCCTCAGGGTCTCTGCAGCCCACAGGCCTCCACTAAAGAGTCAGGGCCACACTTTCCATAAAGGCCTTCAACGCCTGATTGTCCACTGAGAAGGATCGCTAACGCTTGGCGAAAAAAGCGAGCGAGAATTTCCATTTTGAGGGTAAAGGTAAATAGAACTGATTGCCCAGCGAAAAAATGGGCGTTGCACACTCATTCTCGGTGGTTTTCTCGGCGGGTAAGTGCAAAGTTAGTCAAATGGGCGGTCGTTACCGGAATGGACAGTAAGTAGAAAAATTTAGGCCGAGGCTGTGGTTGGGCCTACGGAGGGGGAAAACTTAAAGAAAACATTATCATTAAAAAAAAACACATACAAAGCATTCCCAGGACAGTTTTAGAAACATAGAAACATAGAAAATAGGTGCAGGAGTCGGCCATTCAGCCCTTCGAGCCTGCATCACCATTCGATAAGATCATGGCTGATCATTCCCTCAGAACCCCTTTCTTGCTTTCTCTCCATACCCCTTGATCCCTTTAGCCGTAAGGGCCACATCTAACTCTCTCTTGATTATATCTAATGAACTGGCATCAACAACTCTCTGCGGCAGGGAATTCCACAGGTTAACAACTCTCTGAGTGAAGAAGTTTTCCTCATCTTAGTCATAAATGGCTAACCCCATATCCTAAGACTGTGTCCCCTGATTCTGGACTTCCCCAACATCGGGAACAATCTACCCGCATCTAACCTGTCCCGTCCCATCAGAATCTTGTATGTTTCTATGAGATCCCCTCTCATCCTTCTAAATTCCAATGTATAAATGCCCAGTTGATCCAGTCTCTCCTCATATGTCAGTCCAGCCATCCCAGGAATCAGTCTGGTGAACCTTCACTGCACTCCCTCAATAGCAAGAATGTCCTTCCTCAGATTAGGAGACCAAAATTGAACACAATATTCCAGGTGAGGCCTCACCAAGGCCCTGTACAACTGCAGTAAGACTTCCCTGCTCCTATACGCAAATCCCCTAGCTATGAAGACCAACATACCCTTTGCCTTCTTTACCGCCTGCTGTACCTGTATGCCAACTTTCAATGATTGATGAACCATAACACGTTATTTTTTGACACAAAAATGGTTTTGACAAAAAGCGGTCATTATTTTTTAACGATGGCGTTAAAGCACTGGCCAAATTAGCAAAATGCCGTTACATTTTTTTAACGACAAAAAGACACTTTTAACGCAAAAAATGACATTAAAATGTGTATTAGGCTGACTAATTTCTGGCCCATTGTGTAAGATTAAGATTTGCAAGGCAGGCAATAAATGCACACTAATTTTCTTAATACAGAAAATCCTGTCGAAATAAATTTGTAAGGAAGTGCAAATGCATATCGTGGACTTTGGGATCTTAAACTGCTGGTAGGTGAAAAAATATGATGGGGAATGTAAGATACTTATTTTTACTTCCCAGCGAGATGAAATCTCATAATCCAAGAGACATTGGGGCCAACATTGGTGGACCGCCCAATTCTCAGCGGTAGTCGGTCAATCGTCACCGCTCGGTACCGCTGGGGCGGAGTGCTGGCAACATTGGTGCGGGCGATCCTGAGAGGTGCGTCAGCGGAGTGCGATGGACGGCCTGCTCCAGCTGTGCAGGGCAAGTTGTCTGGGACTCGGGACTCTTTGGGTCCCGGGTTCTGCACATGCGTGCCATTCCATCGACATCCGTTTCCCCCCCCCCACCGCCCCACCCCGGGAAGAGAAGGGGTGGGGGTGGAATATATCTCTGAGGGGGATTGGAGATTGGATCTCTGTGGGGCGGGGGGGGGGGGGGATTAGATCCCTGGGGGGGGGGGGTTGGGGAACTAGATCTGGGGGGAGGGAGGACTAGATCTCTGGGGGTGGGATTAGATCTATCTGGGGCGATTAGATCCCTGGACGGGATTAGATCTCTGGGGTAGAAGACTAGGTCGCTGGGGGTAAGACTATATCTCTGGGGGCGGGGGGGGAGGGGGCGGGCGGAGAGAAATAGATCGCTGTGGGGGGTAGGAACATTGTAGTTTACATGCCGTCGACATACCATCGGCATAAAAGCACCTTTATTTCAGACGGTGTGCAGCTCCGCTGGTATGTCGGTGGTGTGCTACCAATGTTAGACTTATGGGCGGTCTGTCGGGCGCTCCGTGTGGGCGGACGGTATACATACCGCCCAGCGGTATGTCACTGATGAATTTCCCGCCGGGGGCTATGTGGACGGTAAGTAGCTATTTTTTAAACAATTTTGCGATTTTGGGCGGTGTGTCGGCATTCTGCGGGCAGTATGTCCACCAATTTTGACCCCATTAAAGTGTCACCAATCCTGAGCAGTTGGATATTAGGGACTGTAGATACCTATCTGTTAATGCTGTCAATAGAGTCACCGGGTCCATTTCATTTGTTACCTGAGGCAACCCCATGTACCTCACAGGGAGCATGTGTTGGAGATAAGACTACCACATTGTTTTTCTGATTCTCTAACCCACATTCCCTCTGAGCTTGGCTCCTCACCACAGTTTTATCTTAAACAGCCACTTGGGCTTACATCCCAAACTTCTTATGTGAGGCAAATAGGCAGACCAGACAACAGTCTGACGTATTAACCGAGTCCGGATCATAGAATCATAGAAAGCTACCACACAGAAGGAGGCCACTCAGCCCATTGTGCTGGCTACACATGAAACATTGACTCATTCTATCTTTCACACATGCTGACAAGCCGATTTCCACCACCGTTAGTTTTTATTTCAGATTTCCAGCATTTGCATCATTCTGTTTTTATCTTGTGGCCTGTGCTCATAGCTGGAGAGGAACACAGCACAAAAACAGAAACATGGGGAGAAAATAGTGAAGCAATTCACCAAAAAGAAAAATTTGAAATGGCAAAAAGGACAAATGAAAAGACCAAATTGACTGCTTCCCTCTTGTGCGCAATAGTGACATGTAGTTAAGTCTAATAACTGAGTGATGTCTAAGTTAGCTTAGCTCCTGAGCTAAAGTTATCATCATCATCATAGGTAGTCCCTTGTGAATCGAGGAAGACTTGCTTCCACTCCTGAAGTGAGTTCTTTGGTGGCTGAACAGTCCAATACGAGAGCCACAGACGCTGCCGCAGGTGGGATAGATAGTCTTTGAGGGAAGGGGTGGGCGGGACGGGTTTGCCGCACGCTCCTTCCGCTGCCTGCGCTTGATTTCTGCATGCTCTCAGCGTTGAGACTCGAGGTGCTCAGCGCCCTCTCGGATGCACTTCCTCCCCTTAGGGGAATCTTGGGCCAGGGACTCCCAGGTGTCAGTGGGGATGTCGCACTTTATCAGGCAGGCTTTGAGGGTATCTTTGTAGCGTTTCCGCTACCCACCTTTGACTCATTTGCCATGAAGGAGCTCCAAGTACAGTACTTGCTTTGGGAGTCCCGTGTCTGCATGCAGATTATGTGCCCTGCCCAGAGGAGCTGATCGAGTGTGGCCAGTGCTTCAATGCTGGGGATGTTAGCCTGAATGAGGACGCTGATGTTGGTATGCCGTTCCTCTCAGGGGATTTGTAGGATCTTGCGGAGACATCGTTGGTGATATTTCTCCAGCGGCTTGAGGTGTCTACTGTACATGGTCCATGTCTCTGAGCCATACAGGAGGGCGGGTATTACTACGGCCCTGTAGACCATGAGCTTGGTGAGGTGACAGTTTTGAGGGCCTGGTCTTCAAACACTCTTTTCCTCAGGCAGCCGAAGGCTGCACTGGCGCACTGGAGACAGTGTTGGATCTCGTCGTCGACTCCTGTTCTTGGTGATAGGAGGCTCCCGAGATATGGGAAGTGGTCCACGGTGTCCAGGGTCGTGCCGTAGATCTTGATGACTGGGGAGCAGTGCTGTGCGGTGAGGACAGGCTGGTGGAGGACCTTTATCTTACGGATGTTTAGCGTAAGGCCTGTGCTTTCGTACGCCTCAGTAAATACATTGACTATGTCCTGGAGTGCAGCCTCTGTATGTACCCAGACGCAGGTGTCGTCCGTGTACTGTAGCTCGACGACAGAGGTTGGGGTGGTCTTGGACCTGGCCTGGAGACAGCGCAGGTTGAACAGGAGGAGCATGGCAGCGAGAAAGAATGAGAAGAAGGTTGAGGCGATGACGCAGCCCTGTTTGACCCCGGTCCGGACGTGGATTGGGTCTGTGATGGATCCGTTGGTAAGGATCACGGCCTGCATGTCGTCGTGGAGCAGGTGGAGGATGGTGACGAACTTTTGGGGGCATCCGAAACGGAAGAGGACGCTCCACTGACCCTCGCAGTTGACAGTGTCAAAGACCTTTGTAAGATCGAAGGCGGCCATGTATAAGGCCTGGCGCTGTTCCCTGCATTTTTCCTGTGGCTGTCGCACTCCCCTAGGGGACGAAATCCGCACTGTGACTCTGGGAGGAGCTCCTCGGCCACGGGGAGAACACGGTTGAGGGGGACTCTAGCGACGACTTTCCCAGTGGTTGATAGCAGGGAGATTCCTCCGTAGTTGCCTCAGTTGGACTTGTCTCCCTTTTTTAAAGATGGTCGCGATTACTGCATCTCTCAGATCTCCCGGCATGCTCTCCTCCCTTCAGATGAGAGAGATGAGGTCGTGTATTCGCGCCAACAGTGCAACTCCGCCATTCTGCAATGCCTCAACGGCGATTCTGTCCGCACCCGTAACCTTGTTTTTGAGCTGTCTTATGGCTTTTTCTACCTGGTGCAGTGTTAGGGTCTCACTGAGGTGGTGGCGGGTAGCATGCTGTGGGATGGAGTCGAGAACACTCGAGTCAAAGACAGAGTCTCGATTGAGGAAATCTACGAAATGTTCCTTCCAGCGGGCCCTGACTGTCTCGGTGTCCTTGATGAGTGTTTCCCCGTTCTTGGCCAGCAGTGGGGTGGGGCCTTGGGTGTTTGGCCCGTAGGTAGCCTTGACTGAGATGAAGAATCCTGATCCATCATGGCTGTCAGCCAGCTGCTGTAACTCCTGTGCTTTCTCCATCCACCACCTGTTCTGTAGGTCCCAGGTTTTTTTTGTTGGACCTCAGCCTTGTGCTGTCTGTAATGCTGCTTTGCTGCTCCCGTGTTGGGTTGTTGTAATTGGCTCAGTACAGCTTTGCCAAGACCACACATTTTGGTGAGCTGGTTAATCCTGAAGAGCACAGGTCACCCCTACAATAACACTCTCCTGTTACGAACAAGAATTGCCTCCCTGAAAGGATCCGATGCGTGTGTATCAATGCTGTCCCTCTGAGACATGAGGAGATGACTGTAATATTTGACTGCACAGTATGAACGGTTTGCCGAGAGTTCCAATCCTGAACCTGCATTAAGTTAGGAATAAGATCAAACCATCCATGCTTACTGAATCCAAAGCATAGAAATTTGTGATACCTTATCGATCCTCTTCTGATAGACCAGGAGAAAGTATATTGGCTGTCACAGTAGGAAACATCATCTGGATCCAACAGGAATTTAGAGCTTAAACTTCATTGATGGACAAGAGAGCAAGATGTGCCTACTGCATTGTCTCAGCAGAGCACTATATATTTATGTTGCTGACGTTTGAGGGTATGAATGTGTAATGTATGCACCTGTAAGTATGCTCACAGGTTTCTGGAGCTTTTGAGTTAGGAGTGGCTTAACCAATCACATGATATTCACAAGACTCAATAAAACCCCAGCCAGTTGCGTTCGGGGGATCCACGATGAGGCAGGTGGTTGTGAGCCTGGTGGATGAACTGGTAATGTGTAGTGTGATTGTTAAACCCTTGCTAATAAACCAACTAGTTCTTAATAGCAATGTGTTGCTCTGAATTCTTAAGCAAAGAACCCATGAAGCAAATACATTACAGATTGGTATTGTCAGTCCAATCCGGAAGGTTACTTGCAGATGCAACTGACAGGCCGCTAAACATGGACCAGCAGAGTAGAAGAGGATTCTGTACGCTGACGCACTGCTGACTGGGAACGTGATATTTAAGTCAGTGACTAAAGTGCCAAGGGATGGAAGAAAAAGACAAGTGAAAAAGGTCTGCTTAAAAAGGAGGAGTTCACGTGGAGTTGAGTTATGGTAATGATCTTACCCATAACCCTGCTAATGATAAAAATTCCCATTAGTAAAATGCACAGAAGCAATGTTATGAGCAGGAGGTTCTCTCCAGGTGGGATGGTACTGTGAAACGAAGGATAATGAGAGCAGACCTCCAGCTTTAGGACAAACTCATTAGGTTTCTGGATTGTGACACAGAAGCAATGTTTTGTCTCAATCTGCAACAAGTTTATTTACAAATCTGACATTTTATTTGTGGGGACTAACATTAAATGAACACTCACGGCGGTGTAGGTCCAAGGTGAATAAAATGGTGTATACATCATCATCGTGGAAACTAAAGAAAATGGAAATAGAAATTTCACCTTTAATAGTCTCCTCTTCTACTTTTTTTTACTGATAGGAAACTTAAGTACCTTCCTGACAAAAGTACATCCCATACAGAATGGTATAAAAAAATTTAAACAAGGTTTCTCTATATTTTCAGTTTCTCTTACAATGTCAATAAATAATTATAATTAAAGATGAATTGAGCTGCTTGCAAGAGCAATATGAACACGTAGAAATGCTGGGAACCCATGTGAACAGCTTGGTTTGATTAATCCTTATAAAAGCTGGAGGGGAAAGAACATGGTACAATTAGTTTGAGTTTAAAATTTTATTTTTTTCCCCTCATTTAGGGTTAAGATGCCTTTGCTGGAGAATGAAATATTTTATGTTTGACTTCTGGCCACATTATTAAAATATCCTTCTATCACTTTTACTATATGTCTTTATTAAAATTCCCATACTTTAATAAGCAAGACAGGAATGGACAATAAATAACTTATGCAATCATTTTATTGCCGTCGTGTTTCATCGGGAGAATTCTGATGAAACATTACTCAGTTATTCTATTCCCTTCAGTTATTTATTGTATATTTCTGATTCTGACTCTTAATAGTGAAAATGAAAATGAATCAGAAGACAGGCGATACCGTTGATCCATGTCTGCTGAAATAGCCCTGGTTTCACCACTAACTTTCAGCCACAGTATTAGCTTTAACTGGAATTAACTGATATTGAGGCATGAGCTAAATCTAACCTTAGCATGCAGGGGCAGAAACAGCCACAAATGCAGGCAAACTGAAATGGAAGGCGAGAATACTAGAAATATACAACAAGTCAGTCAGCACCTGAGAAAGAGAGGTTAATGCTTGAGTTGGGACCCATCTTTAGTTCTGAAATGACATGGTTATGTTTGGTCTGAATGGTATGGCATTTCGTGAATGAAAAAAAAGAACTTGCATTTATATAGCGCCTTTCACAACCTCAGGAATCCCAAAGCGCTTTACAGCCAATTACGTACTTTTGAAGTGTAGTCATTGCTGTAATGTAGGAAAAGTGGCAGCCAATTTGCGCACAGCAAGCTCCCACAAACAGCAATGTGATAATGACAAGATAAACTGTTTCAGTGAGGTTGATTGAGGGATAAATATTTGCCAGGACACTGGGGAGAACCCCTCTGCTCTTCTTCAAAATGGTGTTTTGGGATCATTACACCTGAGAGAGCAGATGGAGCCTCGGTTTAACATCTCATCTGAAAGACGGCACCTCCGACAGTGCAGCACTCTCTGAGTACTGCACTGGAGTGTCAGCCCAGATGTTTGTGCTCAGGTCTCTGGAGTGGGACTTGATAGATAGCATTTCTGAATAGTTTGGAAATGCAAAAACAAAAAGGCAGCCAAAACATGAAAAAAATAACTCATTATACCTAGAATTCAAGGGGTTAAATTCATTTTGTGAATCAATTTAACAACATAAAAAAATCAGTGTGATTATATAATGGGAATTCCATTTTTATTGTGTTGTCTATCAAAGTTACTTTTCGAGCTTTTCATGGGATCAGAACGGGATCAATATTGTTGTAACACTGTATCCATAGCAAAGTATAGGACGTTCCTTGACTGTTCCATTGACCTGGGAGTGTTTATATGACTGACAGTTGCACATGGTTAGTCCAAAGTAGTTGAGCAATTAAAAGCACGTTTTTTAAGTTCTGAAGCCCTTTCCAGTTTGCTGCTGACTAATTAGTAACAAATGCTACAATAACTAGCAGGCGGAAGGGTTAAACTCTATCGCACCCAGATGATGAATTCAGAACAGTTGCAAATTAACACTAGATTCAGATTAAAGACGAAATGGGATAGACTGAATTAGGTCAGAATTAACACAAATTGAAACAACGTTCTCAGGGGTGCTGAATTCAGAGGGAATTGCCTCTAAATAAATGCAAATACAGCAAATCATTGTTGGAGCTGATAATTTAGATAGTCTTTATGTGGCTGGTACTCTCACTCTAACCCTAGAATTGAATCACACCCACAAATTCTTTTCTTGAAATTATTTAGGTTTCTCGGAGTACTGCAACAGTGACTATATATATATTTTTAAAATTACTTTATTGGCTGTAAAGCTCTTTGGGACATCCGGTCGTCATGAAAGGCGCTATATAAATGCAAGTCTTTCTTTTATGATCTTCTGATCCTTCATATAGTATCTCCTCATATAGTTTTCATTTTCCTTTATATTTTGCTATTGTGATGACACTTAGGTGACAAGGCAGAGAGAGAGAGAGAGTACGGGGGAAACAATAATAAAAATGAGACATGGTAGGTTTAAGGGTTGCTTTTTGTTATTTAATATCAGAAAGGTTAGAAATCAGGAACTCTGAATCCAGGTTTCCCATTTACAAGTTTGTTTTTGTATTTATCTGTAAGATTGAGAGAGAGCTGATCATTTTGGACTGTACTGTAACCTCTGATAATGAAAGGTCCACACACAGCTATAACAAGAGAAAAAACAGCTTGTCCTAGTAGGACCAGACTTTAGTGTCTTCCTCCACATCCTTTCATTCCCCGTTGGCTTCTGGCTTATTTCCCAATCTCGTGCAGCTTGCCCTGATTCACCACCTCCTCTTATTCTCCACTCTGCACCATCCCTACTTAGAACCAATGACCGATATCTTAAAAAAAAACATACTTCAAAATAAAAACATCAGTTGTGTTAGTTTAAGATTTCTGACACCAATACACAAAATAGTTAACTTAATGCATTACGGTCACTAACCAAGTACTAAATCATCACAGACATTCAGTTCCTTTTCTTCATAACTCTAATCTTTCTTGCTGTGGATTTGCATAGCTTGTACACAAGCATTAAGGGACCATAAAAAGAATGATGTGGTTCAATTACTTTCTCTACTCGAACTCTAAACACATAAAAAAAAACATACAAGTACACAATTACCTTTCCTGACTGAAATGTGTATAGTGTACTTATTTATTTATGCCCTGTCTTGTTTATACTGAGAGAGGCAGAGCAGATTTTTTAATTGTCAGATCTGTACTGCATCAAAGATGAGGAAGTAGTGAGTCTTCATTTTCAACTGCACCGTCCAAATATGCCAACAAGAGTAAGTTGTTATTTAATAATGATGACAAATTATTGAAGAAAACAGGTCAGTGCAAAGAGTTATTTTTCTATGTTTAGTTTACAGCAGTTTTAGATATATTATGGCACAGTTTTATTCCCATGATATTGGCACTAGGGAAGTCTGCACTGAAGCGAGTGCATTTTGCACCTGGTGCTGGCACAAAAAAGGAATTTTTGCCAGCACCGGTGAGCAAGCTTTTTTTTTTAAAAAAAGATAAGATGAATTTAAATACAATGCAGTGTTATGTATCTATATGGCAAAAAATTTAAACTTGAAATCCCTTACGCCAACTCAACCTTAAATTCTGTCCCACAGGTTGGGAATCACGGCAGACTTAGTTACGTCAGACCAAGGGATGACAGCCTGCTCTACCATATAAGGGGACTTCAGAATTCCTGCTCTGGTATTAGTCCCATGCATTTCCTATCGGGATGCCTGTGAAGGACGGTTTGAAGTTACATGATTAGTGTAAGGGATTCACGGCGCCTGGTGATTTGTTATCACTCAGATCTGCTCGGATATCAGCATTTCACTGCCTCGAAGGTGCAACATTGCTGTACTTGGGTAGCAATATGTGTTATGTACAGTATAGAATTCCACAGCATTCATCCTGCCATGTCAAAAGACACATTTCCTGCCCTATACGTGGTATGTAACGGCCTATACGAAGGCCTGCAGCTTAGTTTACTTGCTCACGTGCATCAATTGACATTGCAGTACTTTCAAAACAACCCAGAGCTTGTGTTGGATCAGCAGAATGTTGTCTTGTGTTTGGACCATCATTTTAATTTAGAATACTTACATTTGAATGATTATTGCAAAATCACTTGGTACAAAGATGGAACTTATTGAAAGGGAATGATGAGACCATTTGGATTGTAGAAGCTTGTAATATGTAAATGCTGATTCGCCCCTATCTCTTGCATAAGTTAGCTTTTGTAGTATTTAAATTATAGCATTTAATTGTTCTGAGGCCTCTATACTTACATTATAACTTTAACACAAAGTGGTTTGCATTCATTAAATTTAATTTGTAATGTCTAATGAAATCTGATTAGTTGACAAATATGCTATGGTCAGAAAAGCAATGATTTTGACATTGTGCCGTCTTGTAAAATGGATTACAGCAAGTCAGCAGACCGCTTAACATCTCTCCTGATTTTTATTTCCATTGAAGTCACTGTAAATAAAAATCGGGAGAGATGTAAAACAGGCTGCTGACTCATTTTCACCCATTTTACTCAATGACACAAAGTCAAAATCTACTCCACTAACTGTACACTTTAATAACTTTGCGAACTCTTGTGGATGAAGTTCTATTTTATAGTAGGCAGGTAACTGGAAGCCATAAAGGCTTACATGGCAGCTAACCTTGGCAAATGGAAATATTGCATTTAAACCTGATTGCTTAACCTACAATCAACAAGGTCACGGGCAGGTTATGTCATAGTTAAATCATCGTGCATTCCTTTTATGGTATACAAGTATAGGAAAACGGGAACCCTTTAACATATTTTAATTGTGCAGCTAACTTTCTTTTTAATCAAATACTCACTTCCACAGAAGCAGAAGACAGAATGATATCCGGTAAATGCAGGCAAACGAATGTCATTTTTACAGTGTATCATTAGGCCCCTAGGTCAGGCATGCACTCACTGTTGCTATGGCATGTTGCTAGGCCCCAAGCAACCCTATGCGCTGATGTATTCAAAGGGTCTTGCTGAATGGTGCACAGTTTTATGGCACAATTAAGAGGTTACCAATTCAGGCTATAGGACAAAAATACATTCGATTTCCTACAGTAGAAAATGCAGGCATCATTTGGATACACATGTAAATCTTACCACCAGGAGGTTAAAAAGGTTTGAAACGTAGCCAGTGTGGGTCATCAAAAAGAATACGGCAGTTTTAAAAGAAAGTGGCTAAGACCCCCGCATGGATTTCACTGGTGACAGCAGCAGCTGGAATGCATGACTATTTGCATGTAGTGGAAAACAGCTGCATCACATTGCTAACCTCTGGGACAATGTGCATTCAATATGTGTTTAGACAGATTCGGTTGGATATTGAGGTCAGTGCACTATCAGCTACTGCGTGTAGGCCTGCAAAACCCAGGAAACCAGGCGTGAGGAAAAACAATACCTTTACTTTCAAATCCCTCATTGTTATTTTTCTTTAAAGGGCAAGGTCAGGAGATGAGTTGAGGTGAAGTTCATCAAATACCGAAGGTACAGAACAAGAACAGACGCAGTGCCCTGCCTGCCACCAATACTGTATTCTGAATATAAATATTGCGCACAAAATGGCTCCAGTGCTTGTCTACATAACAACAGTCACTGTTCTGTAAAGTAATGCACTGCAGTGCTGCACTTTGAGATGTATCAGAGTTGTGGTAAGACATTATATAAATGCAAGCCCTTTCTTTTTTTCTTTGTTCTAAATGTAAATGTCTGTAGATTTATAATTTGTAAAATCAGCATTTTAAATTTGCACATAAGCAAGTTGCTACCATGTCGGAATTGGTGTCTGACAAAAGCTCTTGTTACACGGAAGTACCAGGATACAACTTTAATGTCCCAAATACGAATATTCGGGGGAAACCTGTTAATTAAGCATGAGTAATCAGTTATCATGCCATATCCAATTCTTTATACATGATGCATATTTTTTTACAGAAAAAGAATATGTAAAATGCATATGGCATTTGTTTGCACATGTTCACAATTTACATACAAATATCTCACAGATCCAGGTAAAGAAAGGGGCATGAATAGTAAGGGGTTGAAATGCGGTACCGTTGTTTTTGAGGCGGTTTCACCGCCTGAGTGCTGGTTTTAGCACCGGGCGTTAGGCGCGGCCTCAAAGTCCTAAATTCAGTTTTTATGCCCAAAGATGAGAGAACAGTGCTAAAAAGTGGCGATGCACACTCTTCCTCGGGTGGGAGCTCAGGAGGCCGACTGAATTTCTTGCCTGAATGCTGCCGCCATGCTAGAAATAAAACGGGAAGAAAAGAACTAAACCTTCTCCGATCAACACACACACTTCCCCACTCTTAAAACTAATGAAAACATGCAGAAATAAATAGAGAAAAAAATGACCTTCCTTTCTGGGCGATTCCGCCCGAGATCTGCTCCTTCACGACAACTTTTTCCTGGCTGTGTGGCCGCCTGTTTGTAAAGTAACCGTACAAAGCAAATGTGGTGACAGAGGCGTTGATCACTGGATGACCTCACCACGCGGGTGGCGTTAGCCGACACAGTGTTGCCTCTTGCACCTCTGCCAAAGAGCCGACTGAATTTAGGTCGAGGCGTTGACTCCGCTTACCAACGGTAGCCGGCCATTGCCGCCTGTTAGCCGCCTCCCACACAGAGTAACAGGCAGCCTCCAGAACCCTAAATGTTGGCCGCTGTTGAGTGGGTTTAATGATACACTTATATCATAGTAACACCATTAGATAAATAAGAGTCCAGTTCTCAGACGGAAGTTCGCAACCAAGTTCATTCTGAATTGTTTGAGGAAAGCAGGTCCACTTGAGTTCAAGGGTGTATGTTGTGTATGCTCATGGTAATTCCATTACTTTTCATTATTACGGTGAAGTTTAGTTCAGTCACTAAAATTTCATCTGAAAACCTGATCAGTTTGCATTAATGTTTCTTATGATAAAGGTGAAAATGGGAACACAGTTTCTCTGGTTTAAAAGTGAAGTTCATGATCTGCCTGACCTGTTGGAGAAGCTCAAGTGAGGCAATTGAAGGATTTTTGATTCTAGTTCTTTCTTATTACATGATTACTAGTCGACTACCATGGAATCACGAACCCCATGCAGTACAAATCAAGTTACATAATCTATATAATATAGGAACAGGGATAGGTCATTCAGCCCCTCAAGCCTGTTCCACCAATCAACTAGATAATGGTTGATCGTATCTCAACTCCATTTATACCCACCTTGGTTCCATAATCCCTGGATACCCTTAACTAACAAAAAGCAATCAAACTCAGTTTTTAAATTTTCAATTGACCCAGCCTCAATAGCTTTTTGGGGGGGTGGAGGGGAGGGGCAGAGATTTCCACTACCCTTTGTATGAAGAAATGCTTCCTGATATGCCAGTGGCTTATATTCACTGGAATTTAGAAGAATGAGAGGGGATCTCAAAGAAACATATAAAATTCTAATGGGATTGGACAGGTTAGATGCAGGAAGAATGTTCCCGATGTTGGGGAACTCCAGAACCAGGGGTCACAGTCTAAGGATAAGGGGTAAGCCATTTAGGACCAAGATGAGGAGAAACTTCTTCACTCAGAGAATTGTGAACCTGTGGAATTCTCTACCACAGAAAGTTGTTGAGGCCAGTTCGTTAGATATATTCAAAAGGGAGTTAGATGTGGCCCTTCCGGCTTTAAAGGGATCAAGGGGTATGGAGAGAAAGCAAGAATGGGGTACTGAAGTTGCATGATCAGCCATGATCATATTGAATGGTGGTGCAGGCTCAAAGGGCCAAATGGCCTGCTCCTGCACCTACTTTCTATGTTTCTATGATATCACCCCTGAATGGCCTAGCTCTAATTGTGGGACTTCCCCACCAGAAGAAATAGTTTCTCATTATCTACCCTATCTAAATCTTTAATAACCTTAAGCCCCTCAGTTAGATAACCCCTTAATCTTCTTTATTTGAGGGAATACAAGTCTACTCTATGCAACCTGTTCTCATAATTTAACCCTTTTAGCCCCGGTATTGTTCTGATAAATCTGCGCTGCGTCCCTCCAAGGCCAATATATCCTTCTTGAGGTGCAGTGCAAAGAATTGAAGGCAGGAAGATAATATTGGTATGATAATATGTTCTCCTGTATTCACCTTTCCAAGTTTACAAGAAGCAGACCCAATACAATTAAAAAAACAGTTTTGCCTGTTTATACTTTCCAATCCAATTCTCGCCATCTATGAAGCTGCCTGTCATGCTTTGCCATGGCTGCAGATCTTGTCCACTGATCCACAGACCTCTCCAGATAGATCGTGGAATGGCATCACTGCTGCTCCATGGTCAGCAGATAGCACCGACAATTCAAGTGGGATGCAGCATCCAATGGGCTGTCTGCAAATTCCTGAAACTCAGGTAATAAAGGCCATGGTGGAGCGATGACAATCACCGAGATATGCACGCGGGACCTGCTAATTGGGAGGGAAGGATTGCTTTTGTTCAAACTGCACACGTTTTTCAAAATGTCACAAAATAAAATACAAAAATTACTACCCAACAAACAGAAGTTAACCACAGTGGCTCACCATTGAACGTGTTGACCGTTGGATGGTAAATAGCCACAATACAATATATATTGGCCACCTTTTGGACTGGCTTCAATTGCTTTTGTATAGACAGGTAATCTCCAGATTACAGTTTGAAGCCTAAATCATTCATTTGTTATTGGGATTGCCACAAGGTGATCACTATAGACAGGGGGGATCTCTGTATATTTTCCAATGTACATCAGCAACTATCATTAACTCTTTAGAAGACTGCTGGAACATTTTGTCAGGTTTTTTCCCCTCTACTCCAATTTTCTCCACTTTATTTTTGCCTACCCCTCTTCTGGAAGTATTCTCTCTTTGCTGAAGAACAGTATCTCAAGTACCTGCATTACCTTGACCATATGGACAGTATTCAGCTCATTCAGTTTCCCATGTTACAATAGTGACTGCACTCCAAAAGTACTTAAGAACATAAGAGCATAAGAAATAGGAGAGGGAGTAGGCCATACAACCCCTCAAGTCTGCTCTGCCATTTAATGTGATCATGGCTGATCCGATAATGGACTCAAGTCCACTTCCCCGCCCGCTCTCCATAACCCCTTATTCCCTTATCGTTTAAGAAACTGTCTACTTCTGTCTTAAATTTATTCAATGTCCCAGCTTCCACAGCTCTCTGAGGCAGCGAATTCCACAGATCCACAACCCTCTGAGAGAAGAAATTTCTCCTCATCTCAGTTTTAAATGGGCGGCCCCTTATTCTAAGATTATGCCCTCTAGTTCTAGTCTTCCCTATCAGCGGAAACATCCTCTCTGCATCCACCTTGTCAAGCCCCCTCATAATCTTATACGTTTCGATAAGATCATCTCTCATTATCTCATTCTTCTGAATTCCAATGAGTAGAGGCCCAAACTACTCAACCTTTTCTCATAAGTCAACCTCCTCATCTCCGGAATCAATCTTGTGAACCTTCTCCGAACTGCCTCCAAAGCAAGTATATCTTTTCTTAAATATGGAAACTAAAACTGCCACAGTATTCCAGGTGTGGCCTCACCAATACCCTGTACAACTGTCGCAAGTCTTCCCTGCTTTTATACTCCATCCCCTTTGCAATAAAGGCCAAGATTCCATTGGCCTTCCTGATCACTTGCTATACCTACATACTAACCTTTTGTGTTTCATGCACAAGCACCCCCAGGTCCTGCTGTACTGCAGCACTTTGCAATCTATCTCCATTTAAATAATAACTTGCTCTTTGATTTTTTTCTGCCAAAGTGCATGACCTCACACTTTCCAACATTATACTCCATCTACCAAATTTTTGCCCACCCACTTAGCCTGTCTATGTCCTACAGCCTCCAATGCAAGTATATCCTTCCTTAAGTACGGAGGCCAAAACTGTACACAGTACTCTAGGTGTGGCCTCATCAATATCCTGTACAGTTGTAGCAGGACTTCTCTGCTTTTATACTCTATCCCCCTTGCAATAAAAGCCAACATTCCATTTGCCTTCCTGATTACTTGCTGTACCTGCATATTAACTTTTTGTGTTTCATGCAGATCTTTCTGTACTGCAGCACTTTGCAATTTTTCTCCTTTTAAATTATAATTTGCTTTTCTATTTTTTCTGCCAAATTGGAATCTATTCATTGGCTGTAACGCTCTGTGAGACATCTGGTGGTCGTGAAAAGTGCCCTATAAATGCAAATCTTTCTTTTTCTTTCTTTCTGAACCTTGCGTTGGCATCATCCAGTGTCACGTACATGCATTTGCAGCGGAGAAGAGAAGTGGAAAGTCTTGCTGATCTTTCCCTCCATCATACAGCAGCACTGAAGTCAATTCTGAGACACCAAGTGAGATCAACTAACTGAGTACAACATTCCTGGTCTGCATACCTCAGGTATTCACTGAAGAAACTCACCGAGCCAACATCAAATTGATATTGCACCAACATCTGAAACATATTAAGAATTATGTTTTAGGTTTCTATTCTACAATTTGTGATCAAAATAAATTCATCACAAGGTTGTGCAATATTTTTACTTCTACGTAATATTATTCGGCACCAGAACTGCACTGAAAAACACCTCGGTAGAAATTGCTCCTGATTTTGTACCTGCGGACTAGCTAAACCTAGTTTAACCATTTAATGTAGCACTGTTATTATTTTGCAGTGTAAGTAGAGCTTTTTTATTAGAGTTTATTGCTATTTTTATACTTGGATTTAGTATGGGGGCGAAACAGGTTACTATCTGTGCATGTGATTCAGAAGGACATTTTACATTTCTTTACCTATTAAAAGCTATCATAATGGCTGTAAAACTTCACCTCTGTTGTTCTTGCACTGCACCACTAATTTATAATATTGCACTTTATAAAGGACCAGAATCCTGAGGGGAATTTTTCCATTGAGCAGTCAAAAAGATCGCCATTGAAAATTGCCACTTGTCCAAGTATGAGTGATGGGCCCCACAAAATGGAACCGTGCCTCATAGCAGATTGTTCATCCTATCACAATGGCTGAAAATAATGGCTGCCACTTGCTTAGTGCATCATCTATTTTTTATTTGTTCCTGGGATGTGGGCGTCGCTGGCAAGGTCAGCATTTATTGCCCATCCCTAATTGCCCTTGAGAAGATAGCGGTGAGCCGCCTTCTTGAACCGCTGCAGTCCGTGTGGTGAAGGTACTCCAACAAAGAGCTATCCAGCCTAATCCCACTTTTCAGCTCTTGGTCCATAGCCTTGTAGGTTACGACACTTCACGCACATATCCAAATACATTTTAAATGCTATGAGGGTTTCTGCCTCTACCATTGTTTCAGACAGTGAGTTCCAGACCCTCACCACCCTCTGGGTGAATACATTTTTCCTCAAATCACCTCTTAACCTCCTACCATTTACTGTAAATCCATGCCCCCTCTGCTAAGGGGAATAAGTCCTTCCTATCCACCCTATATAGGCTCCTCATAATTTTATACACCTCAATTTGGTCTCCCCTCAGTCTCCTCTGTTCCAA
Source organism: Pristiophorus japonicus (assembly GCF_044704955.1). Classification (NCBI taxonomy): domain Eukaryota; kingdom Metazoa; phylum Chordata; class Chondrichthyes; family Pristiophoridae; genus Pristiophorus; species Pristiophorus japonicus. Next base: position 4,940,655 of record NC_091993.1, read on the forward strand.
AGAAAACAGGCCCCACCTATCCAATCATTCCTCACAACTAAAATTCTCCAGTCCATCAACATCCTCATACATCTCCCCTGTATCCTCTCTTGTGCAATCACATCCTTCCTGTACTGTGGTGACCAGAACTGCACACATTACTCTAGCTGTGGCCTAACTAGTGTTTTATACAGGTCAAACATAACCTCCCTGCACTTGTATTCTATGCCTCGGTTAATAAAGGCAAGTTTCCAGTATGCTTTCTTAACCACCTTATCTACCTGTCCTGCTACCTTCAGGGATCGATGGACATGCACTCCAAGGTCCCTTTGTTCCTCTACACTTCTCAGTGTCCTACCATTTATTGTGTATTCGCTTGCCTTGTTAGCCATCCCCAAATACATTATCTCACACTTCTCCAGATGGAATTCCATTTGCCACTGTTATGTCCAACTGACCAGTCCATTGATATCTTCCTGCAGTCTACAGCTTTCTTCTTCATTATCAACCACACGGACAATGTTTGTATCAACTGCAAACTTCTTAATTATATCTCCTACATTCAAGTCCAAATCATTGATATACACCACAAAAAGCAAGGAACCCAGTACTGAGCCCTGTGGAACCCCACTGGAAACATCCTTCCAGTCACAAAAATACCCATCGACCATTACCCTTTGTTCCTGCCTCTGCGCCAATTTTGGATCCAACTTGCCTCTTTGTCTTGGATCCCAAGGGCTTTTAATTTTGTGACCAGTCTGTCATGTGACACCCTACCAAAAGCCTTGCTAAAATCCATATCGACTACTTCAAACACACTATCTTCATCAACCCTCCTTGTTACCTCTTCAAAAAATTCAATCAATTTAGTCAGACACGACCCTTCCCTTAACAAATCCATGCTGACTATCCTTGATTAATCCGTGTCTTTCTAAATGAAGATTTATCTTGTCCCTCAGAATTTTTTCCAATCATTTCCCACCACCGAGTTTAGGCTGACTGGCCTGTAATTACTCGGTCTATCCCTTTTTCCCTTTTTAAACAACGGTACAATGTTAGCAGTTCTCCAGTCCTCCGGCACCACACTGTAGCCAGAGAGGATTGGAAAATAATGGTCAGAGCCTCTGCTATTTCCTCTCTTGCATCTCTTGACAGCATGGGATACATTTCATCCAGACTTGGGAATTTATCCACTTTCAAAGTGTTTTAATCCCTTAATACTTCCTCTCTCACTACATTTATTTCATCTAATATTTCACACTCCTCCTCTGCTTTATCCCTCTTTTTGTGAAAACAGATTTAAAGTATTCATTAAGAACCATACTCATGTCTTCCGCCTCCACACAAAGGTTACCTTTATGGTCCCGAACAGGCCCGACTCTTTCTTTAGATATCCTCTTGCTCTTAATGTACTTATAAAACATCTTTGGGTTTTCCTTGATTTACTTGTCAATATTTTTTCATGCCCTCTCTTTGCTTTTCTTGTTTCCTGTTTAATTTCACCCCTGCACTTTCTAAACTCCTCTAGGGTTTCTGCAGTATTGAGCCCTTGGTATCTGTCAAAAGCTTCCCTTTTTTTTTATCCTACCCTATCTGCCCCTTGACATCCAGGGGGCTCTAGATTTGTTAGTCCCACCCTTTTTCTTTGAGGGAACATATTTGCTCTGAACCCGCACCATCTCCTCCTTGTATGTCCCCCACTGCTCTGACAGTGATTTATCTTCAAGTAGCTGTTTCCAGTCCACTTTGGCTAAATCACATCTCAGCTTCATAAAATTAGCTTTTCCCCATCTAAGAACTTTTATTTCTGGTCTATTTTTGTCTTTTTCCATAACTACTTTAAATCTAAGTGAATTATGATCACTAGCACCAAATTACTCTCCCACTGATACCCCTTCCACCTGCCCAGCTTAATTCGCTAAAACCAAGTCCAGAACCACCTTTTCTCTTGTTTAGGCTTGCTAAGTATTGGCTGAATGCATTTTAAGAATTTTGCTCCCTCTATATCTTTCATGGTAATTCTATCCCACTTATATTAGGGTAGTTGAAATCCCCTACTATTACTGCGCTACTGTTTTTGCACTTCTCAGAAATTTGCCTACATATTTGCTCTTCTATCTCCCAGCAGTGTGATTGTCCCTTTGTTTCTCAGTTCAACTCATATGGCCTCTGTTGATCATCCTTCTAACATATCATCCCTCCTCACAGCTGTAATTGTTTCTTTGGTCAATATTGCAACCCCCCCCCTCCTTTGTTATCCCCCTCTCTATCCCGTCTGGAAATGCTGTAACCAGGAATGTTGAGCTGTCATTCTTGCCCTTCTTTCAGCCATGTCTCAGTAACAGCTATAATATCATACTCCCACGTGTCTACCTGTGCCCTCAGCTCATCTGCCTTATTCCCTAGACTCCTTGCCTTGGCTGCTGTGTTTCCTACAATACAACAGTGGCTACAAACATTGACTATAAAGTCCTTTGGGACGTCCTGAGGTTGTGAAAGTCGCTATATAAATGCAAGTCTTTCTTTCTTTGCAAAGCTACATTTAAAGGTATCTGGGAGCAGGTTTCCCTCCTTTGCACTTGGGGATACGGTAAATAATCAGCTAGGTAACTCTGGGTAGTGGAAGATCGGGTAGGAAGGATCACATGCATGTGACAGAGCCACCCACATTTCTTCTATGTGGGCAACCCAGGCAGTTAATTACACTCAACGCAAGACAAGGAGATGTTGCATATGTGATAAACTGACTGCTTGGACATGACTACTTAAACATTGATAGAATGGTATGGCAATGTTGAACGATTTTGCCCTTCGATCACTATTTTAACAAAAAATAACTTGGAGAGTAAAATATGGTCCATTTTATTCTCATTAACAAATAGCAAACAAAAGACAACATGTTTCATAGTTCCCCTTAAATATATTAAAGGAAGTGTAATTTTAAAGTATAGTTTTAAAACAGTGAACGGCAGATATCAACCTCATCAAACCAACATCTGAGCATTCAAGTTTAACGGGATAAGTATAGACACAGCTGATTAAATACTCTCTGAAATCCTGGGTGACTGCAGTCTTGCTGTAACCAAGGGAATCTTTTCTGTGGAATGTAACCAGAGTTGAGTAACAGAGACAGAAATGGAAGATAATTAAGACCAACATTTGATGTCTTTTATTACAGGGGTGTGGGGGGAACTAAAAGGCACAAAAGTACAGTTTGAAGCAGAGAAGGTTTTAGAAATGTCTGAAGGAGAATCCGAATCTGATCATTCAGATTGATTTGATAGTAGGGACTTGAGGCACACCTGAGTCTACATTTGGAGTATCTCTGGCACTTTAGAGTCTGTTGTAAATTTGTGTTTCAAGTCAAGAACAATTTCACCAGTCGGGCTGCAGATATCTTAAATATCAAAATAAATGAGTTGTAGGGGACTTATATACCACTTTACAGGAGTCATTTGCTTTTACTTAACTCAAAATACTTATGTTCATTTGTGAAATGAAACCTCTTGCAATGCCTACCTATAATACCATTGGCAGCACTTCTGCATTCACAAGATAAATCTGGCTGACTATTGCTACTGCTCCTATGCCAGTCCCCAGAGGCTGGGGAAAGATTACTTCGACTCAGCATTGCTGATTTAACTATTTCAAATTAACAGCTTTTATTTTTAGATATATGAATGGATTGATATCAGGGACAAAAAATCCTCAAACCAAATTTGTTAAAGAACAACACGGAAACAGAAACCAGTCTTTTCCCGGTTTGAAATGGCCATCAATGCGCTGCACACATTCCAAACATTATAGGTTAGAAATTGGTAGAAAAAAAACTTTCAGCACATATTTGCCATTTAGCGCCCATATAAGCGCCGAGATACTGTTTATCACCCATATTTGATGATAAATGGAAACTAGCGCCTGATTATGGCCCATTTATCGCTGGCGCAACTTTCGGCATTTCGCCCATATTGCGCCCAAATGATCGCTCGCCCAAAAAAGACCCCCAAAAAAAGCTGCACTCACCTGACCTTAACTCGGCAGTATGGATGCCATTTTGTAAATCGGAGGAAGTTTAATAAAAGGCTGCTTGAAGTGGATGGGAGCATTGAAGTAATTTATGAGTGATTTTAAGGGCGTTTTAGAGTCTTGCCAATCATCTAATCACATTGTGGTCAATTTTGAGTTTTTATTGTATTTGTTGAGGTCAATTTAAGAATATTTGAAGACAGATTAGGGCATTTATAGTGATGGGGCCTGTAATTTCTCAACCAGTATTGATGACTACTCACATGCTGCAGAATAGAGATGGGAGAAGGTTCATTGAAGAGCATTCCCAATCAAAGAGGTGGCACTGCTGAGGAGGAGGAGACCTTACACCTAACGCATTTACAGGGATAAGCGATCATTCCTGGACTTGTCCGATAACACGGCGTTAGAAGGTTGCGCTTCTAAAAGGAGGTCATCAGTGAGATATGCCAGCTAATTAAGGGAGACCTGCAGCCAACCAGCACCACCAGGACTGCACTGCCCATTGAAGTTAAGGTTACTGCGGCACTTTCTTTCTATGCATCGGGCTCCTTTCAGGCTTCAGCTGGCGACATTTGCTACATCTCTCAGCACGCCACACATTGCTGCATTCGACAGGTGACTGGAGCCCTTTACACATGCAGGATGGACTTTATAAACTTCCCTATGACCAGGGAGGCACAGAAGTAAGAGGGCTTTGGGGTTCTCGAGAATAGCAAACTTCCCCAAGGTGCGGGGAGCAATAGACTGTACGCATATCGCCCTGTAAGCATCTCTACAGGATGCAGAGGTGTTTCGGAACTGAATGTGCCACTCGTTGTTGACCACAAGCAAATAATCATGGCAGTGAATGCAAATTTTCCAGGGAGCATCCATGATGCACACATCTTGCGTGAGAGCACTGTCTCTGACCTGTTTAAGAGTCAGTCACACGGTCATGGTTGGATGCTGGGGGATGAAGGATATGACCTTTCCAGCTGGCTCATGACCCCCCTGTATAAGCCCCAGACAGAAGCCGAGAAGCGCTATGATGTAAGCCATATAGCCACATGCAATATCATCAAAAAGACAATTGGAGTGCTGAAGCAACGCTTCAGGTGCCTGGACCACTCAGGAGGCAACCTACAATACTACCCTGAGCAGGTCGCTGAGTTCATTGTGGTGTGCTGCATGTTGCATAACCTCGCTATCAGGAGAGGATAACAATTGCCAGATGGGACTGCCGGTCTCAGGAGAGAGAGGAGGCGGAAGAGGAAGAGGAGGAGGAGGATGAGGAACTCAGGGAGGACAATCAGCCTGCCAATGAACCCATGCCCCTCCCTCCCCACATCACTGGGAAAGTCCCGTGGTAGTTACACAGCTGCAAATTGTTGCGTCAGCAACTCATAAATTAACGCTTTGCGCAACAATAGGATCTGCACCACCACGGGTGGCAGAATGATTATGCACGCCTTCAAGGGCTGAGGCCTGCTCCTCCAGGTTGGTTAACTGAAAAAGATCCACAGGCCCTCCTCCGGTTTGCTTTTGCTCTGCCCGATTCTCAGATATCTTCTTCTGCAAACGTGACAAGAGCATGGCATAAGCTAAATGCCTAGGTACTATTACGGAAACACACACATATTGTAATCCACAATTAGTCATCGCACATGCTATTCATCGTTAATGTTATATGCTAATAGAGTTTGTATGCAATTGAAGCATGGTTATAACATCTACGTTCAGAGAAGACATTTAATAAGATCGTGGTTAGGAACTAATGCATGACATCAACCCCCTCGCGTACAATACCCAGGAAAGGCCCCATCCATGGGCCGTGCCATTCGGCGCCTGAGGGGAGGGAGCTGGGTTTTTGCAATCGATGGAGGTCCCCGAGGGGGGGATTCAGGACCGCTGGTGAGCTCGGCAATGACCGGACCATGAGGGGAGGGGGCACCGTGTCCCTGGGCTGTGCTCGGAGTCCTCAGTCTGGCCGGAGCTAATGTCTCAAGTGTCCCCAGGGCAGAGAGTGAGCCAGGGCAGCTCTCCCCCAGTCCAGGCTGGGTCACTGTGTGACTGACAGCAGCCGGAGAGACTCACACAGTCTGGGCAAAGCCGAGTGGCCCCCTCAGTGCTCAGTCCTGTCCCCCCATCCACCAACGTAACCAAAAAGGAGATGGTGCCCAAGTTAAAGAGTTGCTCACAGCACACAAGCAGTGATATTATTTTATAATTCTCCTTCTAAACTAAAGTATATCATCAGCAAACTTGGCTACATTACACTTGGCCCCTTCATCCAAGTCACGAATATAGATTGTAAACAGTTGAGGCCTCAGCACTGATCCCTGCAGCACCCCACTAGTTACCATTTGCCAACCAGAAAATAACCCATTTATCCCTATTTTCTGTTTTCTGTTAATTAGCCAATCCACTATCCTGGCTAAAATATTACCAACCCCGTGAGCTCTTGTGCAGTAACCTTTTATGTGGCACCTTATCGAATGCCTTCCGGAAGATTTACATTCTAATTAATGAGTCAGTGCATCATTACATTTGTAAATGTAATACTTTAATACTTGCAGATGCCACCAGACTGTTGCAGTGCTTGTGGCACTGGTTTGGCTCTCTCACATCCTGGGCTGCCAAAGTTACTACTTCGGCGATGTCTGCCTATATTCGCTGGTACTCCCACCCTGGGTTAATTAGCACGACCGAGTCTCCACCTCATGGACCAGAGTTCGTTGGCTTCATCAGAAAAGGCTTTCGCCCTCCTTCTCCCTGCAACCTCCGCAACACTCTCTCCCGCCTCCTCAGGTTCCATCTCCATTTCCTCGACACAACCTTCCTTCTCTCTCTCTCCCTTCCCGATGACCCCTGACCTCACGGATCGAGGGAAAAGTTAATTGACTGATTATAAAAAACGCGCATGCGCAGAACAGCCGTTGCTATGGCCTTGCGCGACTGAATACATCGCTATCGCCCATTTCACATTGCTCAGGCTATCGCCCAAATTAAAAAGGCGAAACTAGCGGTTTTTAAAATGGGCGACATTCCGGCGATCCTGAAAAATAAAACAACCACTAACGCCAAAAATATCGCCCATTTTTTGGGCAATAGCGATAATAATGGAAAGTCTAGCCCCAACTCTTCGCTCACAGAGGCACTTTTCCCAGGGTTGCATTGGATCTGTCAACAGAATTCTTGACCGATTGCAAGTTCTGGGTTTTAGCGCATGCCTAAACCAGGAACTTGCGCGGCCCCTATGGGTGCATGCGCACCTCGTACGTGCCCGTAGGGGCTGCAAGTTATGGCCCGGTTGACTCTTCAGTGCCCTCTGAAGTGGTACTTAATTATATCAAACTGTTACAAAGAATAGCAGTTCATGAAGGCCACCACCCCCTTCTGAGGGCAACTAGGGATGGGTAATAAATGCCATCCTTGCCAGCAACGTCCACATCCTGAGAATTAATTTACAAAATTGCTAACTATAATTCCCAGCCTCTGTTGCTCTTTGTCAAAAGGTTTATTTTCTTGTGTTGGAAATAAAACTCATCATTAAATCATTAAAGAAAATTAAGGCGAAGAAAGACACGGTTTGCAGGATCAGGCGGGAGGGGCTGAAATCTATTCTTTGAAGTAGAACTGACCCTTGGCCTCCAGTCTGGAGTTTGCAATCTATTATATGCTTCCTATTAATGTCGCATCTCATGTTTCTGATAGATGTTGACCACTCTGATGTAGAGCGTGTACATTATCTCCCTGGTCACTGCCTTCCAGCAGGTACGCACACAGAAACTGAAAGCAGCTTTCCAAGTTACAGGGCATAACCGTGGTAGCTGTGGCTCAGTGTACTCCAGGGACTTGAGTACAAAATCTTCGCTGACACTCCAGGGCAACGCTGAGGGAGTGCTGCACTGTCGGAGGTGCCACCTTTTGGGTGAGACGTTAAACCGCGGCCGTCAACCCCCTCAGGTGGAGGTAAAAGATCCCATGTCACTATTTCAAAGAAGACCAGGGGAGTTCTCCCCAGTGTCCTGGCGAATATTTACCCCTCAACCAACATCACTAAAACGTCATTAACTCATTGCTAATTGTGGGAGCTTGCTGTGTGCAAATTGGCTGCGATGTTTCCTACATTACAACACTGACTGCATGTACTTTGTTAACTTTAAAATGCTTTCGGACGTCCTGAGATGGTGAAAGGCACTATTATAAATGCAAGTCATTTTTTTTTAAAACCAAGGGGTGCAGTTGATCCACATTGTAGTAAAATCTGAAATATGGGAATCTCGTTTTAAAGAAAGTAAAGCTCATTAGCACTCCAACCTCACTTATGTTAAATGTAAATCCTGGCAAACATTCAAATACAGCAGCGGCAGTTCTAAAATGAAACCAGTTACAACGCTTACACCAGGAAACATCTTACCTATTTCAAAAAAGCGGCTCCACCCAGTCCTGGAGAAAATGGGCATGTCACACAAAATCCCCTTGTGGAAGAAATAGTGGGGTCGATTTTAACTTAAAAGGGAGCGGTGTTTTACTCACTCTGTTCCCGCCCTGAGCTGGCCCAAACTGTCCCATTTTAAATTGCAGATGGCAAGGACACCCATTGGATGTTGGTGGGGTCGTCTTTAATTATCGTTGGCTTCTAGTAAATAAGAATTAGGAGCAGGAGTAGGCCATTTGGTCCCTCGAGCCTGCTCCGCCATTTAATAAGATCATGGCTGATCTTCTACCTCAACTCCACTTTCCTGCACTATCCCCATATCCCTTAATTCCCTTAATATCCAAAAAGCTATCGATCTCTGTCTTGAATATACTCAAAGACTGAGCCTCCACAGCCCTCTGAGGTAGAGAATTCCAAAGATTCATCACTCTCTGATTGAAGAAGTTTCTCCTCATCTCAGTCCTAAATGGCCGATCCCTCATTCTGAGACTGTGACCCCTGGTTCTAGACTCCTCAGCCCGGGGGAAACATCCTCCTGCATCAACCCTGTCTTGCCCGATAAGAATTTTGTACGTTTCAATGAATCACCTTTCATTCTTCTAAACTCTAGAGAATATAGGTCTAGTCTGCTCATTCTCTCCTCATAGAACAATCCCCCCCATCCTAATCTGGAAGGGAGAAAGAAACAATGCGACATTTGAACTGATAAACATTTTCTGACAGTCAGTCATTTTCTGCCACCTGGACACCTGCCACAGATGCACACCAGATGCAAAGTTTTAATTATACCAGTAATCTGTAAATATCATATCTTAAAGAGCAAATATCTGGCTGTAAATCTGGCATGATTCAATCTTGCTGTTCTTACACTCACAAACTGCCCAAGTTTTTGTGCATGGTTAATGACTTCATCTGAACTTTAAATGACTATCTTGTACTTCACTGACAGCACCTATTACCCAACATAATGCAGTCATGTATTATGAGTATATTAAGTCCAGTGAAATATGAGCATTTTAATTTATTACAAACATCAGATAGGTATACATCTAAATCAATCACGGTGCAGACCCCAGACTGTATTCAATCTATAGTCATTGTACTAATAACTCGTCCAACAATGAACTCTTGTTAAGTGAACACGCTTGGTCCAGATTACACATTCATCAGGTTTACAGCCCACATTTCATAATCACCTTTTACATTACATCCTATTTGGCAGCTGCACTTTGTATTTTATAAATCTTTTAACTGCATTCAATAACATGTCAGACATATGCTTATAAAACAGTCGCCCCATTTACACTACCGACGTTGTACTGGCATAAATCTGGTATAAAAGTCCCCAGTTTGACAATGGCATATCTGGAACAAAAACCAGCAAACAAACTGGGACTAGAATAAATGTCACTTTCATGTAACATTTCCACATGTTTCAGCATCATATTATATTGTGAAATTAGACGAGTGACATCGACGCATTACTCACAGGAAAGGATGTTTAATAACTGATTCGAAAAACACTGGCTAAGGAAGCATTTGAAAACAAACCAGCGAGTTAATTAATTCACCATTTATTTTCATTCCTTTCTCTTTTGCTCCCATTATGCTTCTAAATTCAAAATTGGATTCAATACCTTGGGTTACAGTTTTTGATATGGGGGTTGTGGTGGTGGTGGCAAGGGGGGGCGTGGGTGAGGGCGGTCTCTAAGGTTGAGGCTTGTCAGTACCCGAGGGGGATAACTTCATTGGATTTTTTCATAGCAAGCCCGGACTGGTCTGGCCTGTGGGAGTTCGCTGCGAAAAATCATGCGAGGTTGGCCAACCACTGGGAAGAGAAAGAAACATTCTTGTTTTCAAATCCCTCTGTGGCCTCGCCCCTCCATATCTCTGTAACCTCCTCCAGCCCTACAACATGCCAAGATGTCTGTGCTCCTCCTATTCCAGCATCTTGGCTGTCCCTGATTTCCTTTGCTCCACCGTATGCTACCTGGCCCTAATTTCTAGAAGTCCCTCCCTAAACCTCTCAGCCTCTCCACCTCTCTCTCTTCATTTAAGTCATTCCTTAAAACCTACCTCTTTCACCAAATGTTTGGTTGCATGTCCTAATATCTCATAATGGCCCCAAGTTTCCACACGCGCCTAGAACGGCACAGTCCCGACCTGGATGCCCGTTTTTCGCGCCACAAAGTGCGCCTAAAAAAATCCTCCATATTCTCCACCTCCCTGCAGGTCCTCTGGCCCTCGGCGCAGCCAGCACGAGCTGTGGGGGGGCGGAGCCAGGTCCCTGTGCTGAAGACAGTGCCGGGACCTCTGCACATGCGCGCTACAGTCGGCACGCAAGTGCAGTAGCTCCAGGCGCTGAACTGTGTGGGAGGGGCCCGAAGCACGCAGCCCCTAGCCCTGGCCGAATGGCCTCACTGGGGCTGCGTGAATAAGGCTCCTCCCACGGCCAGCTCCTGCTTCCCCCACCCCCCCCCCACCTCCGGACCAGACCCGACACCCGCTTCCCCCCCCCGACTGGACCCGACCCGACCCGCGCTCCTGTTCCCGCTCCGCCCACCCCCCCCCCCGGACCCGACCCGACCCGACCCGCGCTCCTGTTCCCGCTCCGCTCACCCCCCCCCCCGGACCCGACCCGACCCGACCCGCGCTCCTGTTCCCGCTCCCCCCCCCCCGACTGGACCTGACCCGACCCGCGCTCCTGTTCCCGCTCCGCTCACCCCCCCCCCCGGACCCGATCCGACCCGACTCGCGCTCCTGTTCCTGCTCCCCGCCCCCCCGACTGGACCCGACCCGCGCTCCCGCCCCCCGACCCGACCCCCCCCCCACTGGACCCGACCCGACCCGACCCGACTCCCGCTCCCGGACTGGATCTGACCTGACCTCTCCCCCGCTCCTCCCTCCCTCTCTCTCTCCCTCCTCCCTCCTCCCTCCTCCCTCTCTCTCTCCCTCCTCCCTTTCTCTCTCTCTCCTCTCTCTCTCTCCCCCCCTCTCTCTCCCCCCCCTCTCTCTCTCTCTCTCCCCCCCCCACTCTCCCCGAACCGAACCGAACCTCCCCGACCCGACCCAACCCAACGCCACCTACCTGTAAATCTGGTGCTGGGGACGGGCCCTGCCCGAAGTCTCGGGCCGGCCCGTTCAGCCTTCGGTCCCGAAAGGCCTGCCTGAAGCACTTTCACACAGGTAGGAAGATGGTTTATTTCATCTTTTCTTTGCTTATAAATGTTTATTCAGGTTGTATTTATTTGTATAATATTTGTATAAGTATAAATAAGGATTTATTATAGAATTTAATGACTTCCCTTCCCCCCCCACCTCGTTCTGGACGCCTAATTTGTAACGTGCGCCTGATCTTTTAATGTGTAGAACAGGTTTTTTCAGTTCTACAAAAATCTTCACTTGCTCCATTCTACTTTAGTTTGGAGTACGTTTTCACTCTGGAAACTTTGAAATCAGGTGTCAGTGGCCGGACACGCCCCCTTTTGAAGAAAAAATTCTGTTCCAAAGTAGAACTGTTCTACCTGACTAGAACTGCAGAAAAAAAAATGTGGAGAATTGCGATTTCTAAGATAGTCCATTCTCCACCAGTTGCTCCTAAAAATCAGGCGCAAATCATGTGGAAACTTGGGCCCTATGTGTCTAATTTTGTCTGTGAGCATTCCTGTGATGTGCCTTGGAACACTTTATGATGTTAAAGATGCTATATAAATAGCATTGTTGAGGCAAGAGACAGAGTGGCCTCCACTTTCAAAGCAAGCTTTGAAGGTGCTGTGAGAAAAAAATACGGCAATGGAAAGTGCTCAGGAATCTCAAACCTGAGTGTTGATTTTAGGGTCTGAGGGGTTGGGAGGCAGTGTCAGAGAATCTTGTACCCATTGGTTTGATGGCAGATTGGCACCACCAGAACATCTGCCCGACTATATCATAAGTTCCCAGTGAAGTGCATTTGCCATTGGGAGCTCGTTGTTGGGGATAGGAAATTCAATGCCACTGTGGGTTATAATGGCTTGTAGCTAAAGCCTATAGGAATCTTGGCACCACAATTGCAAATAAACGTTTTAGGGACTGCTAATGCTACATTGCTTTGGGTGCTGGAGCTCTGTGTTGGTGGATAGAGAAGCCTGAGGCAATGGCCCAGTGGTAGCATTCTCATCTCTGAGGCAGAAGGTCGCGGGGTCAAGTCCAACTCCAGAGACCTGAACACAAAAATCTAGCTGATGCTCCAGTGCAGTGCTAAGGGAGTGCTGCACTGTCAGAGATGCCAATTTTGGGATGAGACATTAAACCGAGGCCCCATCTACCACCCTCTTAGGTGGATGTAAAAATCTCATGGCGCTATTCGAAGAAGAGGAGGAGGGGTTCTCCCCAGTGTCCTGGCCAATATTTATCCCTCAACCAACATCATTAAAAACAGATAAACTGGTCATTATCAAACTGGCTGCTGCGTTTCCTACATTACAACAGCGACTACACTTCAAAAGTACTTCATTGGCTGTAAAGTGACTTGGGTTGTTCTGAGGTCGTGAAAGGTGCTAAATAAATGTAAGGGTTGGATTTTCGGACTTTTGCAGCCTTTCTCAGCGCCCCTGAGGGGTGGCAATGGCGGCAGAAAGCACTTGTGCCCGGGCGGCCAGTCTCCAGCCCCCCGCCGGCACATTTGGTGCTTGGAGTAGCACCACCCGGGAGAGGCGAGCCGATGTGCAATGCCTTTGGTTGCAACACCGGCTCGATATTTGGACCGCGCCGTAACCCCCCGTGGTGCCCCCTAGTGGGGACACCAGTGAAAGCTGCCATTCCAAGCTGTACTGGTCGAAGTGATTGAAGAAATGTCTACCTTAGGTAAGTGTGATTGTTTTTATTCTTTGTATTTTTGCGATTTATGTTGGGGTCACGTCAGTAATGAATTGGGAATGTTTTTGGTGGGGTTTTCTTCAGGTTTTTTGTTTCTCCTCGGAAACCTCTGTTCGGGCGCTCCCAGGCCGGCTGTTTAGCTGGGGACTTTCAATGGCTCGGCCGGCCGAGCTCCCTAAAAGAGGTGTGCAATGCCTCCCGTCGCGCTGCGCTCCAAACTCCGGGCCCCAGATGATGAATTTTGCTGCGGCAGAGGCAAACCGTTCGACGGCACAAAATGTACCGCTCCGCCCGGTAAACCGCCCCAACTGAGGCGTAACTGAATTTTCCCCCAAGTTCTGTCGTTCACCTGAATCATGGGGGGTAAAAATGGCTGGGTTGGGGTCGGGTGGGATGTGAAAGTGTTAAAACTATCAAACCTGACCCCAACCCGCCTCCAAGCCATTCACTTGCAGTTTCAATGGCGATAGGCCACCGGGCAACCAACCCACTCCCAGGAGGTGGTTTGTTCATTGAAGTAATATCATGAGGCTGCACACGGAATCATTATTGAGCAAGCTGTATGAAAGTAAAGTGGGGTCAAGATAAATAGACAAATGTGTATTTAAGAACACCTCCAATATTATTCTCCCTCTGGCTCCAGATATCAAAGTGAAAAGATGGGCCCACCTCTTTAAGTGCTGACTTCCTACCAGCACACCTCCAAACAACCTGGAGAACATGTTTATTACCAGTCTGCTGATCATAAGCTGCCTACAAAGTATGAATCGACAGAAATAGCACGGGAAGTTATTTCAATAAGTTGAAGTTCATATTTAAATGAAGCACTTCCCTGGATCCTTTCTCCTACTTTTCTTCTCTGCTGTCACTTAGGTTTTCACAAGGGAATACTTTTTTATGCAGCGAGTGAGTATGATCTGGAATGCAGTGCCTGAAAGGATGGTGGAGGCAGACTCAATCATGGCTTTCAAAAGGGAATTGGATAAGTACCTGGAGGAAAAGAATGTGCCGGGCTACGTGATAAGGGTGGGGAGTGGGAATGGCTGAAGCGATCTGGCAGAGAGCCAGCACACTCTCACCAGACTGAATGGCCTTTTTCAATGCTGTGACCATTCTATGATGCGATGATTCTATAAGCGTTTGTTTGCTAATCCGTGTTTGTTTTTTTAAATTGCTCCATTAGGGAACAGCGCGAGCAGGTAAGAGAGGGCGACAAAGGAGAACAGGGCGACTACATTCGATGTCACAGGAAGGCAGGGAAGTGATTGATTGGTGAGTTTTTCTCTCTCTTTTCTTGTTTTAAATTAAGGACCTTACATTAGCAGCCAGGATTAATAACTAAATAAATCTAATTAATTAAATACATTAGAGATGGCAGTCAGCTGATGTGTCACTGCTGCAACATGTGGGAGCTGGTTGACCCCATTGACGTCCACGGCGACCACATCTGCAGCAAGTGTCTGCAGTTCGAGAAACTTCGGCTCCTTATTGATGAACTGGAGTCCGAGCTGCAGACACTACGATACATCAGGGAGGGGGAGAATTACCTGGACGCCACAATCCAGGAGCTAGTCGCACCAATTAGAGTAATTCAAATTCAATCCGTGGTCAGGGACAGGAGGGTTTGACTCCGAGTGAGGAAGGTATGGGGACCCAGGAGGTAGTGATGGAGGAGCCTCAGTCCTTGCTCTTGTCCAACAGATTCGAGGCTCTTACTCCCTGTGTGGACGAGAGCAGGGACTGCAGGGAGGATGAGCAAACTGACCACAGCACTGTGGTACAGGGGGCCATTCAAATGGCGGGAGTAAAAAGAAATGTAGGGGACAGTATCATTAGAGGGATAGATAAAGATCTCTGCAGCTGAGAGCGTGAATCCAGAAGGCTGTGTTGCCTGCCCGGCGCAAGGCTTAAGGACATCTCCTCTGGGCTGGAGAGGAATTTGGAGTGGGAGGGGGAAGATCCAGTTGTCGTGGTCCACATGGCTACCAACGGCATAGGTAGGACAAAGAAACAGATTCTGCTGATGGAGTATGATCAGCTAGGGGCCAAATTAAAAAGCAGAACCACAAAGCTAATAATCTCTGGATTACTACCTGAGCCATGAGCAAATTTGCATAGGGTAAATATGATCAGAGAGTTAAACACGTGGCTCAAAGACCGGTGTGGGAGAAAAGGGTTTTGGTTCGTGGGACACTGGCACCAATACTGGGGTATGTTCCGTTGTGACGGACTCCACTTAGACCGTGCTGGGACTAGGGTCCTGGCGAACTGAATAACAAGGGCTGTAGAGAGGGCTTTAAACTAATTAGTGGGGGGGGGGAGATTCAGGTGAGCAAAAATTTAAAAAGTCAAAGAATAAGGAGAAGGCAATAGAACAGGGTAGCACTGGGGGAAATGAAAACCAGAGCGTGACAGGAAGGGACATAATGTATAAACATAAAGGTGAATCAGAAAATGGGGACAAAGCAGGAAAAATGGTAAAAAAAAAATTTAAAAGCTCTTTATCTGAATGCACATAGCATTCCTAACAAAATAGATGAGTTGATGGCACAAATAGATATGATCTGATAACCATTACAGAGACATGGTTGGAAGGTGACCAGGACTGGGAACTAAATATTCAGGGGTACTTGACAATTGGGAAGGACAGACAGAAAGGAAAAGGAGTTGGGTAGCACTGTTAATAAAGGATGAGATCAGTGCGTTAGTGAGAAACGAAGTTGGCTCAGAAAATCAAGATGTTGAATCAGTTTGGGTGGAGATAAGGAATAATAAGGGGAAAAAGAACTAAGGTGGGCGTAGTCTATAGGCCCCCTAACAGTAGCTACACTGTTGGATGGAGTGTAAATCAAGAAATAATGGAGGCTTGTAAAAAAGGAATGGCAATAATCATGGATAATTTTAGCCTTCATATTGATTGGACAAAGCAAATTGGCCAGGGTAGCCTTGAGGAAGAGTTCATAGAGTGTATCTAGGATAGTTTTCTTGAACAGTATGGTACGGAACCAACAAGGGAGCAGGCTATCTTAAATCTGGTACTGTGTAATGAGACAGGATTAATAAATGATCCCATGGTAAAGGATCCTCTAGGAATGAGTGAGCATAACATGGTTGAATTTCAAATTCAGTTGGAGGGTGAGAAAGTTGGTTCTCAAACCAGTGTCCTAAGCTTAAATAAAGGAGACTACAAAGGAATGAGAGCAGAGTTGGTTAAAGTGGACTGGGAAAATAGATTAAAGTATGGGACAGTTGATGAGCAGTGGCAGACATTTAAGGAGATATTTCATAACTCTCAACAAAATTGTATCCCAATGAGAAGGAAAGAGGTAAGAGAAAGGATAACCATCCGTGGCTAACTAAGGAAATAAGGGATGGCATCAAATTGAAAACAAAGGCATACAACGTGGCCAAGACTAGTGGGAAGCCAGAGGATTGGGAAACTTTTAAAAGCCAGCAAAGAACGACTAAAAAAATGATAAAGAGAGGGAAGATAGATTATGAAAGTAAACTAGCACAAAATATAAAAACAGATAGTAAGAGTTTCTACAGGTACATAAAAAGGAAAAGAGTGGCTAAAGTAAATGTTGGTCCCCTAGAGGATGAGACTGGGGAATTAATAATGGAGAACAGCAGAGACATTGAACAAATATTTTGTATTGGTCTTCATGGTAGACGTCTCTAAAAACATTCCAATAGTGGATAATCAAGGGGCTATAGGGAGGGAGGAACTTAATATAATCATTATCACTAATGAAGTAGGACTCGGTAAAATATTGGTAAAATAAGGCAGAATCTGGAACTGATAGCTTATATCCTAGGGTCTTAAAAGAAGTGACTGCAGAGATAGTGGATGCATTGGTTGTAACCTACCAACATTCCCTAGATTCTGGGGTTGTCTTAGTGGACTGGAAAACTGCAAATGTAATGCCCTTATTTAAAAAAAGAGGCAGACAAAAAGCAGGAAACTATTGACCAGTTAGCCTAACAAGTATCGTTGGGAAAATGCTGGAGTCCATTATTAAGGGAGCAGTAGCAGGACATTTTGAAAAGCATAATTCAATCAAGCAGAGCCAGCATGGTTTTATGAAAGGGAAATCATGTTTGACAAATTTGTTGAAGTTCTTTGAGGATGTAACGGGCAGGGTGGATAAGGGGGGGACCAGTGGATGTGGTGTATTTGGATTTCCAGAAGGCATTCGATAAGGTGCCACATAAAAGGTTATTGCACAAGATAAAAGTTCACATGGTTGGGGGTAATATATTAGCATGGATAGAGGATTGGCTAACTAACAGAAAACAGAGAGCCGGGATAAATGGATCATTTTCCAGTCGGCAAACAGTAACTAGTGGGATGCCGCAGGAATGGGTGCTGGGTCCTCAACTATTTACAATCTATATTAATGACTTGGATGGAGGGACTGAGTGTAATGTAACCAAGTTTTCTGATGATACAAAGACGGGTGGGAAAACAAATTGTAAGGAGAACACAAAAAATCTGCAAAGGGATATAGACAGGCTAAGTAAGTGGCAGAAATTTGGCAGAGGGAGTATAATGTGGGAAAATGTGAGGTTATCCATTTTGGCAGAAAAAAATAGAAAAGCAAATTATAATTTAAATGGAGAAAAATTGAAAAGTGCTGCAGTACAGAGGGACCTGGGGGTCCTTGTGCATGAATCACAAAAAGTTAGTATGCAGGCACAGCAAGTAATCAGGAAGGCAAATGGAGCGTTGGCCTTTATTGCAAGGGGGATAGAGTATAAACGCAGAGAAGTCCTACTACAACTGTACAGGGTATTGGTGAGGCCACACCTAGAGTACTATGTACAGTTTTGGTCTCCAAATTTAAGGAAGGATATACTTGCATTGGAGGCTGTTCAGAGAAAGTTCACTAGGTTGATTCCGGAGATGAGGGGGTTGACTTATGAACATAGGTTGAGTAGGTTAGGACTATACTCATTGGAGTTCAGAAGAATGAGAGGTGATCTTATCGAAACATGTAAGATAATGAGGGGGCTTGACAAGGTGGATACAGAGAGGATATTTCCACTCATATAGGAAACTAAAACTAGGGGACATGAGGCTGGAACCTCCACTTTTGTGCTTATCGCCCAAAAATGGGCGTTATTTGTTGTGTGGGCGTAAAAAATTGCCGACTTCTTGCCCATTCTCAAAACACCTAGTTTCCATTTTTGAAAATGGGCGTTACCACGAGCGATATCAAGTGGGCAGTAGCGTTAAATCTTTTTGACCTTCTGCCATAAAGTATGGCCGTCATTAGCAATGGCATGGCAACACTCGTTTTTCACGATTCAGGTGGTCAAGGGTCATCATGACATGCGCAGAAGAGGAGACAGAGCGAGAGGGAGCTCAGAGGCACTGAAAGCGTGTGTGGCTGTGGTGTGTGCTTGTCTGGCTGTTGTAGGAGGAACGACGGAGATTCACCAGCAGCAAAAAGCCTACTAAGCACCAAGAACATAGTTGGCACTGAGATTTTGTCCAACAAATAATATATAACATGGAAGGGATGGAGGAGGCCCTGGAGCTGGTAGCCAGGAACACTGGTGGCAGAGGGCTCCCAGTGGTCCCGGAGCGCGGCACTGCACCCCAAGGTGCCGCACCCCCATTGTCAACCACACGAGAGCCAGCAACAACATCTTGCTTATATCTCGGAGCACGTTCCCACCTCGGGACCGTCCTCTCCCGTATCCGTCCAAGCAGCACTTCGGCCATCACCCCTCCCCCCCCCCACCCCCGCCAATGAAGCATCGTCTGAGGACCTCCTCGGCCAGGCAGCTTGGAGTCAGGAGGAGAAGAGGAAGGGGTAGAGGTGGGGAGGAGAAGCGGGGCGGGGGGGAGGGGAAAGGATTGGTTTGTACAGAAATACTGATAATTTCAGACGAATGTTCGGTTTCAATGTTTTTTATTTCGCAAAACCTTGTCGCGCATTGGCTCACAACTGCGACACCCCTTATACTAAAACATTCTGCATTCCACCCCAACCGGAGCCATGTGATCTCCTGGGAGGCAAAAACCAGATAAAAACCCAGGCCAATTTAGGGAGAGAAAATCTGGGAAAATTCCTCTCCGACCCATCCAGGTGATCAAAACTAGTCCAGGAGATCACCCTGGCCGTATTCTATTCCCTGCAGTACTTACCATTATATCTGCTCCGTCCAACAAAAGGTCATCCAGTCTAATCCCAATTACCAGCTCTAGGTCCATAACCCTGCAGGTTACGGCACTTTAAGTGCCCATCCAACCATCTCTTAAAAGTGGTGAGGGTTTCTGCATCCACCACTCTTCCAGGCAGCAAGTTCCAGATCCCCACAACCCTCTGCGTAAAGAAGCCCCCCCTCAAATTTCCTTTAAACCTTCCACCAACCACCTTAAAACTATGTCCCCTTCGTAATATACCCCTCCACCAATGGAAATAAACCCTTACTATCCACTATGTCCAGACCCCTAATTATTTTGTATACCTCAATGAGGTCTCCTCTCAACCTCCTCTGTTTCAATGAGAACAAACCCAGCCTATTCAATCTGTCCTCATAACTAAGATTCTCCATTCCAGGCAGCATCCCATTAAATCTCCTCTGCACCCTCTCTCGTGCAATCACATCCTTCCTATAATATGGCGACCAGAATTGTATGCAGTACTCCAGCTGTGGCCTAACCAAAGTGTTATACAATTTAAGCATAACCTCCCTGCTCTCATATTCTATGCCTCGGCCAATAAAGGCAAGCATTCCGTATGTCTTCTTAACCACCTTATCCACCTGGCCTGCTACTTTCAGGGATCTGTGGACAAGCACTCCAAGGTCCCTTTGTTCATCTACACTATTAAGTGGCCTACAACTTAATGTGTATACCCTTTCCTTATTAGCCCTCCCAAAGTGCATCACCTCACACTTCTCTGAATTAAATTCCATTTGCCACTGCTCTGCCCACCTGATCAGTAGATTGATATCCTCCTGCAGCCCATGACGTTCCTCTTCATTATCAACCACACAGCCAATTTTAGTGTTGTCTGCAAATTCTTAATCATACTTCCTATATTCAAATCTCATTCATTCATTCATCAGCAGTCCTTCGGCATCGAAGAAGACTTGCTTCCACGACTAAAGTGAGTTCTTTGGTGGCTGAACAGTCCAACACGAGAGCCACAGACCCTGTCACAGGGGGGAGGGGCGTGGGATGGCACTGATTTTCCACATGATCCTTCCGCTGCCAGCGCTTGATCTCTTCACGCTCGCAGTGTTGAGATTCGAAGAGCTCAACGCCCTCCCGGATGCACTTTCTCCACCTAGGGCGGTCTTCGGCCAGGGTCTCCCAGGTGTCAGTGGTGATGTCACATTTCACCAGGGAGGCTTTGAGGGTGTCCTTGTAACGTTTCCGCTGCCCACCTTTGGCTCGTTTGCCATGAAGGAGCTCCACGTAGAGCAATTGCTTAGGGAGTCTCGTGTCTGGCATGCGAACTAAGTGCTTCAATGCTGGGGATGTTAGCCTGGGGAAGGACCCTGATGTTGGTGTGTCTGTCCTCCCAGGGGATTTGCAGGATCTTGCGGAGACATCCTTGGTGATATATCTCCAGCGACTTGATGTGTCTTCTGTACATCGTCCATGCCTCTGATCCATACAGGAGGGCAGGTATTACTACAGCCCTGTTGACCATGAGATTGGTGGTAGGTTTGAGGACCTGGTCTTTGAACACACTTTTTCTTAGGTGGCCGAAGGCTGCACTGGAGGCAATGTTGAATCTCTGCATCAATGTCTGCCTTTGTTGACAAGAGGCTCCCGAGGTATGGGAAGTGGTCCACGTTGTCGAGGGCCGTGCCGTGGATCTTGATGACTGGGGAGCAGTGCTGTGCGGTGAGGACAGGCTGGTGGAGGACCTTTGTCTTACGGATGTTAAGCGTAAAGCCCATGCTTTCATATGCCTCGGTGAATACATCGACTATATCCTGGAGTTCAGCCTCAGAATGTGCGCAGACGCAGGCGTCATCTGCGTACTGCAGTTCAACGACAGAGGTTTGGGTGATCTTGGACCTGGCTTGGAGGTAGCATAGGTTAACCAACTTCCCACTGGTTCTGTAGTTCAGTTCCACTCCATCAGGGAGTCTATTGACAGTGGGGTGGAGCATGGCAGCGAGGAAGATTGAGAAGAGGGTTGGAGCGATGACGCAGCCCTGTTTGACCCCAGTCCGGACGTGAATTGGGTCTGTAACGGATCCGTTGGTAAGGATCACGACCTGCATGTTGTCGTGGAGTAGGCGAAGGATGTTGACAAACTTTCGGGGGCATCCAAAACGGAGGAGGATATGCGATAAACCTTCACGGTCGACAGTGTCAAAGGCCTTTGTGAGATCGAAAAAAGCCATGTATAAGGGCTGGCGCTGCTCCCTCCATTTTTCCTGCAGTTGTTGTGCTGCAAAGATCATGTCCGTTGTGCCCCGTAAGGGACAAAATCCACACTGTGACTCCGGGAGGAGCTTCTCGGCCACAGGGAGAATACGGTTGAGGAGAACTCTAGCGACAACCTTCCCAGTGGTTGACAGCAGGGAGATTCCCCTGTAGTTGTCGGATTTGTTCCCCTTTTTAAATATGGACATGATCACTGCATCTCTGAGATCTCCCAGCATGCCCTCCTCCCTCCAGATGAGAGAGATGAGGTCATGTATCCATGCCAACAGCACCTCTCCGCCATAATTTAGTGCCTCAGCAGGAATTCCATCCACACCCGTAGCCTTGTTATTCTTGAGCTATTTTATGGCTTTTCCTACCTCGTGTAGTGTTGGGGTTTCACTGAGGTGGTGGTGGGTTGCTTGCTGCGGGATAGCATTGAGAACACTCGAGTCAAAGGCAGAGTCTCGATTGAGGAGATCTTCAAAGTGTTCCTTCCAGCGGGCCCTGACAGCCTCGGTGTCCTTGATGAGTGTTTCCCCGTTCTTGGCCAGGAGTGGGGTGGGGCCTTGGGAGTTTGGACCGTAGGTGACCTTGACTGAACTGAAGAATCCTTGTGTGTCATGGCTGTCGGCTGTCGACTAGTTGTTCTTCATCCACCATCTGTTCTTTAGGTCCCGGGTTTTTTGTTGGACCTCAGCCTTGAGCCATCTGTAACGTTGCTTTGTAGCTCCCGAGTTGGGTTGTTGCTTGAGGCTCAGAAATGCTCTGTGCTTACGGTCTATTCGTTCTTGGATCTCCTGATCGTTTTCATCAAACCAGTCCTGATGTTTTCTGGTTGAGTGACCAAGTGTCTCTTCACAGGCTCTGGTTATAGAGGCCTGGAGGGCAGACCAAGCGCTGTGGGCATTGAACATCTCAGGGTCATCAAGGCACGCCAGATTGGCTGTGAGGCGCTGGCTGTATAGGGCTCTCATAGCTGGGTCTTTAAGTGCCCCGGTATTAACTTTTTTGCGGCACTGATTCTGCTGTCCCCTCTGCTTTGGGGTTATGTTAATGTTGATGATGGATTGGATTAGGCGGTGGTCTATCCAGCAATCGTCAGCTCCTGTCATGGCACGGGTGATACGCACATCCTTGCGATCCCTGGCTCGGACGATGACATAGTCAAGCAGGTGCCAGTGTTAGGAGCGAGGGTGTTGCCACGATGTCTTGTATTTGTCCCTCTGGCGGAACAGGGTGTTGGTGATGAGGAGTTCATGTTCTAATCATTTTGTCAGGAGTCGGGTACCGCTGGAGTTGGCTTTCCCTACCCCCTCTCTGCCAATCACACCTCCCTACAGGGCTGTGTCTTTGCCGACCCTGGCATTAAAGTCACCTAGGAGGATTAATTTGTCGCCCGTGGCGACGCAGGACAGGGATGTCTCGAGGTTGGAATAAAAACCCTCTTTAGCCTCATCCGTTGCATCGAGTGTTGGGGCGTACGCACTGATGTCTGTGGCGCATTGGTTCCGGGATAGGGTAAGATGAAGGGTCATGAGGCGTACGTTAACTCCGCAGGGGGAGTCTTTGAAGCGGACGACCAGTTCATTTTTGACGATGAAGCCGACTCCATGAAGGCGGCGTTCTTCCTCTGGTTCCAGAAAAAGGTATAACCTCCACTATGTTCCTTGAGCTGGCCTTCCCCTGCCCGCCGGGTCTCGCTGAGGGCGGTGAAGTCGATGTCAAAGCATCTAAGTTCCCGGACAACTATGGTGGTGCGGCGTTCCGGCCTGTTGCTGTTGGAGTTGTCCATTAGGGTCCTGACATTCCCGGTCCCGAACTTCATATTAGATGAGTGGAAGAAGGCTGTGTGTGAGTTCTTTTAATGTGGGGTGGTCGTTGCACACCGACCACCACACGGGCTTAGCTGAGCAAGGTCTTGGTCCAGTGGCAAGCGAGTCCAAGATGACTGGGGACCAGGCACTGCTGTATGAGCCTAATTGTCTGTGGCGAGATGTTGGCCGCAAGCTCGGCACTGAGTAGCACCCTTGATGGTAGGTGGCCTGCTGCTTGGTTGGGGGCAGGCATTGAGAGGGTCAGCGGTCCCCTGGAGTTCAGTGTGGAAGGTCAGGGTGGTCACAGCCATGGTGCGCACCACGTGCTGGGGGAGAAGAGGCCAGGTCACCAGCAGGGAAGGAGATGCCCAGTCGTCGCTGAAGGGGAGGAGGCCCAATCACTGTTGAGGAGGTGAGGTCCAGCCGCCGTTGAAGGAGGAGGAGAGGCCAACCATTGTCACTGAAGAGGAAGTAGAGCCAATCGCCGTTGAGGAAGAGAGGCCCAGCCGCTGTTGCTGGAGGAAGCCCGACCTCCACTGGAGAAGGCCCGATCGCCACTGGAGGGGGCCCGGTTGTTGTTGAGAATGGCCCGATCGTCGTTGAAGGGGTGGAGATCCGATTGCCGCGAGAGGGGGTCCAATCGCTGTTGGAAGGGAGTGGGCCCGATCGCCGTTGGAGGGGCCTGATCACCTGTTCGGATGCTCACCTGGCTCACAGGCGTCGTCGAGGATCGGGGATCAGGTGGGGCACCTGAGTCGACATCAAAGAAAGAGGTCCAGGTTCAGGTCCAGGTCGCCGCTGCAGGAGGCTCGGTCGTCGCTGGTAGTCCGGTTGTCGTCGCCGGTGAGAGGCGTGAATGTTTGGAGGGGAGGTTCGCACCTGAGATAGGCCCAAATTTGTGGGATTTGTGGGAATTGTAGGATTAGGGTTTAAAGTAAAGTATTAAGAAAGATAGTGAAAGATGGCCGCCAGGGTGGTAGCTCCCTCCGGAGCTCCCCTACCAAAACAACTTTACCCTCATCATCTCCCATTATCTGACAACTTTTCACCCTCAACCTCCCCCCTCCCACAGTCTAAACTTCCCCTAGCCCTAATTCAAATCTAATTCATTGATATATACCACAAAAAGCAAGGGTTCCTGTACTGAGCCCTATGGAACTCCACTGGAAACATCCTTCCAGTCACAAAAACATCCATCAATCATCACCCTTTGCTTCCTACCTCCGAGCCAATTTTGGATCCAACTTGACAATTTGCCCTGTATCCCATGGGCTTTAACCTTCATGACCAGTCTACCATGTGGGACCTTATCAAAAGCTTTGCTAAAGTCCATATATACTACATCGTATACACTACCCTCATCGACCCTCTTGGTTACCTCCTCAAAAAATTCAATCAGGTTAGTCAGACACGATCTTCCCTTAACAAATCCGTGCTGACTGTTCCTAATTAATCCTTGCCTTTCCAAATGTAGATTTATCCTGTCTTTCAGGATTTTTTCCAATAATTTTCCCACCACTGAGGTTAGGCTGACATTCCTGTAATTACTCAGCCTATCCCTTTCTCCCTTCTTAAACAAGGGTACTACATTAGCAGTCCTCCAATCCTCCAGCACCATGCCCAGATCCAAAGAGGACTGGAAAATGATGGTCAAGACCTCTGCTATTTCCTCTTTTACTTCACTCGACAGCCTGGGATGCATTTCATCCGGGCCTAGGATTTATCTACTTTCAAAGCTGCAAACCCCTTAATACTTCCTCTCTCACGATATTTATTTAATCCAAAGTATCACACTCCTCCTCGATAGCAGTATCTGCAATGCCCCTTTCCTTTGTGAAAACAGATGCAAAGCATTCGTTAAGAACCTTCCCAACATCTTCCACCTCCACACAAAGATTACCCTCATGGTCTCCAATATGCCCTACCCTTTCTTTAGTTACTCTCTTACTCTTAATGTATTTATAGAACATCTTAGGGTTTTCCTTAATTTTACTGGCCAAGAATTTCTCGTGCTTTCTCTTAGCATTCCTAATATCCTTTTTAATTTTGCATCTTAACTTTCCAAATTCCTCGAAAGATTCTATAGTATTTAGCTGTTGATATATGACATAAGCGTCCCTCTTTTTCTTAATCCTTCCCTGTAAATCCCTTGACATCCAGGGGGCTCTAGAATTATTTTTCCCAGCCTTTTTCTTTAAGGGCACATGTTTGGCCTGAGCCTTCCGGATCTCCTCCTTGAATGCCTCCCACTGTTCCGACACTGATTTACCCACAAGTAGTTGGTTCCTGTCCACTGTGGCCAAATCACTCCTTAACTTAGCAAAATGAGCTTTTCCCCAATTCGGAACTTTTATTCCAGGCCTATTCTTGTCCTTATCCATAACCAACTTGAATCTGACTGAATTATGGTCACTGATACCCAAGTGCTCTCCCACTAATACCCCTTCAACCTGCCCAGCTTCATTCCCCAAAATTAAATTCAAGACCGCCCCCGTCTCGTGTTGGGCTTGCTACATACTGACTAAAAAAGTTCTCTTGAATACATTTCAAGAATTCTGCACTCTCTATACCCCTTCACACTAAATTTGTCCCAATCAATATTTGGATAGTTAAAATCCCCTACTATTACTACCCTATGGTTTTTGGACTTCACAGCAATTTGCCGACATATTTGCTCCTCTATCTCCCTCCCACTGTTTGGGGGTCGAAAATACACTCCCAGCAGTGTGATCGCCCCTTTTTTATTTTTCAATTTGACCCATATGGCCTTATTTGATGATCCCTTTAACGTATCATCCCTCCTCACCGCTGTAATAGTTTCTTTAATCAGTACCGCGACCCCACCAGCCCCCCCCCCCTTTTAACCCCCCTCTCTCTCTCTTGTCTAAAAATCCTGTAGCCAGGAATATTGATGTGCCAAACCTGCCCCTCTTTCAGCCATGTTTCTGTAATGGCTATAATGTCATACTCCCAAGTGTCTACCTGTGCTCTTAGCGCATCCGCCTTATTCGCTATACTCCTTGCATTAAAATATATACCATTCAGCACAGAAAGACCTCCTAGCTTACTACATACTAAGCCCTGTTTCCTCTGTCTTACAGATTTGCTTTCTAGATTCTTACTATCCAATTTCTGCTTTACTTCCTTCCCTTTTGAATTTGTTCTCAGGTTTCCTTCCCCCTGTCAAGCTAGTTTAAACTCTCCCCAAACGCACTAGCAAAACTTCCCGCGAGGATATTGCTCCCGGCGATGTTGAGGTACAACTCGCCCGGTTTGTACAGGTCCCATCTCCCCCAGAAGTGGTACCAATACCTCAAGGATTTAAAGCCCTCCCTCCTACACCAACTTTCCAGCCATGTGTTCATCCTCTCTATCCTTCTATTCTTATACTCATTAGCACATGGCACCGGTAATAACCAGGAGATTACTACCTCTGAGATCCTACCCTTTAATTTTTTTCCTAGCTCCCTGAATTCTTCCTGTAGGACCTCATCCCTTATTTGACCTATGTCGTTGGTCCCAAGATGAACCATGACCTCTAGTTATTTACCCTCCCCCACCCCCCACCCAGGATGCTCTGTGTCCGCTCTGTGGCATCCTAGACCCTGGCACCAGGGAGGCACAAAACCATTCAGGAGTCATGTCTATGGCTGCAAAAATGCCTGTCTGTTCCCCTAACTATAGAATCCCCTATCACTAGGGCCCTTCCCCCTCTGCAGCTGAGCCACCCGTGGTGCCTTAGAATTGGCTCTGGCTGCACTCCCCAGAGGCACCATCGTCCTTATCGATACTCAGAAGTGAATATTGGTTTGAAAGCAAGATGGACTCACGGGGGCGGGGGCGGTCATTGTTAAACAAGTCAGATACAGTGCTCTCACGCAGGATGTGAGCATCATGGATGCTGCCCAGAAATTGAGCATTCACTGCCAGTATAATTTGCTGGTGGTCGATCACCAGTTGCACATTCAAGGAGTGGAATCCTTTGCGGTTCCTGAAAACCTCAGCATCCTGAAAAGGTGCCCACATCGCGATGTGCGTACGTTGCTCCCTGCACCTTGGGGAAGTTTGCAATTCCGGAGAATCCTAGAGCCCTCTCACTCTGTGCCTCCCTGGTCATAGGGAAGCTGATCAAGTCTCTCCTGTGTGTGTACAGGGCTTCAGTGACCTGTCTAATGTAGCAATGTGTGGCATGCTGAGAAAGTCCGCAAATGTCGCCAGCTGTGGCCTGAAAAGAACCCGAGGCATAGAACGACAGTGCCACGGTGACTTTGACCTTGACGGACAATGCAGTACTGATGGTGCTGGTAGGCTGCAGGTCTGCCCTGATCAGCTGGCATACCTCAGTGATAACCTCTTTGTGGAAGCGCAGTCTCCGAAGGCAGGTGGTGTTAGGCGAGGTAAGAATGCTTCTCCTTGTACTTGCGGGGGGTGTAACATCTGGTCCTCCTCATCTGTCTGTCACATCTTACATTGGGCATATAATGCAGTGCAGCATTCCTTCGGTGATGGCGAGTTTGCTGCATGTAATTGTTCACCAAGAGAGGGTGAGAAAGGTCAGGCCCCATTGCAATAGCTCTCTGTTTTCCACTGATTGGTTCAAACAAGGAATGTCCCGATGAAGACACCTCTTCAATTCCAATCGGTCACAGTGAGGTCAAGATGTTTTTACAGATGTTCACATCAACTCTAACGACCTGCAGAGTACATCCGAACTCCGCCGAGGTTGAAGCACAGCAGCCTTTTAAAGGACACGACATGTGATCTACAACATGGCGTCCATAACGCTGTGATTCGTTCCGGTTAGTTCCACTTTTTCTGGGCAGTTTTTTGGGCGAGCGATATTGTGGGTGATATGTGTGCGCGGTGGTGAAAGTGACGCTGGGCGATCTCATGGCCACTAGTTTCGGTAAATGTGCTCTTTACGACAAAAAAAAGTGGGCGGGTGTTAATATTGAATCTTGCCGTTAAATCCGTGCAGAAAGTAACGCTGGGCGATATTATGGGCGTTGAATTCGCCCATTCTGCTGATTACACCCAAACAAAGTAGGCAGGCGGTAATATTTTTCCCTGGCATTAAGCACATGGGGAAAGTAACGCTCGGCGATAAATTTCCGAAAAATGCCCGCCAGTTTCCATTTTGTGCCAAAATGAGCGATATATGGGCGTTTTACATCATTTCAGTGGTAAAATGGGCGTTAAGTGGGCGTTAAGCATGCAAAAAAAGTGGAGGTTCTAGCCCATAGTATCAGAATAAGGGGCCACCCATTTCAAACTGAGATGAGGAATTTCTTCTTTGAGGGTTGTAAATCTATAGAATTCTCTGCCCCACAGAGCTGTGGAGGCTGGGTCATTGAATGTATTTAAGGCGGAGATAGACAGATTTTTGAGCGATAACGGAATAAAGGGTTATGGGGAGCGGGCAGGGAAGTGGAGCTGAGTCCATGATCAGATCAGCCATGATCTTATTAAATGGTGGAGCAGGCTCGAGGAACCAGGTGGCCTACTCCTGCTCCTATTTCTTATATTCTTAGAAAGAGGTTGCTCAACGGAGAGGTGGCCAAGCAGATCGGACTAGACCAGAATGCACCTCACAGTCATCGCCAGTTTTATAGTGGGGGTCGGGGGGAGTGGGGCAGGCGCGGAAGTGACCTCGCAACACATTCTTGATAAGCAAACCCAAGAAATAACATGTGTTCATATGCATGTTACGCTAATCAATCATATTAAAGTTAGGGCTCTCACCCATTTTGGGGGGAAGCACTTTAGCCCCTTACAGGCCAATCCGAAAATGACATGGAGCACAAAGTGTGTAATGATCTAATGATGGATAATTCCTTCCCGGCAGCACCTGTCCCAATTCTGCAGCCCTGGACATGGTGGAAGGGGACTTGACTTTCTACATCCTTAATATTCATGAAAATGTGATATTTTTCTGCAATATTATTCTACTCTCCGCTTTTGTTTGTTTCCTGTTTACTCAGCCCGGTTAAGCAGAGCCTTGTATGAATAATTAAACTAACTCGATGCATTTGCGATGCATAATGCAATAGGTCAGGGTAGGATTGGGATAGGTCTCTGCCCCCTCAGTCAGATATTTTAAATGCCATGACCCAGAGCAGGATTTTCTCAACATTTCTACACATGCAAAAATTGTAATTCCACCGAAGTTGATGCCCCTAGTCACTGGGCTGTGTGTTGTGCATGGAAATATTCATCTTCAACTAAATCCGGCTTTTACCTGAAGCAACAGCAGATGCCAGTATGAAATGAGTCTGTTGACACTGCTTGAATTCTGCTTGAGTGAAGATTCTGATAAAATAACATTTTGTAGCAATCGGCCTATTCACTTTGAACTCTCGCCTCAGAGTCAGAAGGTTGTGGGATTGAGCCCCACTCCAGACGCTTGAGCACAAACTCTAGCCTGACGCTCCCAGTGCAGTGCTGAGGGAGTGCTGCACTGATGGAGATGCCGCCTTTCGGATGAGACGTTAAACCGAGGCCCCTTCTGCTCTCTCAGGCGGAGGCAAATAATGCCACATCACTATTTTGAAGAAGAGCTGGGTTAGTTCTCCCCAATGTCTTTGCCAATATTTATCCCTCAACCAACATGCCGAAAACAAATTATCTGGCCTTTATCACATTGTTGTTCGTGGGACCTTGCTGTGCACAAATTGTTTGCCGTGTTTCCTACATTAAAATAGTGACTACACTTCAAAAATACTTCAATGGCTGTAAAATGTTTTGGGATGTCCTGAGGTCGTGAAAGATGCTATATAAATGCAAGTCTTTCTTTTCTTCATTTCTTTCAATCAGCCCATTTAAGGTAATTGGCCAAAAAGCCAGAGGTGACATGAGGAAACAAAAATGATGCAGCGAGTTGTTATGATCTGGATTGCACTGCCAGACAGCATGGTGGAAGCAGATTCAATAATTTCCTGGAAATTCCGGCCTCCCCGGGTCAGTACGGAATGTGTACCGACCCGGGAAGGTATCGCAAAAAAACGATTTTCAGCGCACAATGCACACGCGCTGAAAACCGGCTTTTCCAATCTGTCAAGCTGGAGCTCGACAGATCCTCCATATACCCACATCCAGGACAGGCGCATGGGCAAGATGGTGGTATTTATCCATATCTTGTCCAGCAGATGTCCTGAAAACTCTTGCGCCTGATAAAAGCAGGTGCATCTCCTACTTTTACAGGCATAAGAGTTTTAAAACATACAAAAATATAATTACATTAAATTAAAAAAAACACATTTGATTGTTAAAAATCCTGCCCACTAAGGTAAGTTTATTTTAAACCATAATTCAAAAAACTTTTTCAAAAATCGGAAACATTTTTTTTTCTAAGACATTTATAACTTTAATTTCAATTAATTTTAATTATGTGAGGTGTGTGTTTTATTTTTTATTATGGTGTTTAGTGTGTACGGTTCTTTTTCTCATTAATAGCAATGAGAACTCGTAGATACGGAGCTCCCATTGCTATGAATGAGAAAGCTGTGGAATACTGTACCTGATTGGCTGAGCAGTCACATGTGACTGCACCTTCTGTGTTGGAACCTGGAGGAGGGGAATGCCCTTCACAGCGCGGGAAAAGAAGGCCTCCCCACAGGAGTCCAGGGAGCCTCAGAGACCACCAGGTAATTTCGTAAAAATTCTCCGGTTGAAGGAGTTTTTCCGAAAGAAGCCTCCGACCGGAATTTCAGGGCCATGAACTTTCAAATTAGAATTGGATAAATACTTGGAGTGGAAAAAGTTGCAAGGCAATGGGGAAAGAGCAGGAGAATGGGATCATTTGACAGCTCTTCCAAAGAACCAGCACAGGCACGATGGGTACGGTATCATAGTGGACTAGTAATCCAGAGGCCTGGACTAATGATCCTCAAGACATGAGTTCAAATCCCACCACAGCAGCTGGGGAATTTAAATTCAGTGAATAACTAAATCTGGAATAAAAAGCTAGTATCAGTAATGGTAACTATGAAACGACTAGATTGTTGTAAAAACCCATCTGGTTCACTAATGTCCTTTAGGGAAGAAAATCTGCCCTCCATATCTGGCCTGGTCTAAATGTAACTCCAGACCCACAGCAATGTGGTTGACTCTTAACTGCCCTCCGAAATGGTCCAGCGAGCCACTCAGTTGTATAAAGCAGCTCACCACCTCCTTCTTGAGGACAATTAGGGATAGGCAATAAATACTTGCCGGAGGTGCCTCATCCCGTGAGCGAATAAATTAAATGATCTCCTCCTATGCTCTATGATTCTCTGATAGTCACTTAGTAAGAACTAACTTTGTTCCTATGTTAACTTTTCACATCTAGCTTTTCTCAGCTGCATCTGAATGCTAGTTAAATTTTAACATTAAAAGTGAAGATTAATATGTTTTAAAATTCACTTCGCTTTGACTAGTTATATGCGGATGTGTTAGAGCATGCTTTCATCCTTAATTTTTTAATTAAACGGCTATGACTTTGATTTGAGTTCTAGACTAGGGTCTAATTGAACTGAATCATCAGTAGATATGGTATCATTAGCCCGGAAGTTAACACATTGCATAAATATTACAACCTGTGTTTATATGTTGATTTTACATTCTATATTTGCAAAACATCAACAGTCTTCATTCGCTAGCTTTGATCATCTAAAAAAAACCTTTGCATTCTCTCGCTTCTTCCCTCAGCTCAAGTCTAAAGTTCAAGATTATGTACATACATTTTAATCAAATAAGATGACAATTGTTCTGTAGAAGCTATCCAGGATCCTTTCTCAAACACGCCCGTCGCAAAATCATTTTGTTGCATTTTAAGTGGGCTGCAACAGCCCAAACAGTTTTGACAGGGCAAGTATTTTAAAAAGAGAATAGTAATTGTGGAGACAGAACTGCCGAGCAAGAGGTGCACACTAAATCGAATTCTTTGCTCCAAATTCACTTTAAAAACAAAATGGCTGTTCCTTCCGCAACTATTCAAACAATGCCGTTTTTTAATGAAACTGCTCGTGCCGATTGCAATTCCTTCAGTTGTGCGAGTACATAATGTTCTCTCCCTTATATACCCTGCACAGTCCTGCCCTTGCCGCACCTGTTTCCTTATCTCCCGTTCTGTGTTGCCACTCACTGCTATCGGCTGCACCTGTGCTCAAACTTGCACTATCACCCACGCAAACACAATAAAAGTCCTTGACCCAAGGAGCTCGGAGTAAACCATTTTAACCCTTCACTCTCTCAGCTATCAAAAAAACATTAATCTGCTTGAGTTCACTCCCTCAGTAAAACATCCTTCAGGGTATTGTACTGAAGGACACTCCGATCCCTCTGTAATATGTAAAATGTCAGTTTAAGGCCAGTCCCAAGCTCTGATACTCAGAGTCACTTTGACAGCTGCTAAAGTGTTCGGTATTAATCAGAATTGCTCTGCATCCATGTTCATACAGACACAAGTCAAACAATGATATCAATAATTAATGGATTTATCAGTGATTAGTTTTCCAATGCTCACTAAAAACATGAAAGAGGCAAAGAATCATACCTACAAAGGACTAATAAAGATCAAATTGGAATTATTACTAATATGTCTTCACTATACAGTATAAATGCACACGAGGCCCATACTTGAGAGAAGGTCACTCTGTGACCAGTTATCTTTATTACCAAGACCTCAAGAGACTGAAGGAGTGTCTCCCACAAGTTCGCCCCCTTGTGGTCAATGTTCTCAAGGTGTACAACTTAGGTCAGCTTATACATAGGTTACAATGATAGTTGAATACATGACATCACCTCCCCCACAAAGTCTTATTGGTATCACAGGTTAAGTCTCTCTGGTGGTTTACGCTCTCTTGCAGAGCGCCTGAGTTGGGGCTCCGGTTATTGGTCGCTGGTCTGAGTGTCTGCTGTTTGCGGTGCCTCAGGCCTGTCCGGACTGCCCACAGTGACTGGGCTCTTCTCCACTTGGTTCTGGTGTTCGGTCACTTGTGGTGGAGTAAACTCTACGTCGTGTTCTTCCTCTGCTTCTTCTATGGGGTTGCTGAATCTCCTTTTTGTTTGATCCACATGTTTGCAGCAGATTTGTCCACTGGTGAGTTTAACAACCAAAACCCTATTCCCCTCTTTGGCAATCACAGTGCCTGCAAGCCATTTGGGCCCTGCAGCGTAATTAAGGACAAAAACACGGTCATTGACATCAGTATATTTCGCCCTCGCATTCCTGTCATGGTAGTCACATTGTGACTGACGCCTGCTCTCAACAATTTCTTTCATAGTAGGGTGTATAAGGGATAACCTGGTTTTGAGCGTCCTTTTCATTAGCAACAGTATGCGTAGCACCTCCTCCCGGTTGTGGAGGTGTTCTTTAGTATCGCGACCCGTGATGAGGATGTCGTCTTGAAAAACCACCGTCCTTGGAATCGACTTGAGGAGACTTTCCATATTTCACTGAAAGATCACAGTGGCCGAATGAATCCCGAACGGACATCTGTTGTACTCAAACAACCCCTTGTGTGTCGTGATGGCGGTCAGCTTCTTCGACTCACTCGCCAGCTCCTGGGTCATGTAAGCTGAGGTCAGGTCCAATTTTGAAAAAAGTTTGCCACCAGATAGCGTCGCAAAGAGGTCCTCCACTCTCGGTAGCGGGTACTGATCTTGGAGTGACACCCGATTGATGGTGGCCTTGTAATCGCCACATATCCTGACCGACCCATCCGCCTTGAGCACCGGCATGATCGGGCTCGCCCAGTCACTGAATTCGACTGGCGAGATGATGCCTTCCCTCAGCAGGCGGTCCAATTCGCCTTCTATCTTTTCCCGCATCACGTACGGCACCGCTCTGGCCTTGTGGTGTACTGGCCTGGCGTCCGGGTTTATGTGAATCACTACCTTGGCCCCTATGAAAGTGCCAATGCCGGGTTGAAATAATGAGTCAAATTTGTCCAGGACCTGTGAGCATGATACTCGCTCCACAGAAGAAATTGCATTGACATCGCCCCATTTCCAGTTCATGACAGCAAGCCAACTCCTCCCCAGTAGTGCGGACCATCCCCCAGGACAATCCAGAGTGGCAACTGGTTCTCCAAATCTTTGTGGGTCACGACTACCGTGGCGCTGCCTAGCACCGGAATGATCTCCTTTGTATATGTCCGTAGCAGTGCGTCAATCGGCAATAATTTTGGCCTCCTGGCCTTGGACACCCACAACCTTTCGAACTGTATGATACTCATCAGGGACTGGCTGGCCCCCGTATCTAGCTCCATTAATACTGGGATGCCATTGAGGAGCACTTTCACCATTATCGGTGGCGTCCTGGTATATGAACTGTATATGTGCTCCACATGAACTCGCTGAACTTCAGCTTCCAGCCATTTCCCCCAATATTCATTTGGCCTCGTAGGGCTTACATCGGACCTGTCCTCCTCGTACATCAACCTGGCTGCAAGCTTCCTGCACATACGCGCCAAGTGACAGCTGATGTTGCAGTTTCTGCAGGTATATTGCTGATGCATACAAGCTCTGGCTGGGTGTTTGCCTCCACACCTCCAGCATGAGCTGAAGGCCCCATTGTTGGAAACAAAAGGTCCATTACCAGTCGATCATCTCTGACTGTCTCTGTAACTGTCCTTAAATGCATCATTAACAGGTGTTGATGGCCCCATTACTGGCCGCATTGTCCATTGCGATAGCCTGAATCATCGTTCAGCTAGCCATTGTCTCTGTTGAATTCCTCCTTTGGGTTCGACTGCATGCTGGGGCATGTCCGATTGCCCTTGTCTGCCTAGAGAACTGTGTGCCATGTTAACAATATTGACTCCCTGATCGTTTGCCGCATTTGAGCCAAGATTTTTGCCATAAATAATTCTGGCCCCTTCCTCCCCTGAGATAATTGTCTGGGCTATCAGAGCCGCCGCTTCAAGGTCAAGTCTTTGGTCTCAATCAGTTTCCTGAAAACCCCAGCGTGCCCGATGCCCTCAATAAAAAAGTCTCGCAGCATCTCCGCTCTGCATGCATCTGGGAACTTACATGGGCTTGCCAGTCACCGGAGATCTGCCACGAAGTCTGGAACGCTTTGCCCTTCTCACCGCCGGTGATTGTAAAAATGCTGTCTCACCATGTGCATACTACTCGCTGGTTTAAGGTGTTCCCCGATCAACTTACTGAGCTCTTCGAACGTCTTGTCCGCCGGCTTCTCTGGCGCTAGAAGGTCCTTCATCAGGGAGTACGTTCTGGATCCACAAACCGTCAGGAGATGAGCCCTGCGTTTGTCGGCTGAATCCTGTCCTAACCATTCCTTAGTGACTAAACTTTGCTGTAGTCTCTCAATAAAGTCGTCCCAATCATCACCAACACAGTACCTCTCTTCTGTGCTGCTAGTGGCTATGCTCGCGTGGTTTAAATCCCAGTTTCTCGTCGCCAATAATATGTCCTTACTATATTGTATAAATGCACATGAGACCCATACTTGAGAGAAGGTCACTCTGTGACCAGTTACCTTTATTACCCAGACCTCAAGAGACTGAAGGTGGGTGGAACTTCCCCTTTTATAATGGAAAGTCCAGGTTAGGAGTGTCTCCCACAAGTTCGCCCCCTCTGGTCAATGTTCTCAAGGCGTACAACTTCGGTCAGCTTATACATGGGTTACAATGATAGTTGAATACATGACAATTACCAACTCAAAACAATTTCAATGACTGTAACCTGCTTTAAGCTGTCCTACAGTTTCTTAATGCTAGTTTTTTAAGTTAATAAAAGTGTGTTTTACATGATGTTTAGTAAGATGCTGTAAGTTAAAATGAACCATTAAATGTAGTCATCTTGCATGTCTACCATGTTGGACACAAAATGGTATCATGCAGATTTGTTTCTGTATTGTCTCACTTGGCAAGTTCCTGATCTCAACCACATCATGATTGGGTGACAATCACCCAAAGACTATCTACCTCATGGCAGAAGAGCGAATCTGAAGACATCACTCCGAGTCACTTTTGTGCACCTCCCAGTGTCAAGCGACATTGGCAGCAGCCCAGTAACAGATCTATCACCGCTACAAAAGCCACTAGTTAGGACAAAAGTTTAGCAGAAGATCATGGCCTGGAGTTTCCCTATGAATTACACCCAGATATCATCATAATCTGGACAGAATCGAAGGAAATAGTGTTAAACATCGCAAAATTTAAATGTGAGTTGAGCCCATAATTACTTTACACCGAGTATACGCGATCTTTTACCCTGGTTCAAAAGCCCATTCGCGCGAAGCAGTCCCTGCCCACAAGACTGGCCACCGCCCCCAGATGGACATGTTGAGGTTCCACCAATTGTATCTGTTTGGGGGAGCGGGCTGCGTTCATCACATTGCGCCCAGGCACTTAGGCACACAAAGCTTTTTTTTACAAAAACTCCCCCTCTTTTTTATTTGGATTTTGTTTCTCTCTGCTTCCCATGGCAACTGGTAATTATTCTGCCATGCACACCCTATCTAGACTCATCTTTTGTTTCCTAACTTGTGTCATTGCCATCTCAATTTGGCCCATCATCCCCTTTGTCTCACAAATCTCTTCTGCCTTCCACCCTATCACAGACCTTCCCTGATGTTCTTTCCACTCTCCCCACCCCTCCCATCCCCTCCCCACCCCTCCCCACCCCTCCCCTCCCCTCCCCCTTTCTGGGCCTCGGCACTTCCTTAAGAATCTGTTACATTTCGAACTATTGCCAGTTCTGACGAAGGATCACAGACCTAAAACGTTAACTCTGTTTCTCTCTCCACAGATGCTGCCTGACCCGCTAAGATGTCCAGCATTTTCTGTTTTTAATTACCCGTACCTGCAGTGACTAACAGTTAATTGAAGCCTTACCCGGTCCTGTTTCTCCTGCCGTCGCTGTAATCGCTTAAAATTTCTAAATGAGTCCAAATTTAGTCAATCACAGCAGGGTGGGACACATCTGAGTTGCCTCAGTTGACTGCTGGTCTGATGTATCAAGGGCAGATCAAGGCAGTCAATCGAAGCTAATTAGAGAGTAAGACTTGGAGCATTAAATCAGTCTGTTGAAGAATGGCTCATTTCCTGGCAATCCTACTCCTCTTTGTGATGCTGGAAAATGCCCCTGTTCCAGCTATAAATCGATTACGATCAATTACGCTGCTTGACTGCGCTGATTCATGGGAGACTTTACTTACGAGCTTATGCTGATGAGTTGGTGCGTAAACCTGAGCGTAACTTCACCTCGGCAAAACTGAAGCACCGTCCAGCGCGTTCTTGCCGCATTATTGGTGACCTAAAATCGGCCATTTTGGTTGTATTCAGAAGACCTGAACTTGAGGCAGGTTGAAGCTATTCAAATTCAGATGGCCTCTCCTTTTGCAAATCTCCGACAGCATGCATATAGTCCTTTTGTGTGTCCCAGCACAGCTGCCTGCTATCGTTGTGGGTGAGTATTTATTGAAAGTGATGAGAGATATGCTCAGTTTCCCTCAGCAGACCAATGTAGGAGAGTGGAGGGCAATCCTTGATACTTCAAAGGCAGAGTTGCCATCCCCATCTATTTGTACTCATTGATCCAATGATGGATATCTGCATCGGGTCTTTGGTATATTTTTGTCTGCATGTGAACCTTGCTGATATAAAGCATCAGCTCATCTTTCCCAGACACGAGACTCCCAAAGCAAACGCTCTACTCGGAACTCCTTCATGGCAAACGAACCAAAGGTGGGCAGAGGAAACATTTCAAGGACACCCTCAAAGCCTCCCTGATAAAGTGCAACATCTCCACTGACACCTGGGAGACCCTGGCCAAAGACTGCCCTAAGTGAAGGAAGTGCATCCGGGAAGGGGCTGAGCACCTTGAGTCTCATTGCTGAAAGCATGCAGAAATCAAGCGCAGGCAGCGGAAAGAGCATGTGGCAAACCAGCCCCACCCACCCCTTTCCCACAACAACTATCTGTCCCACCTGTGCCAGGGACTGTGGCTCTCGTATTCGACTGTTCAGCCACCTAAGGACTCATTTTTAGAGTGGAAGCAAGTCTTCCTCGATTCCGAGAGACTGCCTATGATGATGATGATGAAGATCTTTCCCAGAAATAGGGTGAGTAATGCAGCCACATGTTTATTGTCATATTCTAGGGTTAATCATCGCAGTAGAGACTCCTGCATTGAAATATCTACTGATAGAAATATCGGTTTGTATCTGTGTTTCTTAGCACCTTAGACAGGAAGGGGGTTTAATATATGATCCCTGCTCACCTAGAGAGACTCACAAGCTGGACTACCTGTAATCGATATCTGGTTTGAGTTCACAAACAGACAAACTTCATCGCTTTCGAAGCTGAAGCACCAACATTGCCCCCAAACTGAGGAACCTCCTTTCCTGGTAGTTACTGGTAGATCTGCGTGACAGGCAACCCTCTGGCTTGTACACCTGACCACCTGGCTGGAAGGTGTGGCCCAGAATAACAACAACAATTTGCAGTTACATAGCATCTTTGACAGAGTAAAACATCCCAAGGTGCTTCACGGGAATGCAATCAGATTAAACATTGACACCATGCCAAAGAAGGATTCATTAGCGCAAGTGACCAAAACCTTGGTCAAATAGGCAGGTTTTACGGAGCAGCTTAGAGGAATTGAGAGGTGGAGATCAGAAGAGATATAGGGAGGGCCTTCTAGAGCTTCGAGCCTAGACGGCTAATGACACAGATGCCAATGGTGGGGCGAAGGACATAAGGGATGCATCGGAAGCCAGAGCTGGAGGAATGAACAGTTTTCAGAGATTTGTGTGGCTGGAGGAGGGTATAGAGAAAAGAAGGGGCTGAAACCGTGTAGAGATTTGAACATGAGGATGAGACTTTTTAAATCGCATTGTTGCTGGACTGCGAGCCAATGTAAGTCAGCAAGCACAGCGATGAAGTGTGAGATAGGCGGGAGAATTCGACACAAAGCCTGTGGAATTTTGAAATCAACCTGTGAAGTTTTATTAAATTCCTTTTTGCTACTTCTTTCTGGACTTAACAGGATTTCATGGGACAATTTGAAAATCCCAGAGGATTTTTGGGTTCCTCTCAAGACCTATTTCAAAGTTGTTAAAAGCTACAGATAAACAACATTTCCTCAGATCTATGGAACAGTGAAGGAAACCAACTCTCAGGCACAAAGAAGAAGGACCTTTACTCACACAGAAGAATTACTCCCATCAAAAATGCAACATTTGATGGAATGAAATATATTTTTGTATATTATACATTTGGATGGGTGATTATCCTTCATTTTATGCATCGAGGATTATGTGCTTGTGAATATCACCTGAAAAAAATTCAGAATGTTCAGTTCCTTAAGATGTGCCCTGAAAGATGATTAGAAACTCCAGACCTGCTTTATAGCATTACAGTCTGCAGCAGAGAAGGACATGTCTGTACTAAAGTCCAGAGCAGTTCTCTGCAATTCATAACGTTTCAAAATAATGGAGAAACATTTTTGCAAATAAAGGCCATATTAATATTGCTCAACACAATTTTAAAAACTTGCATTTATATAGCACCTTTCACAACCTCAGGATGTTCCAAAGCACATAACAGTCGATTGTAATATACAGCTCCCCTAGTGGACTACTGTTACACCTAGTGGACTACTGTGATATTGCAACTACTGTTGTAAATACAATAAAAGTCACATACTGACAGATTGGAGCCACCTTTGGCCTCCCAGAAGAAACTGTGTCTGATAATGGGCCACAATTCTGTTCAGAAGAATTTGCACAGTTCATGAGCAGAAATGGTGTAGCACATACCAAGGTTCCACCGTACTACCCTGCTTCAAATGGTGCAGCAGAGTGCACAGTACAAATTGTAAAATGTGCCTTCATCAAGCAAATGTTGGATCCAAATCCAGAGAAACTGCAGTTGTCGTTGGACCACAATTTGGCAAATGTTCTGATTACTTACTGTAATACTCCTCATACAACTACTGGTAGAACACCAGCAGAGTTGTTTCTCAAATAACAGCCGCGCACCAGGTTCTTGTTGTTAAAGCCAAACCTGGCATTGTCAGTAGAAGAGAAACAATTAAGACAGAAAGAGAATCATGATAGAGGTAGAGTAAGAGAGAAAAGTGTGAAATTGAATCAGAAGGTTAGAGTGAAGAACCATCACCATAAATGTTTAAAGTGGTTACCAGGAAGAGTAGTGAAGATATGTGGCCTTTGCACATATTTGGTCGAGATGTTTGATCATGGACAGGTTAGGTTTGTTCACTTTGATCATATTTTACCTGCAGATGGGAAGGAGTTGAAAGTTGGAATGATTTGATTATTTCTGATGAGTCAGATAGTCTTGTTACGAGTACCAGTGGCAAATGCTACATCAGATGTACTAGAAACAAATCTGAGAAAATGTCAGAATTTAAGACCGAGTCCGAGTCAGAAAGTTCTAAAGAGTCTAAATGTAGATCAAGGGTTACTCTTGGAGAAAAACTCTCCTCAGGCTCAGCCTAGAATGAGTCTAAGTTCAACATCAAGTTTGAAAAGTTCTGTTCAAGAGCAAAGGTATCCTCTTTGAAACAGGAAAGCAATGGTTAAATTTGTAAACATGGCAAAATAAGTCCATGGGCTAGAACCTCTACCTTTTTTGCATGCTTAACGTCCACTTAACGCCCATTTTACTGCTGAAATGATGTATAACCCCCATATAGCACCCATTTTGGCGCAAAATGGAAACTGACGGGCTTTTTTAGGAGACTTATCACGGAGCTTTATTTTCCCAATGGGCTTAACGCCGAGAAAAAATATTACTGCCCGCCCACTTGTTTGGGGCTGAATCAGCAGAATGGGCAAAATCAACGGCCATAATATCGCCCAGCGTTACTTTCCACACGGAATTAAGGCCGAGATTCAATATGTTTTTTGTTGTAAAGAGCATATTTACCCAAACTAGCGGCCATGGAGATCACCCATCTTCAATTTCACCACCTCACACACATATCGCCCACAATATCGCTCGACCAAAAAACCGCTCACATAAAGTGGAACTAACCGGAACGAATGCCAGCAGTGTGGTTGGCATTTGTTAAATCCCACTCTTACGTCAGGAGCTGATATCGGAAAGATTTGCCTGAAAGAGCGCTGATGTGAGTGACAATGCTGACACACTGCTGTGTGTGTGCAGCTCAGACATCAATGGTGCCCATCACCTTGGTTCCAGTTAAAGTTTACATTGATTGATGTTAAGTTGTATTTAACCTTTTCATGGTAAGGAATCACCAGTGTGTAATAGTCCAGCTATCTGAGACAATGCGCAACAAGGTTATATTCAATAACAAAAGTTTAATACTAACATTGGTCTGAAATCATAAGTATCACAGCCAATAACACCCAACCCCCGCCCACAACCCACAAATGGGGAGCCCTGTGGCGAGGTGCTTGGGGCCGGTACCTCCAGAGTGGAGGCGGGAATGACCAGAGGACCACTAGATGGCCGTGGGGTGGAATGGCTTCTGGAGCGTGGCGATGCAGGTTCTTCGAAGTCCGCGCTCTCATCCGTCGAGAACAGACCCAGTGGATTGACAGGCGACAATCGGAGCTCCTGAGCACTAGATATAGTAGCATCATCCGCCGACTCCTGCCCTGCGCCCCCACCTTCTGGCCTCTGTGGCCTTGCCTGGGGCCACGCTGCAAGCTGAGCTGCAAAACACAAATGAGGTTATTAGAGGAGAAGGAGGTGCTAGGGTCATAAGGTGAGTCCAGCGCTACACACAGCATATGCACAACAAAAGCACCATCACTCTCAAAATCATCGCAGACATCATATTTCATGACCATCAATACATTGTGCATTGAAATGATGTTCATTAGGCCAACATTATTTCTATGACAATTTAAAAAATCATCTGTCATATATGATTGTTCGGATATGAGTTGGTGTGGCATCTATTGACTTTACATCATGCAATGGTATAAGCTTCACTCACGTGGCATCACTTCAGGGTCTGCAGATGTGTCCGTGACTGTCCGGGGGAGCTTCCCCACTAGTGTGAGCACCCGCTCCTTCATCTCTGTGATGTCGCTGGGGACTGGTGGCCCCCCACCTGTTCGCCTCTGCATGGACCTCATCGTCGATAGCTTCTTCCGTAAAAGGTGATAGGATGACATGGCATGAGATCATTGCATGATATCCTTGCTAGGTATTGTCACAGACACTGATACAACAAATAACCGACAGATTAATCATGATTATTATGATAATTATCATTCTTTACCTAAAGACGTACACCGTGACCGCAGGCTTTGAGTAAAACATTCCCGGTACAAGTGCAAGACCTCACATCTGCTGATAGTCACGTATGACTGTTATAAATCAAATTATATAAATACATATGCACATGTAAATCAATGTAATACTTACTCTTGCAGGTCCCACAAGATCGTTCCATCGTTTGTGGCATTGGTTGCCCTCACGCACCTCGTTGGTTGCCAACCAGACCACCTCTGCTATCTCGGTCCATATCCTCTGGTAGGCCTTTGGGGTGGGTTTCCCACGCCCTCCCTGTGACAAATAACCCCAGTGTAACTCGACCTCCTGCAGGAGGGAGGCATTTGCCTCGTCCGAGAACCTCCTGGCTCTTTTGCGGCCTCCAATGTGCTGCTCTCCCACCTCACTGCTCTCTCCGGCGTCAGTCTCCACAGTGTGCTGTGATGCCCCCTCCTCTCCCTCCATTAAAGGGCAAATTCAGTCAAATATATGGCTGCTAACAGCTAATTTTTGTTTGCCTACTTGCTGTGAAGCTCTAAAGTCTCCCTCCTTCCTCCCAAAGCAGCCACACTGCACCCAGCCACGCCTTCAGTCCCTCTGAGCTCCCTCTCTCTCTGTCTCCTCTTCTATGCATGTCATGGTGACCCTTGACCTCCAGAATCACGGGAATCGAGCTTGCCATGCCATTGCTAAGGACGGCCACACTTTAAGGCAGAAGGTCAAAAAAATGTAACGCTACCGCCCATTTGATATTGCTCGCGGTAACGCCCATTTTCAAAAATGTAAACTAGGTGTTTTGAGAATGGGCGATCTGCAAACCCTTTTTTACCGCCCACGCCAGAAATAATACCCATTTTTGGGTAATAAGCCCAAAAGTGGAGGTTCTAGCCCCATATCTTTTGTTGTATATTCCATGTAAGTTATGTATGATTATTATTTTGTTGTGATTACTTCTTCATTAAGGAGGGAGAAGTGTAATATAAATCTCCTCCTAGTGCACTACTGCTCTAGCTAGTGGACTATTGTGGTAATGCAACTACTGCTGTAAACACAATAAAGTCACATGGTGACAGGTTGAAGCCATCTTGTGTGTGTGCCAGTCTGCATTATGTGATCAAGACACCGGAGTGGGATTGTGAACCCATGACCTTCCGACTCAGAGCTAAGAGTGCTACTAACTGAGTTGCACACAAATCAATGCCGTTTTAACCATCTGGTTAGTTTCACTCACATCGCGATGACCTACTTTTAATGAAAAGATATTGAAAACAGTCTTCTGCACCAGCAACTGGCACATTTGGTTATCGGAGTAATGAACCAATGCTACCTGCTTCTGCAGTAGCTGTAATATTAACTTGCGGGGAGGATGGGAGCGGGGGGGGGTTCGGGCGTGGAGAAACAAGCATTGTATTATTTTGTCAGTGAACTCCCCCCCATTCTCAAGACCACCCACCCACGCGTATGTTACGATGACAAGTAACACTTGAATTGTTTATTGTACCACCCCGTGTGAGAGAGTACAGCTGTCAACCTGTACAAATCCACTCCGAGTGACAGTCATGTACTATCATCCGAGTCACCATAGTGACAAGCTTCAATCAGCTTTTTGCTGAGCTGCAGACAGCACTGGAGGGATAGCAGCCATCTCTTAGCTTGCAGCCTCTGTGTTGTTTCTAACATGAAAGGGACATCCCAAGCCCACTAGAGAGAACATGAGAAGAACACAGCTCGAACAAAGTGCCTTATGTTGCTCTTTACCATTCTCTGCTTTGGCTACTAAGCAGGGTCCCCTGCACCCCACCCCTTCCCCCACTGAGGTCTCAGGCTAGCTTCCTTGTTAAACTCCAAGTGCCCAGAATAATCTTTATCCATGAAATAATAACAATAAAGTTGGACAGCAGTTAAAAACAAGGCCTTGGAATGTTGGCTAATGACCTCATCGCGGATTATTTTGACAGAGGTTGAAGCCAAATGGTAAAACAGTCACTGGTAT
Organism: Pristiophorus japonicus; assembly: GCF_044704955.1. NCBI lineage: Eukaryota > Metazoa > Chordata > Chondrichthyes > Pristiophoridae > Pristiophorus > Pristiophorus japonicus. The sequence goes on from NC_091993.1 coordinate 4,985,371, forward strand.
GGTAAAAATCTCAATATACATTGCAAAGTTAATTTTTCTCACCAGATAACCTTTCCTTATACTGAGAGATACCAATAAAGTGGTGCTCAATATATTTTCTTTCACTATGATGGCAGCTCTTGAATATTACTGAATCAGTATTAAATTATGAACACAGTCAAAATGTTAATGGGCTAGAACCTCCATTTTTGTGGTAAATGGGCGATATTTCTGGTGTGGGCGGTAAAAAAGATCGGCGGCTTCTCGCCAATTCTCAAACCACCTAGTCTCCACTTTTGAAAATAGGCGTTACCACGAGCAACATAAAATGGGCAGTAGTGTTAAATTATTTTGACCTTCAGCCGTAAAGTGTGGCTGTCCTTAGCAACGGCATGGCAACGCTCGATACACGCGATTCTGGAGGTCAAGGGTCACCATGACATGCGCAGAAGAGGAGACAGAGTGAGAGGGAGCTCAGAGGGACTGAAGGCGTGTCTGGGTGTGGTGTGGTTGCTTTGGGAGGAAGGAGGGAGACTTTAGAGCTTCACAGCCAGTAGGCAAACAAAAAGTAGCTGTTACCAGCCAGATATTTGACCGAATTTGGCCTATAATGGAGGGAGAGGAGGAGGCATCACAGCACGCTGTGGAGACTGACGCTGGAGAGAGCAGTGAGGTGGGAGAGGAGCACATTGGAGGGCGCAAAAGAGCCAGGAGGTTCTCGGACGAGGCAAATGCCTCCCTCCTGCAGGAGGTCGCGTTGCGTTGCGTTGATTTGACACAAGGAGGGTGTGGGAAGCCCACCCCAAAGAACTGCCAGAGGATATGGACCGAGATAGCAGAGGTGATCTCGTCGGTGAATAACGAGGTGCGTGAGGGCAACCAATGCCGCAAACGATGGGACGACCTTGTGGGATCCGCAAGAGTATTACATTGATTTACATGTACTTATGTATTTATATAATTTGATTTGTAACAGTCATGAGTGACTATCAGCAGATGTGAAGTCCTCCACTTTTATCGGGAATGTTTTACTCAAAGTCTGCAGTCACGGTGTACGTCTTGAGGTAAAGAATGATAATTATCATAATAATCATGACTACATCTGTCGGTTATGTGTTGTATCAGTCTCTGTGACAGTACCTAGCAATGATATCACGCAATGATCTCATGCCATGTCGTCCTGTCACCTTTTACAGAAGAAGCTATCGACGATGAGGTCCGTGCAGAGGTGAACGGGTGGGGGGCCACCAGTCCCCAGCGACATTGCTGACATGGAGGAGCGAGTGCTCACACTTGTGGGGAAGCACCTCTGGACAGCCACGGGCGCATCTGCAGACCCTGAAGTGATGCCATGTGAGTAGAGCTTACACCATTGTGTCATGTAAAGTCTATAGATGCCACACCCACTCATATCCGAACAATCATATTTGATAGGTGATTTCTAAAAGTGTAATTGAAATAATGATGGCCAAATGAAAATCATTGCAATGCACAATGTGTTGATGGTCATGAAATGTGATGTCTGCGATGATTTTGAGAGCGGTGGTGCTTTTGTTGTGCATATGCTGTGTGTATCGCTGGACTCACCTTGTGACCCGAGCACCCCCTTCTCCTCTAATAACCGCATTTGTGTTTTGCAGCTCAGCCAGCAGCACGGCCCCAGGCAACTCTTTTTGGAGAAACCAAAATTAAACATTAAATCAAGTGCCCCCCGATCTGGGGGACACTCCAGACACTTTTCAACTGCCCTTTTTTATTTATTTATTTTTTTTTTGGGGGGGTTTTTTGTGATTTTTTTTGGGGCATTAAAATCATACATTTTACAAGTGCCCCCTGTAAAAGGGGAGGGGGACACTAAAGCCGGCAATTAAAACAAATTAAACTTTAAAACATATAAAATCAAATTAAAATTTGGTTGCCGGGCGTGATGATGCACTCCAGTCCCTCCGGTGCCCACCTCTCGCGGAAGGTCGCGAGCGTACCGGTGGACACCGCGTGCTCCATCTCTAAGGACACCCTGGCTCGGGTGTAAGCACGGAAGAGAGGCAGGCAGTCAGGGTGAACGGACCCCCTCGACCGCCCACTGCCTGGACCGGCTGATGGCACCCTTGGCCGTGCCCAGGAGGCACGGCCCCAGGCAAGGCCACAGAGGCCAGAAGTTGGGGGCACGGGGCAGGAGTCGGCAGATGATCCTACTACATCTGGTGCTGAGAAGCTCCGATTCTTGCCCATCAATCCGCTGGGTCTCTTCTCCACAGATGAGAGCGCGGACTTCAAAGAACCTGCACCGCCACGCTCCAGAAGCCATTCTACTCCAAGGCCATCTAGTGGTCCTCCGGTCATTCCCGCCTCCACTCTGGAGGTACTGGCCATAAGCACCTCTCCACAGAGCACCCCATTTGTCCCCAGGAGGGCACTGACCCCGCGGAGGCCTCGTGGATGTGGCAGGTCTGTTCCACGAGCGCGACATGACAGTTGTCCAGGAGGACTGTAGACATCGGTGACCAGCTCATCGAAGCATGGTGGGGCATATCCCGACAGCTGGCCACCATGACCGAGTACATTCCGCGCATGGCGGAGTCCCTGGTTGCGACATCCAGGAACACTGCTGCCACAGGCTTCCCAGTGGTCCCCGAGCCCGGCACTCCACCCCTAGACTCCGCACCACCACTGCGAATGGCAGATGAGAGCAAGGACCAAGATCCTGCTTCTGTATCAGAGAATGTTGCCCCCTCGGCACACCCTGCTCCCGTACCCGTCCAACGACCACATCTGCCTTCATCCCCCCCAATGAGGCACCGCCTGAGGAGCTCCTCGGCCAAGCGCCGTGGAGCGAGAAGGGGAAGGAGTAGAGGTGGGGAGAAGAAGGGGAGGGGGGGAAGGAAAGTGAGGTGCATGTGCACAGGTGATGGCTGTGTTATATCTCCATCTGGGTGTATGCAATTTGTTGCAATGTATGGGGGCTGGGGACCACGCTCCTGCTTTGCCTTTGTATTCTGTGTTGCTGGACATGTTGAACATGTGATTTATGTGAATGGTGGAAAAAGTGGGGTGTGGGTGGAGGTTGGGTGTTATTGCCTGTGATACTTATGATTTCAGACCAATGTTGGTAATAACTTGTTGTTATTGAACATAACCTTGTTGCACATTGTCTCAGTTAGCTGGGCCGTTACACACTGGCGATTCCTTACCATGAAAGGGTTAAATACAACTTAACATCAATCAATGTAAAGTTTAACTGGCACCAAGATGATGGGCACCATTGATGTCTGAGCTGCACACACACAACAGTGTGTCAGCGTTGTCACTCACATCAACGCTCTTTCAGGCAAATCTTTCCGCCATCAGCTCCTCACGGAAGAGTGGGATTTAACAAATGCCAGCCACAACACTGGCGTTCATTCCGGTTAGTTCCACTTTTTGTGGGTGGTTTTTTGGGCGAGCGATATTGTGGGCGATATGTGTGCGAGGTGGTGAAATTGATGATGGGCGATCTCCATGGGTAAATATGCTCTTTACGACAAAAAACAGTGGGCGAGGTTAATATTGAATTCTGGCGTTAAATCAGGGCGGAAATTAACGCTGGGCAATATTATGGGCGTTGATTTCGCCCATTCTGCTGATTCCGCCCAAAAAAAGTGGGCGGGCGGTGATATTTTTTCCTGTGTTGAGCACATGGGGAAAGTAACGCTCAGCGGTAAGTTTCCTAAAAATGTCCGCCAGTTTCCATTTTGTGCCAAAATGGGCAAAATGGGCGATATATGGGCGTTATATGTCATTTCAGTGGTAAAATGGGCATTAAGTGGGCGTTAAGCATGCCAAGAAAGTGGAGGTTCTAGCCCACGATCTTTTCCCTGATTTTGGTCTCAGGAAGGATATACTTGCCTGAGATGGGATGTAATGAAGGTTCACCAGAATGATTCCTGGGATGGTGGGATTGTCCTATGAGAAGAGATTGAGCAGACTAGGCCTATATTCCCTATAATTTAGAAGAATGAGAGGTGATCCCATTGAAACAGAACTAACAGAAAACAGAGATCCGGGATAAATGGTTCATTCTCTAGTTGGCAACCAGTAACTAGTGGGATGCCGCAGGAATCAGTGCAATTATTTACAATCTATATTAACGACTTGGAAGAAGGGACTGAGTGTAATGTAGCCAAGCTTGCTGATGATACAAAGATGGGAGGAAAAGCAATGTGTGAGGATGACACAAAAAATCTGCAAAAGGACATAGACAGGCAAAGTGAGTGGGCAAAAATTTGGCAGATGGAGTATTATGTTGGAAAGTGTGAGGTCATGCACTTTGGCAGAAAAAAATCAAAGAGCAAGTTATTATTTAAATGGAGAAAGATTGCAAAGTGCTGCAGTACAGCGGGATCTGTTTTTTTTTGCATGGAACTTGTGCATGAAACACAAAAGGATAGTGTGCATGAAACACAAAAGGATAGTATGCAGGTACAGCAAGTGATCAGGAAGGCCAATGGAATATTGGCCTTGATTGCAAAGGGGATGGAGTATAAAAGCAGGGAAGTCTTGCTACAGCTATATAAGGTATTGGTGAGGCCACACCTGGAATACTGCGTGCAGTTTTGGTTTCCATATTTACAAAGGTTTTTACTTGCTTTGGAGGCAGTTCAGAGAAGGTTCACTAGGTTGATTCAGAGATGAGGGAGTTGAATTATGAGAAAAGGTTGAGTAGGTTGGGCCTCTACTCATTGGAATTCAGAAGAATGAGAGGTGATCTTATCAAAACATAAAAGATTATGAGGGGTCTTGACAAGGTGGATGCAGAGAGGATGTTTCCACTGATGGAGGAGACTAGAACTAGAGGACATGATCTTAGAATAAGAGGCCGCCCATTTAAAACTGAGATGAGGAGAAATTTCTTTTCTCAGAGGGTTGTAAATCTATGGAATTCGCTGCCTCAGAGAGTTGTGAAAGCTGGGACATTGAATACATTTAAGACAGAAATAGATAGTTTCTTAAACGATAAAGGGATAAGGGGTTATGGGGAGCGGGCAGGGAAGTGGAGCTGAGTCCATGATCAGATCAGCCATGATCACTGAATGGCGGAGCAGGTTCGAGGGGCCATATGGCCTACTCCTGTTCCTATTTCTTATGTTCTTATGAAACATATAAAATTCTTACAGGGCTTAACAGGCTAGATGCTGGGAAGAAGTTTCCCCTGGCTGGGGAGTCTCGAACTAGGGGTCACAGTCTCAGAATAAGGGGTCGGCCATTTAGGACTGAAATGAGGAGAAATTTCTTCACTCAAACTGTTGTGAATCTTTGGAATTCTCTACATCAGAGGGCTGTGGATGCTCAGTCGTTGAGTACATAGAGATCGATAGATTTTTGGATATTAAAGGAATCATGAGATTTGGGAATAATGCAGGAAAGTGGAGTTGAGGTAGAAGATCAGCCATGATTTTTTTGAATGATGGAGCAGGCTCGAAGCGCCGAATGACCTACTCCTGCTCCTACTTCTTATGTTCTTATGATTTTCTCCCATTTCCTCATGTGTCTTGATGGTGACGATCACGCTGGGGTACTGACAATCCTCCATGTGGTCATTCATGAACATGGATAGTGTCAACAGTCTACTGGATTGCAAGGAACCATTGCAACCAAACACAGTTCTGACTTCCCTTTACATCCACACACGTTTGCTTTCCATGAGGGGTCACTGGAACCAGAGCTGATTTATTCCCTCGCTCTTTAGCTTGAGGGCACTGGAGTCAAGTGTAGTGTGCTTTCTGCTACAATGGCTGAGGTGTGCTCAGAACGGTGATTGTATTAGAGACCTCCCTGCTCTATACGGCTCAGATTCACACCATGTGGTACGGTATAGGCGCGCTTACACTGTCGACCAAGATTTTGACTGCCGGCCTACGTGTGATGTGTGGAGCCGAAGTGAGCCACCGGCTTGCCGGTGAGCCATCGTGAGCCCTGGGCCATTTTAACTCCCAGGCCTCGTTTAACTTTGTCAAAGCTGACTCCTGCTCAATCCAGGCGGCAATGATGTGGAGGACTTTGGTAAGGAACGACTCAGGCTGCATTTTCACCATCACCTCCAATTCACACACCATCCTGACCTGGACATATAGTGCCGTTCATTCATTGTCTCCGAGGCAAAATCCTGGAACTCTCTATCCAACAGCATTGGGGGAATACCTTACTCACGTGGACTGCAGCGGTTCAAGAAAAAGGCTCACCGCCACCTTCTTAGTTAAGCGAATGGGCGAAGGTTTGGCAGATGGAATACAATGTTGGAAAGTGTGAGGTCATCCACCTTGGGAAAAAAAACAGTCAAAGGGAATATTATTTGAATGGGGAGAAATTACAACATGCTGCGCTGCAGAGGGACCTGGGGGTCCGCATGAAACTCTTTTGAGTTTACCTGCAAAACATAAAAACATTAAACGGTGCCACCCGACCTGGGTGACACTCCAGACATTTACAAGGCCCTTTTTTTTTTTTTTTTTCCCCCCCTTTTTTTTTTGTTTTTTTTTGTGTTTTTCTTTTTTTTTTTGTTTTTTTTTTTGGGCACTAAAATCACAATTTTCCCCAGTGCCCCCTATAAAAGGGAAGGGGGACACTAAAAGCACCGGCAATTAAGACAAATTAAACTTAAAAAACGTAAAATCAAATTAAAATTTGGTTGCCGGGCGTGATGATGCACTCCAGTCCCTCCGGTGCCCACCTCTCGCGGAAGGCCGCGGGCGTACCGGTGGACACCGCGTGCTCCATCTCCAAGGACACCCTGGACCGGATGTAAGAGCGGAAGAGAGGCAGGCAGTCAGGTTGAACGACCCCCTCGACCGCCCGCTGCCTGGACCGGCTGATGGCACCCTTGGCCGTGCCCAGGAGCAGTCCTACGAGGAGGCCTTCGGACCTACCCGCTCCCCTCCGCACAGGGTGCCCAAAGATCAGGAGTGTGGGACTGAAGTGCAGCCAGAATTTCAGGAGCAGCCCCTTCAAATAATGGAACAGGGGCAAGGGGTCCGCATGAATCCCAAAAAGTTAGTTTGCAGGTGCAGCAGGTAATCAGGAAGGTGAATGGAATGTTGGCCTTCATTGCGAGAGGGATGGAGTACAAAAGCAGAGAGGTCCTGCTGCAACTGTACAGGGTATTGGTGAGGCCGCACCTGCGTGCAGTTTTGGTCACCTTACTTAAGGAAGGATATACTAGCTTTGGAGGGGGTACAGAGACGATTCACTAGGCTGATTCCGGAGATGAGAGGCTTACCTTATGATGATAGATTGAGTAGACAGGGTCTTTTCTCGTTGGAGAAATAAGGATGAGGGGTGATCTTATAGAAACATTTAAAATAATGAAAGGGATAGACAAGATAGAGGCAGAGAGGTTGTTTCCACTGGTCGGGGAGACTAGAACTAGGGGGCACAGCCTCAAAATACGGGGGAGCCAATTTAAAACCGAGTTGAGAAGGAATTTCTTCTCCCAGAGGGTTGTGAATCTGTGGAATTCCCTGCCCAAGGAAGCAGTTGAGGCTAGCTCATTGAATGTATTCAAATCACAGATAGATAGATTTTTAACCAATAAGGGAATTAAGGGTTACGGGGAGCGGGCGGGTAAGTGGAGCTGAGTCCACGGCCAGATCAGCCATGATCTTGTTGAATGGCGGAGCAGGCTCGAGGGGCTAGATGGCCTACTCCTGTTCCTAATTCTTATGTTCTTATGTTCTCGAGGGATGGGTAACTAGGGATAGGCAATAAACACCAGCCTCGCCAGCGATGCCAGCATCCTGAGACTGAATTAATAAAACTCTGCAAGAGTAGTAATGATGCAAAGTGAAATAGCTTTGCTCTGCAGCTACATTCATAATCGCAACCTAACTCACTTAGCGGAAGCCCGCAGTATAAAGCTGCACAGACTGTGAAGCTCTACAGCTGCAGTAAATAGTATTGCCATGGCAAGGATGTAAGTGATTTTAATGGGGTGTTATGGTGAATATACACTTGCTTTTAACATTGTTTTAGACGATTATAATTGATGTTATTAGAAGCTGCTTGGTCAAGTAAAGAAGCTGTTCATGCAGGTCTTCAGGATTAGATTAATTCAGTCACATGAAGATTATTTTGTAAGATCTTAAATTGCCCATTGAGGAAGGTAAAACATATATTAGCAGCAGAAAATATAAAGGATGGAAATCAAAGGGTGCAAGCTCACACCTTGCAGCATGCGTTTCTACTTTCAGGGAGTGCTGGGTCTCAGAATCACCCCTGCGGTGACAGACCAATAACAGAACAATGGGATCAGAATCTTTCTGGTCACCATGTGTCTCGACATTGTGAATGTATTCGCTGTGGCTCTGTAGCATTCTTCGCCCCGAGTCAGAAGCTGCTGGCTTCAAGCCCCATTCCATGGGACCTGAGCACAGAAGCTAGACTGACATTCCGCTGCAGTACTGCGGGAGTGCTGCACTGTCAGAGGTGCCACCTTTTGGACGAGACGTTAAACCAATGCCCCCTCAGGTGGAGGTAAAAGATCCCAAAGCATTGAGCAGGAAGAAGCAAGAAGAGCAGGGGGATTCTGCCAGTGTTTTGGCCAAAATTTATCCCTCATCCAACACCGAAAACATATCATCTGATCATTACCAAATTGCTGCTTATGGGACCTTGCTGTGCGCAAAATTAGCTGCCGCGTTTCCTACATTACAAAAATGACTGCACTTCAAAAGTACTTCACTGGTTGTAAAGTGACTTGGGATACCCTGAGGTCATAAACGACCTCATAAATGCAATTCTTTCTTTCTCTTGTTTGTGAAGATTTTTGTTGTTCAGTACTTTGGGCAAAATTGGAACTGTGTTTATAATTTTGTTAGGAATTATGAAGAGGGAGTAACTCACAAATGCATTTACAATGTTATTACACATAACGACCAAGGAATGCTTTCTTCCTATAATGTTCCATTAATAAATCATAAAAATGAACTTTTTGCAGCATGAATTTCCAGATATCTATGAATATGCTTTAGTAAATGGACGCACTCCAAGGGCCCAAGATTTCCCCCAGGGGTAGAACAGCGCATCTCCGTGTGGTGCACCAACTTTTTAGAACAGAAACGATGCCTATTATTTACCTTGGTATTCTCCCCTCCGTCAGGTCGATCCAGGACCTTGGCGCAGTGCAGCAGAACGCAATAAGGGCGGAGCCAGGTCCCAGCGCTGAAAACAGTGGCAGGACCTCTGCACATGCGCGCTAGAGTGTGCACGCATGTGCAGTAGCTCCAGGTCCCCGAGGCTGCGTGGGAGAGGCCCGAATCACGCCGCCCCTAGCCCTGGCCGAATGGGCTCACCGGGGCAGTGAAGATCGGACTCGGGCCTCCCTCCCTCCCATTTAGGTCCCGCTCCCGCTCCGCCACCCCCCTCCCCCCCTCCCGTTCAGGTCCCGCTCACCGCACCCCCCCTCCATGTTCAGCCGTTCCCCCTCCCTCCACATCCTTGGAGGGGCCCTCCCGCCGGGCATCTTGCTGGGGGCGGGCCCCGCCCGAAGTCTTCGGCCCGGCCCGGCCCGTTCAGCCTCACCCTCTCCTCCAGCCCCCACCCTCTCCTCCCCCCCTTTCCTCGCCTCCCCCCCTCTCCTCCCTCACCCCCTCCTCCCCCCTCCCCCTCTCCTCCCCCCTCTCCTCAACCCCCTCCTCTTGCTCCCTCCGCTCCCTCCCTCCCCCCTCCTCCCCCCCTCCCTCTCCCCCTCCTCCTCTCCCTCCCCCCTCCCTCTCCTCCCCCCTTCCTCCCCCCAACCCTCGCTGTCAGAAACACAGAGAGACACTGACAGAGAGAGAGAGAGAGAGACACTGACAGAGAGAGAGAGAGACACTGACAGAGAGAGACACTGTCAGAGAGAGAGAGAGACACACTGACAGAGAGAGAGAGAGAGAGACACTGACAGAGAGAGAGAGAGAGAGACACTGACAGAGAGAGAGACACTGACAGAGAGAGAGAGAGAGAGACACTGACAGAGAGAGACACTGACAGAGAGAGAGAGACACTGACAGAGAGAGACACTGACAGAGAGAGAGAGAGACACACTGACAGAGAGAGAGAGAGAGACACTGACAGAGAGAGAGAGACACACTGACAGAGAGAGACACACTGACAGAGAGAGAGAGAGAGAGAGACACTGACAGAGAGAGAGAGAGACACTGACAGAGAGAGAGAGAGACACACTGACAGAGAGAGAGAGAGAGACACTGACAGAGAGAGACACTGACAGAGAGAGAGAGACACACTGACAGAGAGAGAGAGAGAGAGACACTGACAGAGAGAGAGAGAGAGAGACACTGACAGAGAGAGACACTGACAGAGAGAGAGAGAGACACACTGACAGAGAGAGAGAGAGAGAGACACTGACAGAGAGAGAGAGAGAGAGACACTGACAGAGAGAGAGACACTGACAGAGAGAGAGAGAGAGAGACACTGACAGAGAGAGAGACACTGACAGAGAGAGAGAGAGACACTAACAGAGAGAGACACTAACAGAGAGAGAGAGAGACACTGACAGAGAGAGAGACACTGACAGAGAGAGAGAGAGAGACACTGGCAGAGAGACACTGACAGAGAGAGAGAGAGAGAGAGACACTGACAGAGAGAGACACTGACAGAGGGAGAGAGAGACACACTGACAGAGAGAGAGAGAGAGACACACTGACAGAGAGAGAGAGACAGTGACAGAGAGAGAGAGAGAGAGAGACACTGACAGAGAGAGAGACACTGACAGAGAGAGAGAGAGAGAGAGACACTGACAGAGAGAGAGAGAGACACTGACAGAGAGAGAGAGACACTGACAGAGAGAGAGAGAGAGAGAGACTGACAGAGAGAGAGAGAGAGAGACACTGACAGAGAGAGAGACACTGACAGAGAGAGAGAGAGAGAGAGACACTGACAGAGAGAGAGAGAGAGAGAGACACTGACAGAGAGAGAGACACTGACAGAGAGAGAGAGAGAGAGAGACACTGACAGAGAGAGAGAGAGAGAGAGACACTGACAGAGAGAGAGAGACACTGACAGAGAGAGAGAGAGAGAGAGACACTGACAGAGAGAGAGAGACACTGACAGAGAGAGACACACTGACAGAGAGAGAGACACTGACAGAGAGAGAGAGAGAGAGAGAGACACTGGGTGGGGGGGGGGGGGCTCCCAGCACACTGTTGGAGGGCTCCCGGAGCTGCAGTCGGTGAGTAGAAACTTAATTTTTTATTTATTGATTTTTTGATTATTTTTTTTATTTTTTTGATTGATTTATTGGTTGATTTTGATGTATTTATCATTTATTATTGATGATGGCTCTTTATTTGTAAAAGTGAAGTGTTTAATGTTTGTAAACTTCCCTCCCCGTCCCCCCATCTCTCGTTCCCTACGCCTGATTTATAAGTGTAGGCAAGGTTTTTCTGAGCGTACAAAATCTACACTTACTCCATTCTAAGTTCGTTTGGAGTAAGTTTTCGCTGCCTAAACTTGCAAAACAGGTGTTAGTGGCTGGACACGCCCCCTTTTCAACCAAAAAAATCTGTTCTAAAATGGCAGTATTCTAACTCACTAGAACTGCAGCAAACTAAATGCCAAGAATTGCAATTTCTAAGATGCTCCATTCTAAACTAGTTGCTCCAAAAAAATAGGAGCAACTCAGACCGAAACTTGAGCCCCAAATCTCTAGTGTTGTAATGTTTAGTTGCTTTTGGAAAGCAAAATCCAAAAGAGAAAAATGTATCACACAAATTAACACTGGACATTTATACAGCGTGATGCTCCTCAATGCCGCTCAGCCCAGCAATCATCATAGGCAGTCCTTCGGAGTGGAGGATGACTTGCTTCCACATTAAAAATGAGTTCTCAGGTGATTTATAAGTCCGATGCGGGAACTACAGTCTCTGTCGCAGGTTAGGCAGACAATGGTTGAAGTGCTGGTTTGTTGAAGTGCTTTGGGTTGTCATGCACTCCTTGCACCGTTTGCGTTTGGTGTCCGCTTACTCCCGGTGAAGAGACTCAAGGTGTTAGGCGCCTTCCCGGATTATTCTCTTCCATTTTGAGCGATCTTGTGCCAGGGATTCCCAGGTGTCGGTGGGGATGTTGAACTTCTTCAAGGAGGCCTTGAGGGTGAACATAAGAACATAAGAATTAGGAACAGGAGTAGGCTATCTAGCCCCTCGAGCCTGCTCCGCCATTCAACAAGATCATGGCTGATCTGCCCGTGGACTCAGCTCCACTTACCTGCCCGCTCCCCGTAACCCTTAATTCCCTGATTGGTTAAAAATCTATCTATCTGTGACTTGAATACATTCAATGAGCTAGCCTCAACTGCTTCCTTGGGCAGAGAATTCCACAGATTCACAACCCTCTGGGAGAAGAAATTCCTTCTCAACTCGGTTTTAAATTGGCTCCCCCGTATTTTGAGGCTGTGCCCCCTAGTTCTAGTCTCCCCGACCAGTGGAAACAACCTCTCTGCCTCTGTCTTGTCTATCCCTTTCATTATTTTAAATGTTTCTATAAGATCATCCCTCATCCTTCTGAACTCCAACGAGTAAAGACCCAGTCTACTCAATCTATCATCATAAGGTAACCCCCTCATCTCCGGAATCAGCCTAGTGAATCATCTCTGTACCCCCTACAAAGCTAGTATATCCTTCCTTAAGTAAGATGACCAAAACTGCACCCAGTTCTCCAGGTGCGGCCTTACCAATACCTTGTACAGTTGCAGCAGAACCTCCCTGCTTTTGTACTCCATCCCTCTCGCAATGAAGGCCAACATTCCATTCGCCTTCCTGATTACCTGCTGCACCTGCAAACTAACTTTTTAGGATTCATGCACAAGGACCCCCAGGTCTCTCTGCACCGCAGCATGTTGTAATTTCTCCCCATTCAAATAATATTCCCTTTGACTGTTTTTTTTCCCAAGGTGGATGACCTCACACTTTCCGACATTGTATTCCATCTGCCAAACCTTCGCCCATTCGCTTAACCTATCCAAATCTCTTTGCAGCCTCTCTGTGTCCTCTACACAACCCGCTTTCCCACTAATCTTTGTGTCATCTGCAAATTTTGTTACACGACACTCTGTCCCCTCTTCCAGGTCAGCTATGTATATTGTAAACAGTTGTGGTCCCAGCACCGATCCCTGTGGCACACCACTAACCACCGATTTCTAACCCAAAAAGGACCCATTTATCCCGACTCTCTGCTTTCTGTTCGCCAGCCAATTCTCGATCCATGCTAATACATTTCCTCCGACGCCGCGTACCTCTATCTTCTGCAGTAACCTTTTGTGTGGCACCTTATCGAATGCCTTTTGGAAATCTAAATACACCACATCCATCGGTACACCTCTATCCACCATGCTCGTTATATCCTCAAAGAATTCCAGTAAATTAGTTAAGCATGATTTCCTCTTCATGAATCCATGCTGCGTCTGCTTGATTGCACTATTCCTATCTAGATGTCCTGCTATTTCTTCCTTAATGATAGTTTCAAGCATTTTCCCCACTACAGATGTTAAACTAACCGGCCTATAGTTACCTGCCTTTTGTCTGCCCCCTTTTTTAAACAGAGGCGTTACATTAACTGCTTTCCAATCCGCTGGTACCTCCCCAGAGTCCAGAGAATTTTTGTCCTTGAAGCGTTTCCTCTCCCCACCTTGGGCGCGTTTGCCGTGTTGAAGCTCTGAGCAGAGCACTTACGTATCAGGCATGTGGACGATGTGGCCCTTCCATCGGAGCTGATCAAGTGTTGTCATTGCTTCGATGCTGAGGATGTTGGCCTGGATGAGAACATTAACGTTGGTGCGCCTATCCTGCCGATGGATTTGCAGGATCTTGTGGAGGCAGCGTTGGTGGTACTTCTCCAGTGCTTTGATGTGCGTGCTATATAGTCCATGTCTCAGAAGCGTATATGAGGGCAGTTTTCACTACTGATTTGTAGACCATGAGCTTTGTGTCAGTTTTAAGGTGCTGGTCTTCAAACACTCTCTTCCTTAGGTGACCAAAGGCTGCGCTGGCGCACTGAAGGCAGTGTTGTACCTCATCATCGATGTCTGCCCTTGTTGACAGTAGGCTCCCGAGGTATGGAAAATGGTCCATGTCCAAGATCTCATCATGGACTTTGATAATCGGGGGGCAGCATTGTGTGGTGGGGGCAGGCTGATAGAGCACCTTTGTTTTATGGATGTTTAGTGTAAGGCCCATGCTCTTGTATGCTATGGTGAACGTGTTGATGATGGTTTGGAGTTTGTCGTCCGAGTGGGCACAGGCGCAAGCATCATCTGCATATTGTAATTCGATCAGAGGATGGCATGACTTTGGATCTGGTCTGAAGTCGACAGAGGTAGAACAATTTCCCATTTGTTCTATAGATTATCTCTACTGCATCGGGAAGCTTACAGATGGTGAAGATCGAGAAGAGCGTTGGTGCAATGACACAGGCCTGTCTCACCCCGGTTCGTACATGAATTTGGGTCTGTGGTGGATCCGTTGGTCAGGATCACGGCCTGCATGTCATCATGAAGCAAGTGGAGGATGGTAACAAATTTTTGAGGACAGCCGAATTTGAAGAGTACGCTCCATAATCCCTCACGGTTGACAGTGTCAAAGGCCTTTGTCAGGTCAAAGAAGGCCATGTACAGTGGTTGGTGTTGTTCCCTGCATTTCTCTTGAATTTGTCGCGTGATGAAGATCATGTCTTTTGGTTTCCATATTTACGAAAGGGTATACTTGCTTTGGAGGCAGTTCAGAGAAGGTTCACTCGGTTGATCCCGGGAATGAGGGGGTTGACTTATGAGGAAAGGTTGAGTAGGTTGGGCCTCTACTCATTGGAATTCAGAAGATTGAGAGGTGATCTTATCGAAACGTATAAGATTATGAGGGGACTTGACATGATGGATGCAGAGAGAATGTTTCCACTGATAGGGGAGACTAGAACTAGGGGGCATAATCTTAGAATAAGGAGCCGCCCATTTAAAACTGAGATGAGGAGACATTTATTTTCTCAGAGGGTAGTGGATCTGTAGAATTCGCTGCCTCAGAGCTGTGGAAGCTAGGACATTGAATAAGTTTAAGACAGAGATAAGACAGTTTCTTAACCGATAAGGGAATAAGGGGTTATGGGGAGCAGACAGTAAAGCGGACCTGAATCCATGATTGGATCAGCCAAGATCGTATTAAATGGCGGAGCAGGCTTGAGGGGCTGTATGGTCTACTCCTGCTCCTATTTCTTATGTTGTTGTGTTATGTTCTTATGTCCATTGTGCACCTCAGTGGGCGGAATGCAAGAGCTCCTCCGAGTCGCAATGCGGATTCCAGCAACATAGTCTATTGCGGCTGTCATGTGACGAATAGTCACTACGGTAAAGTATCAGAGAGTCTCATCCGAGCATCGTGGGTTGCTGCCTTCAAGAAAAAGGGAACAGAAAAAGTTTAAATGACGAATAGGGCAATCACCATTAATGTTCTCAACCTGCCAGATTATTCCATGCATAAAATGTTTGCACAATTTTAAGACACCACATCGGTGCATTTTTCCTGAAACTCTATCAGGCAAGATGTTGATTTGGAGTAAGATGGAATGAAGAAAGATGACGAGTGCTAGAAGCAATGTTTATAGATCAGGGACAATGCAAGTAGAATATTCCTGAGAAATGTCACAAAGGAAAATATTTTGGCAACAAGTAAAGCAACACTCATAACACTATATAGTACGTGAAAAACAATCAGCATCTCTGTAATACTCAATAAAGCTGACCACTGTAAAGATTACCTATCTCAGAAGCTGTCATTTTTTTCTCTCAGTAGCTTGTTTGTAGTGTGACTGTCTTCTTCAGCAGTCCCTCAAAGTCAGAATGACTTACTTCCACGCTAACATGAGTTCTAAGGTGACTGATGAGAGCAATGTGGGATCTACAGTCTCTGTCACAGGTGGGGCAGCTGGTGGTTGAAGAGATGGGTGGGTAGGTTGCTTGGTTTGTCATACACTCCTTCCACTGTTTGAACTTGATTCCATGTGCTCCTGACGAAGAGACTCAAAGTGTTCAATGACTTCCCGAATGCTTCTTCTACACTTTGAGCGGTCATGGGCCAGGGATTCCCAAGAGTCAATGGGGATGTTACATTTTTTCAGGGAGGCTTTGAGGCTTTTGCATCCATCCAAGGGTAAATTTCACCTTGCTTTAACATCTCATCCAAAAAGCATTTTCCCTGCCCTCCTGGGGCTCGCTTGCCGTGACGGAGCTCGGAGTAGCGTGCCTGTTTCGGGAGCCTTGTATCAGGCATGTGGACAACGTGGTCCGCTGATCGGAGCTGTGAATGTAGGGATATTGGAGCAATTTCACTGAGTTCTTAGAATGATTAAGAAAAATCTATTGAATGTATAACAGAAAATTAAAGACTTACCTATCGCTCTCGGTACCCCTTTTAAAAATAAATTCATAAAGAACTCTCAAAAGTTTTAGCAGTCTTTTGTTTCTTTCTATCTTTCTGTTGACATTTTGGAGAATAATTTTGTTTAAGTGGGCAACTGATGACAGTGTTAGACTTATTGAGCCTGATGAGCAAAGAAGCTGACCTAAAATTGGTTGCCGCATTTCCTGCATTACAACAGTGACTACACTTCAAAAGTACTTCATTGGCTGTAAAGCGCTTTGGGACATCCTGAGGTTGCGAAAGTTCTTTCTTAAAATAAGACAAGAGACAATTCTTAGCCATGAGTGCTTCAACTTCCTCTCTGTAGATTCATTCAGCTCCTTACAACCATCAGATTTGCTAATTCCTCCAACCAAGAACCCTGAGGATATTCATCAGTTCCCACATTTAAATCAAAACATGGAATGACAGAAATGAACAGAAGCCTGTTAACGTTGATGATAATTCTTTGTAACTAAAAAAGGGTACGAATGATACTTGGACAGTCATCACAAGCACAAGAAAGCTTGGCAGATTGAAATTTTAGATGGCTTAGGGAAAGACTTACCATCCAACTGTGTAAAGAAAGTGATCTCGAGAATTGCTTGACCAACATCCAAACTGAGAAGGTGCTCAAACCTTTCAGACTGCCCACTTCCCATCTTGTTTCATCACTATACTAAATGAAACTAGCAAGAAGAGCCCATTAAACCTGAGTATGATGATGTCTCCAAGCCACAAAGTGATTTCCCTCCAATCAAAATCAACTCAGAGACCAGGATTCGAGATGTGGTCCTGTATACCTCATAAATACACTTTTTAATGGGCGATGAGCTTCACTTGTGATGTCCTTGCTGAAGCTTGTCAGGAGGTCAGCCACACCACCAGGGTCCTCTATCACCCTGTGAAAATAATAGTCTAGGGAGGAGAGAGTCATTAATAAGCAGAACTGCTTTGGGCCTCGAGACTCCCAGAGGAAAGAAACTCAGACTTTCAATCTGTATTTGCACAACAGTTTGAGCTAGTGTTGAAACTCGTTTTTCCTAAGAACAATGAATACAAGGGACTACTGCAGAGAACTGGATTAATCAGGTGGAGGAGACTAGATTCTGTCATTCTAATTAAAATTAAAATTGTATTTGGTGTGGCAAAAAAAGCTTTATCTACTGAGCTGTTGTTTTGCTCAGTCCAAACCATGAAGTTAAGGTTAAAGGTATGTTTGAGATTTTGGTTAAGCTTCTGAGAAATTGTGGATTTACTCTATTGAGATTTCAACGTTTGATTTATAAATAATAATGTGGCATTTCTGTCTTGGCTCAGTTGTAGCAATCTTCCCTCTACGTCAGAAGGTTATAGGTTCAAGTCCAACTCCAGAAACTTGAGCACACAACTGAAGTCTGACATTTCAGTGCAGTACTGAAGAAAAAGGAACTCACTCCCTCAAAAAGTTGTCGAAGCTCAGTCAATTGAAAAGTTCAAAACTGAAATTGATAGATTTTTGTTCGGTAAGGATATCAAGGGATATGGAGCAAAGGGGGGTAAATGGAGTTGAGGTACAGATCAGCCATGATCTCATTGAATGGTGGAACAGACTCAAGGTGCTGAATGGCCTACTCATGTTCCTATGTGTTGAGCTGTTGATTTTTGGATGAGATGTTAAAACAAGGTGAAATTTACCCTCAGGAGGATGTAAAAGCGTTCATGGCATTATTCAAAAAAAGGCAGGGGAGTTACCTCGTGTTCTGGACAATATTCATCCCTCAAATAAAATGTATTATCTGGTTATATATCTCATTGCTGTTCATGGGAACTTGCTGTGTATAAATTGCCGATTCCCTTTGTAAGAGTGATTACACATCAAAACTTCTTCATTGGCTGTGAAGCACTATTGGGATCTCCTGGGGTCATGAAAGGTGCTATATAAGAACATAAGAACATAAGAAATAGGAGCAGGAATAGGTCATACGGCCCCTCGAGCCTGCTCCGTCATTCAATAAGATCATGGCTGATCTGATCATGGACTCAGCTCCATTTCCCTGCCCACTCCCCATAACCCCTTATCGTTTTAAAAACTGTCAATTTCTGTCTTAAATATATTCAATGTCCCAGCTTCCACAGCTCTCTGAGGCAGCGAATTCCACAGATTTACAACCCTCTGAGGGAAGAAATTTCTCCTCCTCTCAGTTCTAAATGGGTGGCCCCTTATTCTAAGATCATGCCCTCTAGTTCTAGTCTCCCCCATCAGTGGAAACATCCTCTCTGCATCCACCTTGTCAAGCCCCCTCATAATCTTATACGTTTCGATAAGATCACCTCTCATTCTTCTGAATCTAATGAGTAGAGGCCCAACCTACTCAACCTTTCCTCATAAGTCAACCCCCTCGTCTCCGGAATCAATCTAGTGAACCTTCTCTGAACTGCCTCCAAAGCAAGTATATCCTTTCGTAAATATGGAAACCAAAACTGCACGCATTATTCCAGGTGTGGCCTCGCCAATACCCTGTATAACTGTAGCAAGGCTTCGCTGCTTTTATACTCCATCTCCTTTGCAATAAAGGCCAAGATTCCATTGGCCTTCCTGATCACCTGCTGTATCTGCATACTATTCTTTTGTTTTTCATACACAAGTACCCCCAGGTCCTGCTGTACTGCAACACATTGCAATCTTTCTCCATTTAAATAATAACTTGCTCTTTATTTTTGCTGCCAAAGTTCACGACCTCACACTTTCCAACATTATACTCCATCTGCCAAATTTTTGCCCACTCACTTCGCCTGTCTATGTCCTTTTGCAGATTTTTTGTATCCTCCTCACACATTGCTTTTCCTCCCATCTTTGTATATAAATGCAAGCAAGTTTTCTTTTTAAAAGAAGCACCTTTGTCATAAACTTAAAATCATATGAGCAGAATGGGAAATGTGCTGAATGTGAGGTAAACATTAGAACATCAGAAAAAAGGATGAAAAAATGCAAGTTGGCCCCACTAATCTCATGCCTCCACTCTCAATCTCCCATTATAGCAACCAGCTGTACTTTGAAAGCACAATAATGATTTGGCTCAGCTCCCCTGTCTGGCAGATTATTCAAATTGTTTATCAAAGGGAGTTCTTCTTAACCTAGCGAAAATGCCAGGCCCCAATGTTTTAAGTTGATTTTTCTCGCATCTTTCCCTATAACTCATCTCATTTACCCTCGAGGTCAAGCTTGGTTGCTTTTTTCTGAAATGCTGATTAGAACTGGAGATTGAATGGAGGTGGGGAATGGGAGGTATGTATAGTTAGATTGTTGAACACATGATCAGGCACTGTGCCACATGGAAATGTAGCTGAAGGAGGCTATTTACCACTGCCACCAGCAACTGGTTTCCATGCACTCTGAGCCCATGCCCCTTCAACTACAGGGTATGGAGTCTTAGGATTGGATTGGCTCTCTTTGGTACGCTTCTGTTTGGAATGCTTTAGTCAAATCAATAGGGCCAAAACTGAGCTACAATGCATGGTGCTACTCAAGCAGCTTTTTACTGGGTATGTCCGCCTGAGAGGACAGATTTGACCTTGTTGTAACATCTCATCCTAAAGTTAACACCTCAAACATAGGAACAGGAGGAGGCCCTCAAGACTGTTCTGCCATTCAATGAGATCACGGCTGATCTGTACCTCAACTCCATTTACCCCGCTTTGCTTCATATCTTTTAACACCCTTACCCAATAAGGGTAGTTGCTAACATTCCTACAATCTTCAACGGGGCAGGGATGATTTATAAGGCTATGGGGTAGAAATTAGTCTTGGATGGTAGCTCCTAATTGATGGTTGGCTGCCTGGTATACTCCCCGCTGATATTTAGTTCCATTGGCAGCAATAGAACTAAATAATAAATGGTGGTATAACAGGTGGCCAAAGTAATACCACTCATTTTGCATTACCGCCAAGTCCTGCTGAAGATTGTAGGAATGTTAGCATCTACCCTTATTGGGTAAGGGTGTTAAGAGATATGAAGCAAAGGGGGGGTAAATGGAGTTGAGGTACAGATCAGCCGTGATCTCATTGAATGGCAGAACAGGCTTGAGGGGCTGAATGGCCTCCTCTTGTTCCTATGTTTGAGGTGTTGACTTTTGGATGAGATGTTACAGCAAGGCCACCAAATCTGCCCTCTCGGGTGGACATACCGAGTAAAAGCTGCTTGAGTAGCATCATACATTTTCTACCCTTTATTTTTCTTTTATTCAGTTGGGTTTTGACCAAACATGACATTGTGTGAGCTTCAGGCATTTCAATATATTGGATCTCCAAGGTGAATGACATGTATTAAATGATAAGCCATGTGTGGAGACAGTCTACTTCTCATTCTGGTGATCCACCTTGGCAGCTCGTTATGCAGATATTACGTTGGCAGAAAGCAGGGTGTAGCTGGAAACCAATGGGCAGGCATCTGGCCAAACAAACACTGGTGGCAGTAATGGGGACAACAGTGATATCAACAATCAAGTGACAGATTTCCCAGAATTGACTGGGTGCTCCATCAGTCCTACTTCAGCATGTGGTGATTAGCTCTGTGTTTAGCCTTCCAAGAAAAGATGCTGCATGAAATGGCAGTGTCTGATGGCATGTTCGACAAGTAGGGTAAGCGGAGCGTGAAGGCTCACTGTTGGTATTCTGTACAAATGTGTTGTATTGATGCAGAATATCGGGGTACAGTTACAACAACTCTCGTGTTCCTGGAGCAAAGCAGGCTCCCAAACAGGGCTACAATATGCAGAATTGAGTGTATATAAACTTCAAAACACATGAAAGTTGCTGCTTTGTAAGTAAAACGTCTATATCCTCACTTTTGTGCCAGTTTTTCCCATCCAGATGGTGAAGGAAGTGAATCTTTGCAAGTGAGGAGGCTTTTCAACCATTGGAGGTAGATGGGAAACATCATAGTTATTGACTTATTCCTCTCGGTGCAGATGATAACACACCATTAGTCTGCTTTCTGTCCAATTCTGTTCATATCTCCCTGTAATGATTCAGCTACCACTCATCTTTCAGATGTAGAATTAACGGCTGTGTAGCGGGTGATGTCATCAGTAAAAAGCAAACAATGTCATTTGTGATGACATCCATCAGGTCAATAATGAAGACGAGAAACAGAATTGCTTCATGAAGGATTCCCACATGGAGTTTGTGATAAGAAAATGAACATCTATTTATCCTGGCCAAATGTTTGCATTGTCTGAGGAAGCACAGGCAGCAGTGATCACCCTGGGCTATGTACTAACTCAAGACTCACATCGGAGGGGATAGGATTGGACCATGAAGGAGTATTACGCTCTCAAAATAAACAGAGACATCCAAAATATATATTTTCAAATAAATAAAGAGAAGGATATGTGGACAAAACTTCAATTCAGACACAGGGAATGCAGTATGCTGGGGTATGTTGATCACATACATCTCATAAAAATCAATTGAGAATCTGATGGCTGATTTGATTTAAATTTAAACTTGTGAGACACGCTGTCACATTTCAGGAGTCAAACTATCAGACTTGCAAATTTCTGTGTTATGCTTAAAGTAAAGTATTTAAAAAATTCCAGCGTGGCCTCTAATTGACCTGGGTATTTTGATCTGATGACAACACAGCATTATAGCCAGCGGCAAGCACTAGCAGAAAAATACATTGTGCATCACATGGTAAAATGCTCCTTCCCTTACAGCACCTGAGTATATCCTCTGACTTAACACAAGCAGTTCCACAGGAGATGCTTTAGTAACATATAAACTGCCTCCGAAATAGGCTCAACTTAATTCTTCAAAAACACGTCGGATGAACTGAATTAAATCCCATTCCAATAAAGGAATAGATAGCTCACACGTCAGGAACTTAAGAATTGCTAGATGAAAAAAGACCAAAGTCCATCCAGTTTGTCTTCTAACATTCTAGCAGTTGCATGATACAATGATAATGGGAGTTGTTGACTAATCATAGCAATCAATCTCTATCAAGTAGTCTACAACAGACCCAGACATGAGGCGAGCATAACTCCAGCGGTGGAGAGCTTTAGGAACCAGGTCCAAAGTCTCCTGTTCCTTCCAAGAATGCTACACTTACCACATGTCATGTCTCAAATTACTCATATACTGTATCGCAAAATGTTATTTTCAGAAAGAAATTGTTCTTTATTTTCAGTACCAGCCTTTCCAAAGGAACTGCATCAAAGGTCTTACTGCAATACAAGTACATTACATCCACAGCCATACAGCAAAAACAGCTCCTTCGTCACACCCTCAAAGGATACCAGTAAATAGATTGGCAAGACCTTCGCCTTCATCAACCCACATGGGCTATCTTTTATGATTTTATTTCTATTCAGATACTCTAGGATCTTATCTTTAATAAAGGTTTCCATAATTCACCCACAATGGATGTCAAACTCATTGGCTTGATGCTTCCTGGGTCCGGGTTTTTAAAACTAGGAGTAACATCTGCCTTTCACCAATCAGTCCCTAGGCCAGTATTCAGTGGCTTTTGGAAGATTTGTGCCAGGGTTCCTGCAATTTCTCCCATATTTCCTTAAGAATCTTCATTTCCATCTTATTCGGCCCTTGAGATCTATTTACTGTAAGTTGCACAGCTAGTCGCCAATCATGGTAGTAATGTGAATAGTGCCGCAAATTACTTCTGGAACACTCCCTATTTCCTTTTTCAGATCAACTAAGTTACCTGCCACCTCCTTGATGCAAACTGAGGCAAAAAACCTACTTATCACTTTTGCAGCCTGTGTAACATCAGTTGTCACGCCCCCACCCGATCCTACTTTCAGTGGCTCCACTCCATCTTTTGTTTTTCTTTTTCTCTTAATATAACTAAAAAAAACTTATTACTATCCTTCACTTCTCTTGCCATGTTTAACTGAAACATTTTCTTTACCATTTTGACGCCATTTTTATACGCTAGACATACATTTTGGTAATGAATCCGTCTTAATTCCGCACCATTTTTCTTTATGGCCGTAAATACTTTTTTCCCTTCCTTACGAGTTGCTTGGTAATCCTGTTCAATCAACTGGGAGTGTCTTTTAAGCTTAATACCTTTGCTTTGCATGGATACAGAATCATCTCCTCAACTGAACTGCAAAGTTCCTTCAACCTTCTAGCCAGATTCAAACCTTCCAGGATCACGCTGACAAGACCTCTGAAGCACATAAAGTTGGTCCTCTTAAAATGTGGCAACTTTGTTTGGGTTTTAGTAAGCTCCACAATGACTATATTGTCAAATGTGATCACACTATGATCACTGGTCCTTAAAGTCACAGCACCTTTTTGTTGGAGATTTGATCATCCCATTTACTCACAATCTAATCCAGGATGTTTTCTCCCCTTGTTTTTTCTTTTACAAACGGACGCATTAAACAATTTTCCATTAATTCTAGAAATCCTTTCCGTTCCTTACCAGTGGAGACATTATTGTCCCTGTTAATTTCTGGTAAGTTGCAATTTCCAACTACTATATACTATAATCTCGCAGTACTTAAGGAGAGATATACTTGCATTTCAGGCAGTTGAGAGAAGGTTCACAAGGTTTCTTCCTGAGATGAAGGGGTTGTCTTATGAAGAAAGGTTGAGCAGGTTGGGCCTATACTCATTGGAGTTCAGAAGAATGAGAGGTGAGCTTATTGAAACATATAAGATACTGAGGAGGATCGAAAAGGTAGATGCAGAGAGGATGTTTCCCCTTGTGGTGGAATCTAGAACTAGATTAAGGGGCATAGATCTGAGATGAGGAGGAATTTCTTCTCTCAGAGGATCGTAAATCTATGGAATTTTCTGCATCAGAGAGTTGTAGAGGCTGGGACATTGAATATATTTAAGGTGGAGATAGACAGATTTTTAAACAATAAGGGTTATGGGGACTGGGCAGGGAAGTGGAGCTGAGCACAAGATCAGATCAGTCATGATCTTATTAAATGGCGGAGCAGGCTCGAGGGGCCAAATGGCCTTCTCCTGCTCCTATTTCTTATGTTCTTATAGAAACATAGAAACATACGAAATAGGTGCAGGAGTAGGCCATTCGGCCCTTCTAGCCTGCACCGCCATTCAATGAGTTCATGGCTGAACATGCAACTTCAGTACCCCATTCCTGCTTTCTCACCATACCCCTTGATTCCCCTAGTAGTAAGGACTTCATCTAACTCCTTTTTGAATATATTTAGTGAATTGGCCTCAACAACTTTCTGTGGTAGAGAATTCCACAGGTTCACCACTCTCTGGGTGAAGAAATTCCTCCTCATCTCGGTCCTAAATGGCTTCCCCCTTATCCTTAGACTGTGTCCCCTGGTTCTGGACTTCCCCAACATTGGGAACATTCTTCCTGCATCTAACCTGTCTAACCCTGTCAGAATTTTAAACGTTTCTATGAGGTCCCGTCTCATTCTTCTGAACTCCAGTGAATACAAGCCCAGTTGATCCAGTCTTTCTTGATAGGTCAGTCCCGCCATCCCGGGAATCAGTCTGGTGAACCTTCGCTGCACTCCCTCAATAGCAAGAATGTCCTTCCTCAGGTTAGGAGACCAAAACTGTACACAATACTCCAGGTGTGGCCTCACCAAGGCCCTGTACAATTGTAGCAACACCTCCCTGCCCCTGTACTCAAATCCCCTCGCTATGAAGGCCAACATGCCATTTGCTTTCTTAACCGCCTGCTGTACCTGCATGCCAACCTTCAATGACTGATGTACCATGACACCCAGGTCTCTTTGCACCTGCCCTTTTCCTAATCTGTCACCATTCAGATAATAGTCTGTCTCTCTGTTTTTACCACCAAAGTGGATAACCTCACATTTATCCACATTATACTTCATCTGCCATGCATTTGCCCACTCACCTAACCTATCCAAGTCGCTCTGCAGCCTCATAGAATCCTCCTTGCAGCTCACACTGCCACCCAACTTAGTGTCATCCGCAAATTTGGAGATACTACATTTAATCCCCTCGTCTAAATCATTAATGTACAGTGTAAACAGCTGGGGCCCCA
Organism: Pristiophorus japonicus; assembly: GCF_044704955.1. Classification (NCBI taxonomy): domain Eukaryota; kingdom Metazoa; phylum Chordata; class Chondrichthyes; family Pristiophoridae; genus Pristiophorus; species Pristiophorus japonicus. The sequence continues at coordinate 5,010,776 of NC_091993.1, forward strand.
GCACAGAACCTTGCGGTACCCCACTAGTCACTGCCTGCCATTCTGAAAAGTCCCCATTTACTCCTACTCTTTGCTTCCTGTCTGACAACCAGTTCTCAATCCATGTCAGCACACTACCCCCAATCCCATGTGCTTTAACTTTGCACATTAATCTCTTGTGTGGGACCTTGTCGAAAGCCTTCTGAAAGTCCAAATATACCACATCAACTGGTTCTCCCTTGTCCACTCTACTGGAAACATCCTCAAAAAATTCCAGAAGATTTGTCAAGCATGATTTCCCTTTCACAAATCCATGCTGACTTGGACCTATCATATTACCTCTTTCCAAATGCACTGCGATGACATCCTTAATAATTGATTCCATCATTTTACCCACTACCGATGTCAGGCTGACCGGTCTGTAATTCCCTGTTTTCTCTCTCCCTCCTTTTTTAAAAAGTGGGGTTACATTGGCTACCCTCCACTCCATAGGAACTGATCCAGAGTCAATGGAATGTTGGAAAATGACTGTCAATGCATCCACTATTTTCAAGGCCACCTCCTTAAGTACTCTGGGATGCAGTCCATCAGGCCCTGGGGATTTATCGGCCTTCAATCCCATCAATTTCCCCAACACAATTTCCCGACTAATAAGGATTTCCCTCAGTTCCTCCTCCTTACTAGACCCTCCGACCCCTTTTATATCCGGAAGGTTGTTTGTGTCCTCCTCAGTGAATACCGAACCAAAGTACTTGTTCAATTGGTCCGCCATTTCTTTGTTCCCCGTTATGACTTCCCCTGATTCTGACTGCAGGGGACCTACGTTTGTCTTTACTAACCTTTTTCTCTTTACATATCTATAGAAACTTTTGCAATCCGTCTTAATGTTCCCTGCAAGCTTCTTCTCGTACTCCATTTTCCCTGCCCTAATCAAACCCTTTGTCCTCCTCTGCTGAGTTCTAAATTTCTCCCAGTCCCCGGGTTCTCTGCTATTTCTGGCCAATTTGTATGCCACTTCCTTGGCTTTAATGCTATCCCCGATTTCCCTTGATAGCCACGGTTGAGCCACCTTCCCTTTTTTATTTTTACGACAGGCAGGAATGTACAATTGTTGTAGTTCATCCATGCGGTCTCTAAATGTCTGCCATTGCCCATCCACAGTCAACCCCTTCAGTATCATTCGGCAATCTATCCTAGCCAATTCACGCCTCATACCTTCAAAGTTAGCCTTCTTTAAGTTCTGGACCATGGTCTCTGAATTAACTGTTTCATTCTCCATCCTAATGCAGAATTCCACCATATTATGGTCACTCTTCCCCAAGGGGCCTCGCACAACGAGATTGCTAATTAATCCTCTCTCATTACACAACACCCAGTCTAAGATGGCCTCCCCCCTAGTTGGTTCCTCGACATATTGGTCAAAAAACCATCCCTTATGCACTCCAGGAAATCCTCCTCTACCGTATTGCTTCCAGTTTGGTTAACCCAATCTATGTGCATATTAAAGTCACCCATTATAACTGCTGCACCTTTATTGCACGCACCCCTAATTTCATGTTTGATGCCCTCCCCAACATCACTACTACTGTTTGGAGGTCTGTACACAACTCCCACTAACGTTTTTTGTCCTTTGGTATTCTGCAGCTCTACCCATATAGATTCCACATCATCCAAGCTAATGTCCTTCCGAACTATTGCCTTAATTTGCTCCTTAACCAGCAATGCTACCCCACCTCCTTTTCCTTTTATTCTATCTTTCCTGAATGTTGAATACCCCTGGATGTTGAGTTCCCAGCCCTGATCATCCTGGAGCCACGTCTCCGTAATCCCAATCACATCATATTTGTTAACATCTATTTGCACAGTTAATTCAGCCACTTTATTGCGGATACTCCTTGCATTAAGACACAAAGCCTTCAGGCTTGTTCTTTTAACACCCTTTGTCCTTTTAGAATTTTGCTGTACAGTGGCCCTTTTTGTTCTTTGCCTTGGGTTTCTCTGCCCTCCACTTTTCCTCATCTCCTTTCTGTCTTTTGCTTTTGACTCATTTTTGTTTCCCTCTGTCTCCCTGCATTGGTTCCCATCCCCCTGCCATATCAGTTTAAATCCTCCCCAACAGCACTAGCAAACACTCCCCCTAGGACATTGGTTCCGGTCCTGCCCAGGTGCAGACCATCCGGTTTGTACTGGTCCCACCTCCCCCAGAACCGGTTCCAATGCCCCAGGAATTTGAATCCCTCCCTGTTGCACCACTGCTCAAGCCACGTATTCATCTGCGCTATCCTGCGATTCCTACTCTGATTAGCACGTGGCACTGGTAGCAATCCCGAGATTACTACTTTTGAGGTCCTACTTTTTAATTTAGCTCCTAGCTCCTTAAATTCGTTTTGTAGGACCTCATCCCTCTTTTTACCTATGTCGTTGGTACCAATGTGCACCACAACAACTGGCTGTTCTCCCTCCCTTTTTAGAATGTCCTGCACCCGCTCCGAGACATCCTTGACCCTTGCACCAGGGAGGCAACATACCATCCTGGAGTCTCGGTTGCGGCCGCAGAAACGCCTATCTATTCCCCTCACCATTGAATCCCCAATCACTATTGCTCTCCCACTCTTTTTCCTGCCCTCCTGTGCAGCAGAGCCAGCCACGGTGCCATGAACTTGGCTGCTGCTGCCCTCCCCTGATGAGTCATCCCCCTCAACAGTACCCAAAGCAGTGTATCTGTTTTGCAGGGGGATGACCACAGGGGATTCCTGCACTACCTTCCTTGCACTGCTCTTCCTGTTGGTCTTCCATTCCCTATCTGGCTGTGGACCCTTTCCCTGTGGTACGACCAACTCGCTACACGTGATACTCACGTCATTCTCAGCATCGTGGATGCTCCAGAGTGAATCCACCCTCAGCTCCAACTCTGCAATGCGGTCTGTCAGGAGCTGGAGGCGGATACACTTCCCGCACACGTAATCGTCAGGGACACTGGAAGTGTCCCTGAGTTCCCACATGGTACAGGAGGAGCATAACACCCGACCGAGCTCTCCTGCCATGACTTAACCCTTTTATACACTTAAATTGGCAACAACAATGTTAAAAGTTACTGACTGATATAGAAGAGAAAAAAGAAAAACTACTCACCAATCACCAGCCAATCACTTACCCTCTTGGCTGTGACGTCACCTTTTGATTTCTTTCTACTTCTTTTTTGCCTTCTCCCTGTAGCTGCACAAGTCACGCCTTTTATAGGCCTCTCCACGCACCTCCGACGCTGCTCCCGACTGCCGCCGACGCTGGGCCCCGGACTCCCTGCTGTGCCTTTTATAGGCCTCTCCACACACCTCCTCGACGCTGCTCCCGACTGCCGCCGACGCACGATGTACTATAGTTGATTCCTTACTAGTCATCTTCATCTCATCCCACAGTTCCAGAGCAAGGATTTCAGTCTGGCCTGGAGGTGTATAGCATACCACTCGTAATAGTTTACTCCTGTTACCATCTATTAATTCTACCCATAGTGATTCTGTGTCTGCCCTTTCCTTTTTTATGTCCTCTCTCACATGTACCTCAATACTGGAGTTTATATATACTGCCACACCACCTCCTTTTCTCCTGATTTGGTCTCTTCTAAAAAAAAATGTACATCCTCCCATTGATTGGAATCATTCCACCAAGTCTCTGTGATACTACTGGACATCCAATCTATCAACCCCTGCAAGACCTTTCAGATCACACGTCTTATTTGTCAGACTTCTTGCATTAATTCAAGCACAGCTCCAATGCTTTTTACCTTTCCCCATTTACTTTATTAACATTTTATCTCCCACCATTGGAATTAGGTGCTGATACTAGAGGGCCTGATTTTAACGCCCCGCCTGGCAGAAACCGGGCAGGGGGGGTGGAGATGGAGCAGTTAAAATAGGATCAGTGACCTATCCCCTCCAACCTCACTGCCTTTTCACCGCGTCCTAACATTAACCTGCGGGTGAGCAGGACACCTGTAGGAAGGCAGTGGGGTCCTTCCTTAACTATGCATATCGGGCCCCGAGGATGTCAGCTCATCTTTTTCTAAGTTTTGTTTTCCTGTCACCTTTAGTTTTCCTTACATTTCTTGCTCCGATCATTCTGCGTCTTTCATTTTATTTTGTCTTCCATTTTCTGTTTTATATTTTCTTCAGTGCAACATTTTTCTTGCATATTTATTCCAATTTATTCCGTTTTTCTTCAGACTATTCATTCCTTTTGGGTTTACTCCTCTGATTCCTTTCTTCTCTACTTGTCTGCTTTCACTTGGCTTTTTAACCCCATCGGTTTATCTTTATTTAGTATCGTTCTTCCTTTTCTTTGTTTTTGTTTTTCTTGTCCTTCAGGTTTTTGGCTTTTATGATTTTGTTCAGTTAAACATTGTTGCGTTTCTCCCCTTCATTTGTGTATTCCCTCATTTTTTTCCATTCGCTTGCAAAATCAAAGCAAGAGAGAGAGAGAGAGAAAGAGAGAGAAAGGCTACAGGGAAGTCAAGAGACAAGAGGTCATGACCCAGAAGACAAAGCAGTAAAAAGTGATCAAGATGGAGTGGAGAAAGGCAGAATGCGAGAAACACAGATAAAGATGTCCTGAGTCAGCAGAGACAGCATGGGATTGCAGCGAGAGGGGCTTGGAGTCAGCAGTAGCAATGGAGCAAAGCACTTCGAAAGGCCGTTATACCAGATGTATGAAGAGTAATATCTGGTGAGCTATTCTGTGACCTGGAAGTAATGTTGATGACATTGCATGTCCTCTAATCTCCACAGGTCATAACTGTCGCTGGTTTTTATACTTATTATTTCATATATTTTATTGCGGTGTCAAAATAAAATAGCTAAAATAATTATTGTAGCCGAGGTGAGCTAAGCAAAACTAACTGAACCTGTGGATTTTGTCGTCCTGGTGTTACATTGCCCATTGTTTTTGTAGCTATCCCATTGGTTCTCATTGCACATTCAATTAATACTCAGAGGAAATCGAGGAGTGAAGTAACCACAAATGCTGGATTTGAATGGGAGAAAATAGCAGAAAATAAGTGGGAGCGAACCGGGGGCAATTTTAACCCTACTCGCTCAGTAGAAACCTAACGGGTGGCCAGTTAAAATCGCCCTGGCTCTTACCTGTCTGCAAACGGCCATGATCGTAACATCTGCAATCTTAACCTGCTCTCCTGAGCAGACAGCAAGGACACCCGCCCAGAGGCAACAGGGTCTTTTTTTACATATGCCTGTTGACATCATTGAGACCCGATTGTAATTTTAACTCAGGCCTGAGCGGGGAATCTACCTGGAGTTAAAATCAGGGCTGCTAGTATTTCAAATCGATGTTAGAGTTGCATGTTGCTCCTGCTTTCGATAAGGTGTCACATAAGAAACTCATGACAAATGACGAAGCAGGTGGAGTCAGGGCCCAGGGAGCAGGCTGGATTGAAAGGTGGCTACAAATGAGAAAACAGAGGGAAGGTGTGAAGAGAAGTTTCTCAGACAGACAGAAAGTTGGAAGTGGTGTCCTGCAGGTCTCCATGCCAGGACCAATGTTGTTTACCATATACATAAATGAGTTGGGGATGAATTTTAACCCCCAAAAAATGGGTGGGTTAGAGTCAGGTGAAATGTTCAAACTTTAAAAATCTGAAACCCGACCCCAAACCGCCTCCAACCAGCCCACTTCTGGGTTTAACGGAGGCAGGACAGGGGTTGGGCAGCCAATCCGCTCCTAGGAGGCAGGTTGGCCAATGAAATAGTTTAATGAGGCTGGCAATCTCAGATTTGCAGGTTAAACCCTGGCAGGCCAGGTTTCCCAGGCCTCAGGAAACCTGGCAGCTGAAGGGAGAAGGTAAGTGTCTTTACTTGTGGGCCTGGAGGAAGAGGAGGAGTACCCTCTGGCCTCCCAAGCTCCCCGTCATCAGGGTCCCCCCACCCCCTCCCCCCCGTACAAAGTCTCCTCCAGGGTTTGGGATTGGATCAACCCCTCCCCCCAGGATCATACTCCCTTGGGATCAGACCCCCTCCCTGGGGGAGCTCAGAAAGGACATGAGGGGAGATCGGAGAGAAACTGGAGAAAGATGTGAGGTCAGGGCTAGGGCAGGGGGTATCCTTAGAGGAAGTTTGGTCCGGTGGTCTAGGGGAAGGAAGAGAAGAGGTAGAGGCGGTTGAACTCAATCTTAGAGACAAAAAAGTCCTTGAGCTCCTCATACTTATTGTCGTTGGTGTGGGTGGAGACTGGGCAGAGGGGGTTAAAAAGTCGGTTAGCAGTGGAGAATAGTAGCCAGGGTTTATCTTTACATTCCAGAATGGAATAGTGAGAAATTTTGGCAGACGAGAGCTGGACCCGATAATAATTTATGTGGTTTAGATCTGGCAAAATGGTTAAACCAGTTGTCCGCCATATCTGTTCAAATCTGTGTCCCTTGGACTTAAGGGAGCGAAGACCAGGGCTGTACCAGGGGGAACAGTCAGGGTGACAGAGAGTCATTATTTTAACAGGGACTGGGGCATCAAAGGTGGTGGTGAGGGTGTGATTGAGCAGATCGGTAGCTGTAGAAATGTCCTGGTGAATGGAGGGACAAAGGCTGACAGTTGGGAGTTCATAACTGCAATTGTAAGAGAGTCGGGAGAGAGTTTTTTTCCAGAGGTGGACACAGAAGGTGGCAGAGTTGGGGGTGGGGGGGAGGTGGGGTAGGTGGAGGGATGGTGGAAGGGGGAGGTGAGTAGAGAGCAATACGAGGATGTGGTCAGAGTTGGCCTTACCTGCGATTGACACGATGGGAGTAACGAGGCCACGAGAGATGGCAAGGTCAAGGGGGTGGCTGTGAATATGGGTTGGGGAGTTCACATGGAGGGAGAGATTAAGGGAGGATAGGAGGCTAGTGAATCAGAGGAGAGACAGCATGAGGAATTGAGATGGAGGTTGAAATCACCAAGGATGAGAGGTCACTCAGTGCAGAGGCTGAGGGAAGAAAGCAGTGAAGATATCTCGATGATTACATTTTCATGTTATTTGAGTGGGCCTGAAAAGGTGGTGGAAGCTGATCCCATAAATAATTTAAAAGGGAGTTGGACAGGTACTTGAGGACGAGGAACTTGCAGGGTTACGGACAAAAAGTGGGTGTGTGGGACTAAGCATAAGTGCTCTTTCAAAGAGCCAGCAAAGGTATGATGGGCCAAATGGCCTCCTTCTGTGCTATAGGTTTCTATGATTCTATCAGGTTGCTGCTCCGTGTGGTGAATGCTGATTCACTGAATTCTTTCAAGAGAGATCTGTTTCAGGCTGGGGAAGCGATCACCCATTACAACAGTCACTACACTCCAAAAGTACTTCATTGGCTGTGAAGCACTTTGGGACGTCCGGTGGTCATGCAAAGCCCTATCTAAATGTAAGTCTTTTTTTTCCTTTTACAAGAGGTAGGTACCTTGTAATATAAATCAGGGTCGTTGGGACCTCCTGGACTAGTTTTGATTGCCTAAAGGGGTCAGAGAGCAATTTTCCTTGCTCCTCTTTAAGGGCCTAACTTTGGCCATGACTTGCATCAATTTCTTTGGAGTAAGTTGTTTTTTCTGGCGTCAGTTAAAAAATGCCATTTTCCCCCCAAAATTTGCTCCAGAGTCAGTCAGTTAGATAGGATTTTTTTTAGGTCAGTTTTTTTTTTCAAAAGGGGGCGTTCCCAGACACATACGCCAGTTTTGGTCATTTATGCCACTTTGGCGGGCAAAAACTTACTCCAAAACCACTTAGGTCAGCGTATACGGCCAGCTCTGAAAAACCTCGCGGGCAGTGAAGCAAAAGCAGCGCACATTCAGCAGACAATAGGGCAGGGATAGGGGAGGGAAGGGAACTAGAGAGGACCTCAACAACCAAGGAAAAGCTCAAACAATTAAAATACTAATAAAAATGAAGTAAATCCTACCGGAGAAATGCGAGCTGCTGGTCGTGATGTCACAGGGGGCGGGGGTGGGCTAACCAGAGAGAGAGAGAGAGAGATGCTGGTATACAAAACACTCTTTCTCTCCCACCCCCCCCAAAACTCTCCTCCTCCTCCCCCCCAAAACTCTCCTCCTCCCCCCCCAAAAACTCTCCTCCTCCCCCCCCAAAACTCTCCTCACACCCCCCCCAAAACTCTCCTCACACCCCCCCCCAAAACTCTCCTCCTCCACACCCCCCCCCCCCACCCCCGCACCCCCCAAACCAATCAAAAGTCTCAAGCATAGCCACTAAATAAAAAATAGAACGGAAGTCCTACCTCGCCCGGGAACACACCGGGGCGGCTGGCCGGTGCGGGAGGCCACTTGGCCAGGGATAGGGGCTGCGAGCATCGGGTCCTGCTCACAGCCCACAGGACGGGCTGGGAGGGCAGGAACATGCGCGCAGCCCTCACTGAGCATGCGCACAGGTGCCGGCAGCGCTGGCCTGCTGCTCCGCCCACCCCCCCCCCTTAAGTCTGCACGCCACGCCACGACTCTGGATACTCCGGAGCGCCAGGATAGCGCCCCTTTTTCCTGGAGCACTTGCCAGCACGCAAAGTTGGCGAGCTTCGGTCAGTACACCGAAAAAACAGCTTGGGCAATGTTGGCCGCTATATAACATCACTGAATCTCTTACATGCATCTGTGCTTGGTTTAATGTCTCATCTGAAAGATGATTACGCCAACAATGTAGCTCTCCCTCAGTATTGCACTGAAGGGTCAGCTAGATTATGTGCTGTAGTCGATGCTGGGATTCACAGGCATAAATGCTACTAACAAAGCCAAGCCGATCCTGAACTGACCAAATGGGATCCTTTGAGCTAACTTGCAATTGCACAGATTTTCTACCATTTAGATCCTTTAACATAAGGTACAGCATCAGTGCAGAATGACTTAATGTGCACGTCATTACACAAATCCTGCTATTACGTTCCTACGATTACAGTAAGTGTAAGGGGAATGCTAGCTATCTCTGGACAAAGCTTCAGCAACAGAGGGGGTTTTTCACAATTGTTATTCTTTTCATTTTAATCGCTTGTAGTGTACAGCTGGTTAAATAACTATTTCTCCCATGTGAACTTGGAAAGGGAGGAGGGGAACATCGCAATAATCACCATTAATATAGGGAATCTTACAAGTAAGTGGTGGGATCAGGATCAGATCTTGTGTCATCTCTTCTCATGTCTCCTCCTTTAGCTAAGCATCCATTTTTCTCACACCTCCGTGAACTTGCTGTTTGTATCTACCGGTCGTTTAAGCCCTCTGAAGGCAAAAATGGAACCTGGAAGAAAATTACACTTTTTTTTACCAGAGTTCATATTCATATTTAAGATTTATGAAGCCCGGATACATTTTAATTCCACGCTTTGTGCTAATGGAATACATTCTTGGCATGGGCTGTGCTTGTGCTGCAAGCAATGTAGATGTAAGGATTGAAGCAATGCCTTTGGTCTTTGTCAGGCGAATGAAGGGCTCTTGCCAATTAGTGGTCTCTTTGGTTGTGGTCGCTGGCCTTGCCCGTCTATATGTGGCTCACTTCTGCTAACTGGGGCTCAGAAGCCGATTTGTATCCCTAATAAGGAGAGACAGTGAAGATAGGCAGCTGGGATGGAGAAGGCCAGACCAGGAGATGGGCTGAGCATCAATGAAGTATCTAATAGCATCTGTGTGTTACAGTTCATGTGCACAGCTGTAAGGAGCACACATATTTCCTTGCTGGCAACTGTTTCTACAGGGCAGGGAACATGGGGGGAAAAAAAGCCGGGCACTATGTCCTGCTGAAGCAGCGTAATACAAAAATGGATATCCCCTCATGTTCCGAGCATACCAGATTGTAATTTGAAACGTCTAGCAACCAAGTGATGTCAATAAGACTTCCTATAAAAATGCCTTAAATTGCACTCCTATCTCTGACTGCTCCAAGGCCTCCTGTCCTTGCCATATAGCTTCCAGCAGGCGTTCTCCTAAAGCATAAAGCTATACTCAAACTCAGCGCTAAAGGTTAGTCATTTGCTAGACGCAGGGCTTGAGATGTTGTCACGGCGAAGTAGAGGATGTCAGTATTGCATCTGTGTGCCTGACAGTGCTTCATGTTGTCAGTAGATTGGGAATGGAACCAGAATGGAACAGCGAAATTCTGCCGTGAAAATCTTCGGTCCGCCCGGCGGTGCCAAAACAAGCTTCTACACCGTGGTCCGGTGAGGCTGAGGCTTTCTGCAATGGCGGTGCGGCTCCCCTTAAAGGGCAGGCCCTACTGCCCTGCCGCCATGTTTTTTTTTGTCAGCCGACTGCCGTGTCGGCCCGACAGTTATACACCCGGGCTCGGCTGGTCCGCCAACAGGCAGCCTGTGCGGCACCCATGCTTGGGTGCCAGGCCCCTGGTCCAGCTGAAAGCCTCGCTGGTGGCCCAGTGGACCAGAGTTTAAAGATTGCGCAGGCTCTCCCCTTTAAGTGAAGGGGAGAGCCGTGGTGACATCATCGCAGCACCGCCCCCCAACTTCCGCCCATCTAATGTTGTCGCCGCCGCTTGTCCGCCCCCATTGAGAGCAACTTCCGGATCTGAGTGAAACAAAAACAAAGAGCAGAATTTCGCTCAAGAGGCGACCTCAACCACCGCAGCGGTAAAAACACTCAAAACTGGTTGCGTCTGCCCCATTTCGGGCGGGGGGCAATTTAGGCCCCCTAATGTTTAGACACGTTGGGGCAGGAATTGCCCTCCGCCCTATTTGGGGCAGATAATTAGAATTATTAGGTGAATTACCGCTCCAATCGATGGGACGGGGAATAGAGGGAATTTGGCCTCTTTTCTTCTGAGTAATCATTGGGGCAGTGTTTGGGCAGCAGCCGGACGGAAACGAGTCGGCAGTGGGGCAGAAGGCGGGCGGTGTCATCAGCGCAATGCAGGCATGCCGCGTCGTGCTGATGCTGAGCACCGTCCCTCCCCTTCACTTAAAGTCGAGGGATGCCGCGAGGCCTGCTTGGCACCCTTCGGGCACCAGGGCGGACTTTGGCCGGGCCGCCATTGTCGGGCCGATTGCAGACCCTCCCCTATCAGTACGGACGTACCGCCTAGCTACTGGCAAGTTCCCGCCGCGCGAAGCTGTCAGGGGCACAGACAAGCGGCCGATAAATTCCTCGAGGGGTAATGTCGCTTCTGGGTGGGGACAGGTGGCGTGTGCTCTAATGACGTCACTACGGCGATTCGCACAGAAGTGGGGCGGTACTTTCTCTGCCTCAACAAAACAAGAGGGCAATGTCCTGATCGTCGGAAAGTCGGCCTCGACTGGGCGGAAACTCATTTCTGCCCCGTTACCGCCTCTTTGAGGGGTAATTTCCGTCCCGGTGTGCCTTATTATTTGGTTGCTGCTGTAAGTTGAAACTGTTTGTAAAACTTTCTGTTACAAAGTTAAAGGATCCCACATGGACAGTGCGGGAAAGAATTGTTCTAATGCCAAGAGATGGAGAGCTAGTTTGAAAGGAGATGATTAAACTTTGTCAAAATAGAGGAAACTGCATACCAACATATCTTATTTTCTAATTGCCTCAAGAAAACATAAAACAGTTTAAGTCCAACATTCAGCAGCCCATGTACTAACCCGCAACAAGTCCCGCTCACCCATCACCCCTGTGCTTTCTGATCTACATTGGCTCCCAGTTAAACAACACCTTGATTTCAAAATTCTCTTCTTGTTTACAAATCACTCCATGGCCTCGCCCCTCCCTATCTCAGTAATCTTTTTCAGCCTCACAACCCCACAAGATGTCTGCGCTCCTCAAATTCTGGCCTCTTGGACATCCCTCATTATAACTGCTCAACCATTGGTGGACATGCCTTCAGCTGTTTGGGCCCTAAGCTCAGGAACCCCCTCCCTAAACCTCTCCGCCTCTCTACCTCTCTTTTCCTCCTTTCCGATGCTCCTTAAAACCTACCTCTTTAAACAAGCTTTTGATCATCTGCCTTAATTTCTTTTGTGGCTCGGTGTCAAATTTATCTGTTTGTCTGTGACACTATTGTGAAGCGCCTTAGGATGTTTTACTACATTAAAGGCGCTATATAAATAAAAGTTATTATTATTATTTTTATTAATAAGTTGCCCTGACCTTTTAAGTAATTTGTTTGAAAGCTGATAAGGTAACTGTTGACCTCCATTTTTACTTCATTATATAAGTGAACGACCTAGCCTGAATATGAAGTAAAATACTGTGACGTTTATATAGAAAATGGCACAAATTAAAAAGGATTTCTTGGAAAAAGAACTGGAACATCTGGGTTGAATGAGGATACATTCTTTATTATTTCCTCTATGCTTTTTTATTGTATCGAGATTTCCAGCTGGGAGTGAAACCAGTTTTAGCAAACATTTATGTAAGGGCAGGGCATTTTTATTGTATGCATATTAACCCCTCGAGTACCAAGTTTCCTTTACAGCCTCTGAATATGTTTTGTGCCAAGCTGTCATGCTAGTGAGCATGGCACAGAATGAGCTGCACTTCATATCGTAGAATCTGCTCAGCACTGGTAACGGCACTGGAGGAGATACTGGTTTCTCCATGAAATATAGTAATGAGAACCCTATAGGGGCCAAAATTCATCAGCCCACTACCCGCTGCCGTCGACTGCCGCCGATATTGCTCCTGAAGATCCGCCCACTGCCACTTTCGGGGTGACCTGCAGCGGGCGGGAGGCGAGAGCCACCAGGAACCGCCCGCTGACGTCAGCGGGCGGCCGAGTGGCACAACTGAGCTCCCGCCCGCCGAGCTCCCAGATTCCTGCGGGCGGGAGCCGGCGGGACTCGGCGGACGAACGGAGATGGGCCGCTGGCTGGAGGCGGGCCTGTCCCCGACGGTGAGTCTGCGGAACCTGAAAAAAAAGGTGAGTGACCCGTGTTAAAAAAAAAATGTCAACAGCGACTTACCTGCATGGGGTCCCCTGAGGGTCTTCGGATAGTTTTTGTGTTTTTTATTGGTGATTTTTTTTTTTCAGGTCTTCGACCCTCCGTGGGCGACACTTGGGCGGCAAGCGCCTCTGTCGCCGAGAATGTGACCTCCCGCCCGCTGCCGCCCACATTGGCGGCGTATGTCGCTCATTTGCCGCCCGCCGACCTTCGAGGGACCTCGGCCATGAATATCCCGCCCAAAGTACCGTGCGGTATCTCGCCAGCTGTCGGCGGCACTTTGGGCGGCACTTGGGCGGCACTTGGGCGGCACTTGGGCGGCACTTGGGCGGCACTTGGGCGGCACTTGGGCGGGCAGAGGGCCTTGATGAAAATTGGCCCCAGTTCTACCTTTGCAATCTTCCACGCTGGAACTGCTGTTGCCAACATTGTGCCAACGACACTTAATCGCAGGATGCTGCTTGCAGAGACTGGAAAAAGTCAATGCCAAAAAGATTAAAGCACGTAACGTAATCCTTGCACCTCAAATAAGGGCAGGGGTTAAAAAAAATATCAAGCAATTAGCTGTGTTTTCCATTGCTTGAATCTCTACCTTTTTGCCTCTGACTTCTGCACATATTTGTTTTCATTTGTTTGAAGGTGCAGAGCTGGTGGCCTTAGGTCAATTTACCTGCAGTAATGGAACGAGGACCAGAAGGCACCTCCTGATGGTTCAATGCCTTTATCCAATGATGAGGTGAGCCCTACAGCCAGGAAGGGCCGAGGTCCGATGGCTGAACTGTGCCGAGTGAGGTGATCTTATCTTGGGCACCCGGGTAAGGGAGCTGCAAATGGAGTAAGCATCCAGCAGCGGGAAAGTCAGGTTTCCCCCAGTCCTGATTACTATCAAATGAAGTTGCTGTGTGTGGGTGTTGGATGATAGGTTCATGCACGGTATGGGAAATTGCACTAGAGAGGGTACAAAGGAGATTTACGAGGATGTAAGAACATAAGAAATAGGAGCAGGAGTAGGCCATTTGGCCCCTCAAGCCTGCTCCTCCATTCAAAAAGTCATGGCTGATCTGATCCTGGCCTCAACTCCACTTCCACGCCCGCTCTCCATAACGCTTGACTCCCTTATCGTTCAAAAATCTGTCTATCTCCACCTTAAATATATTCAATGACCCAGCCTCCTTCCGTGCTGTAAATTTCTATGATTAGCCTGCGGACATGCATGGTCCAGGTTCACACAGGAAGGTGGGCCACTCGGATGAACTATTGAAGGGTGACCAGACACCAGCAAGCTGTCGATGCCTTCAGGAGCGAAAGGGAAGGGAGAAATCTGGCAAGAAAATTTGTTAGAAAAACAGAGACCAATTTATTACTTGTGACATGAATGACCTCACACTGCTTAACGCAGGGTCGGTTTCAAAGGTGAAATAATTATTACCAGCAAACACACATGACTTGGACTTTGTGGGTGACCTTCATACCCCAGTGGTTCTAATACACAAGCTGGAGAATATTTCAACTTAACTATATTGCCCAACGGACTGCCTGAAATAACTGCCAGACACTGTACAGTGAACATCAAAGACCTTAGTGTTGGGAACCCAACTATCGAAACTCTCCCAATTCGTTTGATTTTACAAGCATTGTGAGTGGAGAGTTATGAATGGTGGAAAATTAATGAAGTAATTGTAGCCTATCTTTTAGAGCGCCATGTTTAAGAGTGCAATTTTTTAAAAAAACTTATTTTCCTTGTTAAATCTACTTACACTCGCCAGTGGACAGGATGGCGAGTTAGTCTGGATCGGGGGCTTCACCATAGCAACAACCGATGCCAATCTGTAATCAATGACCGGAGGTGCTTCCATTGATGAAGCACTTACTTACGTCAGTGTGCGGAATCTAGTCGCCAAGCTGATGATTAGCAAAACTCAGTTTCAATGATGGTTAAAACTGAGTTGTATAGAATGACTTAGAAATTACAAAACAGAAACAGGCTGTTTGGCCGTGATTTATCCTCCATATTAACCGTAGTCCTATTCCCATGTGCAGGGGTGATGGGTGAACGGGATTTGGTGCGAGTTAGGACATGGGCAGCCAAGCTTTGGATGACCTCACGTTGATGGAGGGTAGAACGTGGGAGGCTAGCCAGGAGTGCGTTGGAATAGTCAAGTCCAGAGGTGATAAAGGTACGGTGTTACCATGGTGTTTCAGTAGCAGATGAGCTGAGGTAAGGGCGCAGTCAGGCGATGTTATGGCGGTTGAAGTAGGCGGTCTTAGTGATGGAGCGGATATGTGGTCGGAAGCTCATCTCGGGGTCAAATACAACACCAAGGTTGCGAACAGTCTGGTTCAGCCTAAGACAGTTGCCAGGGAGATGGTGGAGTCAGTGGCTAGGGAACGGAGTTTGAGGCGGGGACCAAAGACAATGGCTACCGGTCTTCCCAATAATTAGTTGGAGGACATTTCTGCTCATCCAGTGTTGGATGCCAGATAAATAGTCTGACAACTTAGAGACAGTGGAGGGGTCAAGGGAGATGGTGGCGATGTCAGAGCTAGGGATCGCCAGTGTACATGTGGAACCTGACCTGTTTTTGGATGATGTCGTCACACACCTTGCTGTGATCATTGTCGTAAATCTTGTATGCACGCTCCTGTGAAGCGCCTTGGGCTGTTTCTCTACGTTAAAGGTGCTATGTAAATACATGTTGTTGTATCAATGTCCCCTTATTCCAGACCCCAGAATCACCAAGTGCAGGGTGGCAGGATGGGAGTTCAGTTCCAGTGATTGAATGTTCTGCTTGAAGTCAGAATCATAATGATATTAATAATCATCTTAACAGCATCCTGTTAGTTGTGATCAGGAACAAAAAACAAACCTTTGGCTGAACATGATCGCCTGTCAGTTCAGCCTCCACAGACCAGTAAAGATGCTGCATCCATCTGCTTTTACATTAAATGTGATGGGCCATTTCCTAATGCCTTCCGCTTTTAAGTCAATCTGAGACGTACAGTAAAATCGCTGAAGACAGCAATGCATATGATGCAACTAACCTGATCTTGACAATCAATTTATGGAAAGGGACTTCTCCACCCTTAATGATGAAAAGAATTCAGTCCCTGATGATCTGGCACCTTTCTGGCATCTAGGCTGACACTCCAGTGCAATACTGAGGGAGTGCTGCACTGTCGGAGGTGCTGCCTTCGCATGAGACATTAAACCGAGGCCCCGTCTGCTCTGTCAGGTAGACATAAAAGATTCTATGGCACTATTTCGAAGACCAGCAAGGAGTTCTCCCCTGTGTCATGGCCAATATTTATCCCTCAACCAACATCTCTAAAACAGATTGGACTCAATTTTCTCCAGTTATCTGCGCTGTTTTTTTGGCGTGCGCCGTTTTTTTTGTAGTAAATTAAAATCTCCAAGTTTCCCCAAAGTTTCTGCGCTAGCGTAACTCAGTTAGTTACGATTTTTTTAGGTTAGGATTTTTTTGCGTCATGGGGGCGTAACCTGATGTCCGCGCCGGTTTTTCAGATTTAAGCAAGTTTGGCCAACTTACATTTTTCCTAGGACGACATATGTGACCACTCCCAAAAACCCTCTGGGCACTTAAGAAAAAGCAGCGCACATTAAAAAATTGGCGCAGAAATACGCCATTGTTTTTAGGCGAAGTTTCGGAGGGAGTCAAGAAGGCAAAGAGTATGCATATGAACCTTAGTTTTTTCAAAGTCAAAAGGGAGAAAATGGAAGTCTAATGCAATTCTTTAATTTTTGACTTTTTTCAAAGTACCGCGCCACCACCAAACGTCTCCTCACCGAGCTCGAGGGTCGGAGCGCCGGCTGGCAGAATCGTTCCCTCACCCGGACACAAGGGCTCGGCTTCAAAAGAAGCCCGGGGGGGTGTGGAAGCTGAACTAAAGGGATGAGAACCCTTAGGCAAGACAGCAGGTTGAAAAGAAGTCCAGGGGGAAGAGTGGGTTGAAGCCGAGCCCCTGTGTCTGGGCGAGGGAGCGATTCTGCCAGCTGACTCTCGGCGGTGGGGTGGTACTTTGAATAAAATCTAAAATTATTGATTGTCCTGCAGAAGAGAAGATTGATCAGACATCATCACCTGAGGAACCTCAGATCATGTAAAATGATGAGCAGGAGGCCTTCCCCACATCGGGTATATCGGGACAGGCGTTCATACCTGCACCTGAGTGATGCAGGCTGTGGGGGAAGGCTGCGTTTCCTCAAATAAGTTGCAACCGAGATCTGTGATTTAATAAAAGCAGACCTGCACTGTAGAAGTGTCAGGAGGACTGCCTTGTCAGTTGAAGTAAAGGTTACAGCTGCATTTTTATTTTATGCATCTGGATCATTCCAGGCCACAATTGGGGATGTGTGCACCATTTCTCAACATGCAACACATGTCTGCATTCGGCAAGTGACTGCTGCACTATATGCCCAGAGGAATGACTACATAAAGTTCCCCATGATTGCCCAGGCAATGCGTGACAGGGGTGTGGCTTCTCCAGGATTGCTGGCTTCCCAAAGGTACAGGGCTACATTGATTGTACCTTTGGAGGATTCCAAGATGTACAGAAACCGAAAAGGCTTCCACTCCATTAATGTGCAGCTCGTCTGTGACGACAGGCATCGCATCTTGGCAGTAGATGCGAGATACCCTGGGAGCATCTATGATGCATTTATCCTATGCGAGAGCCTGTTTTAGCAGCAGCCAGAAGGGCAGAGCTGGCTGCTGAGGACAAAGGGTACGGGCCTCGCTACCTGGCTTATGACGCTCCTACACGTGACCCGGACAGAAGCTGACCGGGAATACAACATATCACACATTGCGACGCGCATCATAATAGAGAGGCCCATGAGCATCTTGAAGCAGCGTTTCCGATGCCTGGACCATTCCGGAGGCTACTTGCAATACTCCCCTGAGATTGTCGGTCAGTTCACTTGTCTGTTGCATGCTGCATAACTTAGTCATCATGAGGCAGCAGCAGCTGGGATTAAAAGACCCACCTGAGGTGAGAGTGGCTGATGATGATGAGGAAGATACAGATGACGAGGAGGAGAATGAGGAAGCCATGCAATTACCTGAACATGGAGCACGATGGCAGAGGAGGGCGGACCATTATGCCCCTTTAACGATTGTTCGAGCCTTGTGCCAGCAGCTCATCCGTGAATGCTCAGAGGCAACTATTCCAAATGAAGCATGTTTACTGTTTGGACCTTTTCCATAATGTTGTGTTGTGTTAATGGAACAAATGATGGAAATGATTCTTCTTTAGTTCAAAAAGTTGTGTTAATAATGGAACAAATAATGGAAATGATTCAGTTAAAATTTTAAATATATTTTATTCAAAAGTTTAATACATGTTTGTACTTAACTTTAATAAAAATATTCTTGTATCAAACTTTAGAGCTTTCAGTTAAGATCACTTACAAACTTTTAAACTTGTAAATTTACATCACTTACAAAATACTTTTAATTTGAGAACAGTTAGAACAGTAACAACAACAACAACAACAACAACAAACAAAGGCTGCACCCATCTCTCCTCCACCTTATTCCATGACCATTTGCTGTGCTTGGTCTTGGTGACTCCACCCATGCCCGCAGGCAGTGGCACAGCATTTCTTGGCTTGTTACCAAGCTTATTCTTTCGAGCATCTTGGGTAATGCGAACTTCTTGATGGGGGCATGGGCAGATGGTAATGTGGAAGGCCCGACTTGGGCCTCTTCAGAGGCTGGTCTGAGGATTGGAGTGGGAGTGGCAGTTGATTCCATCAATGGCCACGGGGTCTGGGGGTGCTCCCTTATTGCAGCAGCTAACTCCAACATCCCCTCCCTCATGTGCCCCGACAGTTTCTCAGTTATCAGCAACATTTCTTCCCTCATGTTCACCGACATTGTATCAGCTACCTGCAACTTTCCCTCCCTCATGTTCACCGACAGTGTGTAAGCTATCTGCAACATTCCCTCCCTCATGTTCACCGACAGTATCTCAACTACCTGCAACATTCCCTCCCTCATGTGCATCGACATTGTATCAGCTGCTTGCGACATTCCCTCCTGCATGTGCCCGAACAGTGTTTCCATTTCTCGTGAGAGTGTTGTTACTTCTCCTGACCGTGCCGATACCTCAGCACCCACCCTACTGATGGTGATACTGATGGTGTCACTCCACACTCATTTCCATCAGCTGAACTACATCTGTTATATCCTGCAACTCAGGAGAGCGCTGTCGAGCTCTCCTTCCCCTCCTCACCCTGGCTGTGGCTCGCTGCATCCCACTGGAACCTGCAGCCTTGGACTGTCTGAAATCATAGAATGTCCCTACACTCGCACCACTCAGGAAAGGGGCTGGCACCTCAATGGGTGGCACCTGCACCTCTTCAAGAGTGAGTACAACAGTGGGGGCTTCATCCTCCCTCTACCCCTTCCTTTCCCCTCCCCCTCCCACTCATCCCCATGCTCTTGGTCTGGAAGGTGGGATTGGAAGATGTTCTCCTTTTCAGACTCGTCTGCATCTGAATCTTCTTCTACATTGGCTTCTGCATCGTCAGGGTTGGCCTCACGTTCTGCAAAATATAACAGAATAGATAAATGGTTAGCAGCAGAGGAGGGGGTAGGGCAGGAGGCATGAGTAGGCTCACACAGTGCAGGCAGCAGGCTGATTTGAAGGACCACGATGAATGATAGCACATTGCATCAACCGAAGCGTAGCTGACGGAGACATCCCCATGAACCGAAGCCTGGCTAGCCCGCGCAGTACTTAACATTTAGCAAAGTCAGAATGTGGAATGTGCAGGACTTACCCTCTCCCTCGAGTGTGGGCCCAGCTTGTGCAGTGGTGGTTGCTTTTCTCCAGGCAGGTCCCATCAAAGCAGCGACCCTCTCTTCCAAAGGTGTCAGTGGCTGCAGATTTGCCGGGTCTCCTCCTGTTCAAGTTCTCTCTCTCTTGTTGTGTGCCACCTTCCTCTGCAAAGATGAAAATATAACTTTTTAGAGAGGGTGTCTTTCTGCTGGGTGGGACATACAGCTGGTCACATTTGCAATTGC
Organism: Pristiophorus japonicus; assembly: GCF_044704955.1. Classification (NCBI taxonomy): domain Eukaryota; kingdom Metazoa; phylum Chordata; class Chondrichthyes; family Pristiophoridae; genus Pristiophorus; species Pristiophorus japonicus. The sequence continues at coordinate 5,030,675 of NC_091993.1, forward strand.
AATTCAAGTGAATAAATGAAAATATTACTTACACAAACTACTTGACGAAGGTCCTGCCACTTCATTTTGCACTGGCCTCCAGACCTCGGGATGGTCTCCATTGCACAGTAATCTTCTGCAAGTTGGTTCCAGCGTTTCTTCATTTCTTTTGGTGAAACTTTTATGTGACCTCTGCTGGTGTCCAGCTCGTGCCATCTGGCCTCAATCACAGTAACCAGTGCCTGCACTTCATCCCGTGAGAAATTCTTGGTCCTTGAACCGCGTTGCATATTGCAGCTCCGATTTCATCCACTGAGATTTAAAATTCTCACACACAACTGGCTCTTTAAAAATGGCCGAATGCAGACCAGGACCTATACTGGGCATGCACGCCCGTAGCAATCACGTTAAAAACATCCTTTTTTTTTCGCGCATACGCAGAAGGAGGGCATCGTTTTTTTCAGCGCAGGTATTAGGCTCCGCCTCCTGAAGCTACAAAAGGACAGACTTGTAAAAAATGTTCAAAATAGAATGGGGACACTTTCAAGTTATTTTTTTAAGAGTAGTCAGGGCCAAAAATCACGTCGTAACTCTTGAAATATGCCAAAAAACGGCATTGGGGAAAATTGAGCCCATTATCTGGTCATTATCTCATTGCTGTTTGTGGAAACTTGCTGTACGCAACTTGGCTGCTGAGTTTCCTACAATACAATGGTGATTACACTTCAATAAGTACTTCAATGGCTGGAAAGAGCTTTGGGGCATCCTGAGGTTGTGAAAGGTGCTTTGTCTGTCTGCCTGCCTGTCTGTCTTTCACTATTCTCACGCTAGATGTTATGAACTGTTGCATTTGTTGTTTTGTTTTACTCATGAACTGGTCGTGGAATGCTGAGGTGCTGCAAAAGATATCCCCAAAACTGATGATTCTCAATCTTTAAGCTAATATTTAATGAGTGGTATCTATGATGAGATGACTCGCTGCTCACCTTATTCCAAATGTTATTTTTTGCAGAATGTGTATTGCCTGTAGCTTTTTTTTTTAAGTACATAAGAACATAAGAACATAAGAATTAGGAACAGGAGTAGGCCATCTAGCCCCTCGAGCCTGCTCCGCCATGCAACAAGATCATGGCTGATCTGGCCGTGGACTCAGCTCCACTTACCCGCCCGCTCCCCGTAACCCTTAATTCCCTTATTGGTTAAAAATCTATCTATCTGTGATTTGAATACATTCAATGAGCTAGCCTCAACTGCTTCCTTGGGCAGAGAATCCCACAGATTCACAACCCTCTGGGAGAAGAAATTCCTTCTCAACTCGGTTTTAAATTCCTGCCTAGAGCAACGTTTTGTGGAAGCTGCACCCACAAGATCAAAATAAAACCATTTGCAGTGTGGAATTAATTTTTAAAAATTAACGCTTTACGGCAAGTAGCAGCTTTAATCAAAACCTACAACAAGTTACGGACTCGGAGGAGATCTAGAATGGTGCTAAGGTAAGAAGAAGGAAGCAGTTTGTCAAACTGTCCATACTGTTTAAATTCTGCACATGAATGAAATGTTTTTTTTTTAAAGTCAGCTACCAAGGCCAGAGCTTGATCAGAACTTACAGGTAAATGTAGTCCTCCCACAGGACCCGACATGGTTCTCTAATACTTAATCCTGTGTGTCTTCAGCTATCCATCAAGGTACAAAGCCTTCAGGATGGGAAGCTGTAGAGTTTTAATGTCTCAATATACGATAAACTTTTGAGACATATTTGCTGTATCAGGTGTCGATCTCTGGTAATTAATCGTGTTTTGAAATAAAACCTGTCCTAGCTGCATTAACATCTGGAGAGATACAGCAGAATTGACATCAACATAATATCCAAAGCAATTGTCTTAGACAAGTACTTATAAGCAGCATAGCATGCATCTTATATTATTGTGATATTAAGAGGGAGTTAAACTACAGAGGTGTATTTCCAAACAACACAACGGTGAAAGTATACATAAGGAATAAGGTACAAGTCTAACAGGTGCTCCGAGATGGTTCAGAGTGCAGAATATAATACAAAAATAGAAATATATGAAATGAAAACAAAAACAATACCAATATTAACTAATAAGTGAACACTTGGTAATCTTTAGGCAGTTGTCTTTTTGGGCAACAAAAGCAGATTTTAGTAAAAGAGTATGCCTGGAGAACAATTTTAGGTAAATTAGAATCATCTAAATTACAGTACAAAGGAGACCATTCAGCCCATTGTGCTTGTGCCGTTGCTAACTCTTCTACTGCTATCTACTGTCATTCCATATCACTGTATCCTTTTATATTCTCCCTTTTCAAATTCTTATCCAAGTCCCTTTTAAATTATTTTATATTACTTGCCTTAATAACCACTTATGGTATAAAGCATTCCATTTTCTCTCCTTCCTGATACTTTTCAAGTGAATCTAAATTGTGCTATTTCCTAAAAATGCATGTTGATCTGGGTAACATATGTCTGTCCCTGCCCCTCACTGTTAGACATCAAGACGAGGACCATGGAGCTGGATTTTGACAAATGTGATTTACTTACCATGTAGAATCATAAAATAATACAGCACAGAAGGAAGCCATTTGGCTCATTGTGTGCCGGCTCTTTGAAAGAGCAATCCAAGTTGCCACACCGCTGCCCTGTCCCCATAACCCAGCCCCACAACCCCCCCCCTCCGACCCCCCGAGATGTCTGCGCTCCTCTAAATCTTCCCTCTTGAGCACCCCTGATTATAATCATTCAACCATTGATGCTCGTGCCTTCTGCTGCCTAGGCCCTAAGCTCTGGAACTCCCTACCTAAACCTCTCTGCCTCTCTACCTCTTTCCTCCTTCAAAATGCTCCTTAAATCCTACCTCTTTGAGCAAGCTTTTGGTCACATGCGCTAATTTCTACTTATGCGGCTCAGTATCAAATTTTTTATCTCATAATACTCCTGTGAAGCGCCTTGGAATGTTTCACTATGTTAAAGGTGCTATATAAATACAAGTTGTTGTTGTTGTTGCAAATCTTTCCCCTTCAAGTATTTATCCAATTCCTTTAGAAAGTTACTATTGAATCTGCTTCTACTACACTTTCAGGCAGTGCATTACAGATCATAACAACTCGCTGAGTAATTTTTATTTTTCCTCATGTCGCCTCTGGAACTTTTGACAATGATCTTAAATCTGTGGCCTCTGGATACTGCCCTTCTGCCTGTTTCTGCCTATCTACTCTTATCAAAACCCTTCATGATTTTGAACACCTATTTCAAATCTCCCCTTAACCTTCTCTGCCCCAAGGAGAACACTCCCAGTTTCTCTAGTCTCGCCACATACTGAAGGCTCTCATCCCTGGATATCTAATAATTATATCTCATATTTTGCTGTATATTTTTAAAAATCAGTTTTTCATTTAGGGTTATTTGTTTGTTTAAGCAGTCCCAATGATATGGTTAATGTTTGTGTTTGTGGGCTCAACAAACTAAGGGAAGAGTGTGAAAATACGAACACAACAACCATGGCAACTGGAGTGGGAATAATTTGCTTTTTACAGTGCAAATGAAATGGCACTTTACCAGTAAAATCTTTTCCCTTCTGCAAGTAAAAGACCTTAAATTATATCTCAGGTGTCACCTTTTCTCCTCCATGCTTGTTTACAATCCCTGTTCCTGTGTAGACTCAAATAGACATTTTCAGTATGTGGTCTGTATGTGCTTGGGTGTAACTATTCATGGTTCCTGTATTGGTTAGTTGCATGTTGTGCTTTTCCATCCACGTTCAATGGAACAAGCATTTGTCTTAGCGGTAGCAACCCTCCTGGAAGCCAGAGAGTGTAGGGTTTGAATTCTGCCCCAGAGAATGTGGGTATCTCCTACCCTCCCGCACTCATCATATGGGTTGTGGGAACATCTTGCAGAATGGGACAAACCACCTTATCAGATGGTACAAAGATGGTTACGGTCATGGACAGAATGTTCAGGTCACGGTCTGTCAGACTGTTAATCAGCTTGCAAATCCTTGCACAACTTCATGCTAGCGTCCAAGGGAAGAGTGTGACGATATGACAACAACATCAATGTTTCCCACATTACAACAGTGACTGCACTCCAAAAGCAAAGCGTTTTGAGACGTCTGGTGGTCGTGAAAGATGCTATATAAAAAAAGAAGTCTTTCTTAAGTCTTTCAATGTGTCCATTCAGAATAAAGCACTAACACAATGGAAAGCAAACAGCATGTGTTATATGTATTGCACTTGGCATAATGTGGGTGAAACCTGTTAATATTAGTGCCTTCACTTACATCAGAATGATACACATACTGATATTATATGCAACTTCAATTGTACTGAGTCCTGGTTGGAGTGTGACAGCAACAACTTGGGTTTATATAGTGCCTTTAACATAGTCAAATGTCCCAAGGCTATTATCATATTGATGGAGTATGTCACAGAATCTTTTGGAATTTACAGAGCACTGTAGATTAGTGCCTCAAAAAAAAAGATTCAATTGGTATTTTTTACTCGACTGGTTTAAACTTGTAGGTTAAGACTATATTGGCAGTGGTTAACTGGTGTTAAAATCATCAATGCAGGCTTAATGGCTAGACTCCCACGTGACAGGAAGGTGGTGCAGAAAATGTCCAATAATTGGGATTTCACTCACATTCGTGCCAGAGAGTCGTATAGTAATACTGAAAGACCAAACTTGTGTACCAGGAGATAGATGCCATTTATTTTGGTATGAAATGCAAGGCTAATGTAAGTTTTTGTATCGGTTTACAGCCACAGTTGTGGGGTTCCATACATACCGTTTTATGCATACTATAAATGGGGCAACAGAACAAGATTGCTGGATCACTGTCAAGTTAGTGAAATTTAGATCAGATTTCTGCCATATACTTTAACCCACTGAAAGACAGATTGATACTGTTGGAGTTAAATTCACTTAGGACCTTTATTAGCTATTAGAAATAACAGTCCTGGGCTAGATCGGAATCAAAATCTCAAAAAAGCCTGCCTATGGTGAAATGTTTACTACACCAAATGTATTAATGTCAGATTTCACCCAGCTAATACTCTCACAAATCACACGTCAAACCTTTCCTATGGTTTCTGTATCATAAATTCGACAGTGTGTGTAGTCAGGGCACAGATGTTAAAATGTAACTACCTCCTGAGTGCCCACAGCACCAACGTAAAGCACCCCTCTGGGTTTCCTAAAGTTTTAATGTCTTTCGAAATGTTTTGCTTTAAAAGGGCTCAGTTTTGCAGGAAAATCTTTTATTGTTTGGGTTGGGGTGGGGGAGGGGTAAAGAAGAGGCAGAAAACGAGTATATTTTCAGCCTCGTGAAGTCCCATCCAAGTAACACCATAATGTCTACAGATGCAATTTACATCAATGCCAGATATTGTTTAACGAGGACAGTGTCACTTTAACCCTGCAGTATTTTAGCAGTCCTCTTTTCCCTTGAGCTGTGTGTTTTTCTTTTGGTATGGCCATCTTGAAAGGTTTTTTGCCGTCTTCCTGCACGAAAAATAAAAACAGGGAGAGGCATTTCTGGTTCACAACATTACGTTCAAAGGTTAAGATAAAAAAGATGATAAACAGTAAGTGGAGTGGAGCTGGCCCACCCCCAACCAATCGTGGTGTAACAGCCACCTCCCCCACCCCCCCCACACACACACACACACACACACAGACACACACACATACACTCCCTCAGCTTTCCAACAGCAAGTGTTCGTCAGTCATTGCAAACAAGACTGCAAGTGGCAATACATAATTCCAGCTTCAACTGAACTTCTCAAGGTCACCAGCACATTACTGGGTCACTCATAAATAAGTCGAGTAAAGGGGTAAAAACGCTCTTCCCATTCTTTCCTGTTGAGATTATTATCAACATGCATCTGGCCAGCAAAGTGATGCCTCCCTATGGTACACAAATCCAGCAGATGCTGAACACATTGGAACCTTACTGTTTATTTTCAATATCCAGGGAAAAAAGAAATTAACAGCATTTGACTGTTTTAGTGTCGCTTTAAAGAGCTTACCAGTGCCATTAAAACCCTAGAACAGAAGTGAAGGTATTAATAAAACTTTCCATTAATTGGGATCTGCAATTGATTAGAAATCATTGGCTTAATTAGAACAAAAAAAAAATCACGTTTCCTAAACAGAGAGTTTAATTTGCATCATATCGCTTAAAGCAATCAAGACAGAACATCTGAAAGTCAGGGGACAACACATTTGAATATAATAAATTCAAATAATATGCTTAATAACTGTTAAAAGCACAATTAAGTCATTAGGATGTTCCTAAATCATATTTGCAATTTCAAGGTAACTCTTTGGTTCCCACCAACAACACATTTAACATGTCATGCTGCATATTGAAGTAAATCTTAATTGTGCGTTTGGAGCAAACATATTTCAGCCCCACAGACCGAAATAATACTGCCAGTGATATTAGTGGATGCCACTTACTCCGTTTATTTAAAATGGGTTAACGCCTCTTTAAATGAGTGGAGGAAGGAATGTCACATGAACCTGTTCTGCATTCAGCTGCCGATATCCCCAACGGTAATTTCTCAGCTCCAGTGACCTGACACCTTCAGAACTGAAGGAGCAGTAAACAAACTGCTCTTTTGTTTGCCTGTACTTTAGAACCATCAAGTGCAATGATAATAACCGAAAATCAACATAAAAGTTGGAACCGCCTTACCAGAATGCAAGAAGATGCCTAATCTATTCTATACTAGAATAGAGAAAGCTGAGGGGGTGACCAAATAAGAGGTTTTTATTTCAAATTATGATGGGGTTCGATAGGGTAGGTGTAGAGAAGATGTTTGCATTTGTGGGGGAGACCAAAACTAGGGGTCATAAATATAAAATAGTCACTAATAAATCCAATAAGGAATTCAGGAAACATTTCTTTACCCAGAGAGTGGTTAGAATTTGGAATTTGCTACCACATGGAGTGGTAGAGGCAAATAGCATGGATGCATTTAAGATCCATGCCTTTGTTACCTCTAGACTTACCAACGCACTCCTGGCTGCCCTCCCATATTCTACCCTACGTAAACTAGAGATCATCCAAAACTCGGCTGCATGTGTCCTAACTTGCACCAAATCCCGTTCACCCATCACCCCTGTGCTCGCTGACCTATATTGGCTCTCGGTTAAGCAATGCTTCAATTTCAAAATTCTCATCCTTGTTTTCAAATTCCTCCATGGCCTCGCTCCTCCCTAACTCTATAATCTCCTCCAGCCCCACAAGCCCCCGAGGTATCTGTGCGCCTCTAATTCTGCCCTCTTGAGCATCCCTGATTATAATCGCTCAACCATTGGTGGCCGTGCCTTCTGTTGCCTCTGACTTAAGCTCTGGAATTCCCTCCCTAAACCTCTCTGCCTCTCTACCTCTCTTTCCTCCTATAAGATGCTCCTTAAAACGTATCTCTTTGACCAAGCTTTTGGTTATCTGCCCTAATTTCTCCTTATGTGGCTCGGTGTCAATTTTTTTGTTTGATAATACTCCTGTGAAGCACCTTGGGACGTTAAAGGCGCTACAGAAATACAAGTTGTTTATGTTGTTGGAAGTTATATAGATATATGAGGGAGAAATAAATAGAAGGATATACAGGTTGGACCTCTCTGGTCTGGGATTCTCTGGTCCGGAAACATCCGCGGTTCGGCATTAGTCCCGGTTTCCTGCACTTCCTGGTTCTCAGTGCTCTGTGCTGCGGAAATGTCGCTTTGCGTGGGTGGTGTCCTGGTTTCCCGCGCTTCCGCAAAGTTTGTTTGCGTCTGGCCGGCGCTCCTGGCTCTCAGTATTCAGTGAGGTAACCGGGCCGGGCAGGCGGCTGACTGAGGCCCGAAGCTGGGCCTGAGAAAGAGGAAGGTTTATAAAAAAAAAAAGCACCAAACCAGCGCGTTAATTAATAAATGTGGCTTGGAGATTTCTACACGGAGAGAGAGCGGGGCCCAAGTTTCGCAGCCTGAGCCGGAGCATGGTGGGAACATTCAGAAACCCGGTCTAGGCTAGGCGTAACCTCCCGTGGTTCGGAAAATTCTCTGTTTCGGCACCGGTCAGGTCCCGAGCGTGCCGGACCACAGAGGTCCATCCAACCTGTACTGATAGACTTAGATGAAGTAGGGTGGCAGGAGGCTCATTTGGAGCATAAACACTGTTTAGAATTCGGGCCAAATGGGCTGTTTCTACTCTGTACATTCTATGTAATTCACAGAGGTTTTATGTACTTTTTGTGAGAGTAATTCTGTTAATGACAGAAAGCCTTTTGAAAAGCTACTAAATGCACACCCACCAAATCTTTAGAGTAAGTATAAAAAAAATTATTTTTTTTTCTAATATACCGCTGAAAAAAAAAGTTCATGATACTACAAGTCCTGTCACGAAATGTGATATAACTCAAGATCCAAGATGATAAAATCAATAATGTTCTTTGTTTAACGTCACACATCACTACCTTCATCTTTAAAAGGAATCTTAAAACCACTACAGCACGCAAACTGAGTGCCACAAAAAAAAAATCCCTCTCTCATGTTTGTTTTATATGATAACAGTTACCACCTTGTAATTCACTTCAACTATTCTCCTCTATGTGAATTGAAACCTAAAGCCTTTCTACTCACTAAGCTGTTACAGGCCTGAAAACATTTTGCTGTGAACTTGCAGTAAAGAAATTGCAATATGGCTTTGCTCAAATGTGGCCATGGCTGGGACATTGAGCAGAAATGCTATTGCATCACGGTATTCTTTCACACTGAGTTTTCTGAATTCTGAGGTCATGCATCCCAGTGAATGTGTGCATCTGTTTAGTGGACTGAATACCAACGCTGACTATGCAAATGTCAAATTAAGCCAGAGTTGCACAAAGTAGGCTGATTCAAAAAAATGAACCATTCCTTTGCTGGTTGCACCAACTTGTGTCCATTTCTGAACTGACGCGTTACACTAACTCAGATTGCAGCAACTTCAATCTCTGCACAACAGAATCAACAGCAAATTAATGCACGAATACAACCCTATATCATCTGGTCGCTGTCTGTTGGCGACACTGGAAACAGAGCAGCATGATTTGCGATGCTCATTATTTCGACGGAAAGGGTAAAAGGATTTGCAAAGAGTGAGAGTATGATTTTAGTGGAAACAAAATGATCTCCTGTGCCATTGCTCGTGTTACATCAGAACATACACAGGGTTAATTTTTATCTACTTTGCTACTGGGCTCAGTGCACCATCACCTCCTCCCCGGCCCACCCCCATAAAAATCGACTCTTATTTCTGAGTCGGTTTTGGGATCCATATTTTTATCTCCTGCCATTAATGTTCCTATTTGCCTTTTTTGTGCCATTTGCTTTGAAGCTGCCATCCGTTCCCCTCAACCCAATTCATACAAGAGCACAATGGGCTTCCTATTGGGAATTCTCCTGTGCCTTTGTGTTTTTTTTGGAAGAAGAGGAGGAGGGGCAATAGAGGAATGCCAGATTGGGCTCGGCACCATTGGACATTCATAGCACTCATCCGTCAGTGGACCCACATCACAATATACAGAGATATCTCCTGCTGCCCCAGAAGCAGTGTTTGAGAAGTGCCCACGTTACAAAGGAAGCTACCTCAGAGTTATGTCATATCTTGCGTGCTAACCTATTTTCTACCTTTGACACAGTCACCCCACTGCCAGCATCTGTAAAGGTTACAACCACCTTTAATTTTTATACTCTGAGGTCATTCCATGCTGCCACAGGGGCCAGCATAAGATTCAGCCAATCAGCTACACACAGATGCACTGAACAAGTCATGGGTGCATTGTTTACTAGAGCAAATCATTTTATCTCACTCCCCAAGGGCAGTCAGTGGCACTATGCCAAGGCACTGCAGTTTCACAGAATAGCAGGATTCCTGAAGGTTCAAGGAGTCAAAGGCATTTTCCCCATTCCTTCCATAAATGTGATTTTGTCCACAGAGCTTTCTCTGTACTCAACAACTCACGAAGCTCCCAACATGCCACCTAACGTAACCAACTTTCAAGATCAATGTCTACACACGCAACAACTTCAGGGTCCCCGTTATATGTGTGTATGTCTCTGCCTGTTTGTGTGTGTGCGGTTTCATGGATAGCCTGGCCTTGCATACGTTCTGTCCCATGTGCAGGCATCAGAGGGGGTGGCTGGAGGCCATGCAAGTGCTGCTATCCTAAGATGTCATCAACATAGGCAGTCCCTCGAATCGAGGATGACTTGCTTCCACGTCAAAAAGTTCACAGGTGTTTCAATGAAGGACCTAATATTCCAGATCCCAAACTAAATCTTGAAGGGTGGAAGATGCCTGTGCGTGGATTTTTTTAATGTGTGGTGACTGTTGCACACCAGCCACCACACGGGCTTGACAGAGCTTGGTCTTTGTCCAGTGGCAAGGATTAACCAAGACGACTGGAGACCTGCTCTGCTGCACGGACCTAGTGCGCACACATATCGCAGTGTGGGCTGGGCCCGTGCTGCCCCTGGGCCCTCGCCTCTTCTGGGCCCCAAACACATCGCTCTGCATCCTAAGATGTAGCACCATCATCCACGTGCATTCCAGCCAGGCCATGAGTTCTGGGCACTGGCTCCGAATGGTCACTGATCTGCCAGCAGTCTGAGCATTCACAGACAAAGTGCAAACTGCCCTTGGGGTATCTGTCATGGGGGCCTTGCTGTAGATATCCCAGGAGCTGCAAAGTTGTTAAGCCATTCTCCAATGTACTGCACATGCCGCTACTGGAATCCTCCATCCAAGCTGCCATTTGCAGCACATTACCTGATATCTCTGTCAATGCTTCCACCATTATTTACCGACCGTTGAAATGCAAGACCCATGGAGCGGCAGTTTCCCAGGCTTTTCAGATGAGAGCTCACTATTTTCTGACTTTCCAGCCAGCAACACATTCCTCCTCACATGCCACCATTAGACGTTCCTACTCAACCATGCTCTGTGTCACCAGTGCACTCTCCTCTGGCTCGCTCTGATACCCCTCAGAGTAGATGGCCGAGCTGGTTCTTGAGAGTGGAGTAACCAAAGCGACAACACGTGCTGGGGATGGGCCAGCAGCTCTCGATGTCCATGGGCCTGTATGTTCTTCCTGCTGCACGTCGGGAAGGAAAAAAGAGGAAAAGAAATTGGAATGATTTGCCGAAGAGTGGATCTTTCAAATGGGACTTTCTGAGATAAGGGAATAAGGGGTTATGGGGAGCGGGCATGAAAGTGGATCTGAGTCCATGATCGGATCAGCCATGATCGTATTAAACGGTGGAGCAGGCTCGAGGGGCCATATGGCCTGCTCCTATTTCTTATGTTCTTATGTCTTATGTTCTTATGATAGGGTTCAGCGACAGTTAATACAGGGTAAAATGGCAGCAGAATTAAAATGTTATCACGAACCCACAGATATCACAGGCATTCTACTTCCCAATTTCTGACACCCTCTATGGCCTCCCTCTCCATGATGTACAGCATTTCCTCCTGTTATCGGGCTGTCTTGTCCTCGATATAAAAGAACAAAAACCAAATTAACTTCTATTACCAAGACATGCAATAATACACAGTTCACCTAATGTAGCCCATAATAGGGTGTGATGACGTGTGTTCAACCAGCAGTCTGACATTCCCGACCCCCAGGTGGGTGAGCTGCCAATCACTGGCCTTTCTGATGCTCAGAGCTCACCCACAATACTTTGACCGTGGAAATTACAAAGGGGAGCGCTCCTTTCATCGAGTGGACTCCATGCGCGCTCCAAAGTACTTCCGGTTGGGATCATACTCAAGCGGGAATTCCAGGCTATTGGTTCAATATTCATCAAGGCTGGTTCTCTGATATTGGCACAAGGATAAATCTGGGCCCCTGGCCTAGTCACACCACGCCTGCTGCCTGTGCTTCTTCTGGTTGAACTCTTTATTGCCACATCAGAGTCCCGTATTGACCTGGAGTACTGCCACCTTCTCTTTGTGCCCTGCTCAAGATCATTCTACCAATGCACGGTGCCTATGATGGAACTCCTTGCGTGCGAGCCCATGTTTTTGATTTAAACTTTTGAGTTTACAAATCTGAGCCGTAGATTGTGTAAAAATGGATGAACCCGTTGACCAAGTAATCCAGCCCAGGTAAAAACACCAGCCAACATTGAAACATTTTACACAAAAGTGATTCGAGTTGTGAATCTGGTCTTGCCTTGATGGATTAAGTGCATTTAGTGTGCTGAACATTAAAAACTGGATCATTGTGCAAGATGTTATACTCAGATTGTGCTTTTGCTTTCACGTATCATGGTCAGGGCATGAACTCTGACACAAGGAGCTTGAGTTAGAATAATGTTAGGGCCAAGTATATGTTTACCTACAAAGTAGTTGGAAACCTGCACAGTTACCTTTTTCCAAGTTTTGTTCTGTTGCAAGGGGATCTGTTTGTGTTGCAACATACAAAATTGACAGACATGAATAGACCAGTTGGTCCATCAAGTCTGCCCCACACCATGATAGCTGGAACATCATTATGAAACTCTTCCCCCTCTCATCCCCTCCTTCCACCCCCCCCCCACCCTCCTTTCATCCCCCCCACCCTCCACACACACACACACACAACTCCCACCCACTCACTCGTGCAGCCATGTAATATCCTGGGAGAGGCAAAAAAAAAAAACATGAAACAACCCAGGGCCAAAAAGAAAGAAGAAAGAAAGACTTGGATTTATATAGCGCCTTTCACGACCACCAAACTTCCCAAAGCGCTTTATAGCCAATGAAGCACTTTTGGCATGTAGTCACTGTTGCAATGTAGGAAACACAGCAGCCAATTTGCACACAGCAAGCTCCCACAAACAGCAATGTGATAATGACCAGATCATCTGATTTTTTGTTATGTTGATTGAGGGATAAATATTGGCCAGGACACCAGGGATAACTCCCCTGCTCTTCTTCGAAATAGTGCCGTGGGATCTTTTACATTCACCCGAGAGAGCAGACGGGACCTCGGTTTAACATCGCATCTGAAAGACGGCACCTCTGACAGTGCAGCGCTCCGTCAGCACTGCACTGGAGTGTCAGCCTAGATTTTTGTGCTCAAGTCTCTGGAGTGGGACTCGAACCCACAACCTTCTGACTCAGAGAGTGAGGGTGCTACCCACTGAGCCTCTGGCTGATACTGTGGAAAAAATACTCTGGAAAATTTCTCCCCAACTCCTTCAGGCCATCGCAACCAGTCGAGGAGATCGCATGGATCGATTGTTATCTATCTAGCAACAATCCTGCAATGCAAACTGAACGTGACAAACTGAAATGTGACTGAATAGTGGTCTGGGGAAATCTGGAGCCAAGGCCTATTAAAAAGGTGCTTCAGCAATGACTTTTTTTTGAATGGGTTTATTGTTAAGTTGCACAAAAATTTACAGGCTTGCTCAGGTCATGGCCCAATACAGATGACATGCTACTTGGTAGATACTTTCATTGTGAGTCTTTTACAACTCTACTGTTTTTAACACTGGGGCAGGGTTACTTGTTGGCAGGACTAGGATTATTCTTTGCCAAGAGTCGTAGGTCACATTACAAGGAATCCTCGCCACTCATAGGCTTCCCCAGCTTTCACTTTTAGTAACAAGAAGGCGAGCCTCGCAGCTTCACCACAATTCGACATTCCTGACCTCCACAACAAATGTGTGGATGGGCGAATTAGAGCAAGTGATACACAGACTGCACCTGGACCTTGGAACATACCAGGATGTATGTCACCTCTGCTACAGGCCCAACTTCAATCCACTGCAAGGGCTCAATTTCCCCCAACGCCGGTTTTTGGCATATTGCCAGAGTTACACTTGTTTTTTTTTTGGCCCCAACTCTCCAAGGAAATAAGTAGCAAGTTTTCCCGTTCTATTTTTTGAAGTTGGAGCTGCGCAGCCTATCCTGTAGCTTCGGCGGGGGGTGGGGGTGGAACCTAATGTTTGCGCTGAAAAAAACAATGCTTCCCCCCTTCGAAAAAAAAAAGGACGTTTTTGACGTGCTTGCTATGGGCGCGCGTGCCCAGTACAGCTCTCGGTCTGCATTCGGTCATTTTCAGAGAGCCAGTTGTGTGTGAGAAATTTAATCCTCGTTGGAAAAATCGGAGCTGCTACACAAGATGCAACGCGGCTCAAGGACCAACAATCTCTCACAGGATGAAGTGCAGGCCCTGGTTACTGTAATTGAGGCCAGATGGCACGAGCTGGAGACCAGCAGAGGTCACATAAAAGTTTCACCAAAAGTAATGAAGAAACGCTGGAACCAACTTGCAGAAGATTACTGTGCAATGGAGACCATCCCGAGATCTGGAGTCCAGTGCAAAAAGAAGTGGCAGGACCTTGGTCAAGTAGTTGGTGTAAGTAATATTTTCATTTATTCAATGGAATTGTAATTGTAAATGTGACCAGCTGTATATGTCCCACTCAGCAGAAAGGCACCCTCTCTAAAAAGTTATATTTTCATCTTTGCAGACGAAGCTGGCACACAACAAACGAGAAAGAACTCGAACAGGAGGAGGCCCGGCAAATCTGCACCCACTGACACCCTTGGAAGAGAGGGTCACTGCTTTGATGGGTCCTGCCTGGAGAAAAGTAACCACCACTGCACAAGCTGGGAGAGGGTGCGGGTAAATCCTGCAAATAACACTTTGCTAAATGTTAAGTACCGCGTGGGCTAGCCAGGCTTCGGTTCATGGGGATGTCTCCGTCAGCTACACTTCGGTTGATGCAATGTGCTATCATTCATCGTGGTCCTTCAGATCAGCCTGCTGCCTGCACTGTGTGAGCCTACTCATGTCACCCACCCTTCCCCCTCCTCTGCTGCTAACCATTTGTCTGTTCTGTTGCAATTTGCAGAACTTGAGGCTAACCCTGTTGATGCAGAAGAAGATTCAAATGCGGACGAGACTGAAGAGGAGACATTTTCCAATCCCACCTTCCTTACCAAGAGCGTGGGGGTGAGGGGGAGAGGGAGGGGGAAGTGATGGATGAAGCCCCCAATGTTATACTCACTTTGGAGGAGGTGCAGGTGCCACCCATTGAGGTACCAGCATCTTTCCTGAGTGGTAAGTGTTGTTGGGACATTCCATGGTTTCACAGTCTGAGGCTGGGGATTCCAATGGGTTGTAGCGAGGCACACCCAGAGCCCCACCGTCCGAGGCTCGGGTCCTAGTAGGATGCAGCGAGGCACACCCAGGGCCCTACTGTCCAAGGCTGGGGATTCCAGTGGGGTGCAGCGAGGCACACCCAGCACCCCACCGTCCGAGGCTGCGGGTCCCAGTGGGATGCAGCGAGTCACACCCAGGGTGAGGAGGGGAAGGAGAGCTCAACAGTGCTCTCCTGAGGTGCAGGGTCTAACAGATTTGGTTCAGATGATGGAAATGAGTGTGGAGAGAATTGACCTTATGCGATCACTCATGGACACCATCAGTGGGGTGGGTGATGAGGTATCGGGACTGTCGGGAGAAGCAATAACACTCTCACGAGAAATGGGAACACTGTCCGGGAACATGAGGGAGGGAATGTCTCAGGCAGCGGATACAATGTCGGTGAACAGGAGGGAGGGAATGTCGTAGGTAGCTGATGCACCATCAGTGAACAAGAGGGAGGGAATGTTGCAGGTAGCTGAGACACTGTCAGGGCACATGAGGGAGGGAATGTCGGAGTTAGCTGCTGCAATAAGGGAACACGCTCAGGCCCCACGCCCATTGACAGAATCAACTGCTATTCCCACTCCAATCCTCCGAAGAGGCCCAAACCTGGCCGGCCACATTATCGGCTGCCACCACCCCACCCCCCCTCCCTCCTCGCCCCCCCCCCCGCCAATCAAGATGTGCACATTACCCAAGATGTTCGAAAGAATAAGCTTGGTACCAACCCAGGAAACGCTGCGCTACTGACTGCGGGCAAGGGTGGAGTCAACAAGACCAAGCGCAGCGGGCTGTCTTAGATTAAGGTTGAGGAGAGATGGGTGCAGCCTTTTTTTGCTGCTGTTGTTGTTGTTGTTGTTGTTATTGTTGTTACTACTGTTGTAAATGAAAATTTTTTTGTAAGTTATGTAAATTTACAAGATTAAAAGTTTGTA
Source organism: Pristiophorus japonicus (assembly GCF_044704955.1). Taxonomy (NCBI): domain Eukaryota; kingdom Metazoa; phylum Chordata; class Chondrichthyes; family Pristiophoridae; genus Pristiophorus; species Pristiophorus japonicus. The sequence goes on from NC_091993.1 coordinate 5,046,778, forward strand.
AGTGATCTTAAAGTTTTTAAGGTATCTTAGAGTTTGTAAGTGAGGTTAAAATTTGTAAGTGATCTTAACTGAAAACTTTAAAGTTTGATACAAGAATATTTTTTTTAAATTAAGTTAAGTTAAGTACAAACAAATGTTTTTAAACTTTTGAATAAAATATATTTTAAATTATAACTGAATCATTTCCATTATTTGTTCCATTAACACAACACAACATTATGGAACTGGTCCAAACAGTAAACATGGTCCGTGTGGAATAGTTGCCTCTGAGCCTTCAGGCAGCAAAGTGTTCACGGATGAGCTGCTGGTGCAAGGCTCGAGCAATCGTTAAAGGGGCACGACGTCCTCATCCTTCTCTGCCGTCGTGCTCTGGGTTCGGTTAGTTGCCATGGCTTCCTCGTCCTCCTCCTCATCATCTGCATCTTCCTCCTCATCATCAGCCACTCTCACCTCAGGTGGGTTTTCTACGACCAGCTGCTGCTGCCTCATGATGGCTAAGTTATGCAGCATGCAGCACACAACAGTGAACTGACCGACAATCTCAGGGGAGTATTGCAAGTAGCCTCCGGAAAGGTCCAGGCATCGGAAACGCTGTTTCAAGATGCCAATGGTGCTCTCTATTATGCTGCGAGTAGCAATGTGCGACATGTTGTATTCCCGGTCAGCTTCAGTCCGGATTACCCGTAGGGGTAACATGAGCCAGGAGGCGAGGCTGTACCCTTTGTCTCCCAGTAGCCAGCTCTGCCCTCCTGGCTGCTGCTGAAACATGGCAGATATAGCGTTCTCGCATAGGATGAACGCATCATGGGTGCTCACAGGGTATCTCGCATCAACTAACATGATGTGATGCATGTCGTCGCACACGAGCTGCACATTAACGGAATGGAAGCCTTTTCTGTTCCTGTACATCTCGAAATCCTCCAAAGGTGCTCGCAAGGTGATGTGGGTACAATCAATGCAGCCCTGTACCTTTGGGAAGCCAGCAATCCTGGAGAAGCCCCAGCCCTTTCACGCATTGCCTGGGCGATCATGGGGAACTTTATGTAGTCATTCCTCCGGGCATATAGTGCAGCAGTCACCTGGCGAATGCAGATATGTGTTGCATGTTGAGAAATGGCGCACACATCCCCAGTTGTGGCCTGGAATGATCCAGATGCATAGAATGAAAGTGCAGCTGTAACCTTCACTTCAATTGACAAAGCAGTCCTCCTGACGCTTCCAGGTTGCAGGTCTCCTTTTACCAACTCACAGATCTCGGTTACAACTTCCTTGCTGAAACGCAGCCTTCCCACACAGTCTGCATCACTCAGGTGCCGGTATGAATGCCTGTCTCGATATACCCGACGTGGGTAAGGCCTCCTGCCCATCATCCTACGTGCTCTGAGGTTCCTCATGCGATGACGTTGAATCAATCGTCTCCTCCGCAGCACCATCATACAGAAGGCTTGCACGAGGTATGGCATTGTCAGTATTGCCCCCCATGATTAAATTGTACTTTTGCAGGAAGCTCAAAACAGCAGGGCAAGCTTCTTTGTTCTCTCTCTCCCCAGGGTTGACGCCCTGGTATGGACCATACCCAAGCCTGCGCATGCACAATAGGCTTGCTTAGATTGGGAAGCACACACCTTCCCGGGCTTCATTTGATGCTGCTTGCTGCATTGTGGCATAGTGTAAGGTTTCTCATCCCTTCAGTTCGGCTTCCACACAACTACCCCCCCACCTGCCCCCACACCCCCACTGCCCTGGGCTTCATTTGATGTCGCTTGCTGAACAGCATAAGGCTTCTCATGCCTTCAATTTGGTTTCCACCCCCGTCCTCACACCCTCCCCCGGGCTTCTTTTCAAGCTGAGCCCTGAGCCCCTGTGTCCGGGCGAGGGATCGATTCTGCCGGCCGACCCGCGAGCCTGGTTTGGAGATGTTCGATAGTGGCGTGGCACTTTAAAAAATCCAAACTTAAAGAATTGCATGAAACTTCCATTTTCTGCATTTTCAGTTGGAAAACTTTAAGCTTGATGATGCATATTTATGTGTTCTTGACTCCCTCCAAAACTTCGGCTAAAAACAATGGCGTCTTTCTGCACCGATTTTTTAATGTGCGTTGGTTTTTCTTAAGTGCCCAGAAAGTTTTTGGGGAGTGGCCACATACGCCGTAAGTTGGCCAAACTTGCACAGACATCAGGTTACGCCCCCTATGATGCCAAAAAAACGAACCTAAAAAAATCGTAACTAGCTGAGTTACGCTGGCACACAATCTTTGGGAAAACTTGGATTTTTAATTTAGGCCAAAAAAACGGCGCAAATCACTGGGGAAAATTGACTCCACAATTGAAGGGACAGACTTCTGTTCCCCACTGCACCCCACTCTTCCCCCCCACCCCCCCGACTTACCTCCCTAGCACTGCTCCAATCCAATACTTAATGAAGCAGTGACTGTAACACAATACTGTGCCGGCTTGGACTGCATTTACAAAAGTACCTTAAAATATATCAACTTTCTCAATTTTGCATGGTTTCATTTTAGCAGTCCGTTCAAAATGGAATACTTACCATTAATATGTCTTACCTTATTCTCTTGTTCTTATGGTTTCTCCACTGTCCAGGCCAATATTTATCCCTCAATCAACATAACAACAAAAAAGATTATCTGGTCATTATCACATTGCTGTTTGTGGGAGCTTACTGTGTGCAAATTGGCTGCCTCGTTTCCTGCATTACGAAAGTGACTACACTCCAACAAAGCACTTCATTGGCTGTAAAGCGCTTTGAGACATTTGGTGGCACTATATAAATCCAAGCCTTTCTTTTTTTCTGAAAAGTAGTCTGTTTTTGCTATGACTGTGAATCAGGATTTCTTGGACAATAAGTCGTATCGGACGATATATCTTGACCCACTTGCTCAGAAAAGAAAAATAACTGTGGCAATTTTAAAAAGTAAGTTACATATTCCAGTAAAAAGAATAACATCCATACACCATTCATTACCTCCCCCGCTGCCCCATCAAAAGGAAGGAACGTTCTACAAATAGTTGGCTATTTGTAAGTCCTTGACCCTTGTGCATTCATACATTGCCACATCTATAGAAAACTTTCAGGTCCAACTTGGTGGCTCCTTAGCTGCAGTTAGTGATAAGCTGACCTGTCTTTGCTCGCCTAAACTGATTTGGCCTCTACTGCCCTCTGGTGCCCCCAGTCTTGCTCCTTGTTAATCCTTCAGACCTTTAAAGGTCTTTATTGAGTCTCTGCTGGAGCACAGGGCATTTGAATTACACAAGAGCTGTATTTTATACTCACAGCCACAGATTCGAACCTGTTGCTAGCTGATCTGTTAATCACAAGTTCCATCTGAATTAATTAACCTTTAATTTGACCCAAGATCCTTGGAAGAAAGGGCATGTTTGCCAGAAGTTACAGGCAGAGATGTTATCAGGGCTTAAAAATCACGGCCTGTACAGGAGATCAAAGAAAACCCCAAACCCTTACACTGGTGATTAACGTTAATTAAATTAAATAAGTGGTATTTAGACTCCATTATAGACTAAAAGAAGAAAAAAATCTAAGCCTGCAACAAGGCTTTATAATGCTTCAAGGCTTATTTTGTAAAAACAAAAATCAGCTTTAAATATTGTCTCATGAACTTCTGGAGTCTATCAATGATTAAGATATTTAAAACTCACAGAATTGTACTGTATATATCATTATAGCTTTGAACAGGTATCAAATCCACAGAATAAAAGATAATATAGTCTATTAAAAATATCAATAGCCTTCACTCAACAATTTTTGATTGCAAGAGTTCCCTAATAATTGATATGAAGTCATTTACCACCAGCATTGTGGCTCCAATTACACGCTATTTATAAGCTCCTCTATTTATAAGTTGATTACATTGTTAAGTTTTATCAATAATAGAATTATGGACTGCACATGTAAACTGTAATCATGTATATGACAATGATTTGAATAGTCACAGACGAGACCAAAACAAAGGTAGCTCAATGAAACAATGTGAATGATCCATTGAACATACCAATGATATAAATTCAATTAAATATTAATATTCTATATACATATATGTAATTCAATTTTTACTGCACAGGATGAAACTTTCACAGTCACCGTCCCATCTGCACAGCTACAGCATGAATATGCATGAAATTAGATATGACATTGCTCAGTCCATTAATAATCTTGTCATCTGACTTGTGCAAAGTTTCAGCTCCTTGCCTCCGATGCGTTCATTCGCCAAGTGACAAGTGCGGGAGAAAAAAAAAGCCATGTTTTCATTGAGATTAAGTGGCTGAAAATTTGGCTGGATTTTCAGATATAGGAAGAAAGCCGCAATGAATGTAGAGGCTTGTTGCAAAGCAGAAAGCAGTGGGTGTAATGGTATGTGCACTGACCTTGAGGAGGGACTGTGGGTAGCCTGCTTTCGTAGGTAGCAGTTGCACAGAGGTTTGGGTTACAGCCTCTCTAGTCATCCATCATCTAAGCCTATTCTCCTCTTTGACAGCTTAGTACAAGACCTGACATTTGACACCAAGACCCCAGGAGCAGACCCAACTGGGGCCCAGGGAGTTTGAAAAAAAAAAGGGGAATGTACACAGCGAACTATTAAAATAAGAAAATGCATCCTCAAATTAAGCATAAACCACAGCGGCATTTGAAATCTAAAACTGTGTGATAACCATCCTGAATTCTAAGGGAAAGTATAATTAGATTCATGTGGAACTGTGTATGGTAGAAGCAGAGAATAGGGGAACTCTCTCAGCGTGACACCACTATCCAGTGCATTTGCTGGTTTCACAATGACAAGTGATATCCCCCTTTTTAATATTCTGGTGTAAGTTGAAGAATTTGCATGCTTCAATGAAGAGAAGAGCCAAGCACAAAAGAGAACTGATGCAAAGTTTTTAAGCAGGGGCTTAACAATTAACACATCTCAATGGCCTTACATCAAGTAAGATAGTGAGACACAGAGAGAGAAATAGAAAGAGAGAGGGCTGTCCATAGCCCAGTGGTATGTCTGGTTGATTTTATTAGAGATTTTTCTTCAGCACTTTCACGGATTGACATCAGGGAGGAATTCACATGTCGAGACAGATAACATCTTACTGCTGGCAAAAGGGTCTATTCAGACTTGTATGTTAGTTCGTTGATAACTTATTCTGCATTGCCTGCGACTGAAAGATAGACATTTCTCCTTTTATCTCCTTACACTTGCTCCCTGCATACTAAAACCCTACAGTGACAGAGATACATCTCGTCACCCGGACACATAGGACAACGTGCTTACAGTCCGTGTAACCAAAACCAGGATTCTTAAAGGTGATGCACAAGCTGGAAGCCTCCTGTTATTAACATATATGTTTGTTCTATTTATTTCAATTCCAGTTATGATTTTAACCAAGATGAATTTGTTTAATTCTAATAAAGAAGCTGCGTAATGAATACTGATGATGACATGTGTTAGAATACCTACTGTACTGTGGTGTTTAACTAAATACCTTGACCATAGAACACTGTAGCGCAGCTCCTAACTTGCATCCACTGCAGCAGTCAGGAGTTAAGAACTGTTCAGAGGCCAGCTTGTCTTCCTATATGTATTCAGTTTTTTCAGTTCTCAGTCAGATTGCAAGGAGACACAAACTGCGTCAGTATATATTGAGGCATGGTTACGATAAAAAATGTTAATACCATATCCTTCGCAACTTCATTCCTGCAGGCACCAGAAACCTTTTGTGTTTATTAAATGAAATTAGTTTGTAATAATTCTAACAGGTTTGCTCACAGAGGTTTATCTTTATATGAAATTAAAATGCACCACTAATAAATTTGTGAAAGGTGGCAAAGAAAATAAATAATGGAAGTTTTAATGGAGCGTGCAAACCCAAAATGATGTCCCCAGGCATGTGATTGTGATTTCTTATATATGTAAAAGAGCATCAGTGCCATAAAAATGAGAAGGCCAATCTAGTTTTGTGTAACCACAAAATACAACTGCCTGATTTGCATCACAAAGATGTAATTTGCATAGAATGTAATTATGTCATAGAAATGCCCTTGTATGTGATGTCAGTATCTATCACATACACATGCTCATTGTCCCTCCCCGAACATCAACAGCCCCCTTTAAATATAAATATACTACCTAGATTGGTACTTAATCATATTGTTCTTATAATAATAATTGTATTTACCTAGCTCCTTTACATCGAGACATCCTAAATCGCTTTGCAATTTCTTTTTGAAGTGCACTGGTTGTTAACAAACTCTGCACTTTGTATCTAACTCCCTCTCTCTCACTGACAGATCCCTCATACTAAGATCAATGGTGTGTGGCCTCATAGTGTGCTGTGTGACTCGAAGCTGAACTTCAAAAGTGACATCTTCACTGCCACTAAGACCACCTATTTGCACCTCTGCAATGACACACATCTCTGCCCCTGCCTCCACCCCACTACCAGTGAAGTGTTTATCCATGACTCATTGGGGGTAATTTAAACTTTTGGGTGGTCATGTGAAACGGGCGACGTTTCTCATTATGCACCTCCCATTGACTTCCGTGGAAATGAAAATCTGGAGAGGTGTACAATGGTCAGCCGATCTGTTATTGCCTGTTTAACACTATCGCCAAAGGTTAAAATGACCCCCGCTTACTCCAAAGCTCTCCTTAGTGTCCTCTTGAGTTTTACCCTTTCAACTTGTCCAAAATCTGCCACCTGGCTCTTATCACATTCTGTTTCCCAATTCCCCTGTGCTTGCCAACTCTCAATGGCTTCCTGTCTATACATTAATTTCAAAATCTTTGCCCTCATTTACAAATGCTTCAGCGTTTCACCCCTTCCTACTCCTGCAACCTCATTCAGCCTGTGCTCCTGTACATGTCCACCGATCTATCAATTCTGACTTTCTTTGCAACCTGCACCCCGCCTTCTATTCATCACAACAACATTTCCTACATTGCAACAGTGACTACACTTCAAAAAGTACTTCATCAGCTGTAAAGCGCTTTGGGACGGCCAGTGGTCGTGAAAGGCGCTATATAAAAGCACGTCTTTCTTTTATTATACTGCCGTCCGCCATTTTGATCATGTACTCCAGAACACTCTCCTGAAGCCACTTCTCTCCCTTCCTTCGAAAGGCTCTCCAAAAACCCATATCTTTGACCACTGCCTCAAACCTTCTTCCTCCATTTTGTAGTTATTTCCGCTTCTGTAAAATGTTTTGAGATTTTTTATTATGTTAAAGGTGGTATACTAGTGTGCGGCACTGTTATTTTAGATGGTCGAGGAGCTAACACAAGGGCTGATTCAAATGCTGCCAACAACGAGTGATACTCATCGGGATTACTGGTTTGGAAATTGCAGATCCACACTACATGATTTATAAATTAATGGGCGGAAAATCCAGATATTTTAAACTTATGATATGCCAACCATTGCGGCCTTTGAGCAGCATACTTGGCTGGAAGCTCCTGATTAGGGAATTGTTTATATTTGTTCATGGGATGTGGGCGTCGCTGGCAAGGCCGGCATTTATTGCCCATTCCTAATTGCCCTGAGAAGGTGGTGGTGAGCCGCCTTCTTGAACCGCTGCGGTCCGTGAGGTGAAGGTGCTCCCACAGTGCTGTCAGGGAGGGAGTTCCAGGATTTTGACCCACGATGATGAAGGAACGGCCGATATATTTGCAAGTCAGGATGGCGTATACGCCAGCCTTATACCTATGTCAGCTTATACTCCCAATAGATTGTCTTTAAAACATACATTTTCACTAGATCACTTGGGATCTGATACAAATACAATATCACACTGCCAGTGATTGGATATTTAAACCCATAGGCCATTCGGAGTCAAAACTATAACAAAATAAAAAAAATACATTTATACCCAGCAAACCACTTCAAAAATATGCTCCCTACCAAATTGAAAATGAAAAATATTTGCCCCCCATATATTTCTGTAATTTGTTTCATTATTGCTTCTTCCTTTCCCCTCCCCTCCTGTGCTCTCCTCCCCTCCCCTCCACACCCCCATTGTGTATAGGCCCTAGCAAGGAGGAAGAGAGGACCTGGAAATGGAAGCAGAGGCTTTTGCCATCCTAAGGTACCCTAGAAGCTGAGGGAGAGTGGCCCAGGGTGACCAACTATTCATTGCGGTGAGGAAACGCTCGGCTTCACGCTCAGACGCTTACTGTAAGGGAACCTTGGATATTGTATAGACAAACCTCATTTAATATCACAACTTGCCTTCCGCATCGAAAACACACTCTTTAAAAACATATATGGTCACTGGGTCAGCCCTACTGCGATTGTGACCCACTTATCTTAAAGAAAATACACCTTTTAGAAATGGACAGAAATGTTGAAATGATCTGAATTTGATTGTTTCAACAACAAAGATCAATTTTGTTAGTCCCCTTTGGCTTTCTCTCTCCAGTGTGTGTACTAACTGGTGTAATGCAAATTCACTTTGTTAAACCTCGATTTTAACCTAAAAGCTCGTCCGGTGGGAGTCAATGAAAGTAAAATCGATCGCGTGTAAGACCAGCGTCCAACTCGAACCAGTCCTGTTCCCATCAGGTGGGCTCAGTTAGAATTGGGTCTTTACCATTTTCCTTCCCCAACTCCAAACAAGTCTTTCAGCAAAGAAAAATTCCAAAGATTTCTTCAGAACTAGATAAGAACATAAGAAATAGGAGCAGGTGTAGGCCATTTGGCCCCTTGAGCCTGCTCCGCCATTCAATAACATCATGTGCAAAATAACTAAATGCTCAAACCTACAAATGAAGCTTTCCTTTACAAGTCTTTCTCACATAGTTGGGGAGGTGTGGGAGAGCGAAGGACTGTATTTGGATTGCTCTTCTGTGACTTATAAAGGAGTTATTTGTGAGGTACGAGCTCCCACAAAGTCCTTGTCCCTCTGTTTACAAAAATAATCATACATTTGAATAGTAATATAAACCTCAACTGAAGTTGAAACTCTTTTTGGAGTTTATCTGAAACACATAAAACATTAAACCGTGCCACCCGACCTGGATGACACACCAGACATTTACAAGGCCCTTTTTTTCTTTTTTGTGGTTTTTTTTTTGTGTTTTTTTTTGGCACTAAAATCACATTTTTTCCAGTGCCCCCTATAAAAGGGGAGGGGGACACTAAAAGCACCGGCAATTAAAACAAATTAAACTTTAAAACATAAAATCAAATTAAAATTTGGTTGCCGGGCGTGACGATGCACTCCAGTCCCTCCGGTGCCCACCTCTTCAACTGAAGTTGAAACTCTTTTGAGTTAACCTGCAAGAACATAAAACATTAAAACCATGCCACCCGACCTGGGTGACACAGCAGACATTTTCAAGGCCCCTTTTTTTTTGGGTTTTTGGGTTTTTTTTGGGGCGCTAAAATCAAATTTTTCCAGTGCCCCCTATAAAAGGGAAGGGGGACACTAAAAGCACCGGCAATTAAAACAAATTAAACTTAAAAACGTAAAATCAAATTAAAATTTGGTTGCCGGGCGTGACGATGCACTCCAGTCCCTCCGGTGCCCACCTCTTCAACTGAAGTTGAAGGTTGTCTATTATCACAGCAGCCATTCCAGATGAGTGCAGCATGCTTGATACAGCTGCTTCCAATAGACACAATCTATAATAATAATTGTCAGTTTTTGTCTGTCCTAGGGCAGGGGCGGGGCCGGGGGCTGGGAACATGTGATCCAGACTGAGTGACAGTTGCACTGACCAATGGGCGATCAGAGCCCCGCAACCAATCAGAATGGGGAGCGATGGCGCAAATTTTTAAAAGTTTGATTGATGATGGGTCTGCTCCAATGAGGGGGTGGCAATGGATGCGGCGGGGCCAATGGGAGTGGGCACCTGGGGCGGGGCCTCCCGGGCGTTGCTGCAGAGCTAAAAGAGTGGGAGAGTGGGAGGGAGAGAGAGAATGTGGGGGGGAGAGAGAAGATGGGGGGGTGGGAGAGAGAGAAGATGGGGGGTGGGAGAGAGAGAAGATGGGGGGGGAGAGAGGGAGGGAGAGAGAGAGAGAGGGTGGGGGGGGGGGAGAGTTGTGGGGGGGGGGAGAGAGAGAGGTGTGGGGGGGAGAGAGAGAGAGGTGTGGGGGGGGGAGAGAGAGAGGTGTGGGGGGGGAGAGAGAGAGGTGTGGGGGGGTAGAGAGAGGTGTGGGGGGGGAGAAAGACAGAAGGGGGGAGAGAGATTAGAGAGAGAGTGGGGG